>NC_067462.1:17484713-18684713 GCF_025434085.1 Hippocampus zosterae
AAATGCTTGTGAAGAGTACGTATGGCGAGAATGCGTTGCTTTCGTGCTCTGTCGGACTTCCGTAATGTGTTTGTTTCATAACGACACAAGACTTGGCTAGTAACATCTTTCCTTTTGTAGGAGACTGGACTGTCTCAGAGTTTTTTGTTCCTTTGTTGTTTGTTCACAACCCCCCGCCACCCATAGAATTTATTTTGTGATTTCCTCTCTTGATTTTCTTATTGGCGCATTAGTGTTTGCTTTTTTGAGTGTCATTGAAGTCATCGTTCATTTACGTTTTCTTGGGCGGTCACTCTCGAGCAGTAGGCACGGAGACCGAGGAGAAGGAAGTGCCGGTCCAGTAGTCGCTTGAGTTGTGTATATACAGTACGTTTTAAAAAGAACCAACACGACAGCTCGTTTGTTTTCTGTCGTTTTGCTCCGCTGCAGAAACTGCCGTGTGAACGCAAGTGGGGCAGGCTGCCACGGTCAGCGGCTTTGTACGTGTGAACGCTCCACACAATTTGCTACGGTGCAAAATATATCGGTGCAGCGCCGGAGCAAATGTGTGCCGTGTGAACGGCCCTTCTGATGCTTCTGAAGACACTTAAATATGGTTAGTTGAAAAGTCAACATTAAATTGTTCCTTATGGAAACACGTATGCTGGATTCGTCAAAGATTTAAAAAAAAATTCTCTTTAATGATTCCAAAAAAGCACTGTTATATTTGTTAATATATGTACCTTACATTCATGATGTGACATCAACAAAAACAAACAAACAATGTTAGGTTATTGAGGAAATGATTGTAGTTGAAGCCACACTAGTACACATTCAAGGCTAGCAATTCCTTCCTTAGCTGGCCTAAACACCAACAGAAGCACTGGCCGACATTTACAGCCTATATTCCAATATTTGTTCCATGAAAATTTATTCGGAGGAGTCTCTTCTCCCTCTTCATTTTGTTGCGTCACGCTTGTCTGAATTGATTTGCGTACATCAGAGTTCAGCAACCGGCAGCCGTCGAGACTCTCTCATTCCTCTGCTGTGGCCTGCTCGGTAACTCAGAAAACAAATAATGAGAATTTCAATTATATTCATGTTTATTTATCGGTACAGTATATTTTAGTTAACTCATTTAATCTTGTAACATGAAATTTTTTTCATGTTACGATTTTTTTTGTCGCTCAAAATATACGTTGCAGCTCCGTGCGACACCTGGCAAGATTTATGGAGCTATTCGATCCGTGGATAAATTTATGAAAAAGAAAAGTTTATGATGAAAACAGAGCAATAATGCGCCATGCTAAATGAACTATATTAAAAACAAAGATCTTTCATACCTCACAGTTGACAGCTTACAATCATGTGTGAAGATGAAGGTGACGTCTACACAGCCCTGATGCGGTAACGCTGTACCTGGAGAATCAGGAGCAAAAATCATTCCAAAATTTACATTTTCTTTTATTTAGCAAAATATACTTCACATTGCTAAATGAAATACCGGTAGTTGTTTTTTAAAATTATTATTACAGTTACCACATGCTCCACATGCAATAAAATGATGACGTCCCGTTCTCTGCGAGACGGTTTAAATGCCATACAGGCTATTTAAGATTGTCAACCCTTGCAGAAAATGTATGTGTATGTTAGACTTTATTTTAACAGTGAGTATTTTGTTGAACTCAATCCGTTTTCAAATTCATGCTCATGCCACCAGCGAGCGGTTTGCCAACAATGTCACCATTTTTCTGTCCTCTGATTAGTCAACGGCGGCACGGTGGAGAACTTAGCACATCCACCTTGCAGTTCTGAGGTTGTGGGTTTCAACCTGGGCTGCGGCCTTCCTATGTGTGGAGGTTGCATGTGCCTATGTTCCATTCCAAAGACATGGATGGCTACTATAAACTTTCAAACTACTCCTAAGAGAAAAAACCATCTATACAGCAAGACATGAATACAAACAGCAGTATATCCAGGTATTCAATATATTTTCTCTGCTGGTGCCTTCTGTGCTTCTTTTACATCTACATCCAGAGGAGCACAGTATAACTGCACTGAAAGTGTGCAACTCTAAATTCAGACTTGGAAACCACTCTGTTAGGGTTGGGTTGACCTTAATGTTAATTTTACCGACAATGCACAATCGACAGAGGTGCAGCAAGCTACAGCTACATACGATGAATTGTTAAATTCATACCTCTCTGACGGTGCCTGTCAAAAGTGGGCTTTGATATTATGAAGGGATCTTGTATTGGGTGTCATCAAATCTGCAGATGCGCCTAATGTTGAGACTGCTAATAGCAGGAATACCGTGTATTAAAGCAGAAGCAGATAGCAATCTCTGATAGTAAGTCAAGTGTCCTTCATGCATTCGTCTGTTTCCGTCATAGTGTTTCTCTTTGCACCGCAGTGACGTCATGGTTGCCGGGCAACCCGCTCAGCAAAACAGAATCCCTCTCTGCACCAGCCAGGGGGGAGGCCCCCTTTACACACACACACACACACACACACACACACACACACACACACACACACACACACACACACACGCACGCATGCACTCACCACAAAATAACACACAGTGAACCTCCTTTTGTCCTTTTACACAACAACACATGCATTTCCATGAACACACATGCCTCACTTTGAGGATCACGTAGCATATTATTTCAAGTCCATACCGAAATGATTGTGGTTTCGGGTTTTTTGTTGTTGTTTCTGTCAACATGTTGACATGATGAAATCTGTGTGATGTGTTTTGGGAAAAAATCCACCAAAATGGTTGAAAGTTTCTATTAAAAAAAAAAAAAAAAAGAAATCCTGGTTGGAGAGTGAGGCAACACCTCCTGATCGCCTCACATCAAATCAATTCCAATCTTTATTTAAAATATGCAGGGATCTCTAAAATACAACAAAAATAAATGTCTGGTTTGTTATACTATTTATCCAGTTCAGAGACACCAGTCAGTAAAGGGGAAGAAAGAGATAGCATTCACATTCACACTCCCACATCACTGACTGAATTACATGCATGTCAAGTCATATGAAAGAATTATTACACATTTCCATGATAACAAACTATAAAGTATTATTATTCAATATGATTACGATACTGTATAGTTGTAAAAACATCAATAAACACAACAAATATATATTAGTGTAAAATTGATTCACCCCCCTCAAAATGCACACACCTCACCTCACCACAATATATATAGTATATGTATGTATGTATGTATGATGTATGTATATGTATACACACACACACTTTTATCACAGTTGGTGCTGAGTCATTCCATTTTTTTGCCAATGTGGTTAAAAAGTATAAAAATCTCATATCCACATTTTAGTGTAATTCACCACATCACTCTCACACGTTGTAGCTCAAATAGCACAAAATACATCACAGTTAGGGAACATGTATTTTTTTCGGGTTGTGGGCATAGCTTTGATGGCTAACTGCATGTTGTAGTAGTAGAGTAGGCCGAGTTATTATCAATCAGGAAGCGGAATTGCCCCAAATAAAATGAGGACACTTTCGTAGCGGGGCGGGGTGACTCATTCTGTTCCTTGGTTGCATCGGCTCATCCCCATCTAGCCCCGCCCAAAAAATGAAGACAGCTGAGAGGGTGAGTTTTGTGCTACCGTATATATCAGCAATTCAGTCGTATATTTATCTCGGTCTTCGACGATGTTTTCAACACTTATCCTCAAACATATTGAGTGTATTTAAAAATGCACACAAATTACTTTACAGGGTATTTAATGTTTAGGATTAAAAAAACATTTATTGTAGTATGATTTTCATTCAATATTTTCAGTACATTCAACTGTAATTATTACTTTAGTACATTTTATTTTCCTACTTTCAAGCACTGTGCTTAAAGTTACAGTGGCTTGCAATAATAAATTCACGTGTAAGACCTCCGCCTTGTTGTGAGAACACTTAGGCCTGCGATGTTATTATATTATGATATTGATTCAATGCTGCTACCTGTAAAATGACTTTTTTAGGTGTTACTTGCTGTAAATATTTTTCAACTGCCAAGTTGAATGATAGATATTTATTTTATTTATATTTATACGACTACAGATTTTGATAACACAATGTTATACAGTATATGTATGTAACATTTATTATATATTATCTATATTTGCCACATGCAATTTTATTACAACACATATTATAATAATGGCGTTATATCATGGTTATTGCATTACTGTACTAGAATTAACTGCAGTATACCACAAACACACACACACACACACACACACACACACACACTACCCGAAAAGACATTCATTGTGGAATATAGTTTGTTTTTTATCCAAAAACCACACAATTTTCACATTTTAGGATCGTAACATAAATGCTAACTTGCCAACTCCTTGCTGTATGCAATTTGTTTTTTGACTTTTTATTTTTTTAATTTTTTTTGTATATGGACATTCATGCTTGGTAACAGTGCAATTTAGGTGGACAAATTGGCCGCTTGCCAATGCGCCTAGCGTGGGAAATATTTACAACGTCACTCTCCATTTCACATCTTCATTGGCGAGGTGGCGAACAAGAAGCGTGATCTATCTATCTATCTATCTATCTATCTATCTATCTATCTATCTATCTATCTATCTATCTATCTATCTATCTATCTATCTATCTATCTATCTATCTATCTATCTATCTATCTATCTATCTATCTATCTATCTATCTATCTATCTATCTATCTATCTATCTATCTATCTATCTATCTATCTATCTATCTGTCTGTCTGTCTGTCTGTCTGTCTGTCTGTCTGTCTGTCTATTTTTGATAAGATTTTCTTATCCAATTGCACTGCATCAGAGAGCTGTTTTTAATTCAGTATATTTGTCAAAATGGTTGCTGGGTTAATAAAAGTGTATAATGTAGTATGTTTGTATGCAGGTGTGAACATGGAGGCCTTTTCTGCTGAGTCACGAGGACGACATCACGTGCGAAAATGACAATAAAACAGGTTACATCCGTCCTGACATCATCCTGACACTTCCTCCTCCTCCTCCCCCTGATCCCATCTCCTGGTGGACATTTTACACTTCATGTTTTGGATTATAAAAGCTTGTCAGCAGATTCAGGGATAATAATTCTCCTCCTGGACGAGATGACAAACCTCTTAGCCTCAGTCTTCAACCTCCATCTGACCTGAGATTAACTACCTGCCTGTTTCTGGTGGAACTGCACCTTGCCAGTCGTCCCCCATCCTTATCATATTTAGGCATTATGGGAGACGGGAGCTGGGTGTGTCTGAGCCCAGCTGAGTTCAAACAGCTCCAACAGTACAGTGAATGTAAGGACACACGCACAGTGACACTTTACAGTGGCTTGCAAAAGTATTTGAACCCCTTTCAACTTCTTGACTTTTTTCCGTATCTCAGGCTTCAAACATAAAGACATCAATATGGATTGTTTTAGTTAAGAATCAAAATCAAATGAGACACAAAAATGAAATTGAATAACATTATTATACGATATTTTCAACTTTTCTTTTCTTTCGAAAATAAAAACTGAAAAGTGAGGCTTGCAGTATTAGTCGGCTCCTGTACTGTCAGTGCAACCGACACTCCAGGCGTTCCCTGATGATTTTGGAATGATCCAATGTTGACCTAAATAAATGATGATGATAATGATAAGAGTCCACGTAAGCTAGTCTCAGTATGAATGCACCTGCCGTGTGATGGTGTCAGAGGTTCTGAAACAATATTTGCGAGCAAACAGCATCATTAGGTCCAAGTAACACGTTAGATGTGCGCCTGTGATTGGTTGGCAATCAGTTCAGGGTGTCCCCCGCCTACTGCCCAAAGCCAGCTGGGATAGGCTCCAGCACGCCCACGATTCTTAAGAGGATAAGCAGATCAAAAAACAATACAAAACAGATTTACATAAACATACACATGCACTAAATTGGACAGTGTACTTTCACCTGCTGGCCTTGTGGCCTATTTGTTAGTCAAACGAGAATGTGCCTGCACTCCTCTTCTTGTCCTTGTCCGGAAAACATTGAGGTTTATTACCTGTTATCAATATCCATTCATCATTCCCTGAGAGAGTCACTGTCTAAGCTTACTGAGCATAGATGTCTGATTAGTGAGACACTGCAGTCATCTTACAAAAGATTGCTCTGTCTGCATCAACGTCAGATGGTATATTTATCGCCTGGGTGATGAATTCCCCAACTTAATCCACCTAACCATCAGGAATATTTATCTATTAACGTGACAAAACATCATTAAAGGATGTGAGGATGAATCACACTCATTTGGAATTATGATTGTCTAATGTTTTAATACTGTAAGTGTAACTCACAGCGTATGTTTTACAACTCGAACTGCAAAGAAGAAAAGAAGAACCTTGGGTAGGTTAGCTAATTTCCGACCTCTGGCTTGTTAAAAATACTCAGCACAGCCTTGTTTTTTAATGTCCACCTGTGCGGTGTGTCTCATCTCAAACTGTGAACAAATTCTCGTGAGAGATGGTAAATCCAGGTCCCGAAAGCCTTGACAGTTTGGATTGATCTACAGCTGCTTCTAAATGAGTCCGTCGTCCATGAAAGCTTCACTGCACACTTGCTTGTCCTTGTGCACACCGGGGGCTCAACAAAACGTGCGCAATTACACTCTTTGTAAAAAATGGCAAATGAGATGCCAGTGTGGTGCCAGATGCTTATTTATGGTTTCTGGTTGCCCCCTTACAAATATTTTTTTTATGCTATGGCATTGTTTCTCTTTTTTGTCAACTGTGTTTCTGTTGTCCGGCAGTGAGTATATACTCATCAAATCTCATTAGACCCAGTTGTGTTAAAAATTTTGCCACAGAAGGGAAATGTATATTAATACATATATGTATTTTTCAGCTGTTATGCAGTTTTACAAGATAAACTAATTACTACAAATCAAGCCACACATGTAAAATTAATGAAGCCTTCCTTAATTTAAAGGCATCTGCTTGTTTTCAACACTCTGGGCTCAGGTTTTGCTAGTAGAAGCAAGTAGCAGGCCCCCAAGCAAAGCTGAAGAGGAGAGAGCCAAATGCTGGCAGGAACTCACTGGCAGAATCCAGCCAACTGGTTGTCATTCTAACGAAGCAGTTGAAGAATATGGGGCAGGATGAGGCCTGGCACACTGGATGAGACTGATCAGCCCCATTGTCGTTTTGTCTCGTTTAAGTTCTAATATATGGTTCTCTGTTCTATAATAGCTATCTGGCACATTACGAATAAATATACCAGTATGTTGTGTGATGGAGTTACAAGGTTATTTTCGTCCTTTTTTCTCTCCAGACTCCACAAAAAAGTTAAAGGATGTTCTGGAGGAATTCCATGGCGAAGGAGTGCTCTCCAAATACAACCCTGAACAGGTGCGTGCACACAAACGTCACCTTAACTCTCTTGTTTGTCTCATAAGTGAGTCATTAAATCGTGTAAGTGATGTGTGGTAACAGGTGACATCGGTGTGAGTTCCCAGCTTTAAGCAATTAGGAGCTGTGGATTTCATTGACCTCTTTATAATGGTGGTTGTCGCCATTTTAATGCTTTTTAATGTGGCTATATGAGGTCACTTAAATATATGAGCGCCAATAGCAGGGAGGGTTCTAGAGCAGGGCTCACCAACGTGGTGCCCCCAAGGACCACAGCAGTAGCCTGATGGGCTAATTTAAAAATAGCTCACCGGTAATAGGGCATTGTGATTGTCATTTGAAATTGTAAACAGTGGAAGAGATTTATAGAAATAATGTGGCGCAAGTCTCCACCGTTCATAACCAACAGCTAGCTCCTAGGTGCGGCAAGTGCCCAGTTGGCATCAGCAAGTAGTCCGAGGGTTGGTGCTTTGCTTGCTATCTTTTCTTCGTTTTCTATGATTTGAACATTGACTAGTTTGTAATTCACTCTCTTTGTTTAGAAAGGAAGAAAATTGCAGGACTTTTTCATTCACGGTCCATGTGTAAAATAACAAGGTATCCTGCCTTGTATTGCACTTAAAGTTGTGTCCTTAATATTTAAAATCTAACATGACATTTTGTGTTTTTCTTTTTTAATGTTAATGTAACGGGCAAAATGTATCATTATTTATATTTTTGGCTGTTGTTTGATATGAAAAATTATCCGATGCGTGACTCAAATCCATGATTTCAAACTTGAGTTTTTGGATCCGTTGCATTGCTAACTGCTACACACCACATGCCTGTGCTTTGTGGGGCAATCTCACGAATTGGGTGTGTGGCCGAAAAAAGTTGAAAACAGTTGAGCCCATAAATGATGGCGTGGCTCCAAAAGTCCCCAAAGGGAACTCGGACTGGTGATGAAGTGGGTGATGATGACACTTGATGACACATGACGACACGTTAATCTTGCAGGTGAAGAGCAGCCAGCAAGCAGTAACGTTAGCACTTCTGATTCACCAATGTTCATTTATTTATGTACCGGTACTTATTTATTTATGATCTCTGTATTGATTCATTAATTAACTCAACGACAACAGTGAAATACGGGGAGTACGACACTTTTTTTCCACTTAAAGCACTCGAGTTCCAAAACAACTTTTGTGTTGTTGTCACGATTACCTCTGCTTGATCTTGCTGTCCGATCTTTTCTTATATTCCGCTTTTGCGTTGGCTTGATGAATGACTTGAGCGCTCTCTGTGTGGGTCAGACAGACTTAACGTCCATGTGGGCTCACCTGGCGCCACAATGTCTAATTCTGACCTTGCTCTCTGTTGTCCATCAATTTGCGAATACGTGCATGCATGAGTCATCGCGCGGTGCAAGCAGGCGCAGTGGCTGCCTTCAAGTGAAACGGCGACAAAGAAGGCATCTCCTGTCTCATTCCAAAAAGGAGTGGCAACAAACAATGAATTTTTTTTTGCCTGGTGGATCACTCTTTGAGACTGATGAGAGGGTAAATGAGACTGTGTCCACACACCCACATTATTTCTTTGCACCATTACAATTGATCAACTATACAGCCTGATGCTGAAGTTACAACTATAGCGGCAAAGCAAGCTCACTACCGGTCATATTGTAGCAGTGACATTTATGATACAGTAAAACAACATATGACCCTCAGCTCCCATCTTCACTCAAGGAATCTATTCTGGTGGTTAAGCTTCCAACATATGCCACTGTAATTCATCAAATACTGGCTGCCCCTCTAATTGATGCCGTGCTCCAATTGGTGTTAAGGGAAAGTCTTATGGAAAAATAAACTTTTTATATGCTCGTATAGTTGGGTCTCTGGAGTGCCTGTCCCAGTTGAGTGTGTAGCTGAATTAAAGTAAATATTTTACTGCCCGGGGCCTGCTTCGTCAGATCTTTCCCCTGCACTTCATTGGATAAGTGTCACCAAGGGTCCTATTTTTGTGCTCAGTGCAAGTTGAGTGCAAAGTGTGGAGTTGTCGTTCTTTTTGTATTCTTGCAGACGAGCGAACTGACAAACGGGCATCTGTGCCGTTGTGGGCATGAACACAGTTGACAACTGGCAATGGAGGCAGCACCTCTCATTCCCTTTAAATTCAGTACAGGAGAGGTACTACTGTCTACATGGCTGGAGTCCATGCAGGAGGAGGGCACATTTATAAAGAAGCGCATGAACATCTCCACTTGCGGATGATGTTAAGTTGGCCACGGCGATCACTGATGTGATCTGTGAAGTGGACACTTGGAGAATGCCTTCTTGTGCGTCAGCACCATCTCCCAACAAAGAGAAGAGTGACAGTCCCTGATACACTTCCAAAACAGTACGAAAACACAAAAACACAAAATGAAAGGACTCACAAGCACTTTTCGTTGGCCAAAATTCACATTGCTCACACAGTAAATAGCAAACCTTACTCCTGACGTGACACATCAGTTGATTGACTAAGTCATGCCCCTTTTAAAGGCACTGTGCTGAGGGCACACAGTTGTTGTGATTTCTGGCTTTAATTACGCTTTAGAATGTCTGTTTATTTCTCTACTCGCTCTTTTAATCTGGTATCTTATGGTTTGATGTCATATAATGCGATGGTATTTTGACAGATTTATGGAATTTCATTTCATTTCAATGGAGAATATTGATTTGCTATACATGCAAATTGAGTTACGAGATTCATTGGGGAATATTTCAACTCGTTATTCAAGATACCATTTCATTTGTGGAATGTGTTAAATCCACTTGTATCATGATAATCCCTATCGGAAGTGTTTTTAGAGTAATTTCCTGGCGAACATTCGGGTTCTTATTCTTGGTCGAAGTGGGACTCACCCTCAAATTCCCGATTTGTTGTTTGTGTTGACAGTAATGAATGACTTCTGAATGGAATCAAATGGTTACTCTTTGTATCTTTACAAAATAAAGATATGTCATCATCCAAAAATCCCATTAGATCAAAATAGTTAATGATGAATGAAGGGCACAAACTAGTGCTTGAGCTCCACCACATGGTTCCCAAAGTACTTTTCGAAGCCTTAGATTTCAGAGCTATCGATTGATCAGCATGTGGTGGCTGCCGCTTCGAACCCTAGGTTGTAAATAGTCACTGGCTAGTACAATTTAGCAGTTAGCTGGAAAGCTCTTTCAACGAGCGCGTCCTTTTGCTGAATAAAACTTGCACCAAAGCTATGCACAGAAAATTAAAATGGCATATCGGCCATAAACACAATCTAAAAATACTGAATGATTTTGAATTGTTTTAAAGTAAATACAGGGTGGCCACAGTCACAGTCTTGTCAGAATGACAATGACTTCAAAAAAGTCATATGATATTCCAAGAGTCGCTCTTATCCAAGTCCGACAATTGTGATTCGCAGATTGTTTTCTCCAAGCCCATTCGAATGACGATTCGATTCATCACCGAATCGGGGGAAAGCCCTGGTTGTTGGGTTTCTGATTCCCAATTTCTGCCTTGCGTATTAAGTGTGACATAAAGAGACCAATAAACTTGACGTGAACCCTATTGACTTGGAAAGAGGTTTGATAAATCACACGGAGGCTTTTTTTTTTCTCTGCCATGGATGCAAGATGATAGTTACACGTCGTTTAGACCGGCAACAGCCCCTTTTCCCATCAGTTTGGATGTCCCAGACGAGCTCAATTAGATTTTGCGCTCTCCAAATGCAAACTATACAAACGTGTCATGGCCGTTCGTGCTTGGCAGCAATGTCGGTCATGTAGAAGCAAGGTGCTGCAGACAGGAAGTGTGGAATTATTTGAATAGTATCACTACAAAGACATGCAGGACTGAAGCATGCAAACACATAGAGTGGGTGTTCATGTTTTATTGGGTTTCTGACATTTTTATTACACTTATTTTTTTATTATCTATTAAATTTATTATTTTTTATTTTATTATCTCTTGTACTGTATTTATTTAGATTTTTTGGGTGATATTTAACTCCTAAATGTCATATTCACTTTCAAGACATTTAGCTGAAGTACACTCTGAAAAAGAGCACTGTTCATTTTGATTAATATACATTGACATAAGCCGGTTGAGGCCAAAGCAGCACATACACTACTTGCATAAGTTAGGGGTATTTGATTTTGAAAATTCTGGTTGAAGGTAAAATACACTCTCACCTTTACAGGTAAACTTTTTTTGCCTTAAATTTGACCTTGTCGAAACTTTTAAATGCATGTGTCCGGCTGTTCATTGTTTTATGAGAAGTAGGCTGCCACAAATGACTCTTTAGGAATCAATTATACTATCGACTATTCCATCAATTACTTGGGCTCTGAAAACGTGCAAACCGACGTGGAAAGTTTTACTGATAGTAGTGTCAACTTTCCAACAAGAGGGGGTGTGAATAGACTATGAAAGATCATTACCGGTTGAGGTGAAGCAAGACAACTTTATTTATCGAGCCCATTTCATTCACAGAACAGCTCAATGTGCTTCACACAACCATAAGCACATCTAAAAGCATTAACAAAGAGAACGGCAAAGACATTTGCAGCTCAAAGAGAGCAAAAGTAGATTATTAACCCTTTCAGGGACAGCGGTTACTACAGTGGACATGTTTGTCAAGTTATCAGGTTACAGTGTGCATGAAAGGGTTAAATGTCTAAAAGAATGTATATTGACGATATTTAAGCACATTTGTAACTCAAAAGATTTTAAGGCATTTCAAATCAAAGAAAAGAAATTAAAAATACCAAATGAGAAATCTTTTTTCGGGATTTGTAAATGATGTTTTTCTTAACAAGACCACCATGTATCTGACACTGCGACTGAGAGTGCCGAGGACAAGTTAGTGTCAAAGTCAGGCGATCTTGGTGACTGCCCATGTCATGAAGAACCCTCTTGATTTTTAATGGGGCTCCACAATTATGTTAGCTGCGAATCATAATTGTCCATGAACCATCATGGTGGGACGCTAGCGGCAGGGGGGCCGGACTTTGGGGGTGGGGCGGGACTTTTTGGGTGTGCACTGCAGCGGGGCAACACTTGCATGAAGCAGTGTGTTTCAGTCCAGCCACACTTAATGGTCAGCTACACTGACATCCTAAGTCCAAGTTTTTTTGTTTTTTTTTTTGGTGCTGTTACTCATACTTTTTCCTTGCCGAAAGTTCACATTCTGTTCTCGCACTCGAACTAATTCAGAATATTTGGGAGGAAGTTGGAAAAAATGTTGTAGAAAATGGAAAAATAAAAATTCTCATAATACAGTTGAGGATCCCCTCCACATAACAACCGTAAACCGCAAAAAGTGAAAAACGTGACACAGAAATAGTGTCTTAAAAAACAAATCAATAACATCAAGGAAACATTAATATGCAGTAAAAAATGATTTTGATGGTGGCGCGGGCACCCGCAGCGGCTCCTCTCTCTCCTGAGGAAGGAAATTTCATCTGTGCTGTATGTTGTACATGTAGCACATTTGACAATAAAGTTGACATGAACATGAACATGAATAAACCTGGCCCATAGAGACCAGTTGAGCAGGCAGAATGCAAATCTTGTTCACTAGCATGACATCATCACCTTGCATTGTGGTAAAGCAACCAAAGTTAGCTGTCCACAGATTTCACCATGCAGAAACAAGTGGAAAAAAAGACTGCTTTTCAACTTCAATTTATCTTGAAAATGAAAACAACACACATGCAAAAAAAAAGTGAAATAGAGACAATTTCCACAACTTGATGTTGATTTTCTAGCGATCCATTTATGGGTGGGTGGGGGGGGGGGAATAAAATCACATACACACACACACAGCTTCTTCTGTTTCTACTGCTGTAGTTGTGTGTTCCTGTGTGGTGTAGACTTATCACACGATGCACGGCAAATTAAAATCTGCTGCTGCATATTACCAAAAAAGGAAAGAAGAGTGGCGGTGGTGGTCTCTTTGGGAGCTGGCGGGGTTAAACCAACAGCGGCAAGTTGAGGAGAAGATGTTTCGTGAATGACGGGGGTCTGAACCCATCGCGCAACCACTTGTTTCCATTCCAAATCCAAAAGTGCACACCCTGATCCACTTTACCTTGTTTGGTGTGCAGCGGATGGATCCTTTGATGTTTTGATGGACATTATCATAGAACTCATGGAATAATATTTAATTAAAATACAAGGCACCCATGTGATTTCCTTCTCTTAGAGTTTATGGAACACTGCTGGGCTTTTACTTATGAGTTTAATTTGTTTCATTCTCAAGATTGCACCTTTGTTTACTATCCCCATTGAAATGAATTGAAACTATAGCTCTTCATGACTGTAGCCGATGTCACAATCCGAAACCGTCATAGTTTTAAATATTGTATGACAAAAGATGCATTTTAAATACTCATTCAGTTGTATATTACCTTTGCCTTTCAGCCTTTGTGCATTCTTTTGGATTGGTCTGATTATTTTACAATATTGCCTGTGAACATCTCTGCTTAGATTTTGACTTTTTGGGGCATTTTTTAATAATATATTTTGACTGGACAAGTTGGTTGAAACATTTATGGAGAGTAATGACATCATCTTGAATCATTTTGTCCTTCTTTCCTTTGCTTGCTATCTTATGCACACATAAAACAGCAGCGCGATGTTCTCGACAAAGTAAGGCTTGGCCCAGGTGGTGCTCGGGGTGCATGCTGTGTGGATTTTGTCTCTCTGTCAGTGGGTTGCATGTACATTGGCTGTCAACATTCACAACGTTCTGCTCAGCTTAAGCCGACATCAGTGAGTGGCAGCAGGGGTTGAGGCTTTACTGGCCCAATACGTGCAACGATTGACAGTGTATTATTAATTGGTGTTAATAATATGCACCACCATGGGAACTCCGGCAACAATTCTTCAGCCGTTTGTGACACGTATTTGTTTAAGGTATTCATCGTGCATGAGGGCTACCATTTATACTCACTCTCCACTTTTTGTTGCGCTCCTAGGTCATTATTGTTTTACTGTTTGCCACACAATGACATGCTTTCCTGCATTTCCTACAGTGACATAGAAACTCCAACAATGTACACTAACTTGACAAAAGCATTGGGACAGACTTCACCGACAGGAAATGAAAAGTGCAAAAAAATTAATGGTCCTCAAGGATTGCACTCATACAGTCTATGAAAATACATATTGGGACACAATCCAATTATACAGAAAGTGAGTGCAACCAGTTATGGAGTAAGTGAGTGGACTTAAAACATTTCCCTGAGGAACTAAAGCCACAAGCTATGTGAATAAAAGTACAGGGAGTCACTCCACTGACAGGAAATGACATTTGCTCTGAAATTAAAAGTATACTAATGGAATAAATTGACTTTATCCATTTTCCCGAAGAACCCAATTTATCACCATACTGCATAATGGCCATTTGTTTGTCTTATGGGTTCTTGTTCCACACCATACTCATGTATCAATTTTGGACTTCGAAAAGACAAGAGCCTTTTCCAAAGGCAATGAATTAACAAGTGACCAAATCCAACCTGTGATTGTTATTTAAGAGGTAAATCCCAATGCTTGGTTCCATTCAGTGTATTTATTAATAGGTACATTTAACGGTGTGTTTGGTATAATACATTTCCAGAAGCTCCATCTGGCAACAATTGCTCATTGTCTTCCTATTATTTCATTCGTTTTGACTTTATTCCACACGGGCTGAGACCAAAATATTTTTTTATTTATATTTTTTCTATTCAACAAAATTAAGTTTGTCATGATTGAAGAAATATATATTCTTCTTGTGCAGCCAATCGACTACGAGGGCTTCCGGCTCTTCATGGCCACCTACCTGGAGAACGAGATCCCAGAAGAGCTGTGTCAGCACCTCTTCACCTCTTTCAAGAGCAAGACGGGAGCTGCCTCGCCTGACCGTTGTCGAGCAGCAGGAAACTTACTGGGTGAGCTCTTCTCACATTAAAAAAAAATTCTACATACAGTATACAACGCGACACTTGAATGCGTAACCGTCAACATGGCCTGGGACAACATTTATCAACATAAATGGGGCTTCCAAATGATCGACACTCCTAGTTAAGTAAAAGAAACATAATAATGAAACAAAATAATGATAATAGTGAACAAAAACAATATTAACCTTTAACTGAATGATTCACAACCACAGTGAGTTAGTGGTTAGCACGTCTTCTGTACAGCTTGGAAGTTGTAGGTTCAAATCTCAGATCCAGTCTTCCTGTGTGGAGTTGGTATGTGTTCCCAGTTCAGGGTGTCCAAGACAGCTGAGATAGGCTCCAGCACACCCACTCCAGCGACCCTTGTGAGGAAAAGCAGATTAAAAAAAAAAGGCTGGATGCATGGATGTATTGAAATAATAGTGCAAGAATAACGGCAAAAAATAGGAAACAATTCGGTTTTTAATTTCAGTCACTGTTAAAGGGATTCTGCTATATTACTTCCATATGAGATTTACAGGATTTGCATGATTTCTAGATGGTACCATCCATTCATTCTCTAGTGCGGGGGCAACAGCCTTAGCAGGGAAGCCCAGACTTCTCTCTCCCCCACCGCTTTTGCTAGATGATATATTTGTTGTTATTTTCAATATTTTAAATAATAATATTTTATTATTGTTTTTTAAAAATGTTGCATTAATTATTACATTTGCACTATAATTTGCAAATATTAGTCAGCGTATTGACCAGTTCGAAGTGTACGTAATCAATATTGTATGAGTAGCAGTATTTTAATTTTTGCAGAGGCTATGAATTTTTAATTTTTGTTCAATTTCATTTGATATTTTTATTATATCAATTATATTACATTGATGATTTTATAACTTAATAGAATATCAAACATACATACTCATAAACAATTACAAATACTTTTTTTTGTAATTGAGTCTACTTCCTGTGTAGATTTTTGTTACAGTTTTATGTGGACTAAAGTGAATAATATGTAAAATTATAAATAGCTTCAGTAGAGGAGATTGGTGACAATTGTTTCAGGGGGCAGCACAGTACCCTCAAGGTCGGCACGCCTGGCTCAGAATTCAGATTTTTAATCCCAGCTCCTGTCTGGAGACTGTATGTCTAAATATATGCATGTGGGGTTAACTGAAGACTAAATTGTCCCAAGGTGTGAATGTTCGTCTATATGTGCTCTGCGATTAGGTAGGGTGTCTTAAAGTCAGCTGGGATAGGCTCCAGTTTACCAGTGACCCTAATGAGGACAAGTCCTCAGTGGAACGGATGGACAGTTGCTTTGGCCTGCACTGCCACCTGGTGTTTGCTGAATTATAAATAACCCACGAAGTCGCTGATGGTGCACTGGTACACACGCATGAGCTCTGAGCGGACAGCTTGGGGTCGGTTCCCACTCAGTGACAGTATGGGTGTGATTGGTCGTACGTCTCCATATGTGCCCTGTGACTGACTGGCGACCAGTTCAGGGTGTAGTCCGCCTTTCGGTGTCGTCAGGTAAAGAAGAAAGGCCATGAAAGATACAACAAACGTTCATTAAAAGCAACGTTTTATGTAAATTTTCTGCGCTGTTGATGGAATTAAGGTGGAGGAGAACGTCAAGCACTGGAAATAGAATGGATAATCCTGCATCAATGTTGTCTTATTGCTGCGCAATGTGTTTCCTTCTCAAAGAGTCCTGTTCCATTGATGCTGGTATTTCTATTCACACAGAGGTGGCCTGTGCCCCCATCACAGGTACTAGCAGACCTGCCTTGACGGGTTGGCTGTAGCTGCTTCTCTTCCCCCACCCAACAATACTGCTTGTTGTGTTGATGGGTGATTTGTTTTTGTTTGTTTTGTTTGTTTAACATTGTGGAATCCATTTGTTTAGTCAGGTTTTGTAACTCTGCCTGCCTCCCCGATGAGTTTCTTCTTTTTGCAATTTCATTGTGTTATGTTCTTTTGCTTCATTGTGTTATGTTCCTTGTTTTTTGTGTCAAAGGAACCTTTAGAGTCGAACACCCCAAATGTGTTCAATGAGCATCAATGGATTATCATTTCATATAGGTATACAGTATATATACTTGATATCAGAGTTAATGTGCTAGTGTTCAACAATTTCTCTTTATTTCTTCTTGTAGTTAACTTCATTTTACAAAGCGATTCAGAATTTCCCTGTGATTGGCTGGTAACTAGTCCAAGGGGTATTCGCCTTGACCTTTGCCTTACACTAGGGGCTGTCAGGGACATAATTCAGGATTGTCGCTCACTCACACAAACACTACTTGAATGCTCCTTTTCACACAAGTGAATCACACACACACACACACACACACACAAACACAAGAAACAACGGAGTAATTTATGATACGACGTGCTGCATGTGTATGAGAGTCTTTCGGTAGTACGTATGAGTGTTTTAGTGATTTATGTGAGCAGAAAAAAGAATCAGTGGTGGTGAGAGTACTTCATTAATGCATGTGGGTGTTGTGTGTGTGAGCGGGGGGAAAAAAATCAGCAGTGCGTGTGTGGTGTGCGTGCGTGTGCGTGTGCGTGTGTGTGTGTGTGTGTGTGTGTGTGTGTGCGTGTGTGTGTGTGTGTGTATGTGTGTGTATGAATGTGAGAGCATTTTCAGTAGTTAGCAATTAGAGCATTTCAGTGGTGTGTTTGTGAGGTAATCCTGAATTATGCCCTCAAACAGTATTCACCATTTGTAAATTTAAAAACATTACTCGTTACAAAACCAAATGAATAACGGTGACAGTTTGATCCAATGAATGATCATTTTCCAATGGAAAACATTATTGTAGCTCAACTAAGGGCTTGTGTTCGACTTGAGGGGTTCCACTTTTTTATGTATTAAAGGACCCCTTCCTTTTGTCTCCAAGGCATGAATGGTAAAAGCATCCTGTCGGCGATGGGTCGACACACGCCAGAGCTTGCCTGCGGCACTCGGCCCACCACCTCTCCTTGTTCATCTGGCTCCTCCTCGCAGCGGTCCAGAACCGGGGCCCACACGCCTGAGGGGCCCCACCGCTCTCCATGCATCCAGGTCAAGCCCTTCCAGAGCAGCAATAATGCCCTGACCCCCAATGCTGGCCCAGCTCAGTTGCCAGTATCACCCCTGAAACGCTCACAAGGTTAGCCAGGCAATTTATCTTCAGACTCTTTGCCAATTTTTAGAGCACCTGCCACTGTGATTGTTTAAAATTGTGCCTCCATCAACATTTGTTATTTAATACACTTGTGCATTGGAATGTATGACAAACTTCCTTGAGGCACATTTTTCAAGATACATTGGCTGAAGCTGTTTACCGCTATTCCCAGATGAAGTCTGAAGTCACACGTGACAAACCAAGACAGTTAAAGTTTGCGTATTTAAACCAGGCACATAGCCTCATTAATGCTAACAAAGAAAGCAAGACTCGATATCGAATGAATAGCATCCATATGGCGGTGTTATAAAGTATTTAAGTGATTCTTTGACTAACACAAACGGTGCAGCAAACCATGTAGACAGACAATGCTCACAGGCATGTATTCTTTATTCTCGCCCCAAAAAATGAATAATTTCACAGCAGCTTCACGATAGTTGTAAAACTGCTTTTTAAGGAGCTACCATAAATTAATCATGATGAACAAACTGTGTATTTTTTTACACTCTATTTTTTCCATTTTATCTTCTGTCTATATGTTCCAATTCTACTCATTTTAATCCTCAAGGTCAAATTCAATTTAGACACTTGGTTAGAAATTTTGTTGCACATTACACAGAGAAGAAGCTAAGATATCCTTTATTGGGACGATATAGTGTGTCTCTAATATATGGTAAATGTTTCTCATGAATCAAATTTAACCCTTGTGTGCTCCAAATTAAAAAGGCCTTACGTTACGCATTTTACAATTTTTGTAATGATGTATTTTGTGTTATAAAAACATTCTTTTTTTTATTTTATTTTTTCAAACACTCAAAATGTTCAGAGGTATCTGTGCTATCCATACATATATAGTTTTTATTAGTTCTTTGGGATTTTTTATTCTTTATTTTTTTCAAGAGGGAAAAAAAAATTGTGTCTAGAGGTCCCAACCAAGCCCTACTAACAATCCCGACCGGACGTGTTCATGTAAAATGCATTGGTTTGAAGCCTCCTGCAAAAAGGCAAACTCATTTGCGATCCTCTGACGCCACCTAAAGTTGCAAAATTGGAATGACCTCAACCCAACAATGTGGCATGCTTACGTCTGTCCAAGCGAAAACAAAGCGATTGACGTAATAATCGCGTGAAATGCATGTATACACATTAGGTTTACGATGCATTCAAAAATATGAATTATAATGGGTCTCTATGGTGCAAAATATGTAAATTCTGAAGATTAAGGTATCAAAACGTTTTTTTATTATTGCTGCAATGCCTGAGAATTATCATGTCATCACGTCATGAAATTTAGGCCATTTTAGAACCCCTCCATAAGTTTCAGCTCTCTCGTGTTTTTCTGAATGCCTTTGCCTTTGATTCAAAGACATCATTTTACATTTATCGCAAGCGGTGCACTACGAGGGTTAAACTAAGGGAAGCTCTTTCAAATAATCTTCGTATACACATATAATGAGATACAGTACAAGAGCTACATGAAAAATGCACAATAATAATAATGTGATTGCACAACTGTGCTGCATCCAGCTTGTTGTTTGATATGTGGTTGATCTAAAAAAAATTGTGCATTGACAGAGAAAAGCCACTCGGAGAAGCAATTGTTGCTGCGTAGCAGTCCGTCGCCACACAAAGGATCCCCACAGTCAGTGCCACAGGTGGTCTTCCTGAAGGATATCGTCTGCTACCTTTCCTTGCTGGAGCGCGGCACGCCGGAGGACAAGCTGGAGTGTGAGTGACAGGCAGGGGGGACCTGGACTTGAGGAGGAAACTAGTGCCAGGGAGGATCCCTTCCTTTCTCTTTACTGCTATTTCAACTTAAGGATGAGTACAGTAGTTCTGACCAGTGTAACGAATTACTGGACAGTTCCTTGAACAAATCAGGTTTCAAATCCCCCTCAGAGGGCCAGCTAGCTGGCTCACAATAACGTGATGCCCATGTTAATGCCCCACTGAATTTGGGTGCAAGTTGAAGAGATTAATTTCCATTCAGTGGAGATATTTCTAGTGATCGACATTCCTGGTCACTCAGGAAAAAATAGCTCTCTCTACATTTTCCTTCCAGTCATGTTCCGGCTATACGACACGGACGGCAACGGCGTCTTGGACAGTTCGGTGAGTTTTTCTTTCCATTCTTACCCATAGAGCTAATAATAGATGCTGGTTGGCAGGCGCCATGTTGATATTAAGATCGTTTGTAATGGTCAGTCCATTTTAATGCTAGCCACGTTCCGAGGCATAAACAGCACATTGCTGCTCATATGGAAATCGAAGCGTCTTTACATCATGTTTGGATGTGAGAGGTTGTGATCCATGTGCTACAATGCTTTGTTTTGTCCTATTTGGGATCTTTGGTAGGAGCTGGACCGCATCATCAATCAGATGGTACACGTTGCCGAGTATCTGGAGTGGGATTCGACAGAGCTACAGCCGGTGAGCAGCAGAGCACACAAATTTATTGCCACTTTAAATAACTACACAGGGGGGTTGATTATGCTGGTATACTTAATGAGGTGTCCTGTGGGTGTCTCGTAAAGTGGAACTCTCCAATCGGAGAACATTGCTCACAATTCTGTGATACCGAGTGAATTCCAATTCCATTTTGCATATAGAAATAGTCATGAAACATTTAGCAACTTTACGAGCAATGTTTTAATTTTAACATTCCACTCTGTCATGCATCAAACAAATTTTAACACTAAATTTGCCATCTGTGCGATCAAAATCCAAATGTTGTACTGTTTTATCCATAACATGGGTCAAATGAGTTTCTAACGTGTATTAAGCTGATCATTTAGGTGGTTTGTCCTATTGGAAAGACGGCAATGAGGGCTTCTCCAACTCAAACTGTTTTCTAAACTCAATTAAAGGACATTAAAGATTTTTTTTAAACAATAACACATCCACGTGTCCACTGCCAATCATTTGGTCATTTTAATGCTAGTTGTTAGCTATTTTGCAAATTGCAATATATATTGACATATAAATCTCTACCAAGCCTAATGCGAGGTAGTAAGTGTGCCTCAGTTTTTCTGCCTCTGCTGCCGTAGATTCTGAAGGAAATGATGGAGGAGATCGACTACGATCGAGATGGCACTGTCACCCTGGAAGAGTGGATCCGAGGAGGCCTGACCACCATCCCCTTACTGGTTCTGCTCGGCATGGACACGGTGTGTCTGCAGTTCTCTGGTTCACAGGCCAAACATGTCAATTGTCTTCATTTTGTCATTTTCATGCCTCCCACTAGAATGTTCAGGAGGACGGCCAGCACGTGTGGCGCCTAAAGCACTTCAACAAACCGGCCTACTGTAACTTTTGTCACACCATGCTACTGGGTGTGCGCAAGCAGGGCCTCTGCTGCTCCTGTGAGTGGGTGTCCACAACTATGCTAACGTACACGTATGTTACACATATGTTACCACTAAAAAGTGTGTTGTTTTTTTTTTTTTTTGGACAGTATGCAAGTACACGGTGCATGAGCGCTGTGTGTCCAAAGACATCGCCGCCTGCATAAGCACCTACGCCAAGTCTCGCAGGCACACCAACGTAAGTGCACGCACAAACAAGTCAATGTAATTCATCAGACACCATTTCATAATGTTTATAAAGGTGCCAGAGTACTTCGGGCGGCAGAAAAGTAATCAACAACTAAAACAATGACAAAAACTTGTTAAGGAGTCCGCCTCCTGCTATACTCCTAAAGGGTTTGGGTTTTTTTTTTCTGAATCTTACAGAACAATTCCAAAATGTGTCCAGTGGCACCTTTTGGTGAGGAAAAAGTGAGCGTTTCTTTGTTAATGTTTGTACAGGGAAGATGTCAAGAAGTAGTAACTATACTTTTAAGGAACGTGCTTGTGCTTGTGTGTGTGCTTGTGTGTGTGTGTGTGTGTGTGTGTGTGTGTGTGTTTGTGTGTGTGCGTGTGCGTGTGCGTGTGTGTGTGCGTGTGCGTGTGCATGTGTGCGTGCGTGCGTGCGTGCGTGTTTTTGTATGTGTGTCTCCAGGCTATGCAGCACGTATGGATGGAGGGAAACTCCCCTACCAAATGTGACCGATGCCACCGGAGCATCAAATGCTACCAGGGCCTGACCGGCCTCCACTGTGTGTGGTGCCAGATCACTGTGAGTAATGATGGATGGATGGATGGATGGATGGATGGATGGATGGATGGATGGATGGATGGATGGATGGATGGATGGAGCTTGGATTTGACAGTACAGTCTGCCCCCACCATTCAAATAGTGAAAATATGTGAATAATTAATGGCCCCTAAAAATGTTTATATATGGGGGTCATTCAATGAATAAGGGGAATTTTTTGGTATAAGGAATTTTAATACAGATAGAAGTTTGCTTTTTTTCCAACATAGTCTCCCAGTACTGTCAAACACTTTTTCCCTCTGTGCACAAGTTTCCATATTCCCTTAGTGTAAAAATCTTTGGACTGATGTCTCAGCCAGTCGTTCACAACACTTTCGACTTCATTGTCAGTTTCAAACTTGGTGGCTCTAATAAATGCTTTTAAAGTACCAAAAAGGTGAAAGTCTGAAGGAGTAAGGTCTGAGCTGTAAGGGGGATGAGGGAGCAGTTTCCAGCCCAGCTTATTGATGGTCTGCACCGGGGGTCGGCAACACGCTGCTCCAGAGCCGCATGCAGCTCTTTAGCGACATCTAGTGGCTCCCGGGAGCTTTATAAAAAATGTTTGAAAATGGAAAAAGATTTTGATAGTATGCTAAGATAGCACAAATAGATATAGATATATGTTGCAGCTCCGAAAATGGAGAGATGTGGTGTTGGTTTTTTTAAAACGTACACTTAATTATGCTTTAACAGTCTCGACAAATGCAGACACGTCTGCGTCCGAGACTCTGCCTATTCTCTTCTCGTTCGACTCGAGAGGCGTTCAAAGACAGCCACTGAAAAACGGAAATTAATGATCACTTCACTGACACTAAGAAAAGCGAAAATAATGCACCAAAACAACAGCAACAACAAAATCAAGCGAGGAAATCACAAAATAAATTCTATGGGGACGTTTGTGAACACACAACAAAGGAATGAATAACAAACAATCCCGAGACAGTCCATTCTCCTACATACATACAGCATGTGTTTCCTTCATTGTAAGTTTTATAGGAGGCTTTTTTTTTTTTTGCCGACCCCTGGTTTGCATTTGTGCTGCTGTGTGAGGCCTTGCGTTGTCATGATGCAAGATGACTCCTTCTAACTAAATGACCCTTGCGTTTGTTCTTTACGTCTTTGCGTCTTATGTTTCATGGACGCAAGCCACATGGTCAGCACTCTTGCAGATTCCACAAATGCAGGTTCCTTGCAAGCATGGCATAATTTTTAAGGGATGTAAACAGGCTCTAAATTGTATAAAATTTATCGGAAGGAAGCATTTTTTACAATAAAGAAAAATATTTACGAAACACATTTCCTTACTGTTTGTGCTATGTTTAGATGCAATACTACTTATATCCACTAGATGACCTCGCTGATTTGCTTTTACATCATATGGTTGCTTTCCAGAACTGACAGCCAAAGCCATCACTCAGTCTTTTTCTCAAGACTGTTCAAAAATATGAAGAACGTATTATTTATTTTCCTTAGTACTCTACGCTTGCGTTTTCCCAAACACTGCGGCCTCCTCCATCATTCTCCCCAATATGCATGTCAGGTTAGGGAAAGCCCCTAAATTCTCCATAAATGTAAATGTGAACACGCAACCCCCATGAGGGGATAGAAAACGGGTAAATAGATGTACTGTATTATCACGTTTGTTTGTGTGACTTGCTGTCCTCCACAGCTTCACAATAAATGTGCATCCCATGTGAAGCCAGAGTGTGATGGCGGAGCCTTAAGGGACCATACTCTGCTACCCTCCTACATTTGTCCCGTCGTCCTGGTGAGTCACAGACGGCACTTTTTATTGTACCACATTACAGTGGAGACAACAGTACTTTGATATGCAGTGGTACCTCGACTTGCGAACGTCTCTTATTTGAACACATTTTCAAGTTACGAAACGGCTCAACAGGAAAATATTGCCTCTTGTTACGAAATGAATGTCAAGATATGAAAAGTAAAATATAGAATGGGCTGTTCGTCGCAGCTCCGAGTTTCCTCAATGCAACATACTTATAGCTGCTCAGCCATTGGCTATTACCGAGCATCATCCTGGCATCCCATTGGCTAAGAGGGACCTCTCAGATGTGGCTATGCAAGGAGACAACTACATAGATAGATATGTGTCGATGTGACAGATTTTAATAAAGAATTGTTTATAATTTTTTATAAAGAGGTGTCGATGCAGCGTCATGGTCATTCGCCCCTCGGGCAATGAGGCGTTCCGGTAATTTTATATGAATGTGAAAAGTGACAAGTGTTCGCAAGTCGGAAGATCGCTCACTATGCTGATGTTAGCCTTGAACATTTTCGAAGGATTTTTAAAAGCCGACAAAAGCAAACTTCCTTGGATCAGTTCTTTACAAAACGGCAGGCAAAACCCACTTCTGATAAAGAACATGAACTAAAGAGGGCAAAAAAACGATGATGTTAAAAGTTAAATGACCATCATTTTAATGATTTATTCTTTGTCTTTTACATTATGCACAACTCATTTATTGTGCAATAACCTAATTTTAACATGTATTTCTGACATATTTTGATGCATTTTTATGCTTTAGGAAACATTTATATCTGAATTTTGTCGGGCTTTGAACGAATTAGGGCATTTACATGGAAACTGCGTCTCTACTTACAAAATGTTATAGTTCATTTCTGTAGAGGTACCACTGTACAGGGGTTCTAACACGTAGAGAGTAAAAGTCAACAAATTAGATAGATACTCAAATAAAGTATAACTAATAAATCTACTTACCATAAATATTTTTACTTTATTTCCACTGCTGATAAGAAAGGACAACCAATAGGCTCACATTATTCATTCATTCATTCATCTTCCTAACCGCTTGATCCTCACTAGGGTCGCGGGGGGTGCTGGAGCCCATCCCAGCCGTCTCCGGGCAGTAGGCGGGGGACACCCTGAATCGGTTGCCAGCCAATCGCAGGGCACACAGAGACGAACAACCATCCACGCTCACACTCACGCCTAGGGACAATTTAGAGTGTTCAATCAGCCAGCCATGCATATTTTTGGAATGTGGGAGGAAACCGGAGCACCCGGAGAAAACCCACGCAGGCCCGGGGAGAGCATGCAAACTCCACACAGGGAGGTCGGAGCTGGAATTGAACCCGGTACCTCTGCACTGTGAAGCCGACGTGCTAACCACTGGACTACCGGGCCGCCTAGGCTCACATTACTCATTTGCTATTCAAAAACAAACCATGTCACTTTCAGGTATAAACAGCAGGTGCACGTCATGTCCTGTCACGCTGTGGCTCTTTGTCTGAATTAGAGTTTGGCAAGCACCTGCCTCCGTTTCAGACTTTGAAATTGATTCTGTTTTGGGTCCAATGACTTTCGAAGAAGCCTCACGAGAGGCTTTAATGTAAACTAAGATTTGGTCTGTGTTTGGACTGAACAGTAGGGGAAGAAAATTGTTTTTTTGGGGGGGAAAAGCAATTTTCCCCAAATAAACACTTTTTGTCATATTTGTTAAAAATAATTATTATAACATGAGAGCAATACATTATGAGAAATATGACCCGTGGAAAAAAATTGCCATCATTGGCTGCACTTTTGTGCCTCCAATTTGATATTCAGGAAAGCACAGCTCAGGAGAAAAAACTACCAATCACAAGTCACGACACTGAATAATGCACACCCGCTGATTCTAAAATGTCTATTGGTATGAATGTGAGTGTGAATGGTTCTTGTCTCATGTGTTCAGTACTTGGCTGGCGACCATTCCAGGCTGTTCCCTAAAGCAATGCTGGTTGAATGTCAATATAAATAATGAATATAAACCCAAAAGGGCAAGAAGGTTCGTAGACTCGGGGTCAGTTAGTGTAGCCTAGAGTTCAAAGTAAACATGGTGAAGTGGCATTTGGCTTTTATGCTGCATGTAAATGAAATAAACTGCCAACAGAAGTGAAGTCAGATTCGAGTGCAAATGCTGAAGGTTTTTCAGCATTTTAAAATCAATTTCACTGTATGGTCTTTCAGTCATTTTAGAATGGTACTTTATATTTCTTTGCATTTATTTTAAATGTCAGTAAAGCTTGTGGTAAGCTGTTCAAATGTTGTCACTCTTTGTTCTTGTAGTTTTGGTCAGCTACTTTTGTTTTTGTCTGCTTTTCTTTTGAATGTCCTCAGCTGTTTTGTTTGCGATTGAATGTTTCTAGCACATTGAGTTGCTTTTATAAGCCTTGTCTAAAGTCAGCTGGTATAGATTCCAGCACACCCGTGACCCTAATGAGGATAAGCGATATAGAAGACTGCAGTTTTTTTTTCCTTTTAAGATCGAAAGTTTCACATGATTCCATTCTCCAAACTTGTTTGCAGGACCGCCAATCGGTGAAACGCGGCGAGGGCGAATCGCCTCCCTGCACCAGCCCGGACGACATCAACCACATGTTGAAATTGTCCCCAGGAGATGGACAAGCACTTCAGGTAATTCACTATTCAGGCCACGTCTCCAACAAAAAAACAAAACTCACTCTGTAGACTAATGAACTGACATTGCTGATTCAACATCCTGTCTACAGATCTCGCCCTTAACAGGCACTCATCCTCTGCTGGTGCTGGTCAATCCCAAAAGCGGCGGAAGACAGGGGGAACGGTGAGATCGTTATTGTTTTTTTGCATTGTCGTTTCTTAAATCATATACTGTATTAATGAAAGATGTGTATTGAGACACATGGTGGCCCTCTACATCTGTCCTTCCATTTTCAACATTGCTTGCTGCCCTTAGTTTCAAATGTGCTAAGCTAATCGACTTTACGCAGAGGGACGCTGACGAGCCAAGAGTTTACGCAATTGGTTTCTGTATGGAACCGTGTTACATCACCAGCATATATTCAATAGGACATATAGGACACACATTACAGATTGTACGTGTGTCATTCACAGCACTTCGGTTATTAGTTGTCCGTCAGTTGTGTAACTCTCCAAAGGTCACAGGGAACTGGTATGCAGACATGACTGAGCTCATTAGCATATGGACAGTTTGAGAGCGCAAAGAGCAATGTATGGGAAAAAGTATCGCGATGCCTTGTCATTCCACCTACAGGAAGTTAAAACTGAAGAAATTGAGATGTGTTTTGTGTTGCTGAAAATGAATAAGATATGTTTTTCAGTTTGTGCTGTATTTCCGAGGATGTTTTCACATTTGAAAACCGATAGCTGTACTTTCTAGTCCTTTGTCAAAATAGGCTTGTTATTTTTTTAGTTTTTGCGAATGTCAAGGTGCCATGCAGGGGTTAATATAATAATGAAATGCCTTATGAACTGCATAATGAAACTGTAAGGTCTTATTTGATTTGATTTGACTTTTTATTTGATGTTATTAAAAATAGCCAAACATTTGCATTCATACCAGTACAGTGAGAAGTTTGTTGAAATGTTTTTCCTCTACTTTATGCAATTCCATTGGATGTATGTGGATCATTGAGTGTACCATATTAATATATACATATATTTTTAATTGTATAAAAGTGACAGTTTTTTAAAAACTAATTTCTCACTCATGTCTATTCCTTTTAGCAGAATCTTTTTTTCACAAGTATCTGTACTTCTGTATAAGTACAGATACTTGTGTCACTGAGTGTGAGTACTTTTGCCACCTTGTTGTTGTTTTATGACCCATTTTAAAATGAATATTTAAATCTAAGTAAAATTAGTTAGCATTTGACAGGGTTTTAAATTTTCCTTTTCAGGCATTAAAAACTCATTGTTTCTATTTCCGTCAGGGTTCTCAGGAAGTTCCGGTACCTTCTTAACCCACGGCAGGTGCATAGTTTGGACCAAGGTGGCCCAGCACTCAGGTAAATACGATCCATTAAGTTAATTTAAATACATCTTCAACCTCCTTGAAGAGTTACATAACCAATTGATTTTAGATAATGAGTAGGATTTAAATGGCACTCACCAGCCACGGTGTTAAGTACACAATTGAATGGATGTAGGTTGCCGACAGGGTTAACTTATCTCTCAAAAGAGGCAGCGTGTCGCCAGGGCGCCATGGCAACAGGCTCAGCTGGCAGTGAGGTAAGAGGGAGATTGGTTTTAGCCCATTAACACGTGCTTGTTTTAGACTGTCGCTCATAAAAATCCCAGTGCAGAACAGACAATTGGGATTATGTGGATTAATGAATGTTTCACAGTGTCATAGACAATGGAAGTGACTCATGTGTACACAAACTCCAACCACCAACCCTTGTGCTATTGCACGATTCCCAGCAATGCCGCAGATCTGAATTTATTCTGAATCCAAGGGGGCATTAAGATCCAACATAAACGCACTAAAAAAAACAAAACACTTTGATGGGATTTGACAGAGATAGAGGCATAAAACTATGTTAAATGGAGTTTGTAATGTTAAATTTACAGCTGTCAAACTTAAGGCCAGCGGGTCAGATTTGGTCCGCCACATAATTTCCTGTGGCCTGTGAAAGCAAATCATGTGCGCTGACTTTGTGTTTCTTGCTAAAATATAAAAATTGCAAATTTTCCGCACTTTTAATGATACTGTATTGAAATATTGCAATCATTTTTTAACGATCCCCCATGAAACAAATTAAATAATAGCTGAAGAAAGGTTTTTGTTGTTGTTGTTGTTTTTAATCGAAGAGTCTGACTCATTTGTTTTTCTGTTTGTCCAGCTGCTATGTAATTAGAAATTACTGATAAAAACTGATATATATTTAGAATCAAATAATATTTGACATTTTTTTCCCATTTTTTTACCTGTTTGAAATCTGTATTTACATTTAATTAATCTCACTCGAGGCATCCATCCATCCATCCATTTTCCAAACCGCTTGATCCTCACTAGGGTTGCGGGGGGTACCGGAGCCTAACCCAGCTGTCTTCAGGCAGTAGGCGGGGGACACCCTGAATCGGTTGCCAGCCAATCGCAGGGCACACAGAGACAAACAACCATCCACACCCACAATCACACATGGGACAATTTAAGAGAGTTCAATCAGCCTGCCACGCATGTTTTTGGAACGTGGGAGGAAACTGGAGTACCCGGAGAAAACCCACGCAGGCCCGGGAGAGCATGCAAACTCCACACAGGGAGGCCGGAGCTGGAATTGAACCCCTGCACTGTGAAGTCAAAATGCTAACCACTGGACTACCGGGCCGCCTCACCCGAGACAGAATTTCTTATTTTTTTTACCCACGAAAAATTCAGAAATACATTTTCCGCTACTATTTTCCACATTTTACTCATTAAAAATCAACATTTAGAAATACATACAAGCGAGAAGTATTTCTTTTGGGGAAAAAGAGCATCACAGAAACAAATAAAACACATGGAAAAAAAGTTAAATGAGGTGTTCATCGACATCTTCACATCATGCTTGCATTACTTTGTTATTATCTTTACAAATGACAATTATTTTCTTTCAATTTTCAACCTATGAAAAATAAAGAGTTGCAACATCATGAATTCATGAAGTTACGAAGGATGAGACAAACATGTTTTTTTCTCATTTCCAAATTTTATAAGTAAATCAAATCTGAAAAGATTGAAGAAATATGCTTGACGGTACTGCAGACTGGCAATATGGCCACTATATATCAAAGAGTTTCATTCTTCGCATACATAATATAAATTCTACATACTCGTGGACTAAATGTGGGCATTAATGGTCCACTGAGCGCCAGGTGGCTGGCTTGAGTGAATGGCATCTTTGGCCGGGTGCAGCTGCTCGAGATGAAAGCCTCCATCGACACCTTTGTCCCGACTCACATGAAAGGTCCCTTTGAAGGTCGTGTGAGCTCAGGAGAAGATGGTGAAGGTGGAGTGAGCACATATGGATGGACAGTCTCTCTTGATCTCATTCCTAGGGTTAGCAAAGCGGTCGAACATCTCCAGTAAACATCTGGAAAATTTCCAGTCAATTTCAATGGAAAGCAGGGAAATATAACTTGCGGAATTCCAAATTAGATACTTTGCCTGGGAATCATTAGAATTTCTGTGAGGTAACGAGGAACTAAGGGTCATTTAATATAATATAATAATATCAACATGTTTTTTAATCATAAACTGACAGTCATGCATAAGAGTAAATAAATAATTGACAGTAGAACTAATTGCTATATTTTTCTTTTACATTCCATTCTAGTGATGATCTGTCCAAAGCTTTGCGCGGACTTCATATTTGAATCCACAGCACAAAGCGAAAAATCAGAAAGTGAAATGTGTTGAAGGCAAAACAAAAACAAAGGAATTGACCTTGCCGTTCCAATACTTTTTGAGGGCACAGTATTCAGTACTGTTCTGTCCCACCTCTCCTCACTAACATAGCAACATCAGTTCCTCTATGTAGCATTCGTGTCATGCGAAAATCACTGCTTAGAAATGAGATAATGAGAATTCATAAAAAGCAATGTTTGACGCTCTGACGCTAACGAACCACACGTTGTCACGTCTCTCCTATCAGGCTCAACTTTTTTCACGACGTCCCTGATTTCCGAGTGCTTGCCTGCGGCGGGGACGGCACCGTCGGTTGGATCCTAGACTGTATAGGTACTTGTACAACTTTGTTCACGTGGTCCTTGTGTAATTTTTCTTCATGATAGTGGATGTGTTCTCCATTGTCAGCATTCGCTTCCAACGTAATTTTTTCCCCCTGATGTTCTTGATATGTAGTTTGGTCAGATGTTACCTTTAAAGGCATTATGCACACTTCTGTCACAAAACTGTTTTGAAAAAGAAGAAATGTGAGGTCATCATGACCAAAATCAATGTCGAAAAACAAAAAAAAACTAAACTGTCCTTTCATGTTATCTGCTCAGTCACTGGTGAGCAAATGTGACAATAGAAATATGTCTCTGCAGACAAGGCCAACTTCGCCCGGCACCCCCCTGTAGCCATCCTGCCACTGGGGACAGGCAACGACCTGGCACGCTGCCTCCGCTGGGGGGGAGGTGAGACCCCTACATGCTATATTACACAGGCAAAGTCATTACTTTAAGTGAAACGTTTCTAATGGAACTGACAACTCTTTGTTTTTGTTAGTCCTGCAAGCAAATTCTTGTTGACAAAACTATGCATGGAAAATATGAAATGCAACCGCATGATGGAATTATACAGCTATGAAGATAATATTGCGCATTATGTAACATCATTATAGTTTTAAAAAAAGCTATTAAGTGGAAACCAGTTAGAGCCTGGCTCACGAGTTCTCACTTGAAGATGGGGCCTCAGAGTCGTTGCAACACATTCATTTAGTTGATGTACCATTTTATATAACAAGCTACACTGTTGAGACAATGTTCAACTGTGAGTCACCCAGATCGAAAATATCAACACCTGCTTGATAGTTTTAGCTTTGAAGATAAATTAACAGGAGTACCTGTACGACTAAACGTTTCATGATCACACTGAAATAGATTCATCTTAATAGAAGTTAAAGGCACTTATGAACAGAAAGACAATTACAGTATTTAGAGGCCTGGAGTATTTGACATTGGCATCTACATGTTTGCCTTCTTTCTGACCTTCGGGTTGAGTGAACGCTGGCGCGTTTTGGCTGCCGCTGCTCAACCCGTATTGTTTTGTGTTTTTTGTTATTGTAAAGTGTCCTTGGGTGTCTTGAAAGGCGCTTATAAATAAAATGTATTATTATTATTATTATTACATATGCCACAATAAATGAACTAAATAACAAAGATGTGATTTAAGTGTCAACACAGCTTTAATGTGAGAAGTAAAAATATGGTATTTATCATTGAATTAGGTTAGCCATTTAATGAACATTTTCCAGGTGCTCAAAAGTATCTGGAAAAAAGTGTCCTTTCCATTGTTACGAAAACTTTCATTTTGAAGTAGTATTGTTACAATGAATTTTGTGTAATATCATGTAATTCTCATTAAACAGTGTCGAGTTCCACGCAGTATTTCTTAATCCAGACACCTGTTAAGCAGTACGGTACTAGAAATGAGAATTGTTTTACTGTCATTGTCCAATCTAACTAGTATTTCCAAAATGTATGTTTATGTGAAACATTTTTGTTGGTTTTGGGAGATAGAGAAAACCTCAATGCTACAGCTCATCAAGGTGTGTCTGGTGTTTTTATATTACTGAGCGAAATATACATAGCTAGCTGCTAGCTAGCTAGATACATATGAAAGCACACAATAACAAAAGTATTTTCATTTTATTACATCCTAAAATTTGCCACTAATGGCTACATGCTGAACCTCCAACTGCACCCCAAAAATTTCGGTTTAAATCCTACAAACCGTGTGTTGTCAGGATACGAGGGGGGCAGCTTGCTAAAGTTCCTGCACGACATTGAGCATAGCATCGAGGTGGTGTTGGACCGTTGGAACATCGATATTGTGCCTGATGACAAGGAGGAGAAGGGTGACCCGGTACCCTACAACATCGTCAACAACTACTTTTCTATCGGTGTGGTAAGAACATTTACCTGTTACATATCATGCATTGCTGCTATTGGCTCACGACCAGTCTAGGTCATACCCTGCCTCTCACCCAAAATTAGCTAGGATAGACTCCAGCTCACCCGTGAGTCTAATGAGGACAGTTGGTATGAAAACGGATGATAATGGATTACAATAAAATATTAAAAGAATGCATTTGGATTTATGAATTGCAGATGGTGTAGTGGAACTACAACTTGTGTGCGGGCAGTGTGGGATCAGTTCTCACTCAGTGAAAGTGTGGGTGAGGGTGTGAATGGTTGTTCGTCTCTTTATGTGCCCTGCGACTGACTGTTGACCAGTTAGGGTTTTGGTCTGCCTTTTGTTTGAAGTCAACTGGAATAGGTTTCCAACGACCAGCATAAATGGTATTGAAAATAGATGGAATTAACTGTTTTTCATTTTAAATTAAATTGTTATTTTTATCTACCTATACTGTAATACAGTATACAGGTAACATTGTGTCATAGTACAGTATGTCTAAAATGTAAAATAATGGCCTAGTCCTAATAAGATGATATCAGTATGTTACAGTCAATTAATTTAAATCAAGTCTCTTTGACCATAAACGAAGAGTCGATGCATCGATGAGTTGCTCCTTCTTGGACAAATTTCTTCATTGATGGATTCAGTTTGTTGCCAGGCTACTGTTACCAAGGAACCCATTTACTTAACCGCTCATGTTTCGTCGGAGCTAATGGGCAAAAGACTTATTTGTGTTTTTTACGGAGTTGACACACACACGCACACTCACACACACACACACACACACACACACACACACACACACACACACACACACACACACACACACACACGCACACGCACACACACGAACACACACACACACGCACACACACTGTAGTCAAATGCATAGATCGAGAAATGCAGCAGCTGTTCCGTTAACACTCACGTGAATGAAGTCTCAGTGTTGCACTTGTAAAAAGAGCCATTGCACTCATGAAATAAATATACTATTTTACGGCTGGTTAACTTATCAGCCATGCCTTTTACCTGGCTAGCTAGATACAGGTATTTATAAACTGACTAACTAACTAACTATACACATACATACATACCGTATTTTCCGCACTAAATGGTGCACCTAAAAGGCTTCCATTTTCTTAAAAGCTCACAGCGCGCCTTAAAATCCGATGCGCCTTGTCTATGGTCATGACAGTACTGTAATATGTCACCCCCAAAACGGCTCCTTGCTAGAGAAATGCTTACATCGCAGACTTCAAACTTAAGGCGATCGGTTACGCAGTTGAACACGGAAATAGAGCAGCGGCAAGAGAGTTCAGTGTTAACGAGTCAATGTTATAACTTGCTGTTGGTTAAGTGAACTGTGTCGCTGCTTTATTAAATACGTTTTACGAACATCTGATCATCGCTATATAAATCAGGGTGTAGTGTAGTGTTCTGTTGGCATTTCCTTGAGTGTAGCTCCATCTAGTGGATGCATTGTAGATTGTGTCGTAAATGCGTTGCATCCAATATATGAAAAAAAATTACAAAATAGGCCATTCATTGATGATGTGCCTCATAATCCAGTGTGCCTTTTAGTGTGGAAAATACCTTACATACATACATACATACATTATTTTGCTAACGAGCTGAAAACTAGAAGAGTAACTAACTGGGCAACATACTAAATGGTAAGATAAATGATTAGACATCAGTTATTAGCCACCCATCTGATTAAGCAACAAGCTGGCTATTTAGGTAAGTGATGACAACCTCACTCAGTTACCAAATGTTTGACAGAACTTAATTAACCAGCTAACCAACAAAGGTAGCTAACTAACCGGTTGACTAATTTATGGATAGTTCTTTTTTTGGGTGGTAGGGGCGTAAATGTGTGAAACAAACTTTATAACTAACGAACTACCTCACGAGACATTGATGATAAATAGCAAAGAGCTAATTTAGCTTTATTTGTTCATTTATTTGTTCGAAAAACTGGTGGAAAATGTGGGCCAAAATCCCAGATAAAAACAGAATTGTGAAAAAAATCAACTGAAAAGTCCACTAATATACGAATTTGTAGGTGCTGAATTGTGAATATGCATTGATTTTTATTTTTTATGATTGTTTTAAGTTGTAATATTAGATATCAGTTATTAGCCACTCATTCACCACTAGATGGCAGACATGATTTAAGTGCGCTTAATCCAGATTTTATACAGCTCTGTAATACAACCTGAGTAAACCGAATTATTTTTTGCGGATTTGGAATTATATGCAGGTCAAACATATGACCTCGATCATTTTAAAATTTTGACTGAGTTTATTTTTCTGAAAAAATGCATAAAATGAATTATTGTACTTAATCTTGGTTTGCTGTTAAGCAGTTTTGTGACATCCTTGAATTGTGTGTTTTTTATGCACTGGAGAAAAATACTGTACGTGGTTATTTTGTTTGTTTCAAACTCACTATTGTTGATTTAGTATAGTGGATATTTTCTTTCTCCTTGAAAAATGTAACATGAAAATTTTAAATAAATGAATAGCAAGCACTTGGCACATATGCACATGTTTTGACCATATCTAAAATAGCATTTTACATACTGTACATCTAGTTAGTAAATGGATGGTATGATGTAGGTAGCACTGATGAAAAAAGTGTGGCTCCCCCTCCAGCATTGAATTTGCCCATCCCTAGACATTCTGCCACAGTGCAGAATGTCTGCCACATGTGCACTAGCACATGAGAGATCATCAAAGGTGCTGCGGGAAATAATCCAAGTTGTTGATTTCTTCCCAAACTTAATACGGTAAACATGAATGACAAACATATCTTTCTTAATCTGTCTATGCCGGCCATGTATAGTGACAGATGTAACAATGAATAGCTGTCGGTTAGATGGCAGAACCCCTCCGTGAGTCGTCACCTTACCGTGGTGGAGGGGTTTGTGTGTCCCAATGATCCTAGAAGCTAAGTTGTCGGGGGCTTTATGCCCCTGGCAGGGTCACCCATGGCAAACAGGTTCTAGGTGAGGGGCCAGACAAAGCACGGCTCAAAAGACCCCTTATGATGAGTAAAATTAATGGATCTCAGTTTCCCTCGCCCGGACGCGGGTCACCAGGGCCCCCCTCTGGAGCCAGGCCTGGAGGTGGGGCTCGTTGGCAGGCGCCTGGTGGCCGGGCATACACCCTTGGGGCCCGGCCGGGCACAGCCCGAAGAGGCAACGTGGGTCGCCCTTCCCATGGGCTCACCACCCATGAGAGGGGCCAAAGGGGTCGGGTGCAATGTGAGCTGGGCGGCAGCCAAAGGCGGGGACCCTGGCGGTCCGATCCTCGGCTGCAAAAGCTAGCTCTTGGGACATGGAATGTCACCTCTCTGACAGGGAAGGAGCCCGAGCTGGTATGTGAGGCAGATAATTTCCGACTGGATATAGTCGGACTTGCCTCCACACACAGCCTGGGTTCTGGTACCAGTTCTCTCGAGAGGGGTTGGACTCTCTTCCACTCTGGAGTTGCTCACGGTGAGAGGCGCAGAGCAGGTGTGGGCATACTCATTGCCCCCCGGCTCAGTGCCTGTACATTGGGGTTCACACCGGTAGACGAGAGGATTGCCTCCCTCCGCCTTCGGGTGGGTGGACGGGTCCTGACTGTTGTTTGTGCATATGCATCAAACAGCAGCTCAGCATACCCACCCTTTTTGGAGTCCTTGGAGGGTGTGCTGGAGAGTACTCCTGCTGGGGACTCCATTGTTCTGCTGGGGGACTTCAATGCTCACGTGGGCAATGACAGTGATACCTGGAGGGGCGTGATTGGGTGGAACGGCCCCCCCGATCAAAACCCGAGTGGTGTTTTGTTATTGGACTTCTGTGCTCGTCACGGATTGTCCATAACGAACACCTTGTTCAAACATAAGGGTGTCCATATGTGCACTTGGCACCAGGACACCCTAGGCCGCAGTTCGATGATCGACTTTGTAGTTGTATCATCGGATTTGCGGCCGCATGTTCTGGACACTCGTGTGAAGAGAGGGGCGGAGCTGTCAACTGATCACCACCTGGTGGTGAGTAGGCTCCGATGGTGGGGGAGGATGCCGGTCCGTCCTGGCAGACCCAAACGTATAGTGAGGGTTTGTTGGGAGCGTCTGGCGGAATCCCCTGTCAGAAGGAGTTTCAACTCCCACCTCCGACAGAGCTTTTCCCATGTTCCGGGGGAGGCGGGGGACATTGAGCCCGAGTGGACCATGTTCCGTGCCTCTATTGTTGAGGCGGCCAATCTGAGTTGTGGCCGTAAGGTGGTTGGTGCCTGTCGTGGCGGCAATCCCCGTACTCGCTGGTGGACACCAGCAGTAAGGGATGCCGTCAAGCTGAAGAAGGAGTCCTATCGAGCCTTTATGGCCTGTGGGACCCCAGAGGCAGCTGACGGGTATCGACTGGCCAAGCGGACCGCGGCTTCGGTGGTCACCGAGGCAAAAACCCGAGCGTGGGAAGAGTTCGGTGAGGCCATGGAAGCCGACTTCCGGGCGGCTTCGAGGAAATTCTGGTCCACCATCCGACGTCTCAGGAGGGGGAAGCGGTGCACCACTAACACTGTGTACAGTGGGGATGGGGCGCTGCTGACTTCGACTCGGGACGTTGTGAACCGGTGGGCAGGGTACTTCGAAGACCTCCTCAACTCCACCAACACGCCTTCCTTGGAGGAAGCAGAGCCTGGGGACTCTGAGGTGGGCTCTCCTATCTCTGTGGTTGAAGTCACCGATGTTGTTAAAAAGCTCCTCGGTGGCAAGGCCCCAGGGGTGGATGAGATCCGCTCGGAGTTCCTCAAGGCTCTGGATGTTGTGGGGCTGTCCTGGTTGACACGCCTCTGCAACATCGCGTGATCAACAGGGAGAGTGCCTCTGGATTGGCAGACCGGGGTGGTAGTCCCTCTTTTTAAAAAGGGGGACCGGAGGGTGTGTTCCAACTACAGAGGGATCACACTCCTCAGCCTCCCTGGTAAGGTCTATTCAGGGGTGCTGGAGAGGAGGGTCCGTCAGGAAGTCGAGCCTCAGATTGAGGAGGAGCAGTGTGGTTTTCGTCCCGGCCGTGGAACAGTGGACCAGCTCTACACCCTTAGCAGGGTCCTTGAGGGTATGTGGGAATTCGCCCAACCAGTCTACATGTGTTTTGTGGACTTGGAGAAGGCGTTTGACCGTGTCCCTCGGGGAGTTCTGTGGGGGGTGCTTCGTGGGTATGGGGTAACGAACCCCCTGATACGGGCTGTTCGGTCACTATACCACCGATGTCAGAGTTTGGTTCGCATTGCCGGCAGTAAGTCGGAATCGTTTCCAGTGCGGGTAGGACTCCGCCAAGGCTGCCCTTTGTCGCCGATTCTGTTCATAACCTTTATGGACAGAATTTCTAGGCGCAGCCGAAGCGTTGAGGGGGTCCGTTTTGGGGGCCTCAGTATTACATCCCTGCTTTTTGCAGATGATGTGGTGCTGTTGGCTCCTTCAAACGGGGCTCTCCAACTCTCACTGGAGCGTTTCGCAGCCGAGTGTGAAGCGGTTGGGATGAAAATCAGCACCTCCAAATCTGAAACCATGGTCCTCAGTCGGAAAAGGGTGGAGTGCCCCCTCGGGGTCGGGGAGGAGATCTTACCCCAAGTGGAGGAGTTCAAGTATCTTGGGGTCTTGTTCACGAGTGGGGGTAGGAGGGAGCGGGAGATCGACAGGCGGATCGGTGCAGCGTCTGCTGTGATGCGGACGTTGTATCGGTCTGTCGTGGTGAAGAAGGAGCTGAGCCAAAGGGCGAAGCTCTCAATTTACCGGTCGATCTACGTCCCAACCCTCACCTATGGTCACGAGCTATGGGTCGTGACCGAAAGAATGAGATCCCGGATACAAGCGGCTGAAATGAGTTTTCTCCGCAGGGTGTCCGGGCTCTCCCTTAGAGATAAGGTGAGAAGCTCAGTCATCCGGGAGGGGCTCAGAGTCGAGCCGCTTCTCCTCCACATCGAGAGGAGCCAGATGAGGTGGCTTGGGCATCTGATTCGGATGCCTCCTGAGCGCCTCCCCGGTGAGGTGTTCCGGTCATGTCCCACTGGGAGGAGACCCCGAGGAAGACCCAGGACACGCTGGAGAGACTATGTCACCCAGCTTGCCTGGGAACGACTCGGGATCCCCCGGGGAGAGCTGGAAGAAGTAGCTAGGGAGAGGCAAGTCTGGGCTTCCCTGCTAAAGCTGTTGCCCCTGCGACCCGGCCCCGGATAAGCGGTAGATGATGGATGGATGGATGGATAGATGGCAGAAAGTACAAGAGACTTGAGGCTGTTTTATGTCACAAAATAATCAACACGGCGGTAATGGTATGTGCTAATTGCGTATGGAAAAGATGTGCAATCTGTTTCAAGAGCTGGCTATCTGTTGCTGTTTCCTTCTTTCTTTATTTATTTATTTATTTATTTCTTCCCATCTTTGTATTTTTATCTTTTCTTTCTGTTTCTTTCCTTTCTTTCATTCCTTCCTTCTTTCTTTCCTTCTTTTTTTTTGGGGGGGGGGGGTGGGATTACTTTCAGTGTGTCTCCAGTGTCGTAACCTAACTGGACAAATAAAAATAACTCTTCGTCATCACATGTGAGGTTCATCATTGAAGAAAAATAATATATAAATGCCAAGAGAAGACATCATGTGCACTGGTAGAAGAGGCTGTACCGTGGCGATGTTACACAACTGCACTCCCGCTGATGCTTGCTTGCTTGCCAGACTGAACACACAGCACATTTATCTAAGTGTGAACTGTGTCTTTCGGTTTCAGCGCTCTATACAGTATTGTGTCACTTTCTGTTCCCGCTTAAATCTATTAACAATCATAGGCCCCTTTTTTTAGTTTTGTTATATTGCTGTTTAGAATTTCATCATAGTTTTGTTAGTAATATTGTAAATCTTTGCATAAAAAAATAACAAAAACATTTTGGTTACCGTATTTTCACGACTATTCGACGCACCGTACTAATGGCCGCAGTCTCATTAATGGGTGACATTTCTGTATTTTACAAATAAACAGGACGCACCGTACTAATGGCCGCAGTTTTACAGTGGTAAAACATACGCCAGCTTAAACATACGACATGCATGCGCGCACGCTAACACGTTAGCTTGAAGCATACGGTAGCATGCCAAGACATACAGATAAGATAAAAACACGTTTTTAAAAAGGCAACGAAAGCAGAACTGAGTTCGGGTGTATTTTATTTAGCCATCGTACAATGTTCTCACGTTTTTCGATCAATCATCACCCAGAAATCCATCAAAGTCCTCATCCTGTGTATCAGAAGCAGAGGACTGCACATCTCAGTTGTCATTGAATGCATCACATGCTAGTGTGAGTTGCTACGCATTGCCGAGCGGAAAGAAGGAGTAGCAACAGCAAAGTCACCATTTCTCTCGTGTGAAGCTTTCCCACATTTGAAAGTAAAGAACAGAGCGAAACATGGTGGCAGCGCGTGTGTGTGTAGAAAGAATTGAACAATTGTGCAAGTACCGTAATCCATCAAAAACGCCGCGTTCCCTCTCGTTGTTGCGTATTGTGGCGTAACTCGCCAAGCGCTGCCTCTCACTCTTTGTAAAGTTGTGTTTGCCACCGATCATCCATTGTTCCCATGCCGTTCGCAACTTTACTTTGAACGCCCGGTTGATGCCAATGTCCAGCGGTTGGAGTTCTTTAGTCAAGCCTCCGGGAATAACGGCAAGCTCAGAGTTCATTTGCTTGACTTGTTTTTTCACCGCTGCTGTGAGATGGGCACGCATGCCAAAAGCATAACCAGTGGCTTTAAGTTTGAACTGAGCTTCGTCGGCGTGTCTTTTTGTCGAATTTATTTTCAGGGGTTCTTAGAAACCAAAACCAGAGTTGTTTTGCAACACTGCACATTGCCACACTCTATACAAGTGTTGGTACTGGCTTGAGGCGTCCCTTTAGCGTCCACTTACACGCCCACCCTTCACCATTGGCGGACTAGCTTGCCTGTCCTCTCTCTCCCTCTCTCTCTCTGCCATGTAGTCCAGTGGTTAGCACGTCGGCTTCACAGTGCAGAGGTACCGGGTTCGATTCCAGCTTCGGCCTCCCTGTGTGGAGTTTGCATGTTCTCCCCGGGCCGGCGTGGGTTTTCTCCGGGTGCTCCGGTTTCCTCCCACATTCCAAAAACATGCGTGGCAGGCTCTAAAAATTGGCCCTAGGTGTGAGTGTGAGTGCGAATGGTTGTTCGTTTCTGTGTGCCCTGCGATTGGCTGGCAACTGATTCAGTCCCCGCCTACTGCCCGAAGACAGCTGGGATAGGCTCCAGCACCCCCCGCGACCCTAGTGAGGATCAAGCGGCTCGGAAGATGAATGAATGAATGAATGTATGGGGGCGGGGGGATAACTGATCCTGCGTGATCCGCTAAAAAGCTCACATATTTGCTGTATTTATGCTATACCAGTATCTGGTGCCATCTGAAGGCACCTTGGTGCCGAGGAAACAATTTGAAGTGAGTTAAGGAGCTTCATTCAGACTAAAGTACTTATGTTCCACCATCTTGAGGCATCTATAGGACGTTACAAACCCTATTAGGGGTGTTCAGTACTCACAGATTGTCATTTTCCGCATCAGGCTGTCCATATCCCCTGACAATTGTGGGGGTTGATTCCAGTGGAACTTCTGTAATCAAATGCTTTTAATGTCATACAATTCATGATTTTTCTTTTGTCTTGATAATTACCTGGCTGCCAGATACCTATTTTCTTAGCTATCTAACTAAGTCAATGGCTAGCTCTTTAAGTAACTATTACCTAGCTATTTTGACAGCGGCCAGTTCACTAATCACCTAACTAGCTTCCTAGCCACCTAACTCGCGAGCGAATTACCTTGCTATGAAATAACTATTTAATTTGCTAACTTCCTACATACTAACTGGTTTGTTAACATGATCAATTTGTTAATTTGTAGCTAGTCGCTTTAAAACTAGATCACGAGAATGATTCAAAAGACTACATCAATAAATTAACATTGACAGATAATATGGATAAATAGAGACTTGGAACAAATGTATAACACAGAGCTTAGATGTATGCCTCATTTTAAAAATATAACCAAGATTGTTTTTTGTTTTTTTATCATCTCAAGAATATACGGTAGTCAGAGTCCACCCGTTTCTCTTTCAGTGTAATACAGAAGTGCTGCCGCATGCTTTTATTTCCTGTCACTTAGATTATTGTAATGCCCTTTCAAGCTTACTGACGAGGACCAGTGAGTGGGAACACATGGCCCCGATTTTTAAATCGTTGTATTGGCTCCCGGTGTGTTTCAGGATCCATTTTAAGGTGCCTTTATTAGTTTTTAAATATCTTCACGGTCTTGGGCCTTCTTATTTATCTGACGTGCTTTTATCATATCAACCCTCACGGACCCTGAGGTCCTCTGCCACTGGCCTTCTAATTATTCCCAGGGTGAGGACCAAAACACATGGTGAGCCTGCACTCAGACATTTTGGTCACTAGCTATGGAATAGCCTGCCAGAGGAGAGCAGGTCCGCACAGACTGTTAATGTTTTTCACTAATTTAATGCCAAAACATATATATACGTTTGCAATAATGAATCATCTAGTGTCATTGAGTGTCTGCTATACATTTTGGGTGTTTTTTCTTCACTCAGTATCGAGGCTATGAGAATGATTTCAGTATGAGAAATTACTATTAGATGGCAGGAGTGGTTTTGATCAGATATTGGTTGCGCACAGTGCGAGGGTCTGGGGGGTGTGGTACGGCCATCCTACGGCGCGAGGTGGCATGTTGAAGCGACGCCACTAGTGAGAATATGGACAAATGCCGGCAGCTAACTCTACAACGGAGCTTTTTCAAATTAAAAATAGATGACGAAGTCCCATACTCATCCTTGACGAACATGCGTGCACACAAACACACACACACACACACACTTAATGCATAGGTCATGCATCAGTGCAGCATTTATCTTGCAATGAATTGTTATTTTGCAATCAAAGTAGTTTTTTAGTAGGAAAGCATGATTCAGATATTTGAGGTATCACAAAGGCAAAAAAACCCCAAATCAAAGTGAGAGTTCAGTTTGAAAAACAATATTTTTATCAAAGGATGTATCCTTTGATAAAAATATTTTTTTTCTCAGAATTTTTCTTGAAAAAGAGTATTTTCAACTCCCTTGAACAAAAAGGATTGCTGTAAAAGGCAGACATGTCTTTTTTTTCCTGATGAAAAAAAATATTTTTCTAAAGGGATGTGTTCTTTCATAAAAATATTTTTTTTCTCAGAATTTTTCTTGGAAAACAGTATTTTCAAGAAAACAATGGTCAACTCCCTTTAACTAAGGAATGCTATAAAAGGCAGACATGTATTTTTTTTCCTGATGAAAGAAGAGGATGAAAGCTTTCTTATGGTAGATTCCTTGCTTATAAAGCTAGAGAACATTTTCTCGACGCTCTCAAAAATTTGTTAAAATGGTTAAAAAAAATGACTGGTACCAGCTCTCCCAATTTGATAAAAATGTCTGGCATTGAATGAGTTCATAAGATCCTTAAAGCACATCTAGGTTGGCTTTGGAATAACTTATTTCTAAACGTATTTGAATTCCTTCAATTGAAGTTTTTTTTTTAAAGATCCATTTTTTTCCTTCTTAGGGTGGGGGAGTCTTTTCCTCAAATAGTGTCTCTGTACCCTGCAATGTTTCTTTTAAAGTCGTTTTTCTGTGCGTGTGTGTGTGTGTGTGTGTGTGTGTGCGTGCACTCGTTTCCATGTTTTGAGGGGACGTAAAATTGGAAACGCAGTCACGTCTTGGGACCATTTTTCTTATGGGGACAAAAAAGCAGGTCCCCATAAGAATAACGTATAAAAAGCATCAGAGGGCTGCCCTGAATGTGCCTGTGAAGCTTTTAGCAAAAACCCACAAGTCACCATTTTTACTGATTGTGTGTGTGTACATGGTGCTCAGCAGCCTATTGCACTCACTCCTCCACACACACACTTTGCATATGCCCCGCCCATTTGTCCCCTAATGGAAGGATTTTTACAAGTGGGAGGGGGTCATCATTCAATTAGTGATCATCAGAAGAAGCCTGCAAAGCTAGAAGATGGCAGCAAAAGAAGCAAAAGTAAAATGCAAGGTAAGCAAGTTTCTATGAATTAACAAGTTATTTATTTGTTTAATGTTACAAATGTACATACTAAAATAAGAATATTGTCACTATTCTGTATGAATTAACAAGCATCGCGCCAACACTGTATTAACAATAACTAAGCTCTGGCATACAATAGTAAGCGCTTACTATTGTATGCTCTGGTATACTATTGTATGCTAGAGCTTCCCCCTATGGTTTATTAACTTATTTGGCGACTGAAAATACAGTAATTATAGTTTGTACATTTACAACGAGGCGAAGTCCCCCCCCCCCCTTCTAAATGACAAATGTATTATAAACATTGAAGCTCGAGGTATTTTTTTTTTTCGGGTGCACGCATCTCAGGCTTGAATGAGAGCCGGGGCTAGGCTCGTCTCGGGGCTAATGGCCGAATCTCGGGCTAACGGCTAACGGCTAGCACAACTGAGTGTGTTGACGAACGAGCGGTGACTATTCCTTTTTAACTTTTTTTTAACCGCCGTTTCAAAATTCATTACGCACTTGCGCGACTAGTGAAACCGGCGTGGATTTTTGTCGAGTATAGCAAGTAGCGTAGGTAATGGAGACAAGCTAAACAAAACGTGAGCTACCGAGATCGGCTACGGCTAGGCTAAAGCTAAATGCTAAACACTCAAATGTGTTGACGAACGAGCGGTGACTATTCCTTTTTAACTTTTTTTTAACCGCAGTTTCAAAATTCATTACGTACTAGCGCGACTAGTGAAACCGTCGTGGATTTTTGTCGAGTATAGCAAGTAGCGTAGGTAATGGAGACAAGCTAAACAAAACGTGAGCTACCGAGATCGGCTACGGCTAGGCTAACGTTAAATGCTAAACACTCAAACGCCATTGCCTGGTCTCTCTGCTCTTTCTACCCATTAATTATAATGATGGAGTTTATGAACAATTAAAAGTTTAAGCACTTCAGCTAATGTATCGATTTCGTAAAGTGAGATGAGCAGTGATAATCTAATACATGGAGGGCACGCACACTGTGAAACAATAATATTTCTAATTGTGTGACATTCCAGATTCAAAGAATACGAAATTAATAACTATATAAAGAACAATTCCTGCACTATGTTCCTTAGTTCTGTAAATTTAGTATTTAATATTGTTAAAGACAGGCTCCAGCATGCCTGCAACCCTTGTAAGAATAAGCAGTTTAGAAAATGAATGGATGGAAATTGTTTCAACACTAAAAAAAAAAAAAGTATACTGACTATTTTAATGTTGATATGGCATTAATAAGAAGTATTAAAAAATATATTGTGCAACCTCCCACATTTATTTAACCCGTCTTTCAAAACTAGTGTTTTCCCATCAAAACTGGAAACCGCAAAAGTTATTCCGATTTACAAGAGCGGAGAGAAGCACTTATTTACAAATTACAGACCAATATTTTTCCGGCAAAAATTGTAGAACAACTATTTGCAGACAAACTTTACAAATGTATTGCAAAGCATAATGTAATCTGCAAATATCAATACGGTTTCAGAGAGAAAAGGGCAACATCTATGGCAATAATGAAAATTGTGGAAGAATCAATCAATGTGTGTATGCTTGCATGCTCGCGATCAGGTCAATAGTGGGAGTTTGGTCACTTCAAAAGTCGGATCTTCAGTCAAAAAAGGTTGGGCACCCCTGGTATCAGATGTTTGGCACATAAATGGTTGAAAAGCTATTTAGATGACAGCTACAGCTGTTGTGAAAACACTATAAAAGTAACTTAATTGTATAATATTAATATGCACAGTTCAACAATTTCCAATCAAACAAGTTGAAGCTAACTCCCTAAATTTATCAAGATCAAGGTGTACAACCAGACAAATTTTCTACTTTTTGCTATTTCCTTTGAGCATATAAACTGTACTGAACAAAGACATGTATTGATATTTTTTCCTTTGTCATTTTTTTTCATGTCTTTCATATTGCGTTTATATGTTCGATATATTAATCAATTCTGACTGAATACAATGCAAACTCTTTTTCTCTCTCAAGTTTGAAATCCCACAAAGAGTCAGCCCCCTTCAGGACGCCATTCGTCACATTTCATTAAGGACCAACAAAACGGGCAAATTGTGTGCGAGGTACATAAATGCAGTCAAAGGTAAGGCGTTGTCTGATGTTATATGCTGCGGAATTATTACATAATATGGCATATACTGTAGACAAAACATATACAGTTATTATCAGATGAACACTAAATATGAACCCTGAGTTTATTTTTCCAGTTTCCGACTCGGTTTGTAAACAAGCCGTTATATAAATAATTAATTCCATGTTTTGTCTTACTTCAGTAGAAGAACACCATGTGAAACCGAACAAATAAAACCAATTTTATTCGACAAGATATGTTTTCTAAATTACCATGGACCTCTCAATAATGGAAGACGAGATTGCAAAGCCTGTTTTTTCCCCCTAAAAACTATTGTTGCTGTCTGCTACAGGATGTGAACTATTTGCAAAGAGTACAATCAGCAGAGGACAATTTGTTGCTGAATATCGGGGATATATGATAAATGATGCAGAATACTAGAGCAGAAGATGAGTTTACCACCAATCATATGCTGCGTTTATGTTTGCATTCAAGTGGAGAGGGAAAACATGGTGGTAAGACTTATTATCGACCTATTCTGCACCACTATAGACAATATCAGAATATTGTGATAATGATCTCATGTTGTTCTTTTTCACATATTTGTTAAGCAATGATGCTTCACAAGAAGATGAGTCATTTGGGCGACCAGTGAATGATGAACACAGGAGGCCAAATTGCCAGATGAAAAGGATTGATGTGGATGGTGTGCCACACCTATGTGTGTTTGCTTTCAATGACATTCAAGAGGGAGAAGAAATGACCGATGATTATGGTGGCGAAGACTGCCCATGGAGAACACAAGTATGTATACATTGCAGATTATAAAGAATGGCTCTGTGTAATAAGGATGGAAGTAACTTTTGAAAGAATCAGAATAGTAGAATCTTACTCGAAGTCTTCTATCTGTGCCCTGCGATTGGCTGGCAACCAGTTCAGGGTGTACCCAGGCGTGGTACACCCTGTCCAAAGACAGCTGGGATAGGCTCCTGCATGCTACCAACCCTTGTGAGGATAGACTAATTAGAAAATGGATGGATGCATGGATCAAAATGATCATTTATGGCAGGTGTATGGAATAGGTTGTACACATTTCAAATAATTATTTTCTGAAACCTAAACTCAAAGCAAGTGCTAATTCAATTTCTAAAATACTTTAGAAAGTTAAGTGCTACACGATCAATGATTTATCTCTCAGAAAAAAAAATAGTTATGTCTTTATGGATGACCAAATTTACCAGAAGTCTTCCACCTGCCTTGCAAATTGTAGATCTAATCCAAGTTCTTTAGAGTTGCAAATAACAATCCTGCATAACTTGATGAGATGGGCTATTGGGCTATCAATAATCTTCTGAATCTCTATCATTGTTGAGTGTCTTTCTACATGACCAGCGTGACACAGATGTGGCTCCTCAACCCTCTTTACTGCCTCAGAGTCAGATGCAACATACACCAGGTAAAGTCATATCCATCACTGTTTCATGATATTTGGTATCTCTATATCTGTGCATTTGTGATGATGGGCAGTAATTTTCATGATAAAGTACTGTATGTATGCACAACAGGCAATTTCACATAATGCATTGGAAACGCGAGCGGACTATTTTAGGTCGTTTTAATTTGACACAGAGATCATTATGTTCTGGAGTTAAGTCTCTTTTGTGGACCCTCACGGTGTCCTCACACACCACACGTTTCAGATTTGTGTGTGAGGGAAAAAAAAGTGAAATGTTATACTGTGGTCCCCATAAGTCACTGACAGTGTTTACAGGAATGTTCCGACAATGTGTTTTATTTTAACAACACCTCTGAGGGGTTGGATTCTCTTTACTCTGGAGTTGGCAAGAGTTGCAGGGCAGGTGTGGGCATCCTTACTTAAATGTAATTTATCACTGACACACGATTATCTAATTTTCATGTGCATTTCAAAATCATCTCTGAATGGTACGTTTGTTCTGAAAATGTTGTGAAAGGATGCAACAGCGCAGCTTATGTTGCTCAATGAACAGCAAAATGTCAGTCCAAATGACAGTATGCATTGTGATGTTAGAATGACAGTGTGAATCTATGTAAAGAGCTTCAGATTGTAATGCAATCATGTACTCTCCTTGAATCTTTCAATAACATTTTTTTCCTCAGTACTTCAAGGAAGAGGAAGAGAACTCCCTGGGAGAAAAGTGAAATAAAGGCACACGATGAGACTCGTCAAATCTTTTCGCGTCCCAGGAAAAATGGAGTGTGAAAGATATTTAAGGGCTGAACCAGAAGCCCTTAAAAAATGGCAAACCCTCAATTTTTTATGTTTATAACTACATGCCGACTGCCAAAAGGAAATTGCTGTGCAAACAAGTTTTTCATCAAAACCTCACTGATTAGGCTCTTTTATTTCCATTATGGATATTTAAATTTGAATGTATATTGAGACAATGTCAACAGTTTGTTTGTTTTTGTTTTAGATAGACATTTTACTTTTTTTTTTTTACCACACATTCAGTTCCGTTAAATAAAAACTCATCACATTGGTCTGATATTGACCGGTTCTTTGATTGGAAGAACAAGCCGGAGATGTCTTCCGTTCTCTGAAGCAGAAGTATTCGAGTCACAGGACATTTAACAAACAAAACATATCAAAATAGATTATTTCAATGATTATTATTCACATGAATTGACTTTCATTTGACAGTTAGGTTCAGATGCTTGCCATTTTTGATGAGTAATGCACTTTGTGTGAGGTGCCCAATAATCACATGTACTTGGTGTGGATACTGTGTGAATGATGTAAATATATTTAAATATATTGAAATTAAGTCCCCATAACACATGTAAACTGGACTTTTCTGAAGTCCCCATATGACACGGTCCAACATGTGACTTCATAAATTCTGATATTTAAAGGTGTTTATAGGCTAACACCACCACCTTGTGTATCCCTGATTTTTTGCAGAGCTGTATGTCATTTGGAAAGGGTGGTCCCCGAAAGTGATGAACTAAAAAGTGGTCCCCACAAATCACATAAACCGGTCTGTGTGAGCACGCATGAGCACAGGCATGCTTGTGGGGATATGTATCTGTCTGGGGGAGTGGGAGGGCCCTCTTTTTACGTTATATTTTGGATGGTTTAATTGCAGAGCACTTTGAGTTGCATTTTTCTGGATGAAAAGTGCAGTCTAAAGTTCGATTGATTGCTTGATTGAGCTATGTGAAATCCAGGGTGAGAGATCACTGAGCCAAGGGGGCAAGTGGTGACAGATGGCCGCCTAACTGGACACCTGAGCAAACCAGCCGCTGTGACTCAGTCTACCACGTCACCAAGAGGCTTTCCAATCTGCCTTGGCTAATCTTGTGCATCAAGGTTTGGGTGCCATGGTGACATCAGGCTCAATCGGAGCACTTGCACAGTTACAGTACATGACACTAACTTGGCTCCATGGTGTGGAGCATGTAGTGTGCCTTGTGCAAGGCGATGACGAATTGTGCTAGCTTCTGTTATTTTAGCATCTGTGAATGCAAACTGTGTTCCCTCTGAGAATCTGTTTCATTTCCAAGATGATACAATACATTTGAATCACAAGTACTAAATGTAGTTTTATAGCAGTGCATTCACCTAATATGCTCAATAATGAGCCAGCTAGCTAGATATCAGCTACAACTGAATGTGTCACAAGTTGGACTGTGTTAGGAAGCACTTCCGATGCAGGATACAGTGTTCTACATGGCAGTGGCCCGCAGTCAGAGCCCAAAATACATTTACAGTCAAACCTCAGTTTTCGTCCAGTTTTCATCCGTTCCAGGAGGTTGTTCGAAAACCGAAACCATGTTTCCCATGGAATCAATGTTAAAAAAATTAATCCGTTCCAAGTCAAGAAAACAACTTTTTCAAACCACTTTTTTTTTTTTACAATTTTACACCATAAACTGTACAAATGTAATAAGAGAGCAGGTAATATGTAAAATACTGTACAAACAAACTGTAATATGTTTTATTTTCACATTAAATGTAATCTGCCAAAGGCCTTCAGAATCTACAGTGCTGGCATCAAACACACACACACACACACACACACACACACACATATGCACACACAAAATTGAAATTGTTTTTTTTTATTTTAACAGTCAGATTTTACATTCATCGCTCAGTGACTTTAGAAAGGTTCATTACATTTTTCTATACTCTGATTGGTTCAGCTAAATAGTCTGCTATGTTTACTCATCTGGTTGTGCTTAATATACGCACCAAACATCTATGAGCAAATACAGTGCCGGACTTGATTAAAAATTATTTTTCGATTGCTTACATTTGGAGAAAAATATGACTTTTTGAGGCTAGCTAGGTCAACACCACCTTAAAGAGAGAGAAAAGGGAGGTCTGTTGTGTCTGCATCAGCATATCTGATGGGTGCAATGGATTTTCTGTCAAGTTTTCATACTGATAAATTGACTGCGAACAGCTATACTCTAGTATCGAAAAGTGTTTCTCAACCAGTGGATACACAAGCGCATTGCAGGAGTAGGTACAAATATTTTTAATTTATTCCCAAAATGATAATAAATACTCTGAGTCATTTCATAAGCTCGTCAATAAAATGGGATGTGTGCGCTGCAACTTGCTTCCCCGGGGAGACGATAACCTGTGTCACAGCCACGCCAAAATCACAACAGCCGTGTGTCAGCTCAAGTGTCTCATTGAAGCTCAAATGACACTGTTAGATTGGGTCTGAATATTAGGGTTTTATCATTGTTTTGTTCCTGATATTTAAAGTGAAAATGCCCTTAAAAAGAAACTTATTCAAAGGAGCAAGATTTTTTAGGAGTAAGTCTTATATTTGTGGTAAGTGATTTTGATTTTTTATATATATATACCACAGCAGACAAGACCCAAGGTGTAGGTTGTGCAAAGAGGCACCTGAGACGATCCAACACATAACTGCAGGGTGTAAGATGCTGGCAGGGAAAGCCTACATGGAACGCCATAACCAGGTGGCTGGCATAGTCTACCGAAACATCTGTGCGGAGTATGGATTGGAAACCCCAAGGTCAAAATGGGAAACACCACAGAAGGTGGTGGAGAATGACAGAGCGAAGATCCTGTGGGACTTCCAGATCCAGACTGACAAGATGGTAATGGCGAACCAACCAGATATCGTGATCATAGATAAAGGGCAGAGGAAAGCCGTTGTAGTGGATGTAGCGGTCCCAAGTGATGGAAACATCAGGAAGAAGGAACATGAGAAACTCGAGAAATACCAAGGGCTCAGAGAGGGGCTGGAGAGAGCCTGGAAGGTAAAGGTGACAGTCGTGCCTGTGGTGGTCGGAGCACTCGGGGCAGTGACCCCCAAACTAGATGAGTGGTTGCAACAGATCCCGGGAACAACATCGGACATCTCAGTCCAGAAATGTGCAGTGCTGGGAACAGCAAGGATACTGCGCAGAACCCTCAAGCTTCCTGGCCTCTGGTGGAGGACCCGAGCTGAAAGAGGAACGGACACCACCCGAGGGGTGAGATGAGGATTTTTTTTTTAATTATATATATGAGAGAGAGAGAGGGGCAGGTTCAAATGTTATTTTGATTTTGTATATTTTTTTAATTTAAAGTAATTGGGGTTTTTTTCCCAATACAACATTGTATTGTTGTATACAATTGGAGGTAATAAAAGGACTTAAAAAATCAAATTCAGTAAAAAAAATGGCTAATTTAATAATCAGTTGTGTTATGTTCTGGTGTTGAAGAAGTGGGCATACTACTGGTGAAAAAGCAAATATTTTCTCATATCCAAATTCCTGTGTCAAAAGAACTTCAAATTGATCCTTCAGCAACATGCATGACAGAGTGCTGTGCTACGCCTTTGTGTGTGTGTGTGTGTGTGTGTGTGTGTCTGTGTGTGCGTGTGCAGTCATGTGCTCACGCTCGAGTGCGGGACAGCATGTGCTGCAAGTTGATTCTCCTGTTGGGGGCTTGGGGTGGAGGGGGGGGGGGCTCCTGACCATTTCCAAATGTTTACCTCAACACTTTGCTTGATCGCTTGCCAAGATGGCGTAGGCTGTGCTGGAGCTTGTATTATATATGCATATAAGCACGTAACATAAGTGCTGCATGTAAAGACATCCTGAATGTTCATTCAGAGTGGTTGAAGGGGAGCACCAAATAAGTCAAGTCAAGCCACATTTATTTATGTATGGTTGACCCAGCTCTTGTATGGCTCAGTCATGTCCATCATGATTGGAGCAGAATCCTGCCAATGACATCCAATGGGGTCATCATCCATGAGCCCCCTCTCCAGATCAGGGAAGAGGAGGAAGAACGAACAGAGAACACGGCAGTACAAACAGGCAATATATCGTTCAACAAAATGCAAGAGTATACAAATGATGCTTAAGTTGGGTTTTAAACATTTCAACTAAGGTAGCTGCTCTAATATGCGTGGGTATGGCATTCCAGAACACTGAAGCCCGTATACAAAACCTGTGGACTTCTTTTTGGCTCTCTGAATTACTAAAAGTCCAGCAGGTTGTGAACAAAGAGTTTGGGGCGGAACATTTGGTGGCACTAAGTCAACGAGATAGGAGGGTCCAAAGCCGTGTGCTATTTTATAAGTAAGTAACAAAACTTTGAAATCATTCTCGTCAGGAGTCTTGCTGCAGCATTCTGTAATAAGTGTACTTTTAACACTGGACATGGGAAGACCAGAGAGCAATATATTGCAATCATGGGAATTTCTACATTGTGAGACAAATGAATGTTTTCTTATGTTATCTTATCTTTTCTTATCTTAATCGAGGCGAGATGGAAGAAACGCATAAATTGCGATTTCTGCGTCACCAGGAGATAAAATGGGACGTTTTGCGAAGGTGAAAAAAAATGCAGTTTTACTTGTATTCTTAATGTCCATTTGAAAAGAGAGCATTGAATCAAATATAACACTGATATTTTTTAGGGAATCACTTTGGGTAATAGTACATTTGTCGAGGCTGAGAGTAGTAGTCCTTGGACAGGTGTCGATGACGAGCAGGGCCAATAATCATCATCTGTTCAATCGCAGTAAGGCATTCCTTGAGATTAGTTAGTTAGTTATTTCTAATGCCATATATAAGATAAGAAACCTTTATTTGTTTCAAAATGGAGAAATTACAGCAGCAAAATTATGAAAGGGAGAATAGTCGAGTATCATCAGCATAACAGTGAAAACGAATATTTACATATGATGTCAGTGAGTATGTAAATGCTGAACAAGAGAGTGCCAAGTAATAATAACCTGTAACCCTGCCTGCTCTAATGTGGATTGTCACGGAAAGCTCAAATAGTAATCTATGTTCTTAGAAAGAGTGATGGTGCCTTCCTGGTTATGGTGACAGCCAGTTGGACCAACCCCAGAAAGAGGGCCAGTTATCCACAAACTCAAGTCCCTGTTTGCTTTTCCACGAAAAATGGGGGAAATTGAAAAAGAAAAAACAATCTCGAACAAAAGAGGAGAAATCCCAAATATGAAAAATGATTGAAATAAAAAAATGTTAATACTTGTTCAGCAGTTTTATGTCGTCGTTCAAAGGTAATTTTTATGCAAGAGAATCCCTTGCTCTGGGGGAAAAAAAATACAGTATGCGTCACACCCTTTATTGTTGGGTCAGGATAGTGGAATTTTTCTATAAAGACCGAATGATCAAAAATGAAATATATTAGCAGATATTTTTCACATGTGCACATATTTTGGATGTATTTGTCAAATTTCTGGTATGGAAGTGTGCTGCTACGTCCCTCTCCAGCACTGGTGAAAAATGGTGGCCCCCTTTAACATTTAAGTTGCCCATCCCTGCTCTAGTAACTCGCTGTCTAGATAGCAGCTAAATGAAATAGAATAGAAAAGTTATTTTCGACAAAAATCTTTACAACAGTGTCATTTTAAGGCCTGATAATGTAAAAAATGGCTCAGAAAAAGATATGAGAATGATCCACTGTGGAAACAGTGTGTTAAGTTTGTTGTTGTTACTCTTATTCCGCAAACTACTTACTTCATGCTTCTGAATGGCTAAAATACTATCCAGCCAGCGTTATCTGTTACTCTTGTAGTCCCCTGAGACCCTCCTCATCTCAACAACAACAAAATACCGGTGCGAATGAACAGAAGTGTGTACGCTTGTTGTTCCAGGGCCACACGTGTGACCTTAGTGCTCTTGAGCAGAGTTCCTCTGGTCTTGAAGAGTCGGCAGGTGTCTCTCAGCATGGTTATTCATTACCGTCCATTATTCATAACCTGGCGTGGACCTGGCAGCTGCTGACTTCCTGTCACTGATACTTCCCCTGACCTTCACCGAATGCCAGCAATACTCCAATGCGCGTGCCTGCACACACACACACACACACACACACACACACACACACACACACACACACACACACACACACGCACACACACACACACACACACACACGCACACACACACACACTATTATTTTTTGCGGATATGTCTGCATGCTCTCTCAGCAAAGATAGTCGTGGAAAGTTTTATACGTAACGGTAAAGTACAGTATGGTAACTCATTGGTCAGTGGTGGTTGCTTACCCAAAACTAGAAATGTACCGTGCGGTTGTAGAGAGCCACCCACTATATTCCACCCGGCACCGTCCAGTTTCCCATGATACTCTTCTTTCATCTATAACTGCTTCAAACAACAAAGTGTATGCAGAAAAAGTGGTTAAGATTGCACGACTGTCTGTGTCTTATATGTTGTGTTGTATTATTTAGTCATTTTTGTTTGTCTATCTTGTTTGTCAAGATCATGCAAGTCACGAGTTTTACGAGAATGAGGCAACAAATATCATCAGATATAATCTTCTGCCACTGTGGATTCATACTGCTTTGACTCCATGTCCCACTTATTTAATAAATTATACAACACGTGTTTGGTTGCTAAACTACATTAGTTGTAGCAAAGCAGGGTTAATAAATTGATCGAAATAATGACACAGAGTCGGGCATTTGGGGTCATGCCTTGCCATGTGTCTAATATCATTGGGTTTATCTGAGGACCAAACGTGTCCAAATGATAATGTAATTCAGTCAACGCATTTGCGCTGCATTTGTTCTATTTGAGTGTTTTTTGGAATGTGCCGTTGACATCTTGTGCTCAGTGTGACACTAGCATTGCTAATCTCGTGCATGCTAACACTCGTGAACACATTTCTGTCTCCACCAGTTTGTTGGTTTGTCCTTTCTGATAACGCATCCTGTTTCAACAACATTCAAAATGATTCCGATTGTGTTACACAATGATAAAAATAGTAATAATAATAATAATGCTAATAATAATAACAATAACAATGATGATGAAGATGGAATTTTTTTAAAGGCGCCTTTCTTGGCACTCAAAAACACCATACAATATTTTATATATAAGTTAAATCAAATACAAAGCAAAATGAAATAAATTAAAAAAAAACATCAACAGACAGACGGTGTAATAATAAATCAATTTTGATTTAAAAAAATACTTGCCACTGCTTTAGCAATTTGGGGATCTGGCATGTGATACCCGGCCTTGGGTAGAGTGACCTAAAATTTTACTGCGTGAGAATAATGACTAAAGTGAAAGTAAAAAGTAGCCCACCAATTAATAACTTGAGTCGGAATAAGTGCTCAGTGAATATACTACTCAACTACGGAGTAAGTGGTGAGTAATTTCTCTCTATTTCTTTCAGAGCATGAAGAACAAAAAACTATGAAAAAGGATATAGAACTTTAGACACGCGACGCATTAATCTCCACTATGCATTATTTCGCAATTACACAAACCCTCAAAAACGATTCCTCACAATGTCTAGCGTCTCCGGAAAGAAAAAATATATTCCGTATGTCTGATGACAAGTACATTTCTCCCTAGTATTCAGGTTTTAAATGGAGGTGGGTTCTTTTAATCGTGTTTTGGCCAGCAGAGACAGCCCAGCTAGCCCTGACTGCTCAACAATAATTTTGGGGATGTGTCATTGTTATCACACACTCACACTTATTGCTCATATCATGCCTGCTAACTAGTTTGAAAATGTTTCTTTCCACGGGCTCATGTTGGTTTGTCCTTTTCCATTCCATTTCCTGTATTAACAACTTTGGGATCAAAACAACTTTGATGCTCGCGGCGACTGAAAGTGACAGCAAATATTTTCTGATGTGACAGCCAGTCTTGTTTTGGAAACTTTTGTCGAATCCTGAACCCAAATGAATTAACAACAAGCAAACAAACAAAAATGCTCACATGCACACCCGAGGCCTTTTTATTGTCCTCCCTGCACCCCTTCAATTCTGCCACATTTGTGCCTCATTGTTGTCATTGCAGTCACCTTGTCTTGTCTCATGACATGCGAGACACGACAATAAAAGCCTAACATTCCTCATGGTTCCTCTCAGTCCATCAGATTGCCTGTGATGTCCCGTCGCTCAGCAGGTTTCAAGTTCTCTGCCAATTAAAGCGGCACTGCCGCTTCTATTTTGAGACTAGAAATTTGCTGATGCCATCCTATCGATGCATCAGTGTCTATCAGGCCGCGCTTGAGGTGGCATCTTGCAGCCAGCCAATAAAATCCATATTAGGTTCTGAGCACAACAGATACTTAGTTACCAACCTAGTTAATGCATCATTGCGCGGCTTTATCATTCACTTTTTATTGAATTTTATTTGCCGATGCTAGAAGCTCTTTAACTGATTGACAAACAGTTTGTGTTGTTTTGTGTTATTCATGCCTATGGATAAGCTATATTGCATTATAGCAGGGGTGGGCAATTATTTTCTCAGGGCGGGGGGGGGGGCAAATGAGAAGCAGAAAATATTGTGAAGGGCCGTGCTAAAAGTTAGAAATAGACAGAAAATAAAGAAGATATCACAATGTCTTTGTATGCCAGTAATAATTTTCACCACCATTCTGACAGTTAAAACTCTTCTTTCCACTTAGGGCTATTTTTCAAAATTTCTTTCGCAAGATTTGTGAATTGCGTTTTTAGGAAGAGAGCAAAAACAAAACAGCAAACGCTACAGATCAAGAAGCCTGCGGGAGAGAATCTAATCTTGTCCCAATCTCTTTCAAGCTGTCCCTTTTTTAGTCTGATTTTATGTCAGTCTGTCCCATGTCCCTTATATCGTCGATTATTTTCCTCCATTGCTGTACTGTTGGCGTGTCCAATTTCAGCCATTTCTTCGATTTCTCTAATTCCCCTGCAGAGAGGAGAATTGATCCTTTTTACAAACTATGCGTTATTGGATTGGAATGGATTGGATTAAACTTTATTTCTTGTCAATACATTTCTTGTAATGTAAATGGTACACCATACCCCAACACTTTATGAAGAACTGGATTGTCTCACTGCCCGGAACGGCCTGATCTTCGGACAATTCCAGAAGACATGAAAAATGATTGGGGTCGACCCGATCATGTAAACTCCAGCACCATTGCGTCACCATTAACGCGTTTCCCCATAATTTTATGACATAGTGAGTTTGGTTCTTCTCCGTACCCCCCCCCCCCTCCAAAAAAAATCCCTTCAACCTTGCGAATGAATTGCAGCAAAATGAACCCTCCACATTTCACCCCATATACTATATGAGACGTCCTTATTCAGCTCATTTTCCATTTGTTCGTCACACACATGGTTAAACCACTTCTCAAGTTTATCGCGTATATTTAAAATTGACATTATCCTAATTGGGGATATACTATAAGATTGTACAAAGATTTTAACAATTGGATACATTTCAAATTTCCTCTACTCCTTTTCTAGTCTGTTTATGAAAACACTGCAAATTAGAATCATAGATGGCTCAATGTGTTCCTAAATGTACTTTTGTTGGTTATTTAAAAAATCTGGCTTTTGAAATATTTTCCGTTTTGATGTTTGACTGATAAAAGCTTGGGCAATACGGTTTTTACCATGTGTTATAATTTCCGAAAAAAATTCACCTGTTGCTGAACCTTACCCTTAATTCATCAATATCATAAAATGTATTATGATATTATTAATATTATTATGATTATTATTATGAAAACTTGATGTGGAACACAAAAAATGAGGGCAGGTTTGGAATTAGTGCAAAAAAAAAATCCACATGCAAAACTTGAATCTCTGTAAACGTAATTATTTTCCCTGTTGAAGTTGTTTACAACGGCCTGGTAGTTGACTGGTTCGTAGGTCGGCCTCACGGTGCAGAGGTGCAGGGTGGAGTTTACATGTTCTCCCTGTGCCTGCATGGGTTTTCTCCGGGGACTCCGGTTTCCTCCCACATTCCAAAAACATTCATTCATTCATTCATTCATCTTCCGTACCGCTTGATCCTCACTAGGGTCGCGGGGGGTGCTGGAGCCCATCCCAGCCGTCTCCGGGCAGTAGGCGGGGGACACCCTGAATCGGTTGCCAGCCAATCGCAGGGCACACAGAAACAAACAACCATTCGCACTCACACTCACACCTAGGGACAATTTAGAGTGTTCAATCAGCCTGCCACGCATGTTTTTGGAATGTGGGAGGAAACCGGAGCACCCGGAGAAAACCCACACAGGCCTGGGGAGAACATGCAAACTCCACACAGGGAGGCCGGAGCTGGAATCGAACCCGGTACCTCTGCACTGTGAAGCCGACGTGCTAACCACTGGACTACCGGGCCGCCCCATTCCAAAAACAGGCTGATTGAACACTCTAAATTGTCTCTAGGTGTGAGTGTGAGCGCGGATGGTTGTTCGCCTAGGTGCGCCCTGCGATTGGCTGGCAACCCGTTCAGGGTGTAGTCTGCCTTCTACCTGAAGTCAGCTGGGATCGGCTCCAGCAACTCTGTGCGACCCAGTTAAGCAGTGTTGAAAATAGATGGATGGATGGATGCTTAAACAGAATATGAAGGTTGATCAAATGGGAGCGCTCAGCTCAGCCCTGCGGATCGCTCATTCACCAAGTCCTGTTTTGCTTGTTTGAATTATTTTTGTTGTAGTTGTGTTTTTATGTCTTGGGATATTCCGGGACAGTTGTACACCATAACAAACCACAACCACCACAATTGACGTATTGTTCAAACGGAAGTTTCTCATCCAACTCTTAAGATTCAGGTTCAGGTTACCAGTACTTTTTTGTTCTCAAAGCAGAGCTCTTTATTTGATCGTATTGGTGTGCTTAATGAAGTGGCCATTGGCCAGTGAGTGGATATATTTCGTTTTACTCTACATGCAACAGCAAAGTAGAAAGACAAAAAGCTTTTACCCTATTTATCGTGGCAGTGGTTTTGTGCGTGAGGAGGCACTTGAAGTAAATTAACTTATGTTCTTGTGAGACACTTTGGAGCAGCAGCAGATGATGTCATTATTCTGTCCAAACATACAAGGACAAAAGCTTTGGATAACCCAGATTTGATACATTTGACAATATTGTATGTATGATCTTGTGACATATTGTCTCTGCCATTATTTTATCTAATGTATTGCTTAGAGGCTGATGTTGATTTTTTTTTTTTTAAACCCACAAACAGGCCTCTTTTCCAGGCCCCGGTGCCTCTGCTTAAGATCAGTCCGCCGTCCAATTAAAGCAGATCACTTTATTTGATATACAGCATACACTCATGAGCAGATCACTTTATTTGATGCACAACACACACCGTCAAGGGATCATGAGCCATAGCTTCCTCCTCGGACAAACCGAGGTTTTATGTCAGGTTACAACAGTGCCTCAAAATAGAGTTCCTGTATTGGTAAGAATTTACTGTAATGAGTGTTGGCAACAACATTTTTGTGGAATTTATACCTTGTGCAGGGTTGATCTCTAGGTGGTCATTCATTTGAAATCCAGAATTATAAATTGTGGGGCAACAGTAACTCATCTGTATTTGGAGCTGAAGTGCTACGGTTTGAGTCCCGATGGGCACAAAATGTAAAAATGGCAACTCGTTCTTGTTGCTTTGCTGGAGGACTCACAACACTAGCCAGGATGCAGACCAACAGCTGCTAATTTTGAGATCTCATAAACCTCTTGCTTTCAGTCCTACGATTGAAAGCTAAATCTGTAAAAGCCGTATCTCGTTGAGAGATGAAGGCCTGCTTGGAGAATGTAGTGAATGTTGTTTTTTCCACTGTGACCATTAAAACAGAAAATGTTTATCAAACCTCTTTGCAAGGTTTTGCAACCCTGAACGAACCCTGGTGGAAAACCAGCAACTGTGCGCAAACACTCGTGAACTGCTTCGTGAGAGACGGGCTTAAAGTCTTATCATTTTAACATTTAACATTTTGACAATGGCGCATTAAAAATGCACGTGTCCGTCATTACAAGGTTGATGCAACAAATATATTACTATAGCAAATGTTGAGGCCAATTGTAGTGTATTGATTATGTTGTGCAATTGAACAGTAATGAATGGTATCAGTGCGGCCTCGTGATCCAGTTGTTAGCGCGTCGACCTCAAAGTGCAGAGGTCGTGGGTTCGATCCCGGCTCCGGCCTTCCTGTGTGGAGTTTGCATGTTCTAACCGTGGCTTTTCTGTGGGCACTAGGGTTTCCGCCCACATTCCAAAAAGATGCATGGCAAGCTGATTGAACACTCTAAAGTTTAGAGGCGTGTCGACACACTGACACACTGTGTTGATACTGTGTCACTGACCACTGCCACCTGCTGGACCTTCAAGATCCCTGCAGCCAACCCACTTAACAGACTGAACTGACTGATACATTTTTTTGTATATTGAACATATAAAATATACAATTCGGTAATAAATTGGCAAAAAGTGAGGGTAAGATATAAAAAAAGGAAAAGAAAATAGGCATCATCGCAAATATGTGTTCAAAGGAGTAGAAAGAAGTAAAAAACCTACCCCGAGTCCTACCCCTACTTATATATGAATTGATCATTTCTCAAAATAGGAAAGAAAGTCTACATATCAACAAATGCTTTTACCCTTATGTATGCCGTACTTATACATTTTTACAACTTTAGGTTTGTATATACAGTACATACTCATTGGAGCACATGTATATGTCGATTTTCTCATATTCATAATGGATGCTACATTTCATTAATATATTAAATAATCTCATCAATGTATTTCTGATGTATTGCTATATTTCATGAGTGTATCGAATTTATCAGCTTAATTCTGATTTGTGTAGTTGTCTTGTACTACTCTCAAATTCATTTTTAATCTCAGCAAGAGAGTTACTCATTTTACTGGTCCGTTTCAGAATCATTCCACAGATTTACACCTATTACAGATACACTCCTTTGCGTGATGTTTGTTCGTGTTTTGGATTTTTTTGTATAGGTTAGTACCCCTTAAATTATGACAACTTTCTCGAATTTTAAAAAGCTTCTGGATGTTTTGGCAAAAGAGGTTATTGTGTGCTTTGTACATTAATTGGGCGATTTTGAAGTCAACCAGGTCATGAGATTTCATTGTTTAATTTGATAAACTGTGGATTTGTGGGTTCCGTCTATTTGGAGCCAGTGATTGTTCTGATTGCTTTGTATTGTAGTTTTAAAACAGTGTTTTACTGGCATTTCCCCATATTTCCACACAATAGGTCAAATGTGGAAGTAATAAAAGTATGTGTACAAGGATCTCTTATTCAGCACATCCTTAGTTTTTGGGAGGATCCCTATGGTTTGGGATATTTTTCTTTTATTATCTATTACTAGCTGGTTCGCCGCCCTCCGGGCGGCTCATCAGCTAGTTCCTGCGGAAGGCTGGTAAGGTGGTGGTTCGCCGCCCTCCTGGCCAACATGGAGGAACTGCGGAATCCAAGTGATTTGAATCTGGGGTCTAGAAGTGTTGCTAAGCTTAACACACTCATAGACTCCAAACTGGAAGCAGTGTCTGTGACTCGACGCTTGAGGTGTTCGTGGAGTTGTATGACTGGCTGTGTGTGCAGGGTTGAAGCGTGGCGCTCAAGTGCATGATAAAGCATTTTCATCATCGGGATGACCTTCGAACCTGAAACTTTCCTCTCTTCAGACAACTCCACTGTCGCTTGATGGACTGGAGAAAGCACAAGTAGTGCTTCTCCTATGATGGTGAACTCATCAGCTGTCAGTGGAGCCAAATCTGTCTTTAGGGAGGCCAGAGATACCCACACTGGTTCCCTCTCACCATGCAGCCTTGACAGCATTTCATAGGTACTGTTCCAGCGTGTTGGCACCTCATTGATAAGTTTCAGGGTTGGACGTCCCATCTGTTGCTGCACCTGAGGAGCAAGCTTCTCCTTGGCTGTAGTGCTTGAACGGAAATGTGTAACAATGTGTCGAGCTTTGTTCCTAATGTCTGTAAGTGCAGGGACCTGATCGCACGATTTTCTAACTAATGAATTAAGACTATGTGCAATGCAAATTGAGTGGCGTATTTGGAGGTGTCTAGTGGATGCGATCATGTTCGGTGCTGCATCAGTCACAAGACACTTTACTTTGTTGGTTATGGCCCAGTCCTCCATCATGCCCCTTTTGACCTGGGCCAAATTGTCAGCAGTGTGATTTTGTGGAAAATATTGTACTTCCAACACTGATGAACACAACTGCATATTTGCATTAATGTAGTGACAGGTGAGTGCCAAGTAGGCCTCCATGTTCACAGAGGTCCACATGTCAGTCGTTATACTCACTGCCACAGCTTGCTGTACTTCCATTTTCACTTTTTCCCGTTACTCCATATATTTTTCGGCCACCATTTTCTTGATGGTCTGAAAATTAAACCAAAAGCAAACATTATATGGGATTCATCTACTACTTTATGGAACTCCCACACAGACCTTTCTCGTCAGCAAAACATATGAGGGTTCAAGGACCTGGATGTCACGTTGTGCCCGAAGCGATAAAATGATCGCTTCGTGCACAACAAGATAAGGAGGTGGATCCCCGAAATAGCAGACAAAGAAAAGATGGTCCGAGAACAAATGAGTTTTAATACAAAACACAAAATACCCGTCCGGGAGCAACAAACAGAAAACGCTGGTCAAAATCAGGACCAGGAATAAAAGGAAGTAACAGAAAACGCTTGCGAGAAAATGGCAAGGAATATAGTTGGCAACAATAGGAATTCATAAGAGTAGATCTAACGACGCGCAATCACAGCCACAAGGCTACACGGCAACGAATAGATTAGGACAGTAAGCGAGAGAATTGGCACGGCGTGGAATACTCCGGCAGTAAGTCAACTGCCCGAGCACAAAGATAAAGCCTGTGTAATCAGTCCCTAATGGGTGACAGGTGTGTCGGCGGTAGGCAGGAAAAGCCTGCCCCCTGCTGGCAAACACGGGACGTGACAGTACCCCCCCCTCAACGGACGCCTCCCGGCGGCCTACCCGGCTTGGTCGGATGAGCTGTGTGGAAGTCGCACAGAAGGGACGGATCAAGGATCCAGGAGCGGGGAACCCATTGCCGATCCTCAGGCCCGTAGCCCTCCCAGTCGACCAGATACTGGAACCCCTTTCCCCTGCGCCGAGAGTCCAGGATGGCATGAACCGTGTACACCGGGGGCCTATCAGTGGCTGAAGAGACGAGGGTGTTGTGTGCGTACTCCACCCACGGTAGGTGGTCGACCCAGGAGGAGGGACTGCGCAGGCATACACAGCGGAGGGCCGCCCCCAGATCCTGGTTGGCACGCTCGGCTTGTCCGTTGGACTGGGGGTGGTATCCCGAGGTCAGACTGACCGTGGCCCCGAGGGATCGGCAGAACCGCTTCCATACGCGGGACACGAACTGGGGCCCCCGGTCCGAGACGATGTCCATCGGGATCCCATGGAGACGGAAGACGTGTTGAACTAGGAGGTCGGCGGTCTCCAGTGCAGACGGCAACTTAGACAGCGGAACAAAATGAGCCGCCTTAGAGAACCGGTCCACGATGGTGAGGACGACCGACCGCCCACGGGATGGAGGAAGGCCCGTGACGAAATCCAGGGCGATGTGTGACCAAGGTCGAGGAGGGATGGCCAATGGCTGGAGCAGTCCTGCCGGAGGCCTATGTGAGACCTTGCCGCAGGCGCAGGCGGAGCAGGCATTGATATAGTCCACAACATCCCTCCGAAGCTCCGGCCACCAGAACCGCTGGGTAACGAGATGCACAGTCCGGTTCACCCCAGGATGGCAGGCCACCTTGGACCCGTGCCCCCACTGCAACACCTCCGAGCGCAGAGGTGGGGGTACAAACAACTTCCCTGTGGGGCATCCAGCCGGGACCTGGACACCATCCAGGGCTTCCTGGATCTTCTGTTCGATCTCCCACCTCAACGCCCCCACGATGCACCGGGTCGGGAGAATGGTCTCTGGTGACCGGTCCCTCTCCACGGGGTCGTGGAGACGGGAAAGGGCATCGGGCTTGGTGTTCTTAGAGCCAGGAGAGTATGTGAGGATGAAGTTAAACCGGGTTAAGAATAGTGCCCACCGGGCCTGACGGGGGTTGAGTCTTTTAGCGGAGCGGAGATATTCCAGGTTCTTGTGGTCGGTGTAGACCGTGAACGGTTCCTTAGCCCCCTCGAGCCAGTGGCGCCATTCCTGTAGGGCGACGATTACAGCTAGCAGTTCACGATTGCCCACGTCGTAGTTGGACTCTGCTGTACTGAGTCGACGAGAGAAAAAGGCGCAGGGGTGCAATTTCTGGTCGACCGGGGAACGCTGGGACAGAACAGCCCCGACCCCCGAATCCGAGGCGTCCACCTCTACGACGAACGGGAAGTCCGGGTTAGGATGTTGCAATACCGGGGGATTTGTGAATGCGGCCTTTAAGCTAGAAAACGCCGACCTCGCAGCCGAATCCCATTTGAATGGGACTTTTGTGGACGTCAGACGGGTCAGCGGGAGTACCTTTTGGCTGTAGCCGCGAATAAAACGACGGTAGAAGTTAGCGAACCCCAAGAAGCGCTGCAACTCCTTCCGGTTAGTCGGTGTTGGCCAGTTCGTCACCGCCTCCATCTTGGTGGGGTCTGCTCTCAGCTTGCCCTGCTCAATAATAAACCCCAGAAAGGAGATGACAGGTACATGGAATTCACACTTCTCTGCCTTGACGAAGAGCCTGTTCTCTAATAAACGCTGCAATACCAGTCTGACGTGTCGCTTGTGTTCTTGAATTGATTGGGAAAAAATTAAAATATCGTCAAGATAGACGAAACAGAAAATGTTCAGCATGTCTCTCAACACGTCGTTGATGAGATTTTGAAAAACGGCGGGAGCATTTGTCAGCCCGAAGGGCATAACCAGATATTCAAAACGGCCGAGCGGGGTCTTAAAAGCAGTCTTCCACTCGTCACCTTTCCGGATGCGAACCAGGTGGTAGGCACTGCGTAAATCTAATTTTGAAAAGATTGTGGCTGACTGTAAAGGGGCGAAGGCGGAGTCCAGCAATGGTAGCGGATACTTATTTTTTACCGTGATGTCGTTCAGACCTCGATAATCCACACACGGTCGCAGGGATTTGTCCTTTTTTCCAACAAAGAAAAACCCCGCACCTAACGGCGATCGCGATGGTCTAATTAGACCTGCAGCGAGCGAGCTGTTGATGTATTCCGTCAGTGCCTCGCGCTCGGGTTTAGACACCTGATACAGCCGTGAGGTTGGCAACAGAGCGCCCGCCTGCAGGTCTATGGCGCAATCGTAGGGTCGGTGCGGGGGCAAAGAGCGTGCGCGATCCTCGCTGAACACTTGTCGCAAGTCATGATAGCAGTCTGGCACTCCGTCAAGGCAGATAGTTTCGGGGATGTCGTCACCGGCACGTTCGTGCTGCCCTACGGCTGATCCTAAACAACGTTCATAACAGTTCCGGCTCCAACTCTCTATTGCCGGACGCTCCCAGGAAATTACGGGGTTGTGAGTCCTGAGCCAGGGCAAGCCGAGAATAACCGGAGCGTTACGAGACTGCATTAAATAGAACCGTAGATGCTCAACATGGTTACCGGATAATTTTAGTTTTAGTGGTTCTGTTCTTTGCGTAAGACCCCTAGGAGGCGTCCATCGAGATCACAAACCCGCTTTTTATCGGCCAACTTCTCGACATAACAGCCCAGGTCAGCGGCGAAGTCGGTATCCATAAAACAACCATCATCCCCCGAGTCTATCAGAGCCCTAACCCGCCGCGACCGGGACCACTCAAATATCTCGCCCTCGAGTTCCAGTCTCCCGGTGTGTCCCGGCCGGGAGTCAGTTCGCCGAGGCGTCGGGGACTCTGCGCGGGGTCGGGACTCACAGTTTTTGGAGGGCGAGGATGGGGAATGTTCCGGTCGGCTGGGAGCAGCATGAGGTCCTCGTTGACAGCTGTCAGACCGAGCCCGATCATTGAATCGGCGCCGTCTCTGCTCCGGTCCAACGTTTTCGCCATCCAGCTGCATCGGCTCCTCCCCGCAGTACGTGGCACACCGGGACGGAGAACGATCACCTCCCCGCTCCCGGTTTCTCTCTCTCAGGCGGTTGTCCAATCGCAGGGAGAGCTCGATTAACTCCTCCAGGTTGGAGCTGTGGTCGCGATTCGCCAGCTCATCCTTGAGCTCGGTGTTTAATCCACGACGAAACAGTCCGCACAGCGCCCGGTCACCGTAGCCACTCTGGGCGGCCAGAATCTGGAACTCGATGGAGTAGTCCGCCACCGATCGCCTCCCCTGGTGGAGTTCAAGTAGCCGGCCCTCAGCCTCTCTGCCCCGCACGGGATGGTGGAACACCCGGCGAAACGCCGCCACGAAGCCGTGGAATGAAGACCGGAGGCTCGGCTTCGCGTCGCTTGTCGCCATCGCCCATGACGCCGCCGGACCTGTCAACAGGCTCATAATATATGCCACCTTCGCGGCGTCAGTAGCATAGAGGGAAGGTTGCTGGTCGAAAACGAGCGAGCACTGGTGGAGGAAGTACCCACACTGCCCGTGCTCACCCCCGTAACGTGGGGGGTGTGGAAGCGACGGCTCCCTCATCATAGTAGGAAATGATGCGGGTGCCTTAGTGGTGGCAGGACGAACTACGGGGAAAGGTATTCTCCGTTCCTCCAACCGTAACAAACGGGGTTCGAAATCATCGCCCCTGTGAGCCAGCATGGAAACCGCGCTGCTGATTTCCGCAATGGCTTGGCCCTGCTGACTCAACTGTTGCTCTCGGCAGGACAGAGCGGAAAAATGTTTTTCTAAGTCTGCGGGATCCATGGTGGCCGGAGTATTCTGTCACGTTGTGCCCGAAGCGATAAAATGATCGCTTCGGGCACAACAAGATAAGGAGGTGGATCCCCGAAATAGCAGACAAAGAAAAGATGGTCCGAGAACAAATGAGTTTTAATACAAAACACAAAATACCCGTCCGGGAGCAACAAACAGAAAACGCTGGTCAAAATCAGGACCAGGAATAAAAGGAAGTAACAGAAAACGCTTGCGAGAAAATGGCAAGGAATATAGTTGGCAACAATAGGAATTCATAAAAGTAGATCTAACGACGCGCAATCACAGCCACAAGGCTACACGGCAACGAATAGATTAGGACAGTAAGCGAGAGAATTGGCACGGCGTGGAATACTCCGGCAGTAAGTCAACTGCCCGAGCACAAAGATAAAGCCTGTGTAATCAGTCCCTAATGGGTGACAGGTGTGTCGGCGGTAGGCAGGAAAAGCCTGCCCCCTGCTGGCAAACACGGGACGTGACACTGGATCAGCTCCTTGAACCCTTCACTCTCCACAATGCTGAGGGGCTGGCAGTCCTTGATAATGAAGTTCAGCAGTGCCTGATCGAGCAGCTGCTTCCTGGAAGCTTGATTGTCAAACATTGAGTGGAGAGTCAACTAATAATAATTACTGATTGTCAATTAATCATCAACATAGCAACCGTGAAAAGATGAGTGAATGTTTGTATACCTGGCGTAATACTGGGTGTATCGCGAACTTCATTCTCATGCTTGGCCCGATAGTGCCTCAGCATGGTGGAGGTGCTTCTGTTGGTGTATGACATTTCACCTGTAATGAAATGTGAATAAGAAGTAACTAAGAGTTACCTTGAAATGTATTTGGATTAGAATGGTAAAACACGTGTCAATAATCTGATAGGCACTCGACGACAGAAGGCGATTTGAATGAATAAATAAATAAATAATACCTTATTCTCGAGGACATCAAAATGGTCCCACACGGCGGATGATTTGCGTCTCTGCTCCAAAATCGGCAAGGAAGGCAAGGCACGAACACGAAGTCTGCACTGACACGAACTTCGACAAGCGAGCGTGAGTAAGGTCTGGCTTGTTTCGGCAGGTGGCATTGTGTAGCCAGACGCACTTCCTTATAAACACTGTGCGGCGGGCTTTTGCTGGGTCAATGCCCTCTGCACTGAGTCGACGCCCCCTGGACAAAGTGGCGCAGCCTGGACTGTGCCAAGCAGCCGATGCAGTCTAAACTGCACCGGTGCAGTTCACGTGTCAATTAGCAGCCTGGACTGTGTCAACACAGCCGATGTGTCAATTAGCAGCCTGGACTGTGTCAACGCAGCCGATGTGTCAATTAGCAGCCTGGACTGTGTCAACGCAGACGGTGTGTCAATTAGAAGCCTGGACTGCGTCAATGCAGTTCACGTGTCAATCACGTGACGTATTGAAGCAGCACATGCATCGACACGTGGTTTGCTCTGTGAGCCCGGCGCATGTGTCAATGCATCGGTGTCGCTGGACCCATCACTACTCTAAACTGTCCCCAGGTTTTAGTGTGAGCATGGATGGTTGTTTGTCACTGTGTGACCTGCGATTGGCTAGTAACCAGTTCAGCCTACTGCCTGAAGACGGCTGGGATAGGCTCCAGCACCTGCCGCGACCCTTGTGAGGATAAGTGGACCGGAAAATAGATAGAATAGATAAATGGTATCAACAGTAAGGCATAACAAACACTCGATAGATGCCTGAGAAGCTCTGATGTCAAGTAAATAAACAGAAGGAACCAAGATCCCATTACATTTTCGCAGGAAATTGTTGAAACAATTTCCTTTGTGTCAGTTATTTGTCCAACAATCCATTCATCCAATTCCAACACCGCTTATCCCGAACAGGGTCACAAAGAGTTGCTGGAGCCTATCCCAGCTGACTTCGGGCGGAAGGCAGACTACACGCTGAACTGGTCACCAGTCACTCACAGGGCGCATATACAGTAGAGACAACTATCCACACCCACTTCTACACCATCACTGAGTGGGAGTTTATCCCATGCTGCCCTCACACAAGTCAGGCAAGTGTACCACAACCCCATCAGCAACCCTTATCCAACAATGAGGATCACTAAACATTGCTGACTTGTGGCATCATTGATGGTAACGCTTTGTATGTTCTTTCCCTCACAGGACGCCTCTATTGCCCATCGCTTCCATCTGATGAGGGAGAAGCACCCAGAGAAGTTCAACAGCAGGTTAGGAGATGAACATTTCAAAGATGACGTTGTAGAACCGGCTGTGATGGCTACTTTCTTGCTCGGGGTGTAGTTAGCGGTGGTGTTTTATCCTGTAGATTACGTTGCATAGGCAGCAGCTGACCTTACACTTTTAAACTGGAAATGTGATCCAATCACCAGAAATCAATGTCTGCCTGCCCAGCTGGATCTGTATATTGATTTTTGACACACTAAACACCTGACTGTGCACAATCAAATGAGATCCAATTGAACATTTTCTGTAGAGATACAGAGTACGTCACAGACATGGTGATGGAGAACCCCAAAAAGCAGTCAAGAGGGAGTAGTTGGGTGAACTTGGCAAACTGTATAAACAAAACACTGAGAAAACTAAATCCAGAACAAACAAACTCAAGAAAACAACAATAATTCAAAGTAACAACAAAACTCATGGCAAAGGCAAAACAATATGATGTGATAAACACAAACCAACAGAAGCAGTGGCAGCAACAACAATGACCCGAGACCAAGTGGTCGGGATGGGAGTCCTTTTAACAGGAAGCCTACGAATGACGTGATGACTAACAGGTGTGCCGATGTAGGAGGAGCCCGACAAAGCCACCTGTTGGTCCCAAACAAATCAACCGTGATTGAACAAAATAGTTGTTGCCCAATGCAAAGACATTATGAATTCATTTTAAACAAAATAAAAAAAATATTTACCCCCAAGTGGCCAAGGCGAGCACATTTGAAGAAACAGCACAATGGCCATTCAGTTGATTTGGTGTGACAAAAACTGAATAATTCTTTTTAATTCGATATAATGATGTCATTACTATATGTTTTTATTAGAGCTGTCAAACGATTAAAATATTTAATCTAATTAAAAATGCAACTGTTATAATTAACTAAAATGAACTAAAAAATTAATCGTGATTACTCACCTATTTTTTATCGTTTCTGAATTTTCCTTTACATTTTTTGTCCTATTTTTACCCATTTTAATGCTCTCATCAACTTGGAATCATGAATCAGTTTTCTATGTGCCAAATGCAAATATTTACTGAAATAACAATTTCAATTTTCAATTTTTTTTCACTTGGAGCAGTTATTCACACATAATCTTTCACACAATATTACTGTCCATCAACAACAGTGAAAACAATATTTTGTCACACAACAGCTGCTTTAACAGCTTTTTTAAATGAAATCAAAACAGAGCAATATAACATGAAGTGCATATCTAAGGTAAACTAGTACTAGGCCTATAGTGGATTTAAACCATGGTTGCATACTTCGTTTTTCTCAAGTTTGCTTTGAACACAGCAGTCTGTTTATGTATGTTTGTTGGAGAATAACGAGACCCCGGACACCAGTGTTCATTATGTGCCGCTGTATTCAAAACTGCCGGCCATACAAACAAGCGCAAGCACTTCCCCCGTGCTGCTGGGCCAAACCATTCTGAAAGAGGGGGGTTTCACTCCCCCAAACAAAGTCAGGCTATGTTGATTATGTTGGTCCTTCTTGCGCGGAAGTCTCTCTACGGTTTTTGTGTCTACCTCATTTTGGATGACTACACTTGGTTCGATGACAACATTGGAGACGTTTTATTTTCGCGAGATCGCTACCACTGCACCGCTGAACTTTCATTGTCATGTCACCGCCTCTGCGCACCGTCACTGTCAGACGAACACAGAGAAGCTCCACCCGCTTTATTTATATGGACACGGAACACTGTAACCTTCCACACAAAATAGTTCCAAACAAGTAACAATCGCGTCAGTGGCATACATCGTATACTTGTATGATACACAGAGAGAGAAGAACAGGTAACTTTGGTCTTGTCAGTGGAGCAATCTGGTCACTTTTTAAAAGTAAACTTTCCATTCATAAACTCTTTAAGTATCCGTTTTCGGTCTCTAGCCTGCCATGGCTGGCAAAACAGACATGGGCGTGGACTTCTGCAGTGCGCTTGTAGCTTTGTTTCTGGTGTATTTATAGAGCACCGTAACATCCGCTTGTGACGTGTGCCGCGTTAATCTGGCGAGAAAAAAATTAATCCCGTTAAAATTCATTTAAATTAATGCCAATAAAAACGCGCTAAACTGACAGCTCTAGTTTTTATAAAGTACAATATTATAAAGTGCTATTTTTCCACATTAAAATACATACATGCTGTTTTATAGTGAAGGCTAAATGGCATTTCTACTAATTTTATAGGGAAAAAAATTATCTGAGGTACAAAGTTTTGAGTTACAAGCATGAGCTGGAAAGACTAGCACTCAGATCTCAAGGCACCAGTGAATTTATTTTATAGATAGATAGATAGATAGATAGATAGATAGATAGATAGATAGATAGATAGATAGATAGATAGATAGATAGATAGATAGATAGATAGATAGATAGATAGATAGATAGATAGATAGATAGATAGATAGATAGATAGATAGATAGATAGATAACACATTTTGGCCTTTGTTTTTTTATGTGGATTTAGTTGTTGGCTGTTGTTTTGGTTTGAACAAATACACTAAACTCTATATTGTAGTTCTGAAGAAAAATTTAAGAGCCAATATATTAAATATTACAATCATAGGATTGAAGTCGCAGTGTCGGCTCATCAAATTCTTTCCAGACCTCCAAACATTAGCCTATTGGCTCCTCCCTGCTGACAAGGCAGTTAAGTATAAAAGCTTGTTCCGCCATCCCAGTGGGAACCGAGCTTGTTTGCATAACAGCATGAATTCAGCCGTCTCCAACTACTCCGACTAGGAAATGCGAGTATGAGAGTGTTATTGAGACATTGTGTTTATTCTTTGAATTTGAATAATTGATGCAGAGGTCTTCCATCTAATGTTCTGCATGTAAAGAATTTGCAACTTCGATGTCTGGTGGAAGTGGGCGACAAAAACAATCCCCCAGTTCTCCATTGGAGAATTGCTCTCAAAATTTAAGGAAAGGCTTCCAGGACGGCGTTTCAAAATAGAAATGGATAAATATGGTGTGGTTCTAGCTTTGCAGTCCAATGATGTTGAGGAGATGGAAAGGGGGATTTCTTTTTAAATAAAGTGCATTTATGGTGTCTGACTAAGCAATGCAAACATGCATATTTTCTAAAAAGGGGTATGTGTCTTCAGGCATTTTTGTCTATCCGTGTGAATGGGGATCATAATAAGTGGAACAAAGATGCTAAATGCTCCACTTTATTAAATCATTGCCATGTATATTGGAAATGGATCAAATCTGAGTGTGTTTGCAGAGTCCGGAACCTTTTGGGACCCTTACAGAATTATCAATCAAGGGACTCTCTGTCGACCCGGATAAAGTTTTGCACACGCTAGCCAGCCAAGGACGACTGGTGGGACAACTGGGCTCTGCGCTTGCGGACCTCCGCGGTACAGTTGCCCAGCTTGCACTTCGATTCGAGGCTTTAGGGTCTCGTATTGACCAACTAGGTTCCCAAGTATTGCCTGTCGCCTGTTGTTGCAACTCCTCCCGCGCGACCTAGTCGTGAGCTTAACTTGCCTCGCCCGACTCGTTATAGTGGCGAACTGGGTGCTTGCAATCAATTCCAGAAGCCACTTATATTTACACTCGATATTACTTGCATTCCCTTCATTATGAGTCTGTTGACTGGCTAAGCGAGTTTGTGAGCTATGGCAGTGAGCAACGCACAATCCAAACTTGGGTCGTCCTTCACGGATTTCATAACCAAATTCCGTTGAGTGTTCCACCACCCGTCTGTAAGAAGGAGGCCGGAGGTCAGTTAATGGATTGTGTTCAGAGTAATCAATCGCTCGCTGATAACTTTCGTATAATAGTGGCAGAAAGTGTTTTTGAGGACTGTGCTTTACGTACAATTTTCCGCTGTGGATGGAGTTCCTCCCTCAAAGACAAACTGGCTGTCCATGACGACACTTGTGCTCCGTGGACCAGAAACCCAGGAGGGAGTGAGTACAAGCCACCGTGCCTGAGCGTCGACCGATGCATATACCTGTGCCTGCGGTGCCTGAGGAGGAGCCCATGCAGCTGGGAGGAGGTCATCTGGACTTTGAGGATAGACGAAGTTGATTGCTACCAGGTCATTGTATCGCCTCCTGCCCTATATGTCCTTTACGTCCATCTAGATGTTTTGGCAACTATAATTCAGACACTACTTCCTCCATAAATCACCCAAATCTGGGTGAACGCTTGACTCCGACAAATCCTGGACCTGCTGACCAGGAGTCGCAGGCACACCGACAATTTGAGATTGATGGTGAGATAGCACATGCTGCCCACCTGTTACTTATTGGGATCATGGACTGTTTAAGGACAGCACAGGTGACAAGTGACTGTTGGATAATTGTTCTTGCTCATTGTTCATGTGAGGTTTTCTCGACATGTTTGATGTTGCTCTGTATTCTCCTTCTTTGCTTTTGATCTCTGTTTTGCAGTGAGTAGTTCTCTTGTGTTTCCTATTAGGCTTGTTTTGAATATTTGTGCGATTGGATCATCTTGTTCTTTTGTTAACAAGTTATTTTCATTTGTACTTTTTTCCTGGCCTTTTGCTAGTGCTTTTGGTTTCTCTCTTTTCTCTCCTGGTGTGCCTTCCTGCGTCATTATTTGTACTTCGGCTTCGCGCTACTCCTCTGTAAAAATAAATATTTTTGTAGATATTTATCTGAGTCTACGTTTAAAGAGTCCGATTCTGTTCCGGAACTATCATGTTCTGTGTGCTTGTTTGTGTTTCGGCTCCAGCTGTAGTGAAGGACGTTTCCCGGTAACAGATTGCACTTATTCCGTAATTCCAATCAAGCCTGTCTTAGTGTTTAATGACTGCCAAGTTGCCAAGGATTTTGTCTGCTTATTGACCTCGCTCAGTGTTGTGCTTCAAGTGTTATTTTCTAGAACCCTCGATAATATTCAGTTGCTCTGATTTTGTCCATAGATACTTGTTTGTCAATATTTCTGTTATTTTATTATTGCTCTTGATCATTTTCATGGAATTGGACTCTTGGTATTTCGTTTGTATATTCTGTTTGAACATTGACTTTTGCAAGCGCTGTTTGTTTCTTCATTGTTTTATCCCGTCTCTTTATGATCAGCGATTTTTGTTTGTACTTTGTCCATGCGCTTTTCTGTAATCTTTTTGTGATTGCCTTTTTTCTGAGCCTGCATTTCTGGGAGCCCAAAACATTTATTGAAGTCTCAAGTACATTCACTTATATGCACGGTCAAAGTATATTTCAAAATTTGCTTTTGGAGAAGGACAAGCGGTCGGTCTGCTTGATCATAGTGTTTCATTACTCGTGAGATTGGCGACTTTTGGCTTGACATGCATATTGCAGTTGTTTATAACCTGCAACAACTTAATGCAAAGCTTTCAAAATCTCAGTAGAAAAGTTTTCCCATACCCTAGAAAAACAATGAGAAATGACGGAGTCTTGCAGTATAATGTTAATAAACTATTTGAGTGACAAGTGAGATCCTTATGGCCACCGTCGCATTGAGCCCCCAGCGAGAGCACTAAAGTGACAATTTACCGACACGCTAATCAACACTATTTACAGTAAGCCAACACTGAAGGCTATTGTTCATCTGTGAATGATCCTCCGCAGAGCTACAGACAGATGATTGACAGCGGCAACTATTCCATTGTGGAGATGACTTGGCACTTTGCGTCCCATTCGTTCGTAGCTGTTTGACTAGAAAATATGCTTCTTTTTTTTTGTCTCTGTGGGTGACAAGATGATCGATCGCCTTTGACCCAGCCAGGAGGCCCACAGTGCTATTAGCTTGCTGCTGTTTTTGTCCTCTTTCCCACTCACACACATTCCCATTTCTGTCTTTTCATGGATGTCTCACACACACACACACGAACCACTCCTAACCTTAAGCATCACCTTGCCATCCAGGGCCTGTTAGAACAGAGGCTGTGTATGTGGTGTAAGCCCAGGTGCCAGGGACTTTTCACACAAGCTAACAAGGTTGACAAATTAAGCATTCACATTACAGGAATGACGTCATCATGACGTGAGTGGAAGCGGTCGCTGCTCAGTCCATAATGATGAGGCTCTGGCAAGGAAGAGCTGATGGCTAAAATCCAGTTCTAGACAATTAAAACCAATCATAAATATCTGCTATCATACACGTATATTCGTTCACATAATTTGGGGTTCTAAAAAAGGTGTCATTTCATTCCAATATGATTTGGAATTTCAAATACAGTATTGTAAATGTAGACTAATAACATCATTTTACCTGCTCACCGAAAAGCCTGACGGCCTCGCACGTGCGTTTATCCTGAAACGGGTCAAGGAACAAAGAAACGTCCAAAAATACAAATGAAAATGTCGTAGTAGTTTTGTTGAAAGGTGGGTAACCCACATGGCAAAGAATATTTCCCAAAGCAAGGCTTTTTTGCCTCATCACCATTTCATAACACTCTTGCCACTGGGTAAACATTGGTGCATATGTGGGACATTCTTCGGTTTGTGAGATGACATGTGATGACACAAGACGACTTCAAGTGCCACACAAGGAAATAATGACTGCTCTGACAGAGGCTAGAGTTTTGACAGCAGAAACTTTTAGCATGGTTAGAGAACTTCACTTCACACACACATACAAAAATTGTCTGCACACAAGAAATCCAAAATCTATTAATTTACTTTGCAGATCATACTTCAAATTTTGAATGTGGATTCCAGTAAATCAAGGGAGCGTATATTAGTAGAAAGAAAAATCAACTTTTGAAGGATGATTTTCAGGCCACGTATAATACACAAGTGTATATTATTACCGAAAAATTACGATAAGCACAAAACTCTCCCATCACTGATGCAAAACACCCCCTATCACGACTGCAGTGTTCAGAACACAGAAATGACCTAAGCTAAAGTGTGTTTGCATTTGTTTGTAATTTCTAGCCATGTATCTAAAAAAATGATGCATTGAGAACTGTAGCGATCGGAGTGTTTAATGGCACTCATTTTGTAGCAGACTTGTCATTGTAACATTTGAGAACACATGCTAGAAATGACCATTATCACACATGCTAGTGTTAGCTTAGCCGGTCGGTGGACCCAACTTTGCCCTCACTCTCAAAGCTGATGTTTGTTTTTGTGCAGTCTTATTAAATTGATTCATTGTTATTTTTTCCTAGTAGACTAGTGACCTTACTTCCACAAATGGCCAAAAACACTGACCTGTAAGTTAGTTGACCGTTGACCGCTTGATCACCATTAAGTCTGTTTCGTGTGAGCTGTCAAGAAAATTAAGTCAATAGCTGATTAGCAGGGGTCAGACGTCACCACCTATTCACCTTCGTCCCACATGTTGTGACTGCATGAAGTAGCTCAAGAGGGTTTTTTTTTTTGTAATAGGTAATAACGGAAGACACTTGCTCTCAGTCTATACCTGTTGTTGGCAACATTTTACACTCAGAGCCATTTTGACCCGGTTTCCACAGAAAAGACAACACTGCGGCCGCAAAGACGAAAACACACACACACGCACACACACGCATACACACACACACATATATATACACTAAATATTCCCATCCCCGGAATTCTATGGAAAGGAATATCCTTCAGCCGGAATAAAAACCTATGCATTAACATTTTGACTACGATATTACGTGTTACTGGAAGTTGCGTAAGCGGAAATTCCACTACCCGTAACACGGATGGGGTCTAATGCCGCGGGAGCTTAAATACACGCAACGCCCACCCGATGTGACGGAAAAGACAATGCAGAAACAAGTTTTCACTTTCGATCATCAGATTCTAAACAACGTCGTGCAAGTGAGTTTTTATTGCTGTGTGTTTTACTGTAATTTTGAATGATTTTAACTTTATTCACTTACGTCCTGTAGAACGCGGCACTAACTTAAAAGCAGCACCCACTCGACACGAACGAAGAAACGTGTTCACTTCGCCGTTTTCATTCATCAGATTCGAAACGAAGACGTGTAAGCGACTTTTTACTGGCGTGCGTTTTACTGTAATTGAGAAAGATTTTAACTTTATTCACTTACGTCGTGTAGATCATCGCATTGAAACGTAGAAGAACTGTAACAACTGGTGCGGAGCGAGTGAAATGCATCCGTTTGAGCGAGGCTGGACACAAAGTTAAAAAGATCCAGCAGACACTCGGAGTCAGAAAGATACAAATCTACAAAACTTTAAAATACAATGCATCGATTCAACTCCTAATGCAAATGGAAACAAAAATCCTTCAGTATGCACAAGAATTACCAGACATGTGATCAACGGGACAGTGACTTGCAACTAGCAAGAAAACTGTATGACACGCAGGCAAACATTGTCATAAACCAAATAATGCATCCAACAAAACAATACAAAATACATATTTTTTTCCCAAGACAGAAAAAAATAAACATTAAAATACTGTACGTATTTTACTGTTGTGATTTTTTTTGGGGGGGGATACACCTGTATTGCAGTTTTTGTTATATAAACAGTTTTTGGACAGTATATTTTTGTATTTTATTGATTGTGTTGTTAAACGTGCATTTTGTCAACATACTCGCAGGTTCATAAAGGACATGTACCATGCTCATTTCCCAAATGAGGAATTTCTGTTATCAGGACAAATTGGACAGCGCAAACACGAGTCCGTACTAGGGAATATTTACTGTGTGTGTGTGTGTGTATATATATATATATATATATATATATTTTTTTTTTTTTTTAATCCTCGTCTCACCCCTCATCCCGAGACTGTACGCAAGTCGAAAGGAAGGAGCCCGGGGACTAGTGAGTGTGAGAGCCACTGTCCAGGATGAAACATCCAAGTTCCATGAATACATCAAGGAGAAGGCTCCAACGGATGACATACTCAGAGAATGTCTCAGACAATGGGGAACAGAAGATGAGGCGCTGGAAGAGGGACCATCATGGGAGGACAAGCCCCTACACGGGATGTACCACCGGACCATAACTGAAGTGGCTGATCTCAAGAAGTCCTATCAGTGGCTAGAGAGGGCTGGCCTGAAGGACAGCACAGAGGCACTCATCCTGGCTGCTCAGGAGCAGGCCTTGAGCACCAGAGCCATTGAGGCCCAGATATACCACACCAGACAAGACCCAAGGTGTAGGTTGTGCAAAGAGGCACCTGAGACGATCCAACACATAACTGCAGAGTGTAAGATGCTGGCAGGGAAAGCCTACATGGAACGCCATAACCAGGTGGCTGGCATAGTCTACCGAAAGTGGTGGAGAATGACAGAGCGAAGATCCTGTGGGACTTCCAGATCCAGACTGACAAGATGGTAATGGCGAACCAACCAGATATCGTGATCATAGATAAAGGGCAGAGGAAAGCCGTTGTAGTGGATGTAGCAGTCCCAAGTGATGGAAACATCAGGAAGAAGGAACATGAGAAACTCGAGAAATACCAAGGGCTCAGAGAGGAGCTGGAGAGAGCCTGGAAGGTAAAGGTGACAGTCGTGCCTGTGGTGGTCGGAGCACTCGGGGCAGTGACCCCCAAACTAGATGAGTGGTTGCAACAGATCCCGGGAACAACATCGGACATCTCAGTCCAGAAATGTGCAGTGCTGGGAACAGCAAGGATACTGCGCAGAACCCTCAAGCTTCCTGGCCTCTGGTAGAGGACCCGAGCTGAATGAGGGACGGACACCACCCGAAGGGTGAGATGACGATTTTATATATATATATATATATATATATATATATATATATATATATATATATATATATATATATATATATATATATATATATATATATATATATATATATATATATATATATATATATATATATATATTATATATGTATATATATATAATATATATTATATATATTATATATGTATATATATATATATAATATATATGTATGTATATATCAACCAACCAGTTAATACTATTTTCAGTGCTGAGTAGATGGAGGAGGGGAGAATTAGAGTGGTCAAGGGGTCACTGCTCATGTCGAGGATTAAAGGAGAGGTTTATCAGGAGAGAAGGGGAGTTAGGGGTGGGGGCATAGCTCTGCTCCAGCCCCTGTTTTGTGTTTTCACAACAACATGCTTCCAACCATTATGTCCCTGCACTGAGGTCAGGTAACTCTTTAGGTTGTAAATGTAAAGAGATCAGTTTCCTTTACTTCTGTTATCTGACCCAATCTTTGTTAGGGAGTTAAACATCTACAGTAGCTGCTGTTACTGGGAGCAAGCAACACCTGGCACCGACTACTAGAGGATAAATGGTGATGAGATGAAGAAATTAGTGGCTTGTGGAATGAGAGTTAATTACATCTTTTCAGGCCGTCTCCAGTGGACATTGTTTAATGAGCTAGGACACTTTTCCCCATGGAGCAATGCAACTGTCCCTAATTGTGTTGTCATGTTAGCTCCCAATCACTCCTTTTGACTAAGCTTCCTGGGGGAGGTGAGGCTCTTTTAGCTCCTTTCACATTGCTGATTAAGGCTGGGAATTTCCTGCCTGTCGTGGCGGGGAAGATGAAGTCCACCTGCAATTTTCATGGCTTGGGTGGCCATTCTGTTGAAAGCCTGTTGTGCTGACAGCTAAATGACAAGTATCGTATATTAGTATATTGCTACGTTCGGACTGAATGCAAAACATCACTTTGACCTGCATGTCTCGTGTGCCTTTTTTCGTGGAGGAACTACAGTGGGGGACCGGGAAGGGGTGGGAGGCCTTCCACATGGAGAAGATGCGGTGTCCTCCTTTTCCTTTTCACAAAAAAAACCCCAACAACAACAAAAAAGAACATTGATAGTCAATCGATTGGCTGCTGGTTGTGCTGTAACTGCTAATTTTAAATGCTGTCTTGGTTCACATTTCAACAGCTGGAAACAGGTCATTAAATATACACACCAGGTACGTCAAATTCGTTGCTGCCTATTTTCCTTGCTGCCCAAGTCTCGTTCTCTTAGTATTGGAATGTGGCTGTGTTATTGGCTTTGTTGTGCCCACGGAACGCAATAATTATTACACTTGTTTAGTTTCAAATGTGAGTGAAAGGGCGACAGTTTGACTGTGGGTGGTTGCTCTGATTCTCATCACCTTATCAATGCCCCCTGGCACTGATTTACAAATACCTGCACGAACTGAATTGACTTTATATGTAATCGTCCTGCGAGAAATGCTCAACTTGTGTTTGGTCTGACTGTAGAATATGTCACAGCAGATGTCGTTGAATCATCTGAGTGCGTAGAACAGTGCAGTAGGATATATTTTTGAGTCACTGTTTTGTCATGATGTGTTGTGGTAGACAGAATGGTCTCAATTAAAAAAAAACATAAGAAAACAAAATGCTTGTGTCAAGAACGAGTCATGAAGACCTCCATTGTCATTTACATTGTCAACTTCCTCTGTTGAATTCATTTACACGATGTCGTCAGATTATCTCACGCTAGTTACGTAGCTGACAACATGCATACCCCACAATGAAAATGTGGGCCAAATCAAGATTTGCCATTCCAAACGGTGCGGAAGCAAGATCAATTGAATTGTACCATTTGGTATCAGTGTGGTTTTAGACAGTAGAAGAACATCAGACTAAACTCAAAATTGGCTGGAATTGAAAATAAAATAGGGCTAAGGAATATACCGTCATTTTTGGAATGATAAAGTTCTGTGATGAACATGGTGGCAGGCTCTGACATGCCCTTCTCACACTGAGCTGTTGCATCAATACAGTGATACTGTATGATGTCATTCGTGCCTTTGCGCTAATTAGTGTTATATATGGTGAGGTGCACACAATGTCACTTGGCAACCAATGGAGAGTGAGATGTTTCAGACTCAGGCGGGAAAAATCATAATCATCAGAATGACGTAGATTCACCAACATTCTGAAACTCAAAGACATATGCTAAACATTTATGAAATATACCACATTTCTGACACAGGAACTTTAGCTAACTTAACTTTACCCCGAGGAACATGTGGAGAACCATTGTGGATTTGGATCAGGGCAGCTAGTCCGGTGGCCAAAAGAAGACCATATTAGTCGCGTTGTACATTTTGAGCGGTCCAGGAAGCTGTGGAACAAAATGTTTGGTGGAAGTGCAGCTATGGTCAGGCCTGTATCAGCCAGAAATCTCAGTCAGTGGTATAGAGTAGAAGACAAGATGATAGAGGTGGCTAGAAATGAGGAGATTTGTATCCCAAAAGGTACAATCTTCTCGACCATACACTCAATTATTGGACTCCTGGGTGAAACACCGTCGCTATAAAGGTGTGAGGATGAACCCATCTATCCATTTTCAATACTACTTGTCCGGGGAGGACTTTAGGTACCGATCACACCTGGCTGTGGGTGGGAGGACACAACATAAATACCTGTCAGTCATACCAACGTGTAAAACTCCAAGAGTGAAAACAAAATTTTTGAGGTTTCCAACCTGGCGTCAAAATATTGTCTGCCTAAATGATCTCTCTGTTACTTGTTTATGTTCCTGTTCAGGCGGCCCGGTGGTCCAGTGGTTAGCACGTCGACCTCACAGTGCAGAGGTTCAATTCCAGCTGCGGCCTCCTTGTGTGGAGTTTGCATGTTCTCCCCGGACCTGCGTGGGTTTTCTCCGGGTATTCTGGTTTCTGCCCGCATTCCAAAACCATGCATGGCAGGCTGATTAAACACTCCAAATTGGTGTGAGTGTGAGCGCGGATAGTTGTTCGTCTCTATGTGACCTGCGATTGGCTGGCAACAGGTTCAGGGTGTCCCCCGCCTACTGCCCGGAGACAGCTGGGATAGGCTCCAGCTACCCCCCTGCAACCCTTGGGCTGATAAAGCGGATCAGAAAATGGATGGATGGTTGTTCCTGTTCAGCTCCATCTTTTAATATCAATGATTTATCCAATTATAATGGGTTCTTGTTTTAGTATCGCCGCAAAACAAACCAATAAAGAAATTATTTCTGGCGATTGGTGGGGTAGTGGTTCACACAGCTGTGGGTTCATTCTATGTAATTTTTAGCAGAGTTGTTCACAAAGCTCTTGGCTACTATTTGGCCATTGGTAGCGTAGTACTGGAAATCACAAATCAATGACACTGTTGCTTCCCCCTAACCATAAATCGGGTAGCCTTCACAAAGTTGGCTTCTCCTGGTCAACGTTACGTTGGTTCACATAACTCGTGATTTCTCCCTGGGCTTTGGTACCTTAGTGCGTCACACTGCATTTTAGGTTGTATAGCTAAGTCAAATAGTCGACTTTACTGCTCCATGCTTACATTTAGCGCTTCATGACAATGAGTCACTCATAGTTGTTTTTTAGCTTGAGGAGAAGCTGTTTACCGCAACAGAGAAGCTCACTGACGGAAAAAAAAAAAATCCCAACAATTTACTTTTTAAAAAAAATACTTTTATTTGGTCTCCCGTAGGAGAAACGTGCTGCGCCATGCATTGGGCGATCCATACCACATACAATACACATACAAATTGTCTTGATTTTCTGAACGTGCAGCTTTTATAACTGATGGAGAACCAGTAAAAGAGGAAAAAGCCAGGTATGAGCAGGATTTTCTTGCAAATTAAGATTAAGATATCCTTTATTTGTCCCGCAATGCGGAAATTACAATCAGAATTTTTTGGGGTTGCTATTTTTTAAGGCCTGACTTTACCAGCTACAGTATGTTTATGCAAGTGATGCCAAGGAAGGTTGCTGTTGCCTGTGGTTGTGAATAAAAGCTTGCCTTGGGGAATATGCCTTGACGTCTGTTTGAAGCCCTTCAAACACAATGCCGCACACACACAATCATATCGGAAGAAGACAGGGAACGACCGCAATGGGGACAAAGAGGTCAGTTCTGATTTGCAACCACCAAGCAGAATTTGCTGCTGTGGTGGTTAAAGGCCACAGTTACAGTACTGACAAGTTGATTCATATTTTAAACCACCAAAGTTACAGTACTGACAAGATGATTCATATTTTAAAATGACAAGAAACTCATTGCATCATACCCTCTCGAACTGAGCCAAACCACTGTGACTCAACTAATAATCCCAGTGAATCCGGCTATACACTTTAAAATGAATCACCCGCGAATCGTTTCGCACCCAGTGTGTCGAAGTTTGGATCAAATTGTCTTTTTGGGAAGAGCAGCAAGCTCTTTGTTCTCAACATTAGGCAAGAATGTTCACGTTTTTTTCCCCAAACTGTTCCAATTCATCAGAGAATGAAGACAAAAATGACCGCATACATCACGGCATGTCTGTCCGCTAGGCGCTTTTGACTGGCCTCTTGGTTGCTTTGACTGACAGGTTGGTATTTGCCCCGATTTACGGTGTCCACCGGCAGTGTGTCAGCCCACACCCCACCTTTGGCAAAGTTGTATGCACAGTATCCCCGTGAATATGGTCACTGAGGACACCGTATACGCACAGTTTGGATGAAAAATGAACAGAGTAGTTGGATTTGTGTAACTTTAAGTTGCTTTTGGGCCATTTTGGCCTGCTGGGACTTGACTCAAGGCAGCGGACAGCTTCACTATGTCAACAACAACAAAAATACGTGATGTCAGGATTCCAATTGTTCCTTCATGTGTCTTTGATCGATCACATTTTTTGTTTTGCTGGTCAGAATGAAGAACAAGCTATGGTACTTTGAGTTTGGCACCACAGAGACCATTGCAGCGACCTGCAAGAAGCTCAACGAGTGCATTGAGGTTGAGGTGAGTCAACGCTGCGAAAGTGTGCTGAGCGTATGGGAATAAAAGAAGGTCTTCCATTTTGAAAGCCTTCTAAACCTCAAACTCTTGAGCAAATACAATTATGGGATTCGATATAGGAGGTGGAAAAACACTCTATCTTTGCAAAGATAATATTGCCATTGGAAAGGTATTAATTAAGCATCATATTGATTATTGCGGTTGTGGATTAAATGACTAACGGTGGGTTTTTGTTTTTTGTGAATACGAAGTGTATCAACATTAAGGCTTGTTGTTTGATAATTGTGGTGGATTACAAAAAATAAGGGCCAAATTTTTGTTTTCAATTGTGAGAAGAAAATTGTTCCAGGCCACTCGTAAGAAGGGCTGAAGCATGAATCGAATGCAAATCGACATTGCAATGTAGCAGAATGCACATTTCAAATCGCAAAGAGTGAAATATGAAGGGAAAAACCCCCTCTGCTACATTTTGCTTGGTAGTAGGCTTTATTTTTATGGATGTTGTCTAAAAATGACTGCTCAGTCATACTTCTGCTAACTTTCTGTGCTGCAGTGCGACGGCATCATATTGGACCTGAGCAACACCTCCTTGGAGGGCATCGCCGTGCTCAACATTCCCAGCATGCATGGCGGCTCCAACCTCTGGGGTGAGACTAAGAGGCGGCGGAATTACAACCGTATGAGCAAGAAGGTTCCTGAAAGGATCCCAAGCAATACCGTAACCGACCCCAAAGGGCTCAAGTTTTGCATGCAAGGTGAGTGCAAGTCGGTGAGTTTACTGTCCTAAGCGAAGCAAAGCAACAGCGTTCGGTCTCTTTCCCTGCCACGTTGCCGTGAAGACAGCGAGGGTACACTCAAAAGAACATCACGAGAACGCCTCAATGACTCGTTTTAATCCGTTTTTTGTTTGTGTGCAGCCATTAGCCTCAAGCACTGAGCACTTATTCAGCCCCATTAGCATAGCACACCTGTATTTGTACAGTAAAGTCAACTGTCATTGTGAAAAGTATGACATGGAAACACAATGTATTGCTCCCCTGGCCCAATGAGTCTTTTGTATGCAGGAGGTGCTTTTGTTACACAACGTTCCACAAAATTATGAAACATTCAAACCACTTCTTTCAAAAGTTCATGAACAAAACGAGGGTGGGAAAAAAAATAACGGTGTGACCTCTGGAGTGCAATGCACATCAGATGGTATAATTTGTAATCACATGGTTTTATGATGGATGCAGTTTGAATCTGTAGCATGTAGTCATCTATTTTCTACATATAAAAACAAAGCATGCATTGACTCTTTAATCAAGTATGTGTATAGTTTGGTCAAAAGTGAAAGTACGTGTTCATACTATTCTTATTTATTTTTCCATTCATTCCTTCATTTTCCAATCCGCTCTATCCTCACAAGGGTCGCGGGGGTGCTGCAGCCTATCCCAGCTGTCTTTGGGCAGTAGATGGGGGACACCATGAACCGATTGCCAGCCAATCGCAGGGCACACACAGACAAACAACCATCCACGCTCACACTCACACCTACAGACAATTTAGTGTGTTCCATTAACTTGGCATGCATGTTTTTGGAATGTGGGAGGAAACCGAAGTACCTGGAGAAAACCCACGCAGGCCCAAGGAGAACATGCAAACTCCACACAGGGAGGCTGCAGTCTGAATCGAAGCCTGTACCTTTGCACTGTGAGGTCGACGCACTAACCACTGAACCACAGGGCCGCCGTATTTATTTTTTTATTTTTGTTATTGTATAACTATTTTATTCATTACTATTATTTCATTTTCTATCTATGCCAGTGTCATATAGTGACAGGCATAGCAAATAAATGCTCATCAGTTGGATGCCATTAGATATAATCAACCGGTGAAAGTCATGGCCTCCCTCCAAATATATCAGCTTTATGTTCAACTACTTTGCATGGATGCCCAATGATCGAATCATGACACACAATAAAATGCTCAACTTGTTAAATTTGTCTTAGATTAAGATGTATCATGATTCAGTTGCAACAAGGACAGAGGAGGGATTATTATGCACATTGTAACTACCAACCTGATGATAATCATACGTAAATGAGCTCAGCTCATTTGAAAAAGATCTTCACCTCTTCATCCATGGCACATGGACACTCACAATTCTTATCTTTTTGACTCTTAATGCCACCACAATGGATTTGAAATAAAACAAACAAGACGTCCAGGTTTTATTTGAGGCTACCGAGTTTTCCGCACTATAATGCGCACTAAAAAGCATACAATTTCCTTAAAACCCGACAATGCGCGCTTTATAATCCAATGCGCCTTCCGCATGGCTCAATTTTCTGATTTCTTGGAAATCGTATTTCAAATGTTCTGTAAAGCGCCTTGTTACAACTGCAGCGGTTGTGAAAGCTCTGTATAATGGACTGGGTAAGTGTATCCTTCCGTCATGTAGAGCGGCTGCCTCTACTGGACTGAATTTAAAGGGAATGAAAGGAGCCACTTCCATTGGCCAGGAAGCAAGTCGGATGGGTTCACTCCCATAATGGCACAAATGCCCCTTTCTAAATGCTATGAAAATGCCCAATGAAATTTGGCCTGAGAGAGAAACTAGGCCAGTTTACAGGAGTGTACACTTACACTGAAGTGTATACACACATGCACACACAAACAAACACACGCATTCCTGCACTTGCTGCACAGTGAGGACCGAGTAAAAAGGCCTACAAAGCGAGGACCACCCTTTCTGCTTGAAAAAGAAATGAAAAAGACACATTTCTAGACACAGGAGGGCGCCCTTAGGCAATACATTCCTTTAGATTAAATAAAACACCAAAGGTTAAGAAAAAGTTTTTAACTAGATAAGTGAGGACCGGGCACTGGCCATGCGTTCTTAATGATTTTGAAGTAGATTAGGTGCCGTTCACCTTACTAAACATTTAATGATGTAAATTTATAATCAGATATATTGTTTTTAAACAGTTTATCACCATTAACAGGGTACTGTCATTTATTTAGTTTTATTTAGTTCTGATATTTGTGTTCAATATGCCACATGTTTGCACTGTGGCTGAGAGAGGAAAGTATTTTAATCTGTGCTGTACATTACACAGAGAGCATATTTGACAATAAAAGCTGACTTGACTTTATGATTTATTTTTGACAAACAAAAGTACTCTTAATCAAAACTTACAAGAACACCTGAAAAACTTCAACCTTCAAAACGCACACTAAAAAAACTTGCTGCGCCACAACCTGACACATGAACCCACATATACCCTACCAAATAACTGTGCTTTCAAACTCTATTCCTTTTCTCCCCTCTCTCTCATCCCATTCCCTCTCTCCCTTCATCTAGCTCCCCCCTATGTCTCTCCCTCTCTCTATCTTTCATCTTCAAGCTTTTTTCCCAATTACATATCTTTTAATAATTTCATTGTGGAATATCTCTCCATGTGCGGTCTTCAAGGTCTGGCGATGCTTGACTACGACACTTAACGCAGTCATCTTTCCTTGGAACTTTCTTTAATGCTACAAATTTTGAAAGGTGTCGATCAATTGCTGCTCTTTCCTTTGGAGTCCGGGTCTCTTCCTTTTTTTAGTTTCCAATTCTGGAGGGAAAAAAAAGAGGGTTATTAGTGGTTTAGTTGAATATAAACAGACATTCTTGAAGTTGTATTAAAATCTGAACGCTGCCTTGACTGATAACAGGACCAGAATAAAAACTATCAAAAATGCATTGATTCAAAACATGTTTTAGGCATCTAGTTTAAAGCAACTTTGTTGACTTAAAAACACCTCAGCAGCAATTTCCCTCAAGGCATGATTCATGAGTGTTATGCTCTTTACATTATTTAATATTTTTCAATATCCTTAAAATTAATGTGGGGTTTTTTGCCTAGTCTCCGCCTTTAATGTCTTGTTTATCTATGTGGGCCCCCCAATTGGGTGGCAACCACTAAAGGGTGTACTCTGACTACAGCCCAATGACGGCTAGGATAGGCTCCAGCATGCCCCAAACTTTTGTTTTCTATTTCTGAAGCCTTCTATTGTGAAGAACATACAGAAAAAAACAGTCTTTGCAAGTACAGTGATCCGCTAAGTAGCAAACCCCCCCCACCCTCCATATAGGTATATGAACATGTGTATGAGTATAAATATTTATAAGGCCAAATGTACTGGTATACATGCATGTTTGTAGTAATTAACAGTACTTAATGCTATTTACTAATATATTTAAACATGTATCAGTTAGGTTAGGTTAGTGTATAAATAACGAAATACAGTAAACACAGTCCTGTATATGTTGCTCTATGTGACTCGCTGTTGTTTTGATTATTTTCACTGCCTCTTGAGGACCTTTTGCAGCATTTTCACTTTTTTTTAATGAATATGTTTGAAAAAATCCATGACACACAGAGGCTGCGATAAATGGTAATCCAGCGGCACTGTTGACATTCATGTTTCGAAGCTACAATCAAAGCCTGAACCACTGTGCCGATTTCAGAGCAACATATGTGGTGAATATTATCTAATACGGTATGCATTACCAGTTTTCCTTGTTTGCAGTGAAATGCATTATTTTACAATCCATTCAAATGTCAGATACCAAATATGTAACTTCTGGTTGCTGATGGTGTATTACAGGAGTGACCAACTCATTTTTGGCACGGGCCACATTGTAGTTATGGTTTCCCTTGGAGGGCCATTATGAATTTTGGGAGACCATATACATATTTAATCACCTCCACATTACATACACCACTCATAACATATTGATGGATAACTACTTTTAAAATCAGAAGTAAAACGATTGTTCTTGTGGACTTCATATGACATTTTGAGATTTTGGTTCAGACTTTAGCAAGCCTCATGGAATTCGACATGCTTTATTTGCTTTTGCAGGCCACATAAAATGATGTGGCAGGCCAAATCCGGCCCCTGGGCCTTGACTTTGACACCTGTGGTGTAGTGGTATACTCGCATGACTTGTGTGGGATCACTTCCTGCTCAGTGATGGTGTGAATGTGAATATTTCTGGCTGCAAACATGATTTCGTTGTCGAGAGGTTCGACTGTATCTCTCTTTGGTCAGATTTTTTTTTAAATTGGATTCAATTACGTAAATCAATTCAATCAGTGTGTTACTGTAACCAAATTATATCATAACCCTGTAAGAGAAATTGCTATACAATAGAAATTGAAGACAATTTTACAACTGAGGAGACCACTTCAACGACTCGTCTTTCCATCTGCAAGTCACAGTGACTTGTGCTGTTTGAGTTTCTTAAATTGTTATACGGATCTATCCAACAGAAATTCATCTTACCAACTTCACTATGTTCTTTTCGAACTGCTGTCTTCTTCTTCCCAAGAGATCTGTGTCCAGTCTTTTTGTCCTCTTCATCTAAGAAAGTTGGCATGTTAGTATAATGGTACTGAAACTGAGTTGTGTTGACGATGCACTGACTCACCGCTGTCTTCAACATCATCGTCGTCATGTGTAAGTGTTGCAATCCTCTTTCGTTTGGTGGCGCTCCCTGATGTTGATGGTTGTTCTTGGCCATGTGTGAAAGATGCGTCATAGACTGTAAATAATAATAATAATATACTTTGGGTGAATATGCTTTGATGATACACATTTGTAATTCCTGATATATTGGAATGTACAAAAAACAATCAGGACTTGGAGCGGGGGTGTCAAACATACGGCCGGGGGGCCGTTACCGTCCGACAAGCAGGTTTGATCAGGCCCGCAGGATCATTTAAAAGTGAAAAAAATGCAGAAAAGACATGGAACGAAAATTTTGAATAACATGCAATTCATGGAGTATCCGCTAGGGGACACACCGTTTTGATCAGAGTAGAAAGACACATTGTTTCGAGAAGAAGACAACAGCAGTCTAAGTCTGTCACTGAGACGGACGGACCCAAAACAGCAGATGCTATCAAGGACATTTGAATTCATTGTTCTTTACACATTTAATGGCACTCTCTTTAGTTTGTAAGGTATAGGCAGGGATTAAATTTATAATTTATATGCACAAGGCTTAAAAATTCCTTTCTTCACAAATCTCCTTTAATCTAAATGTGCATCACTGTATTTTTCAACACCAATTACTTGTTTAGTGCCCTTGTACAATCAATTGCGATGCATATATGTGAATGATAAAAGTCAATCGCACATTTGTCTAAGGAAATCTAAGGTGCTTCATGAAATGTTTTGTAAAAAGATATGTTCATTAAATTTCTACATTTCCGAATGTTCTTGTGCTTCTTTATAGCAGAGTACGGTATAATTTTAATGGCTCGGCCCACTTAACATCTACCGAGGCCAATGTGGCCTGAGTTTGACAGAGTGAAATGAGTTTGACACCCCTGACTTAGAGTAAGAAAAAAAATCTTACTAATGCCAGGTCTGTAACATGTCACTTGTGCTAATGTTAGAGACTCACCCAATCCATGTTTTCCCAACATTGTCTTTTTTTTCTTGACAGTCTTCTTAACTGTCTTATGGCACACCCCTCCATCTATAAAATAATGTTTTGATAGAATCAAAGTTCTTTCCACATGCATCTCAGAAATATGCCAATAATACAGCAAAAGAGGATTCAAGTCGGACAAAAAAACATTACCGCCATATTCACTGCCAGAAACATCACTCATGTCGTCATCAGCGTCATCAGCATAATTTCTTTCTTTAATTGACTGCATCTTCGGTGGCCTTTTGTAGGTGCCTTGTAGCAAGATGATGTACTCAAATGAGATTCCTTACATCTCAGAAACATAGCAATGGTGCAGTGACAGATGGTCCAAGTCAAACTGAAAGCATTACCTGTGTTTTCAGTGTCCAAGTTGGTACTGTTACCGCCTCCATCATCTTCATCATCAGATCTCGTTGCTACAGCTGAATGTGGCACTTCTCATTCTCTGAAAGATGACATTTACACCATGTAAATATGGATGGAAGACATTCACTCTTGCTCCGAGAATGAAAGGGTTTTCTCATTTATGCAAATGGTCTGGACACAGAGAAAATGAGAGCTGTCAAGGTAAAGGAATTACTAAACATCCATCCATTTTCCAATCCGCTTTATCTTCACAAGAGTCGCAGGGCATGCTGGAGCCTATCCCAGCTGTCTTTGGGAGGTCAGCGGGGGACACCCTGAACAAGTTGCCAGCCAATTGCAGGGCACACAGAGACAACCATCTCAAACTCACACCTGGGGACAATTTAGAGTGTTCAATCGGCCATGCATGTTATGGGAATGTGGGAGGAAACCGAAGTACTTGGAGTAAGCCCACGCAGGTATGTGGTGGGAAAAATAAGCAAACGCCACATAGGAAGACTGGGACCGAAATTGAACCCTGCACCTTTGCACTGTGAGGTCGACATGCTAACTAGCTTTAATCAGTTGTAGTTTAACGGTATTAGAACGGTATCGATCGCATGTTATCACTAACTCCCTTTTTGATTAAAAGTTCTGTCTTTGATCATTGTTCGTTACTTTTAATCCACAAGACAGATGTGTGTCAGAACAGCACACGTGTGAGGATAGTGAGAGGCAGCTGCCTGTCAAGTTGCTGCAGCATCCCCCCAAATAACTCGACATACATATGTGTGTGCTTTTGTCTGCTTATTGTTATCATTGAAAAAAAGGTTCTGGTTAAAGGTGCCAGAGGCAGAGGCAACTGGGATCAATTGGTGTCTAACTAAAAATTGTTGTAACTTAGAAGTAGGTCATTTGGTCAACACTAGGTCTAATGTTTGAATGTGATTAATTTGAAATGATTCAAGGTTTCTATATTAATTTCAAGCATGAACTCTAGAGCATATATTGGCATACCTCTTCCTGCTATGACTACTAATGTTATTTTTATTACATACCATCTTGAGCTTCCTGTCGTCTCCCTGGATCTGGTCTTCTCTTTTTGCCACCTTTCAGACCTTTGGTTGAGGTGGCTGCATGTGCTCTTCCTTTTGAAATATTCAGTCAGAAATCAGAAAACATAATTTTACACTAAAATATGAAGGTAAAAGAAAATATGCAGATAAAGACATGCACACTGTCGTGGAAGCAAAGACAGAGGGAGAAAAGAATAAATGGAAGGGGATGACTTTAAAAATATATTAATTTACATACCAGTGATAACAGAGTCCAGGGTTTGCAGACTCTTTCCCTTCAGCGACTCTGTCCCACGTTCCATCGCAAACAGTAGTTTGGCAATCTTGGCCACTTGGAAAGTGTTATCGGTCTGCCGATAAAACTCACAATGGACTCTAATGTCGTGTCCCATAAAACGAGCAACTTGCTCGAGTTCCTGATTATTCAGGTCGAGAAGCTGACATAAGGTAGCAACATGCTTCCTTAATTTTGTTGACCTCAACAGTTCTGGGTTTTTGGCCTTGCTCTCTTGTGCGTATTTTCTGAGGCAGTCACATCCACGAAGATTGGTGGTAGTTCCTTTTTTGGCCATCATTTAACTTCTCTGTTCCTTTCGATTTCATACCTTTTTGTTTTGATTTACATTTTGCCTTGAGGGCCTTAGCTTCATGCAAATCAATGTGGTCCTTTTCTGATCCACTGCTGTTGGACGACCGGGACCCCCTCCCTTCACTGAATGCTGGTTTGTGGTCATCTCCACTCTGGGCGGATGACACAGACTCCTCTGATGATGATGATGGTGTTGACCTTGTGGAGAAGGCTCCGGAATGAGTCTCAGCACCAGGCCTCTCTTTGAGAAGAGGTGTATGTTGCCCTGATGGTTGGGCTTTACGCATTTGAGCCTACACATCAGGGCAGAAGAGGGAAAAACAGGGAAAATTGTTAATTTTGTAGACAACTGAGATGGTGAAAAAGAGTTTTATGCTAGATCTCGGCAATTCTGTACAAAGTTTATCTGTCTTTGCCAATGTTTTCAACACTTGTCTTCCAACTTGCATTCATGAAAATACGACAATGTTTTGTCGTCACACATTTTCACAGGATGGAAAGTAGACCAGATGGAACTAAAACCGCCATTAATAAAACAAAGTATGAGTTAATCAGCATGCATTTTCTAGCCTCATGGAAAAGAGACAAATAATATAATTTATTAAATTAAAAACTGGGCAAAAATCTATGGACATTTTAGTTGACAGGCAGAAAAAAAGAGTAAAATGAATATGATTATGTAAATTAACTCAAAATATGATAGTAATAAATAAAATGGTACAGAGTAGTATTTGAACCTGTGATGATAAAACTCATGTTGGATACACGCTTCGGATGCTCTGTGAAATTAAGCAACTGGCATTTAAAAACACAGTAAAGCAGCTCGCGTTGGCCTGCAATCCGCCTCATTCATTCGGTATTTAATTTAAAAAAAATACATTTTTCTCGAGAAAAAATGGTTTCTGGCTAGACTAAACACGAATAGTTTAATATAATACAGCGAGCCAGAGCACTGGTTCATTTGTCTACTTATTTCAATTCGGTATGAGTACAGAAACTAACAATTTCTGTCTCATTTTTGCCGAAATATAAACCACATAAATTCAACGCGACGCGGCCTTGCCGTAACCGCCTGAGCGCAAGCCATGTGCGTTGTTCCTAAATTGCTGTGTTCGTAGTTTGCCATTGTTTCTTCGTGTAGAAAAAAAACTACATAAAGCAGCTTTAAATTAAAATCAGTTGACTGCCTAGAGTTTACAGTACGCCGCGAGTAACAAGTCCTTCGGTGCTCAGTACGCAGATTGTTACGACGACACTCGTATTCGCGGGTACCCGTCTCTCGACAAAGAAAGGATGATTACTTACCTGAGCATTCTCATTCTGACGGTGGTGCTCCCGGTTAGGGGCGAGTCTTCTCCGTGTTTTCGCCATGTCGTCAAAAAGCCAAATGGTGTTGGTTTCCCGGTATAGAAATATAAATGGCTTGAGTGCGCCGAAAAGTATCGCGCGAAGACAACCCTCCTCCAGCCTTTGAAGCCAACCGCTTCTTAATTGATGCGAGGGGGAGAGTGGGGGGATGGGCAGAGCAGCAACTTCGGAGCGAAAACTCTACTTAAACATGATTAACCCTTTCATGGTCTTCTCACTTTAACGTTTCATATAACATAATCAGAAATTCACACAAATTCTTAAACTACATAAAGTATTGTAACAACAGTCTTCTCCGTGTTTTCTCCATGTTGTCAAAAAGCCAAATGGTGTTGGTTGTCCCGGTATAGAAATATAAATGGCTTGAGTGCGCCGAAAAGTATCGTGTGAAGACAACGCTCCTCCAGCCTTTGAAGCCAACCGCTCTTAATTGATGCGAGGGGGAGAGCGGGGGGATGGGCAGAGCAGCAACTTCGGAGCGAAAATTCTACTTAAACACGATTAACCCTTTCATGGTCTTCTCACTTTAACGTTTCATATAACATAATCAGAAATTCACACAAATTCCTAAACTACATAAAGTATTGTAACAACATTTCAAAACACTTTAGTTATTAATTTATCAATCAAAGAAATTAAAACAAATAAAACACCTACACTGTGTATGCAATGCTCTGCCTTGGTTATTACAGTTTGGGATATTGTCAAAGCTGTTCCATATTTATGTTTGTCCATTTTTCCTACTTCCAAGACTACAACTTCACTTCAACAAGGTGACCGGCTCCCTTCCGCATCCAGCATTTAACAGTGCTGCCATTGAAACCAATATACCACGAAACTGTCAGAAGGGCTCAAGTTGTAGTTTATCAATGTAGTCATCCAATAATACTGAAATAACAACCTATATTTCCAACCTGCCTTTCCAAAAAGATGTAAAATGTTTCTTAATTTAATACAGGGGTCTCACACTCACGGGCTACAAGACGCTAATTTCAGGCCCCTCACCTTGATGTGAAACTTTGCGTCAATGAAGCGAGTCTCCACTTTGTCCCCCCACACAGAAACCAAATATGTGTCACACTCTAATTACTGTCCATTGCATTCTTAGGTACTCATCAACGAGTGGGTACTTAGCCACTGACAAAGACGCAGTTGTCCTGCACAATCTCTAATGTAGACATCTTTTTTTTTCAAACCAAAAGTTCATTTTTACAGTGTAGCCATGTGAAAAGCTGTTCTAAAAGGACATGCATGGAAGAACAACCATCCATACTGACACTCACACCTAGGGACAATTTAGAGTGTTCCATTATTCTTTCATGCATGTTTTTGGGATGTGGGAGGAAACCAGAGTACCTGGAGAAAACCCACACAGGCCCGGGGAGAACATGCAAACTCCATACAGGGAGGCCGGAGCCAAGATTGAAGGTTATCAGAACCTAGCAAGGGGCCGGTTGCGATTTGCTGTTGTAGGAACTGATTGACTAAAGGGCCGTTCACACGGTACACATTTGCGCCGGCGCTGCACCGATATATTTTGTTGCGATATATTTTGCACCGCAGCAAATTGTGTGGAGCGTTCACACGTAAAAAGCCGCTTCACACGGCAGTTTCTGCAGCGCAGCAAAACGACAGAAAACAAACGAGCTGTCGTGTTGGTTCTTTTTAAAACGTACTGTATATACACAACTCAAGCGACTACTGGACCGGCACGTCCTTCTCGGTTTCCATGCCTTCTGCTCGAGAGTGACCAGCCAAGAAAACGTAAATGAACGATGACTTCAATGACACTCAGAAAAGCAAACACTAATGCGCCAAACTGAAAATCAAGAGTGGAAATCACAAAATAAATTCTATGGGGGGCGGGGGGTTGTGAACAAACAACAAAGGAACAAACAACTCCGAGACAGGGGGTTCGGTAATCCATACCCACGAAGCACCCCCCACAGAACTCCCCGAGGGACACGGTCAAACGCCTTCTCCAAGTCCACAAAACACATGTAGACTGGTTGGGCAAATTCCCACATACCCTCGAGAACCCTGCCAAGGGTGTAGAGCTGGTCCACTGTTCCACGGCCGGGACGAAAACCACACTGTTCCTCCTCAATCTGAGGCTCGACTTCCTGACGGACCCTCCTCTCCAGCACCCCTGAATAGACCTTACCAGGGAGGCTGAGGAGTGTGATCCCTCTGTAGTTGGAACACACCCTCCGGTCCCCCTTTTTAAAAAGAGGGACTACACCCCGGTCTGCCAATCCAGAGGCACTCTCCCTGTTGTCCACGCGATGTTGCAGAGGCGTGTCAACCAGGACAGCCCCACAACATCCAGAGCCTTGAGGAACTCCGGGCCTTGCCACTGAGGAGCTTTTTAACCACATCGGTGACTTCAACCACAGAGATAGGAGAGCCCACCTCAGAGTCCCCAGGCTCTGCTTCCTCCAAGGAAGGCGTGTTGGTGGAGTTGAGGAGGTCTTCGAAGTATTCTGCCCACTGGTTCACAACGTCCCGAGTTGAAGTCAGCAGCGCCCCATCCCCACTGTACACAGAGTCAGTGGTGCACTGCTTCCCCCTCCTGAGACGTCGGATGGTGGACCAGAATTTCCTCGAAGCCGTTCGGAAGTCGGCTTCCATGGCCTCACCGAACTCTTCCCATACTCTGGTTTTTGCCTCGGCGACCACCAAAGCTGCGTTCCGCTTGGCCAGGCGATACCCGTCAGCTGCCTCTGGGGTCCCACAGGCCATAAAGGCTCGATAGGACTCCTTCTTCAGCTTGACGGCATCCCTTACTGCTGGTGTCCACCAGCGAGTACGAGGGTTGCCGCCACGACAGGCACCAACCACCTTACGGCCACAACTCAGATTGGCCGCCTCAACAATAGAGGCACGGAACATGGTCCACTCGGACTCAATGTCCCCTGTCTCCCCCGGAACATGGGAAAAGCTCTGTCGGAGGTGGGGGTTGAAACTCCTTCTGACAGGGGATTCTGCCAGACGCTCCCAACAGACCCTCACAATACGTTTGGGTCTGCCAGGACGGACTGGCATCTTCCCCCACCATCGGAGCCTACTCACCACCAGGTGGTGATCAGTTGACAGCTCCGCCCCTCTCTTCGCCCGAGTGTCCAGAACATGCGGCCGCAAATCCGATGACACGACCACAAGGTCGATCATGGAACTACGGCCTAGGGTGTCCTGGTGCCAAGTGCACATGTGGACACCCTTATGTTTGAACAAGGTGTTCGTTATGGACAGTCCGTGACGAGCACAGAAGTCCAATAACAAAACACCACTCGAGTTCTTATCGGGGGGGCCGTTCCTCCCAATCACGCCCCTCCAGGTCTCACTGTCATTGCCCACGTGAGCATTGAAGTCCCCCAGTAGAACAAGGGAGTCCCCAGCAGGAGTACTCTCCAGCACACCCTCCAAGGACTCCAAAAAGGGTGGGTATGCTGAGCTGCTGTTTGGTGCATATGCACAAACAACAGTCAGGACCCGTCCCCCCACCCGCAGGCGAAGGGATGGAACCCTCTCGTCCACCGGTGTGAACCCCAATTTACAGGCACTGAGCCGGGGGGCAATGAGCATGCCCACACCTGCTCTGCGCCTCTCACCGTGAGCAACTCCAGAGTGGAAGAGAGTCCAACCCCTCTCGAGAGAACTGGTACCAGAACCCAGGCTGTGTGTGGGGGCAAGTCCGACTATATCCAGTCGGAAATTCTCTGCCTCACACACCAGCTCGGGCTCCTTCCCTGCCAGAGAGGTGACATTCCATGTCCCAAGAGCTAGCTTCTGCAGCCGAGGATCGGACCGCCAGGGTCCCCGCCTTTGGCTGCCGCCCAGCTCACATTGCACCCGACCCCTTTGGCCCCTCTCATGGGTGGTGAGCCCATGGGAAGGGGGACCCACGTTGCCTCTTCGGGCTGTGCCCGGCCGGGCCCCATGGGTGTAGGCCCGGCTACCAGGTGCCTGCCAACGAGCCCCACCTCCAGGCTTGGCTCCAGAGGGGGGCCCCGGTGACCCGCGTCCGGGCAAGGGAAACCTAGATCCATTTATTGTATTCATCATTGGGGTCTTTGAGCCGTGTTTTGTCTGGCCCCTCACCTAGAACCTGTTTGCCATGGGTGACCCTGCCAGGGGCATAAAGCCCCAGACAACTTAGCTTCTAGGATCATTGGGACACACAAACCCCTCCACCACGGTAAGGTGACGACTCACGGAGGGCCCCAGAAAATCCAATTCATTTTATTCTGCTTTGGACATTGAAACTGGAAAATATGACTTGCATTCAATAAGTAAAGAATTCCAATTCCAAGAAACCAAGAAACGATTAAATTCCATATTAGAGTTTGGAATTATGTTGCTTTAAAAACAATTGTAAATTTTTAAGTCAGTTTAAATATACTGTGTGTGCGGTTGTGTTTGTGAACATATATATAATTTTATTTGCTGTAATTATTTTAGGAGTATGTGACATTGGTGATCCTCGTTACTCAAATACTGTATGTAGATGTTCAAAATTTATCATGCTCTCCTTCACATCAGACCTCAAAGTTCAAAAAGGCTGTGGCAATTTTGATAATTGACTTGGTCATTGGCCATGAAGAGGAGCTGCTGTTACCTGCTCCAAAACGAAGTTTTTGCAGCACCCCTCCCCCCAGACATGAGTTTGTTTACATTTCAATTAGCAGAGCTGCGCAGAAGCCAGCCACAACGCTTTGCAAGAAAAAAATGAGTTAGGTACTGTATTGCAGAAGTGTCCCCAGCATATCCTATTTATTTCATTCAGCGTTGGACATTGAAACTGGAAAATATGACTTGCATTCAATAAGTAAATGATTGTTTCATCTAAATTCCATATTAGAGTTTGGAATTATGTTGCTTTAAAAACAATTGTAAAATTGTAAGTCAGTTTAAATATACTGTGTGTGCGCGGAGTATGTGACATTGGTGAGCCTAGTTACTCAAATACTGTATGTAGATGTTGCTCAAAATTGATCATGCTCGCCTTCACAGCAGACCTCAAAGTTCAAAAAGGCTGTGGCAATTTTGATAATTGACTTAGTCATTGGCCATGAAGAGGAGCGGCTGTTACCTGCTCCAAAACGAAGTTTTTGCAGCACCCCTCCCCCCAGACATGAGTTTGTTTACATTTCAATTAGCAGAGCTGTGCAGAAGCCAGCCACAACGCTTTGCAAGAAAAAATGAGTTAGGTACTGTATTGCAGAAGTGTTCCCAGCATATCCAATTTGTTTCATTCTGATTTGGACATTTCAACTGGATCATTATGATTTGCATCCAATAAGTAACAACAGTAAGTATTCTTTAGTAGAAATCATGGTTGCGTTGCTCAATCAGTCTTGATAACAGAATTTCCTTATGTGGGACATGACTATGGTACACGTCCTTTATGAACATGCAAGTATGTTAACAAAATACATGTGTAAGAACACATGCAGTAAAATGCAAAAATATATGCCCCAACAACACAAATAACACAAAAACGGCAGTATACAGTACAGGTATATGAACAAAATACATTATAACAAGAGTAGTCACAAAATGAGGGCTCTTTGCGACCTTTGAGACCTATAACAGCTGGTGGCTTTTCTTTCCAATCACTCACTATCTCGAACTTGACCTCCCCTCGATCACCACCCAAGACAGCGTTGCTCAGCTGTCCAGAACCTAGGCTGTGTGTGGAGGCAAGTCCGACTATATCCAGTCGGAACTTCTCTGCCTCACACACCAGCTCGGGCTCCTTCCCTGCCAGAGAGGTGACATTCCATGTCCCAAGAGCTAGCTTCTGCAGCCGAGGATCGGACCGCCAGGGTCCCCGCCTTTGGCTGCCGCCCAGCTCGCATTGCACCCGACCCCTTCGACCCCTCCCACAGGTGGTGAGACCATGAGAAGAGCTTTAAGCTAGCATTTTCAAATTCTGATTAGAGTCGGCATACTTGAAACATGCAATATTCCACAGTATTTAAGTTTGAGTCATTCGTGTGGACATGCAGCAAGGTCATTAGCAATATTTCTTCTAATTTTCCATTTGTAATAGCATTCACACAAACTGCCTGAGTATTACTTGGACCACGGTGAGCAAAATCAAACAAGCGTTACACCTGTCTAAAACCTGAGATCACAAGTTACATGAAGCAGATATGTTACAAAACAAGCAAAAATCAAACCACTGAATAGAGAGTTGTAACATATATACCAGCCCTCATTCGTTACTTTTATTTTAGCATGGGTCTTTTCAAGAATAATCAAGTCTCAATACAACCTGTAGCAATATGGTCCCACACTGCCTACTCATTAATCATGGAAAGCATGTCATTTAGTTAAACACAAACATTTCTAGTCTCCTGTCCACCGAAAAGTGTGAAAGAGGTTTAAACAAAGAGGCTCATTTAAGGGGCTCGTAAACTATGTCCACATATGGTTTTCGTGAATTAAGCGGTCTCAAGGGGTGTTCACACGGCAAAATTTGGTCTGGTGCTACACCGGGGCTGCCCCAGTAGAGCGTTCACGCGTGCAAATTAGCTCCGGCGTAGCCCCGGAAAACAGCTTACACCGGACCAAATTTGATCCACCACAGGGAGGTGGTTTAAAAATTTGCTCCGGAGCAAAAGCTCATTTGCGCAGCAGCACCGATGTAAATTTGCACGTGTGAACGCAACTGGGTTAAATTTGCTCCAGAGCAAATGCTTGTGAAGAGTTTACGTACGGCGAGAATGCGTTGCTTTCACGCTCTGTCGGACTGCATGTGTTTGTTTAATAACGACACAAGACTTAGCTGGTAACATCTTTCCTTTTGTAGGAGACTGGACTGTCTCGGAGTTGTTTGTGTAGTTTGTTCCTTTGTTGTGTGCTCACAACCCCCCACCCCCATATAATTTATTTTGTGATTTCCTCTCTGATTTTCTGTTTGGCGCATTACGTGTTTGCTTTTCTGAGTGTCATTGAAGTCATCGTTGATTTGCGTTTTTCGGGGGCGGTCACTCTCGAGCAGAAGGCACGGAGACCGAGAAGGAGAAGGACGTGCCTGTCCAGTAGTCCTTGAGTTGTGTATACGTTTAAAAAAAACAACAACACGACAGCTCATTTGTTTTCTGTCGTTTTGCTCCGCTGCCGTGTGAACGCAAGCGGGGCTGCACGATGCTGTGCCGGTGCTGACATGCTCAGCGGCTTTGTTCGTGTGAACGCTCCACACATTTTGCTGCGGTGCAAAATATATCGCAACAAAATACATCGGTGCAGGGCAAATGTGTGCCGTGTGAACACCCCTTCAATGTTGCCTGCAGCTGCGCGTTGTGTGCGCCAGCATCACCGTGTGCGGCTGGGAGCACGAGAGCTACGCAAAATTGCTCACGAGCACAATTTAGAGGGAACATTGGTCATGCGGACATTTGACGACTGATTCACAGCCTCTTCTAAGGAAAACCATGCCTGCAAGCTGAATTCTCGCAGTATTTGTGAATTCACACCAACTCCAGAATCCATCCAATAAAATAAAAATATGTGCCATCCTATTGTCAATCCCCATGATAAGTTATTTTATGATAAGATATTTGATTAATTCGGCTTGATGCACTCAGCAGGAGTTGGTCACCATGTGCAAACACGATGCCGTCTCTCAACGGCTTTCAATTCTCACAAACATTTTATTCATAAACTCCTGTATGTAAGTGTTCTGCCCACAGTAAAGGTTTCGGGCCATTTCATTAATAGAAATCGTGTTTAGAATATTCATTTAGTTATCGCGGTGCATTGTGGGTAGCAGACGCCGTGTTGGTAGCAGACTAATCGTTCCAGAAAGCCCGATTGTGGTCGTTGCAACTGGTCCTCCTGAGTTATATTCCTTTCGTTTCACCTTCGAAAGCAATGGCTGTAAGTCTGCTTGTGCTTAGAATTATTTAGAAATGTGTTTCGGAGATCGTTTTTCTTCAATTGTTGTCATTGAAACTCGCTAGCTCAGAGTACTGCTAACGACATAGCGATGATGCTAAATGAATGCTAACAACATAGCGACGATGCTAGGTCGGTGCTAGCGAGCTAATTAGCATGCGAAAGAATCGCGAAAACGCCTCGTTTATCGTTGTTTGTCACACTTCGAGCTGCATTTATGTCTTTGTTTAGTACCAGATGATTTGTGTTGTATTTATGTACACGAGGTTAGTGTTTAAATCTGTTCATTTCAGTTTCACTCTACATTTCATTGAGCTGATGTCACAGTTGTTCACTGTATGTGTACACATTGAAGAGATACAAATGTCAGATCGTTTTAAAGTGCTACTTTCTTTGTCCAATTGTAATGGTCAGACAGTTTAAAATTATGCTAAATGCAACGTTTATTTGTGCCTCAACAAAAACAACTGATGAAAAGTGGCTTTAACGAGCCTCGAACCTCTCTTTTGTAATGTAATACATTTTTCTACTTGTTTAAGTACAGTACTTTTGGATCTAGACAATGTAAAATGTAATGTAGACAAGAAAAAAATGCTATGTCCCTTCATTGCGCTCTATTGAATACAATTAAAGTTTTGCAAAAATGATGGTGGATTTTGGGTAGGACTGAGGCTTTACTTAATTTGGGTACTGTTATTATTAATTGCATTTCCAATTTTAATCGGATACATTTAACCAAATCACATGGAAATAATAGGAGTCCAACACAAACTCAGAACAAACACATTCAATAAAATACATTCCTCACAAAAAAAATGAATTCACATAACTTGTAACGGTCTTTGAAAAACAAACAAAAAAAGCTATGATGGCCAGTCCCTCCCACCCCCTCCAGCCCGCCCTGACAGCACTTGGTAGCTCCTTCAGCCAGAGACTGTTACACCCGCGCTGCAAGAAGGAGAGATACCGACGCTCGTTCCTACCGACTGCTGTCAGGCTGATGAATAAAAAATAACAATCATAATAATAATAATAATTAAATTATGTGAAGGAAAATTGTAAATAGTACTGCGATTTATCCATTTTGTGTTCATATTGCATTTAATTGAAAGATGTTTGTTGTTTTTTTCTCTTTCTTCTTTCTACATACATTCTTGCTGCTGGAGGCTATAAATTTCCCCAGTGTGGGACGAATAAAGGATATCTTACCTTAAATAACTATTTCTCAAGGTGGCTCTTCAAAGAGCAGCAAGGGGATTTGTCATTTATAATTTTGGTCCAGTACCAAATTTCGACACTAGTTGAAGTAGAGAGCAAAAAGTGTGAAATTGTTGCAGTACCAAATTTTGACACGAGCTGCAGTAGAGAGCAAAAAGTGTGAAGTTGGTGCAGTACTGAATTTCGACAGAAGCTGCAGTAGAGAGCAAAAAGGGTGTGAATTCCCGGCGAAAAATTCTCAACATGGACCCATTCTGGGGACCATTGGGGAAAAGCACAGGGTACCCGTTTTGGACACTTTGGAGTTGATTTAGAGGGTGTCAAAGTGAGGACCGGCCAAAATGTCCTCACTTCGTCAAAATGTCCTCACTCCGTTGGTTAAAAACTCACGCCGGTCCTCACAATGTAGTGAGTACAAGAACACGCACACACACACACACACACACACTCACACACACAAAACGTCATGTTGTGAGTAGCTCTGAGAGCCTTTGCAGCCTTTCCTGGCCTCTGTTTAAGCGCTGACCTGATTCTCCCACTCGGTCCTTCAAGTATCCTCTTAAAGAAACACACGCTGTACTCACTCCCAGTTGTATCCTTATCTCTTCATGCCGGCTGACCAAAAATGCAACGCTGTAATTCCAACATAACTCCACGAGCCTCATACTCTACTTTACCTCTGAAGCGCCTGTTTTTCACCCAATGTCCTGTAGACGAATTGATTTTTTAGGTAATAGTTCCAAACAGTTGTACAAGTTAAATCTTTTTCAATGTGAAGAGTTAGGACATGCCACTTAGGTTTGTTGTGTACATTACAGTACTTTGTTTGCTAATGTTTAGGGGGATTGGGGAGTTTTTGTTTGGCCAACTAAATAACGATGAGCAAACAATAACGTCAAAAACCAAATTCATACTTCAAGACTATGCATGCCAAATCGCAGAACCGTGGGTGTAATGCAATCTCTTCTGGAATGCTGGTCAACTTCCAAGTGTTAGGGATTTAGATTTCCCACAGGAAATAAACTGTTCCACATGCAAACTGTGGCAATCATAAAATCTTCATAAACTGTTTTAAGTAACAGTTCTACATTCTTAACTGCTACACAAGTGTGAAACTAAAGTAACCACTTTTAATATATATACACATAAAAACAATGAAAAAGTAAACTTGAGGGACAAAGTGTAAAGGTGATTCATATCTTGACATTAACAATTGTCGCGCATGTAAAAAGAAATGAACTTTGTTGAAACATAAACACAAACAGTTCCGCTAAATTTGAAAAGTGACAACATAGATGGTGACGCTCAAGTCTAAATGTAGTCTGCTTATTTCACGCGACTTCCTGGGCTGATTCTTCTTTAAAATAAAATATATATATCAAGAAAAAGTGACCACAATTTACCAATACTTTTTAAAAGTATAATGTAACCCCACTTCTTTGAGTATGTGAATATGACAGTGACAGGCCAGGCTTTTGGGATCTGGGCTTCATCTGACTTAATCCACCTCTTCATACCACTACTATTCCTGATGCAATCTGTCAATATGATACTACATGCAACTATGCCATGCACATCATCTGGAGCGGTTTAGAATTGACATTTATTTAAAAACATGATAAAATGTCAGCGACAGGTACACAATGCGCTCAGTGTAAAAGTCTAGTTTACTGTGTTTGGAAATTTGGCAGACCTTGCTGGGGTATGATGAGCATTCCAGTGGGTCTCTGGCATTTTCTACTCCAGGCTTCTGGCACACCCGATAATTTGGTAACAAAAAGTAGACTCGACCTAAGACTAGACAAAAGCAGGTCTAAGTTGTGGCACATGTGGTGATTTTGCTGATTTGATTGAGATACAGACAGACAAATTTCGCCATCCACTGATAAGTGCGCCCTGCATTCAGAAAAATTGCACCTTCTCATGTAGACAGCACACCTCTTCTGCACTAAATTCAAAGGGAGTGAGAGTTGCCACTTCGTTTGGTCGTAAATCAAGTCCACTATGTTCATTCCTAGAACGGCACACACCACCATTTCCACCATTTTCATGTCTACCTGCATTTCCACGAAAATACCAACATGAAGAAAACTCCACTCATGCGCACAGTTAGACTGGGTTTTGCGCTAGACTTGCGCTGAGTAAAAGAGTGTCAAATACATTCAAATCAAATACATCATACCTACTCAAATGTACTCAAATCGATTATTGTGCAGATCGTCACAGACGTTCCTACTTGTTGAACTTGGCTTGTTCTGACCACCCAATCAGAGGATGGATAAATGCACTTTATTGTAGGCCAGCTGGCTGGCTGTCTGAGGCGAATTTGAAATCTGATTGGTGAAAGAAACAGTCACATTGTTTCTGATTCTGAGGGCCCTGGGCAGGTGCTGCAATCTGATCTACAAAAAAAAAAATCCTTCTTCCTGATACAGTGTTGGGAATAAATTAATACAATCCCATGGAAGAAACAGAGTACGGTTGTACATGTAGATAGATCTTTGTAGCCCTGATGGCTCACTGCTTGAATGTTTCTATATTTTATAATGGACAGGAAAGCACGTGCCAGAATCTTAAAATCGCAATTCATTTTATGAGCTTCTGTTGTCAAAGCTATTTGGGAACAGGTCTCATAGTGTGGCTCTATGTGCAGGCCTGTGTGCACATTCTTGTGTGTGTGCATGTCTCTTTATCACGCACCTAATTGCTTATGGCAGTCACATTGTCTGGTGCAGTAAAGTGAAGCTTTTAAATCCATTTGCTGGAGTTAATGTAATCTTCCAGTGCTTTGCAAAAAAGCCTGCGGCGCGTACGTGTCTTCACCATTTTCATCTTGTCATGTTATGCCAGCACACAGCTGAGATGGGACTCAGGTACGCTGGATGATGGTATCATTCCTGTCCCTTAAAAATCTCTCAGTTGATCGAAAACAAAGCGAATAATCTCCTGTGCATATTTACCGAAATGCCTCAGGTAATTTGAGGTGTACTGACGTTTAAAACGGCGAGTTAGCACTGCTGGAGGGAATGTCACGCTATCCCTTCAAGGGAGATTAGCTTTTCTTTGCTGTCTGTTAGCTAATTAGCAGAACAACTTAACCAAATTACATTAAAGGGGCAGGGTACAGGCAAGGAAGAACTCAAAAGATAGCGTGAATGGAATGGGCCACCCCTGACTCTAAGTGGTATAATTGGTCGATTAAAAATCATCCTCTATTAACCAAGGGGGAGCAAGCGACTTTCACATCATCCAATTTCGACAGTGTTTGTCCTTATGAGGGTCACGGAGATCTGAAGTCTGTCATCCGATTTTGAGCAAAAGGCGGACTGAACCCTGGACTGGTTGCACGGGCAAATGACCCACTCCAATCTCAAAAACGTGGGTGTGCAAACGAAGAAAACACTTTTTTTGCATTTGTCCAACTATTAACCAGTTGGACTTTGCGCGGCCATGTCAAATATTAACGCTTGTTTGGTAGTTAGTAATATTATGACACCTCCCCAACCTGACGTGACCAATTTTAACTGACCTTCCTGAAGAACTTGTTCAACGAATTGTTGGATTTCATCATTTATCAATATTTACTTATTTAAATATTTGTGTTGTGATTTTTGAAGCACTTTTTTGTAAAACGGGCTAAATGCCACATTGAAAAATGATCAGTCGGCATGAAATTCATTGTGTATCACACGATTGTCAGACTCACTCATTTCACGCCCCACCTTGTAGTTAAGGTTCCCTTAAAAGTTTTGATTGTTTAAATTATATAAACACAACGTCACGAAAAATATTGCTAATCGAATACATGATTATTCAACTGATGTTAAGAAGGGATGTTGTGAAAAAAATGCTTGTAATATCTAAAAATTGAATTAAAATGGAAAAGAATTTGAAAATTTGGAACAGGTTTTCTACTAATCCATCCCAAAATCCATTTAACAAGTACGCTTGACTTGTTTTCAAGGGCCACACAAAACATAATATATGTGTGTATATAAAATTTTTTAAATCCTCGTCTCACCCCTTAGGTGGTGTCCGTCCCCCATTCAGCTCGGGTCCTCTACCAGAGGCCAGGAAGCTCGAGGGTTCTGCACAGTATCCTTGCTGTTCCTAGCACTGCACTTTTCTGGACTGAGATGTCCGATGTTATTCTCGGGATCTGTTGCAACCACTCATCTAGTTTTGGGGTCACTGCCCCGAGTGCTCTGACCACCACAGGCACGTCTGTCACCTTTACCCTCCAGGCTCTCTCCAGCTCCTCTCTGAGCCCTTGGTATTTCTTGAGTTTCTCATGTTCCTTTTTTCTGATGTTTCCATCACTTGGGACCGCTACATCCACTACAACGGCTTTCCTCTGCCCTTTATCTATGATCACGATATCGGGTTGGTTCACCATAACCATCTTGTCAGTCTGGATCTGGAAGTCCCATAGGATCTTCGCTCTGTCATTCTCCACCACCTTCGGGGGTGTTTCCCATTTTGACCTTTGGGGTTTCCAATCCATACTCCGCACAGATGTTTCGGTAGACTATGTCAGCCACCTGGTTATGGCGTTCCATGTAGGCTTTCCCTGCCAGCATCTTACACCCTGCAGTTATGTGTTGGATTGTGTCAGGAGCCTCTTTGCACAACCTACACCTTGGGTTTTGTCTGGTGTTGTATATCTGGGCCTCAATGGCTATGGTGCTCAGGGCCATCCTGGACAGTGGCTCTCACACTCACTAGTCCTCGGCCTCCTTCCTTTCGGCTTGTGTACAGTCTCAGGGTGCTGGATTTGGGTTGGAACCCTCCATACATGGTTAGGAGCTTTCGGGTCTTAACGTCCATGGTCTGAATCTCTTCCTTTGGCCACCTTATTATTCCTGCAGGGTATCTGATCACTGGCAGGGCATAGCTGTTTATTGCCCGGGTCTTATTCTTGCCATTGAGCTGGCTTCTTAGGACTTGCCTCACTCGCTGGAGGTATTTGGCCGTAGCCGCTTTCCTTGTTGCCAGTTCGAGATTGCCATTGGCTTGTGGTATACCGAGGTACTTGTAGGTGTCCTCAATGTCTGCTATTGTTCCTTCAGGGAGTGAGACCCCTTCAGTGCGGACTACCTTTCCTCTCTTCGTCACCATCCGACTACATTTCTCAAGCCCGAATGACATCCCGATGTCGCTGCTGTAGATCCTGGTTGTGTGGTTCAGGGAATCTATGTCCCTTTCGCTCTTAGCATACAGCTTTATGTCATCCATGTAGAGGAGGTGACTGATTGTAGCTCCATTTCTGAGGCGGTACCCATAGCCTGTCTTGGCTTAGGGGGTTCAGTCCTATGCAGAACAGCAGAGGGGAGAGTGCATCACCTTGGTATATGCCACATTTGATTGACACTTGGGTAAGTGGCTTGCCATTGGCTTCATGTGTGGTTTTCCACATCCTCATCGAGTTCGCAACGAAGGCTCTTAGGGTCCTGTTCACCTTATACAACTCCAAGCATTCAGTGATCCATTATGTGGCATCGAGTCATAGCCTTTCTTGTAATCAATCCAGGCTGTGCACAGGTTGGTACGTCGGGACCTGCAGTCTTGTGCGACTGTTCTGTCAACCAGGAGCTGATGTTTGGCTCCTCTGGTATCTCTACCAATGCCCTTCTGTGCTTCCCTCATGTATTGATCCATGTGTTCACTTATCTTAGCCGCAATGATGCCTGACATGAGCTTCCATGTTGTGAAGCTCGAGATTACCGAAGCCGACTTTAAGCAGCTTTTATATTTTTGGGACAGCTAAGTGTCATGATTCTGTTTGGGACCAACAGGTGGCACTGTAGGGCTCCCCCGGCAGCTGCACACCTGTTGGTCATAGGTAATTAGGGCTTTAAAAGGACTCCCAGTCCGAACACTCAGTGTCGGGTCATTGTTTGCTCTTGCTACTGTCATGTTTGTTTGTTTGCTGTTCCTTTGCTGCTGTCATGTTTGTTCTAGTAGTGTTTTGGTTATTGATAGTTTTTGTTTAAGTCACTGTTTTTGTTTGTTACTTTGGACCTTGTTTTGGATTTAGTTTTCTTTGTTTTAAATACAATTCGTCAAGCACACCGTGGTCCTGCCTCCTGCCTGCTTTTTGGGCTCCACTACTACCTTGCTACGTAACAAAATGACCCGAAACCCTGGACCCCGCAGGTACGAAGGACTGGTCCCTGTTCCACCATGTGCCTGGCGGAGCGCGTCTACGGCCGACACCCTTTTCCTTTTCAGGCAGCGCTGGTGATGCGGCTGTCCTATTTTCATCTCTTCAAGCCGCGTATACGGTGGGCCAAGCCCCGTCCGCGTCCACGTTGAGCCGAGGCTCGTCATGTGTCTGTTCGAGCTGAGTCACATTCACGTCGACGACGAGCCGTGCCACGTCCACGCCCACGTCAGGCCGAGCCCCTGTTTACGTCCGGCTGTCCCATGTCCCCCATTACGTCGAGCTCCGTCCACGTCAGGCCACGCCCAACCAAAGGATTGCCGTCGCTTTTCTTCCTGATCCCTGGCGAGGTGAAGGTCACCGTTGCTTTTATTCCTGTTCTCCGGCGAGGCGAAGGTCACCGTCGCTTTTGTTCCTGTTCTCCGGCGAGGCAAAGGTCGCCGTCGCTTTTAGTTCCCGTTCCCCGGCGAGGCAAGCCTTTTGGACAACTTTGGGACATCTGAGATCCGTCCCTTGAGGGAAGGGTACTGTCATGATTCGGTTTGGGACCGACAGGTCGCACTGTAGGGCTCCACCGGCAGCTGCACACCTGTTGGTCATTAGGTAATTAGTGTATAAAAGGACTCCTGCCCGAACACTCAGTGTCGGGTCATTGTTGCAGTGTTGATCTTGGCTACTGTCATGTTTGTTCATTGCGTTTTGTTTGTTTGCTTGCAACTGTCATGTTTGTTTCTGTCATGGTTCTGTTCCTGTTAGTTTTTTTTGCCACAGTCATGGTTTTGTTTTGCTAATTTGGATTAGTTTTGGTTGTTAGCACTTTGTTTGTTTTGGATTCAGTTTTATTAAATATAATTTGTCAAGTTCACCCTGCTCCTGCCTGCTTTTTGGGGTCCATCACCTTGCTATGTGACATGGTCAACCGTGACTTTGGGTTTCGAAGTAACATACAATCTGCACGTAACCCCTCTGACAAGGGTTGCTTGAGTCATAGCATTCCAACAAAGTCATGTTCTCGCATCTCACCCATCTCCGCTTTGTTCCAGTAGCCCATTTTTCATCAAGCTGCTCTGGTTCTCCAGCACCTGACGCAGACCTTGTTCGGCCGGGCGACGTCATGTAAGATGTTTTATTGTCTCTCATCATTGTATGAGGTAGGCATTAGTATCAAGGGTCTTGCCATATATATATATGGTGATTACAGGAAAAGGATTTGCGTGCAAATTCTTCCCGGCGTGGTTCGTTCCCTCGTCACCGTTTATCAGTGCTCTATCACTGCCTCCCTTGTTTACTTCCTCTCTGCGCCCAGATCAAATTTCCTCAACTTCCTGCAGCCAATTGATGAACATAAAAAGGGGGTACGAGGCTGAGGGTGGGAGAGCAAGCTGCTGTTTTTAGTTGACATAATAAGAACTTGGTATTTGCTGTGTTGTGTGAGTTAATGTTCTAAATAGGGAGGCTTTTGGCTGATGAAGGTTTTAGGAATTACATTACAATGACTTGAAACCTTGTTCATACAATTGTCACTGTTAATATGCGGATGGCTACTCTACATTTACATCGTCATAGCTATAAAGTGACTTAATGACCCTGGTAATGACAATCTGCCGAATGATGTCGCTTTGAATGAAGCGCATGTGGCGCCAAATTTTCACTGTATGTCTGAGAATAATTTTGGGAAGAAAACCCCAAATTAGGAGAGTAGCGTTCGGGTAACAAAAAGCAGACCAAACTTTAGATGACCTAAAAACAGATCGAATGTGTAGTCGATTTGATCAAGGCGCAGGCAGACAGACTCGGCATTGCGGTGGACGTCAACATATTTCATGTGTAAATATGAAAACGTGGGACAATCCCTCTGAATCACCGTAGAAAAAGAAAATCATTGAAGGAAGTGTAATCATTATCATCGAATAGCACCGCCCTGACCGTGCAGCACAACTATTGCAAGTTGGAGTATGGCGTGCGCTCCAACCGCCCTGATTTGAATGCAAATGTGAAATGGTTTTGCTGCTGTTAAAAAAAACATGCATTTTCTCCAACCAAAAAAAAGTTTCTCCACACATTTTGAACATTTTCTTCTGAACCCCTCACCCCCCTTTTCTTGAGAAGAAAAACTCCAGACAATTGGCGATACTGTATCGAGAATATATTTTTGTATTTGTCATGGTTCCATGGGCAGTGTGCTCCCACCTGTAGTGGCTGACAACGCTCAGGCCGGGAGCCGCCACATCTGAGGTTATTTTAGGTCTATCGCATCCAGAGACGACAAATTGTTTTTTGTTCTCTTCGAACCAAAACAACAGACTATAATTACCCCGATGCTGCTGCCAGTCGACTCCTACACCAACCGATTTGCGAGGCTAGAAATATTTCCTGTCGGAAGTCACTGAACTGTTGAGTGGCTGGTGGGAAAAGTGGCTGATCTTCCACTGACGCGATAATGCAGGACGACTACTTAGCAGGTAACTGAGTTGAAATCAGAAGGGCGGGAAAATTGCTCAAAATTTCCCCCACCTACCTCCTTCTGATCAAAGTAAGTAAAGGCCTGATATAATTATTTAACTATCAGGCCGACAATCATAAATTTGCAACCTCTGTAGTGTTTGCAATGCCACTGTTTCTGTTCGCGGCAAACACAGAGGTCATCGGAGCCACTGACTCTCTGATTGTGACTTGCAACAGAACAATATCCAATTAGGAAGTGAAAGGAAGCCCGTGTTGTTGCCGGGTCAAAATAGATGAGCAACTTGTGTAGCCGCCACGATACTGCTACGTGGCAGAATGCCAGTGTCTATCGCTGACCTGAACTAAAACGTTGATTAACTCATTCACTCCCAAAGACGTTTTCTTCTTTTCAGACTTGGTCTAGAATTGGCTGGACCCCCCCCCCCCCCATTAAAAAATAAATAAAATAATGAATCTACCACAGCACACCATTCATTTACAGCTTCTAAGTAAAACATCATCAATTTCCCCATTGCGGGATAAATAAAGGATATCTTAATCATTCACCAAAAGAACCAAGTTATGGTAGGCTATGATCAGAATGTTTTAGCCAATGGGTGCCCAAACCTTTGGACCGAAGATCGACTTTTCGATCAGCCAACCTCCCGCGATCGACCCGTTACCACACACATGATACCTGATGAGCAGCAGTTCTGACACGGAGGCATGCGACACACTTTTGCAGCCTGTTAACTATGATAGCTCACACATACCGTTTTTAAGTGCTTCCCTTGGCCCTCTAGATTCCCATTCATTGCCCATGACCTTGATGAATTGTACACGAAACAAACTCTGAATGACAATAATGATAACGATAAAAGATATAGCGCAACAGCTCTGATCACATGCTGCAATTTCAGACTGCCGAGCGCTAACAACCTCCAGTTAAAGATTTACCTGCTTTATTTTATTTTATTTTTTGAACACATTTTGTGAAAATGAGACTGATAGGATAATTAGTGTACATTAACAAAAAAATATATTACTAACATGCACAAAGACACACAAATGGTTGGTTTTTTTTTTCTCTTGTACACCCCTTGCGATTGACTTGGGACTAGTCGCAATCTACCGGTTGATTGCGATCGTGCAAGCGTAATGGGCACCCTTGAATTAGCCAGTCCTTCAATGGTCATGCTATCTATGTTTGAATTTCCACCATGTGAATTTTTTAATCAAGTTGTCCGCTGAATTGTAGACGATGGCAAACCGTGGTTCTCTCTTCCAAGAAGTTAGCCTCACGTAGCGTCTTCTTTTTCTACTGACACTTTCCGCATTAATGTAAAGAAGTGGACTGTACCACCTCACTGGAAGAAAATTATTCATTCAAGTCATTTATCCAGTTTTCTCTGACAAAAGACCGAATTTTACTCTTCACACCAATGGAAAACCCTTTGGCCTTGGTAATCTGGGTGAACATGTGTTGTCTTGGTGACTAGTCCTGGAGTGTGTCTCATAGGTTATTGTCCACAAATGACGAGGAGAAGTTTTTAGGTGCATTGCAGTTGCTTGATAATCCAACAGTGAGCCAAGCCTCTTGTATCTATTATCCTATCACATTTTTGTTGCATTTACCAGCACTCTGGATTCCCCGTGGCACCATGTTGCCTTTCCCATCGACCTTGGCTACTACGACAGACATCTGGTTCAGAGGAGGAAACTCACGATCGTCAGTGGAGATGTGGTTATGTGCGAGTTGTACTTCGTTGGTCATCCTGAGTACACCAGCAAGTGTAACCATTAAAAATCGGTATGTGTGTTCCAATCTTAAGCACATGCGTGGTTTATCCAACCAGCACGATTTTTAATTTTCTTTTCCAAGCCAGATCCAATGAGAACCATTTTGACCTTGTCCACTGTAGCTACCTGAAACCATTGGAAAAAGCAAAAATCATTGACATAGATGTAACTTTTTTTGTGGGGGTCGGGGGGGTAACGCCTCTTTTGTACTGATACCGCTGATGCAATTTTCTTTCTTGATTTATTTATTTGTTTGTTTTTATGGTGCGAAAATATCTGACTGTTTGCGCTCCATCTTCTAGAATCTGCTGACATAAGGCTCATTTTATTTTTGGATGGTATCATAGTAACAAGACGTTCTTTGTCGCAAAGCCAAGTGCTCTCCCCTGACTTTTACCTCCCTCAGAGGTGATCTAGTGTAGTTCCTCTTGACCGTCTGCCATCACTCGGACCACCCCAAGACAAAGACAGGCGGCTCAGCCAGTGGGAAGAAAACACAAATATGTTTGCCTCAAATTGTTATATCCTGTAAAATGTAGATGACTTACGACAAAAGCTGGAAATATTTCTCAGAGTCTCTTAAATGGACACCCACCAGACAGTCTAATGAGGAAAGAACAGTTTTAAACGTGTAACCTGTAAAAAAAAAACAACGGGGGTGTAATTGTAGTTTGTTCATTTATTTGTTAGTTAGCAATCTTCTTACTGTGTCATGGATAAAAGAGTAATTTTTTGGGGGGGAGCGGGGGGGGGTTTACTGTTCCATCAGGGCTCGTCATATGTACGCACATGTAATGGCATTAACCCTTTCATGCACCCTGTAACCTGATAACATGATAAGCTGTCCAATGTAGTCACTGCTGTCCCCAAAAGGGTTACTATGAAATAAGTCAAATATAGAAAGAAAAAGAGTAGGACTAGATAAGTTTCTTCCTACATCCTACTCTTATCTTGAACATGTAGGCTGTGTTTAACGATGACTATTTACGTGCTTTTCTTATTTTAAACCATGTGTTGTTTTTTTTTTTTTACTTTCTACTTCAATATTTTCTGCTGCTTGATTATATGATTAACAAAAAACAAGCCATACCCCAAAACTGAAATCTGACTCTAAATTGCTTGATATAATGTTTAGTCTTGAAACCCTCATTTAAAATATTTTTTCTTCCTGAAACCCTAATTTTGTGCATGCAATACTTTGTTTCTCTCCCCCCCCCCCCCCCCTCAATTCTGCTGCTGTAGATTGCAAATTTCCCCAGTGTGGGACAAGTAAAGGTTTTCTTATGTTATCTTATTCTTATAGCCTGTAAGGCTTGCTTGGTTTTAAACCCCAACTCCACCTTAAAACCATAACCCATGTGTAAACCCCTAATTTGAAACCTTCACCCTTGTTTTCAATCCGTACCTGAGCTTAAACCTCTAAATTGAAATATTAACCATTGGTTGAAAGCCTAATTTAAAACCTGAACCCATGTTTGAAATCCTTGCCCTTACTTGAAAATTGTTCTCAATAATAACTGAATTTTAGTGTTTCAGTATCATAAGATGAGACATTCAAACACAATGCAGATTTTTCCTTCGTTTAAACTGGGGGTCGGCAACTTGTGGTTCCGGAGTCGCATGCAGCTCTTTAGCGCTGCCCTAGTGGCTCCCTGAAGCTTTTTCAAAAATGTTTGAAAAACATTTTTTTTTTCACAAAAAAAAAAAAAAGATGGGAGAGGGAAATATATTTTAATATGGTTTCTGTAGGCGGACAAACATGACAAAAACATTCTTAATGTTTTCCAATGCTGTAAAAATATGTAGAATACATATTAAATTTCTACATTTCTGTCAACGAAGATTTGCATCACAGCCTGCGACACATGTTTCTATCACCAGGGTGGGGTACCAAACAGGTGGCTGCTATTTTTTTTTTAAACGGCTTTTCATGTACAATTCACCGAGGGTACTGGCAGAGAATGGGAATCTGGAGGGCAGAGAGGAGCATTTTTAAACGGTGCACGTGAGCAATAATAGTTAACACGCTGCAAAAGTGTGTCCCATGCCTCAGCATGCGTGTGTAAGTGGGTGCGTATGTGCGCATGTGGTAACGGGTCGATCTCGGAAGATAAGGCTTGTCATTTTTTGCGACTCCAGACTTTTGCGACTCCAGATCTTTCAACATTTTGGGTTGCTGATCCCTGGTTTAACCCTTGGAAAGTGTAAAGAAATGTTGGCAATCTACAATCTACGTGTATGTCTTACAGTATATGTTTCATGTCAAGAATGATTCGCTGGCATTAGGCTGCAATGAGACAAAACAAAGAGCCGCCAATTCTCAGTGACTTGGCAAAGCAAATGCCATCCCATCCCAGGATGCATTGCTGCATGCTGGCATTATGTAAGAGGCTGTTCTCATCTATTCTTAGCCCTACCTCGCTGATGCCGTTTGATGGTCGCTTCCAAAGCGCAGCCGATGTGAGAACACAGAGCACGGTGGGGCTACTCCGCCATCGTGCCTCAACGCAGCGGGGCAAGGGCAGGTCGGTGTGCCCATGTTTGGCGCTGGTAGGAAGCGGAGGAGTGCAAGTGCATGTAGGCGTGCACTCAAGAAGCAAGGGGGGTTTATATTAAGCACTACATGAACAAACAATGATATCATCTATGAATGGTGTTTAACATCTCAAACACAGCAGCCAAATCTTGCATGTGTTTGTTGTTTTATTTTGTGCACTGAAATAAGATAAGATAAAATAGGATAAGAAAACCTTTATTAGTCTTGCAATGGAGAAATTCCCAATTCACAGCAGCAAAGTTATGAAAAGAAGATGTAGAAGAACAAAATATAGGAGCTGCTAGAAAGGCAGCCAGTCTTGCGGCGCCATGTTGAAGTCAAAATAACAAAATAACACAACACATGAGACAGACAGTCGTGCAATCTTAATCACTTTTCCTGCAAAAACGTTGGTGTTTGAAGCAGTTATAGATGAATGAAAGAGGAGACGATCAAAGTTTCTTTTCACCAGTGGATCAGAGACGTCATGCTGAAAATGTGCACACGTCTGCTACAAGATCAGTTTTGAAAGCAAACACGAAGCTGTAGCGTCCATTGACGAAAAGAGATTGGCTCACATCTCCTATTCCACGTAATCCGCTTCAACTTTCCTCCTTCAAAATTCCTCACACAGTACATTCAGGTGAGGTGACAAAAGTCATCGTGCTCGGTACTTGAGTTGAATGAATGCCTTATACCAAAGGTGGGGAAAAAAAGTTTTGTAAGAGTGTCTATAGCCTCATCATTCTGGAACAATATAAAATTCAAGAATTTTCAAGGGAGGGTTGGGATTTCAAATTACGGTTTCAATTTGGGTGTCGATCCTTGCTTGCATTTGTCATTCTTGCATTCTTCCCTGCAAAATCAAAACAATTCCCAAACACCTCAGAGTTTGTTTTGTCGTGAACGTTAATGCTCCCCGGTTGAACAGGACAAATAGACAAACACATAAATAAAATGTGAACACTCGTGAGCAGTGACTTTCATCTCTTCCCAATTTACAGCAAATAAACCAGTTTACTGCCATTCTCTTTTATTTCATTTTATTTTACAATATTGTTTTAAAACTATTGTTCTTTCATAAAAACACATCAAAGATTTTTGCTGGTTTCGGGGGCTGAAATGATTAACAGAATTTCAGTTCATTTAAAGTGAGACAATTGATTTGATTTGTTTAGATACAAGCTAGGTCACGGAACAAATTTGACTTGTAGAGTAGCTACACTTGGATTCTTGTTTGCTCGTTCAGCAAAATCTTAACATTAAGGCAACGTAACAGAGCGTTTAGCAAGCTAAGCTAACCAGGCTAGCTCTGTAGCTTTTGTAGCAACCTGTTGTGTGTGTTTGTGTGTGTGTGCATATGTGTTTTATTTATTTATTCAACGATTCTGATAAATAAATAAATATAGTCTTGCTCCAAGGGATCTTTGTCTCCATCTTTCAACGATGCATTAGCAATGAACGCTAGCTGTGTTAGTTTCAATCTTGATTTGTTGTGCACCATTTCCCTGTTCACTTTGCTATGGAACGTTTAAATTGTAAAGTTCAATTTTGTGCCTTTTTGCTGGATTTTAGTTATTTTACACTTAACTGTGTCAACAACGAGTCAGACGAAATGAAAACACAACTTGATGCATTGTTTCTCTTGGCCTGCAGTGCTGACTCAGCTTATAGAACCTGCAGTGCACCAAAACAAGAAGTTAGACATTAGCTGCTGATTAACAAACAGTTTTGGCAATGAGCAAAAACCACACACACACCACATCCACCAAATTCAACCTTTTTAATCATAATAATAACAAATCACTATAAATTTCTGTAGATATGAATTTAACAATCTACTCTGTGTATTATTGCATGCCGTTGACCTCCTTCCGTTAAATAATTTACAATAAAAAAGTGAGTTTGAGGGATAGATTTGTAAACTATTGACTTAAAAAAAGATAAATATTTACAGTGCAGCACTGAACGAGGCAAGCAACAGTGTCCTGTTTGCATTCAGACACACAAAGGCAGCAACAGGATGAGTGAGCTCGAACCACGTTGGGGAATTATTGACGTTGTTTGCACTGCAGTCACAGCAGGCTGCCAGTCTGGACGTGTCTGGGCGCCGACCCTCAGGCCATGCTACTACCACAAAATACATGGCTTTTATTCGCTTTGGCCTGCACCCCAGCAAGCACAGAAGGCTTTTTTGCATGTGTGCACAGTTAATGTGAGAAACTGAAATAAGTCATAAATTTGTTACTGAGAGTTGGTTGTGCTGTCGCAGCTCACAAATTAGCACACCGGCTGTGCAAATGAAATAGTTGTATCATTCATAATTCATGTCATAAATTATTTGCAAAAAACTGAAACTGTGTTGTGGGCCCTAAATACGGTGTGTCAGAGTTGTAATAGACTACAGGACCACTGAATAGTAGACCAACAGATTCGCAAGACCGCCTCACAATTCTGAGTTTCAGGCTTCAAATTTAGTTTGTACTTTATATGTTCTGCCAAGCCTTGCATAGGATATCAATCAAATTCAATGGGGTTCTTGCTCTGAACTCAATTTTAGAGTTTGATGAAAAGGAAAATTTAAAACCAAAACACAGACAGTATTACTGTCAGGCGTCCAGAAGGTGCCGGACAGAATCGGACCCTACAAACATAGAAATTTGATTGAAATTTGAATAAAAATATTCTTGACAATTCCACAGTGAATGCCCTTCAAAAAGATTGTAATGAAATGACAAAAATATCACCTGAAGAAAATATTTTTTTTGCATACTATTCTCCTGGCATCCCGGTTTTCAACTGGTTCGTGGGTCAGCCTCAAAGTGTAGAGATGCAGGATTAGATTCCGGCTGCGGCCTTCCTATGTGTAGTTTGCATGTTCTCCCCGTGCCTGTGTAGGTTTTCTGTGGGTGCTCCGGTTTCCTCCCACATTCCAAAAACATGCTTGGCAGACTAATGGAACACTTTGAATTGTCCCTAGGTGTGAATGTGAGCGTGGTTAGTCGCTGTCTGTGTGTGCCCTGCGATTGGCTGGCAATCGGTTCAGGGTGTACTCCGCCTACTGCCCAAAGAAAAGCTGGGATAGGCTCCAGCACGCCCCGTGACCCTTGTGAGCATAAAGCAGATCAGAAAATGGATGGAGTGGTACCATTCTCCACTTCCTCACATCACTGGGTGAAGATCAATCAAAATCGGTGGGATTCTTACTTTGAACTACTCTCCCAGAGTTTGAATAAAATCACTTCTAAACCAAAGTACCCAAGATTGGTCTCGCGGCTGTAGCCTTTGAAGTCAAAAGTAATGTCAAATAATGTGCATTGGCTATCACTCAGAAGCAGTCTGGGTTTTGCTATGGAAAGAAAAAGAAAGTTGTTTAAAAAATATGAACAAACTTCAGTATTTTTCCTTCCAATTTTGATCCCAACATCATCACAGGTTTGATGTCTTTTCAAATACACTAGATTATTGCTCTGATATATGACCAAAAGCATCAAAGTTTGAAAAAAAATGTTTTCAGGGAATACAACACTTGTGAATAATGTGATTCCAAATCAACCCGGTTCTTGCCTTACATCTGTGGAAAGCAAGTGAGCTAAGTGTTAGCATATGTCATATGTGCAGACTTTAGCGACCAGCTGCTGGAGGTAGTCGGCCTGGAGGGCGCCATCGAGATGGGTCAAATCTACACGGGGCTGAAGAGCGCCGGGCGCCGCCTTGCTCAGTGCGCCAACGTCATCATCAGGTCGCTAACTACCTCTCGTTTCCTATATCGGGGTTGACCCATTTCTCATCCATCCCACTTCAACTGTCTCATGTCTCCTCCCCAGCTCCACCCGTGCCCATCGCTAACCCACAAGTGGAATGATCCTGATCAAAATTGTAATTCTGTACCATCTTGATCATTCTTTTTCACATTGGAGGGTTTCCAAACGATGGCACCTCTGCACATGATAAATTATAAATGTCCACGAAGGGAGTTGCTGAAGACATTTTGACTCGTCTGGCTTTACATGACTGCCCCCAGAAAACCACCATGTTGGAAAAATATCTCATTGACCTAAGCAGGGAAAAAAAATCTTCACAGGTCGATCAGTGTCTTTACGATGGAGTAGGAGTTTTCATGTCTATCTCACAGTATCTCGCTGTATCTGCTCCCATTTGATTCCATCTTAAGGAAACATGTTATTCCATTCCACTGCTATGCAGATGATTGCCAGATCTATGTCCCAGTGAGCAAGAAATACGCCTTCTCATTAATAATAATAATAATAATAATAATAATAATAATAATAAAGGCCACTCCTATCCTTTCTGGAAGAAATCAAAACCTGGATGGCACAACATTTCTTGAAATTCAATGAAAAGAAGACAGAGGTGATATTGTTTGGTCCCAGTGGCCCTTGTACATTCCATCCTGTAGACTTGGGCCCCCTGTCTCCTTATCTTAAGTCAACAGTCTCAAACCTGGGCCTTAAACTGGACAGTGATTTCAAACTTGATCGGCAAATTGGTGCGGTTGTTAAATCCAGCTTCTTTCACCTTAGACAGCTGGCCAAAATAAAACCTCTCCTCTCACATTAACACTTTGAGACAGTAATTCATGCCTTTGTCACATCCCGGCTCGATTACTGCAATGCCCTTTACTTTGGAGTCCGCCAGTCCTCCATTAAGCGTCTTCAGGTGGTCCAGAATGCCGCCGCTCGCCTCTTGACTGGTACTCGTAAGAGGGAGCACATAACTCCTACTCTGGCATCCCTTCACTGGCTCCCCATACATTTTAGAGTTATTTTCAAGATCCTTTTATTTGTTTTCAAAAATCTTTGTTTTCAAATCTAGCGCCACCTTACCTCTCTGAGGTTATCCGCCCCTACACACCTGCCCGGCGCCTCAGGTCTGTGGACCAGACATTATTAGAAGTACCAAGAACTAAACTGGGGCTCAGAGGGGATCGAGCCTTTTCTGTTGCTGGTCCCTCTCTCTGGAATGATCTCCCACAGAACATTAAGCAAGCCTCCTCGCTGCCCATCTTCAAAACCCTCCTGAAAACTCACTTGTATTCTTTGGCATTCAACTCAGCATGACTTCGATTTGTTCTTGGTTTTACTGTTTTGTGCTTTCTACCGCCTTTATTACCGATTTGCCTTACTGTTTATTGTGCATGTTAAATTGCTCCATGTACAGCACTTTGTATGCAGCGATGGCTGTTTGAAAGTGCTCTATAAATACAGTTCACTTGACTTGACTTGACAGTCGAAAGGTTCTGAGTTCGTATCTTGGCTAAGAACTTCCTTGAGTGGCGTTTACTTGTTTGCCCGCTACCCTGGCGTCCTCCCGCCTTCCACTAACATGTTGGGTTCATGGATGGGTTCATTGAAGACTAAATTGTCTGTGAATGTGAGTATAAATGGTGTACACTGCCTTTAGCTGGAAGTAAGTTTATATACAGTTTAGCTTCCTCTTACCCCGATCAGGGATTTTGGCGTTGATCAGCAGTCAAGGGGTTTGGGAAAAAAAAAAATAGATACTCAATCGCCAATTCAATCATAATATGGAGCGATATATCTCGACATCTTGCATATTTACTCTAGAGTCGACCACCACCATTGCGAAAATGCATTAAAAAAAATCTGTATTGAAACCCCCAATTATTCATCAAAAAAGCTCCGATAGCATGAAATATAAAATGTTATACTTGTAGGTTGGCAACACTGCCTTCTTTGACATAAATGAGACAGCTTTGCCTAGTAGCCTACACCTGCTCCTTTTTAGCTTGGATTGGCTTTGTTGTATGAGTCCCTGTGCCCTTAGACTGTGTTGATTGTTCTGTCCTACATTGTCTGTCCACTTTTTTACCTGGCCTGCATGTGTCCTGTATGCGACAGAAAAGCACATTCTCCAAGTTGTTTGTCCCCAGTGTAACTGCAAAGATTCAGCCCGATCCACTCAAACTATATCGACTTGATTTGTAATCGTTTCGTGAAAATAGCTCAACTCACGTTCAGTATGACTGCAGTATATCACGTAGCTGTGTTTAGCAAATGTTTAGTGCATCTTGTCAACAACGGAGCTATTTTCGTGTTTGTTCAACAACGCGCCTGCCTGCTCGTCACATCTGTGGTTGGCTGAATGTGCGTGGCCAAAAGTTTACTTACCGTATTTTCCGCATTATAAGGCATTCCATTTTCTCAAAAGCCGACAGTGCGCCTTATAATCCGATGCGCCTTATATACCTGTATATATATATCAAGATTCTGATTTCTTGAACATAGTATTTTAAATGGTCTGTAAAGCATTTTGTTACAGCTGCAGCGTTTGTGAAAGTGCGATATAAATAAAGCTGCATTGTATTGTATTCCCTTTAGCGTAGCTCAATCTCGTGGATGCATAACTCAACCCCATCCACGCTTCTATTCTATTCGCCTTCCATGTAGTGTGCCCAAGATATATAAAATCAGTTTTAAAATAGGCCATTCATTGAAGGTGCACCTTATACCACAGAGTTGACAAAGTTGCATTTGCTGTAATCTGTTATTTCACCGATCCAATCAATGATGTCATTGATAGATTGCGCAAATAATGACATTATAGTCGATCAGAGAAAATGTAGCATTTTCAGTAAGCCTCCCAAAATAAATGTTAAAGGGGAAGTCATCTTGTATTCTTGTTCCTCCACAAGTCAGACCAGCTCAAAAATGGTCGAATATTACTCTTGACGGTTTTAGATAATAACTATCAACATCAAGAGTGAAGACATCTGGTGAGAGGAGAGTAACGAAAGAACCAGATGTGCAACTTAACCCTTTCAGGGACACCACTTACTACAGTGGACAGCTTATCATGTTATCAGGTTACGGGGTGCATGAAAGGGTTAAAGTTCCTTGTGGACTAATGTTCCTGCGGGTCCTCAATGTAAACCCGACTGAATTTGGGGAATTTTTTGCCGTAGAACACTTCTGGTTGTAACCCATTTTATCCTCTTCTTTACGATTTTTCTTGTCACATTTGTTCGGCCCCACAGTGAACCAGTGTGACACGTTCGTTCTTGGTGTTGGATTAACGGCACATACGTCATAATACTGATACTTTGATGTGCATGAAGGGACATTGAAACCATGCATGCCTCCGTTTTCTGTCACGCTCGTGGGTGAGATGGAGCCAAATGTTTTGGGGAAAAGTTTTCAAATGTATCCAGTGCGTGGGCGCCCTCCCAATCAATTCTCTATCTTCATCTGTACAGGACATCCCGTAGGCTGCCCATGCAGATTGACGGCGAGCCCTGGATGCAGCCACCATGCACGGTGAGAGCAACTACTTTTGACCTGATATTGGGCTGCTTCCCGGCCTGTAGAACATTTGCAATGGCAGCTAATGGGGTAAACAGTTCTGGCTTGTGCCGGACAAAAGCAAAAGTAGGCCTGCAAAGTTGACACTCTCAGAGAACAAGTACACGACTAACCATGCTGAGTTGTACTGAATGAGAACTAAGTCAACATGGTGTTCACAAAAATGTAAAGGGTTGTCGTTTTCGGTGTCTAATTATTCACCTTTTGACTCTGGTAACAGTACAAAGAACTTGGGCCACGATTCCACGAAGTTTTGTTAGCAGTTGAATACAGACTGGAACATTCTGAGCAGACACGGTGTGTCGATGGCAATAATTAACCCTGCGTTGCACCTCAAGAGGCAGAATTGGACTTCTACTTGAGGCAGATTTCTAAAGGACAAAAAAGAAAAAGAAAAAAAAAGACATTCGCCATTACAAAATTGAACTAGGAACTGTATATCTTCTATGACTCAATTGAAAAAAAGTGTTTTTGGAGAGGGGAAGTAAAAATAAACAATTGACATAGTGTGGTTGCACAAGTGTGCAAGCCCAACCGGGGATGCGGCTGTGTTCAGAATTAACCATTCAAATTCAAATTCCTGTTCAATGTGAGGCAGCTGGCGCCTTCCACCATTAAAAGTGCCTCCGATGATCATCAAATAAAATCCAGATGTTCTCATTGATGTTTTTATTTTTATTTTGATCTTTTTTTTCTATTGAATTGCATCGGGAATTCATTTAATCATCAAAGACCTTGAACACAGTCTCACAATTTTATTTTAGTGTACGTGGCTTGTCCAGATGGATAACGAAAGTCATAAATCATCCTGGGCCATCTCTCATCATTGATTTTATGTTGATTTTTTGGGGGCATATTTTAGCCTCTACTCATTTACTTTTGCTTGCGCTTGCTGGCACATTTCTCTGCACATCCCCAGACTTTCACATAGAATGCAGTCACGCCGACTGATATCGCAGGCAAGCCCGACTGCTGTTTGCATTAAACGAAAAAAGAAGAACGTCAGCTATTTTCTGGAATCCTCACGCAGTCAAGCATTTTATTTTACCACAGCGGTTCTTCACGGGGCGGAAGGGCCACATCCTTTTGTTGTATTTTGTGTGTGCTGAGATTTTTTTTTTTCAAACAATACGCAGTTGATCGCAACACCAGAAATAGGAGTACAGTTTTGATCCCTCCCATCCCTCTGAGACTGCTTTATGAGAACTCCCTTCAGAAAATGTATTTGAGGTTCGATGACAACTGCATTCCACTTCAGTTTTGAATCTGATCTGCAATCTGACTGGGTAAGCGAAGTCTATCGCTATTTAGGCACTCGTTAGGGCTTTGAACTTATACAGCTGCCACCAAGAAGAATGGCTTCCTAAGAACGTACATGAGAACATTCTTCCTAAGAACTCGAGTCTCTGATGCATTATTTACATGGCAGGACCAGAAAATGCATCTTGGAATTTCACTTCTGGTAGGCTACTGAGGAAACCATGCTGACTTCATGCCTCGTACATGGTGTGTTCTCATCAGGTTTAGTTTGGCGAAGAGTTTTGCTTTATCTCACTGTATTGTTAACATTTTCAATGCTAACCTTACCTGTGGATGCACTCGCGACTGGGTGCTTTGCATTAATGTGGGAGGCTAAACTTCAGCTGCTTTGGTGGTCAGCAAACTCCTTACAAATTAGGCACAACACCATCAGGGTATTTTTGAAAAGTACATTTTCCATTCATTGTGCCGAGAACTCTCACATGCTCCTCCATTTTCACCTCTCCTCTTCCACCGCTGCTTACTTAGCCCGCCCAACTCCAATGGGGGCCAATCATCTTATGCTAAACAAGCCCAAACATAATGACAGACAATCAATGTCCGCTTCAGGCTCTAACTGACAGTTGTTTCCCCACCCTCAACTACTCGAACACAGGAAGCCAACACATGAAAAGGGCTATTAGAAAAAGGCAACACACAGAAAAAAAAAACAATAGAGTTAGAGACTAAAATTGAGATTAACCCGATTAAAAAACATGACTGTAATTAATTATTCACAATGAACACGATAATTTGACACCTCTAATTTTCTGCACTATAAGGTCCTTCAGATTATAGGGCCTTGAATGGCCTATTTCAAAACAGTTTTCATATATAGGGTGCACTGCATTATAAGGCGCACCAAATAGAAGCTACAATAATGCAGTTGCATCCAATGGTTGGAGCTAAAGGGAATACAATACAATCCAGCTTTATTTATATAGAGCAAAGCCATGCAGAACTGGTCACTCCTCGTGGGCTCATATCTGCTAGGGGCTAAATGTCCTAACAAGACTTGCTTGTCTCCTTCTTCCTTCGTTTAGCCAGTAGTTAACTATGCTTTTTTTCCACTATGGCTATGCAGAGCTCACAACGTTGTTGTCTATCTGAGTGGCGAATGCACATGTCAACTACTGCAGGGCAAAACCCTTTTAGGTTACAATTGGTTCCTGTTAATAATCACTGGATGACATCGGAACACTGGTAGGGAAACAACTCCATGGGGAATATAAAGAGACTGAAACATCATATATAAGGCGCATTGGATTATAAAACTCACTGTCAATTTTGGGGAAAATTTAATGATTTTGGTGCGCCTTATCATACGGAAGGTACCATACTTTTGGTTGGAATACACGTTTGTAGGTTTTCCTTGACCAAAAAAGGTATTTTGGTGTTGTTCCCAAGCTATCTTTTGCAGCACAAAAGACTTGAGCACGTGACCTCAATACGTTCTTGACTTTATTGTTTGTTTGTTACAGATCAGGATCACCCACAAGAACCAGGTTCCCATGCTGCTGGGTCCACCCCAGAAGACACCCTTCTTTTTTTTCAAGAAGCGCAACCGCAGTCAGGACTAGAACATACGTGTGTACACATCCAAAGTTGACTAAAAACACAATTGTGATTTAAAAAGAAACACACACACAGTATACTGTACAGGCAGCTCTAACCAGATATGGAAGACTTGCAGTGATCCCTCCTGTCAACTGCCAACACAAGCCAAACGCCTGACATACATGAAAACAACTGCAAAGGAAGGGATGCAAAGACAACAACAGGAAGTTGCCGTACGAGGCCCGCTAAGAACAACCGGCGTTAAGAAAACGCCATGTATAATTCAGCTAATTCAGAGAGTGAAGCGGCTTCATCCATTATTGACCCCTTTTGTTCAGGGCTGGATGGCAGCGGGGCGTCGGGGCGTCCAGAATGGGGCCAAACATGTTGGGATTTTTGCATCCTTCTAAATGTACCTTTACGAGCAACTTTCAAGTTGAAAGTTAATATTCGAGTGGTCCAATTACTTTACATCCCCCTCAGGGACTAACAGCCAGACCACCGCAGTTTTTTTTAATGTACCAAAGCTAAAACAGCAAGCCTCCTTTTCTAAAATGCATTGCGCTATTTCGGGAAGGGTTTAAGTCACCTCCCGCGAAACATGAAGCCTGATGATGAACGGCGGCTCCGGGCTTGCGTGTGTCCCAACTGTCAAAAGTTGAGAGGGAAAGTTTGTCCAATTCTACGAGACACATATAGAATTTGTGTGTGTGTGTGTGTGTGTGTGTATATATACTGTATATATATTTATCACGAAAGTAGGATTAGATCACATGTACTGCACATACAAATGTGTTTTACCGGTACTCTATCCTCGTCATCGTTAGCTCAGCACGTCATGTTTAGCGGTGTTTGCCATTATCAGTGAGTTTTGAGGTTTTCCCCCCAAAGTGGAATTTGCAACCTTTTTTTTTTAATCCAGCATTTTGGAAATCATATTGGAGTTTTAAAATGTCGAATGAACAAATTATCTCTTCTTACAAAGTTTATGAGTGTGACATATGGGAAGTCCTCGGTTTAACTACAGACAGAAACGCCGGTCAGCTGTTCAGAATTCGACACCATTTTTCCCATTGTAGAAGTTCTCATAAATCAAACTGTCGCCAAGCAATCTTTCTGTGTAATTTTAACATTCAGGATGGTTGGACATGTGTTCAAATGAGACCAAAATAAATAAATCGGGTGTCATGGATGAGTTGCATTGCAATTGTGCCTCAAGCCTCTGCTTTTTTTTTTTTAATGTTTAGTTGTCTCATAAGTAGGGCTACAACTAAAGATTCTTATAATAATCGATTAATCTGTCAATTAGTTTGCCGATTAATTGAGGAGTCGGACTGAAAAGTCATTTTCATTTCCATCCTTTTTCATTTTCAAAAACAGGACATCTTTTCAAATTGGCAATGCTGAAAACACACAAACACATTTCTTTTGAGTCAGTTACTGGTTTGTTAGATAAACATGTCAGAAAGTAGGCTTACATGTTTTTTGTTGTATTCCAAAGTAAAAGCAGATTATTGGAAATGTTTTGTTTTAACTGACCACAAATATAATCAGTGTGAGAATATTTAGTGTGTAGAGGATGAAATTCTGAGAATTTTACTTTTTAAAAAGTCAACAAAGTATCACTCGATTGTCAAATATAATAATGGATTGATTTGATGTCTAATTTATTCACCGATTATTTGCACCTCTATACGTACGTCTCAAAAGATAATTCAACTTTGTGGGGGATCACCGTCTCAGTCCACTGGTTTTAGCAAGACAGCGTATACTGAAAAAAACATACGTTAAGGGGTGAAGCTTGGTCGCCTTTAGCCCCCCTTTCCTTTAAAATATTGCCGAGTTCACTTCAGCTCAACTCGTCAACACCGATACAAAAACACGGAGACTGTAGATAGCGTAATGTGTTTCTTGTGAGTTTGTATATGAGAAGGAGAGATGATGGCGTGTTTCCAATAGCATCGCAATGACCGTTAAAGCAAATGTCGGAGACCACTAGAACCACAATGAATGTACATACGGCACTTGTTTGTGACATTACATGTGATGTCATCTTACCACCCGCCTGCTGTTACACCAATAGAGTGAACAACAAAAAAAGGAGGTACAGTACTCAAAATGTCATCTTGGATTCATTCATCATTTTAAACAGTGAATAAATAGTACTTAGTACACATACAGTGAGCAGCAGAGGTAGGAAGTAACGAGTTTAATGCAACGCACGTTTTACTTTTATCTGAGTATTTTTGGTAAGAAGAAACGCCGCTTCCCGCTCACAGTTTGTGTGTATACTGTATCTACAGGTATTTATTATTGCGTCTATTTTGGTTTGTCCGAGACTTGTTTCCCATGACTATGTTCACCATTCCAACATACCTTGTAACAAGTGCTGATGCTGACTCTATTTGACCGTTCAAACTGAGCGAGGTGGTGACAGACTCACTTACATGAAACATGGCAAAATCAAAATTTGTCTCTCAGATTGGCTCACACTCACCCTCTACCTTAGTGAAGAAATGGATGGATTGAACTACAGCTATGTCATGTCCAAGTGATGGCATTTCAGGAACTAAAAAAAATCCACATGGAACTTGAGAAACAACTTGAGTTGGTAGAACTCAGACTGTTTTGAAGTAATTCAAAGGATGTCCGCGTTGTCGATAAATGTGGGTGAATCCAAAGTTTCAAAGTTCAATAGAATTGAATTATATATTTTGGAGTCTCCAGTGAGCCTATTTTGCTGTTTCACGTGTAAAACCAGAAAGTTCATTAAAGACCGTCTAGTGTGGCCCAATTTCCCTTGGTTTGTCATTTTCCTTTAAAAAATATATTGTTTTAAAGTGATATTGTTGGGCGAGATTCGAATGTGTACATTTCCGATTTTATATTTTTGTCTATTTCAAAAAATGAATTGGAAGTTTACCCATCAAGTACTCAGTACTTGAAGTTTTTTTTTTCACTGAATACTGAATGATTTGGATGACTACATTACATACTAACAAAAAAACAAAATTACATGTAGTGGGTTGGTGCATTGGTCAAGAAAAAAAAACTACATTTTGGTGAGGAACTGGATAAAGGGTGCAGGCATACGAATGTAGTTTTCACTGTTTAGTGGCAACATCTAATTTCCCTCGTGGGATGAATGAATCGAAACATTGAAGCATCCGCGTCAACACTCGAAACGGTACTCCCCACCCATAAACAAGCAAATTGGTCATTGGTCTGGGTTCTATTGAATGACATTGTTATTATATGTCATCATATATATATATATATATATATATAGAGAGAGAGAGAGAGAGAGAGAGAGAGAGAGAGAGAGAGCATGACTTATGACGGCATACTCAAGTAATGGCAGTACTTCATGTTAGATTATTTAAATATTTATGACCTAGAATTATATTCTCCAGAAATATGTACGACAGTTATGACTTAAGTAGTGGGGCAATGGCGCATTCCAATTTATGTATAAATTCGGGTTACGTCACTGAGGTATGACTCATTGGCATGAAAGCGGTTGGCAACGAGGGTTGTTTTGAGGCATTGAGTGATGTTGTATTTTGAAAGACTACCAACTGTGTACATTAGAATGCGTATGTGCTAGTTGATAACACCACAAATTGATTGCTAATCAGATAATGTGATTTGATCAAACATGCCCTCTGTTTTGACATGACTGAGGGTCAAGGGCGGGGGCGGAGGCGAGCCCTCCGCCACATTCCACCCCCAACATTCCATGAAATCAATAGCGAAGCTTTCTGTGTTGGCTGCTGGCCTTGCAATATTTGACCAACTAAACCGATGAAAAAATTGTAACTGTGTATTTATTTTCGATTGTTCTGATGAAGTCACCAACATTCGTGATTAAAACAAAATCCCATCTGGTGATTTAATCAAGTTGTTTCTGTAAACATTAAAAACAAATGCTGAGTTGTTTCGCTAACCTACCCACTGAATAACTGTGGATCTGGAGCAGATTGTGTTCCTTTTTTCCAAGGTTGGGTTAATCAATTTGACCCAGCAGATTGAGTTGAAGACTGGATTTGGACAGGCTGAAAAACTGAAGCTCGGCACTATTTTGGACATATTGGTTGTTGTGTACTGAAATTCAATATAACGTGTTTTTTTTTTTAGAACACATTGGTGGCAGCTGGCTGGATCAGTGGGTAACAACACTTATTTTGATCACAGAGATCTGGATGAAAGTCAAGGTGAATGTTAATATGATGCGGGTGAGGGGAGAAGAAGCGGAAGAAAAACAGGCCAAAATGCAGATGCCAGGGGAACAGCAAGGGCAAGAGACTACTTCATACTTGGTGTGGTTTTTAAGAAATATGTCTGAAATGAAGAATTAAATATTTTTACACCGGTACGGAGGCTAAATAGAGGATGCTTGGGATGAAACTTAAGGTACCAGTTAACAAACTAGGAAGGTGCCCTGTAATATTTTTAACAGTTGCCCATTAAAGGGGCAATATGATCAAACTTTGTAGTCCAAGTCTAGAGTCTTGCTGCAGAATTTTGTACTGACTGCAAACTTTTATACTCGATGACCAGAAAGCAGAACGTTACAATGGTCAGATGTATCAATGTTACAATGTTACGAGGTGTAACAAATATTATAACAATGAAAAAAAAACATTTATTGAAAAATATTCCTAAACTACCAGTCAAACAATGTAAAAGATTTTGGGCGGGGAGATCCAACATAATACTGTTTGTCCTCATTTAAAAACATGTCACTGTCCTCCAATGGCATTCATTCTTGTTTTATATTTTACTTTTTTTGGAATTGTCAACATGTCACTAGGATTTTTCCTCACCTATTGGAGAAATCTGCGATGTGCTTTTCGAGTCATCTTTACAGGACGGCCACTCCAAGGGAGAGAAGCATTCGTGCAGAACTTTCTCCATTTCTAGGCAATCTCTCGTATTAATTGAAGAATTAATGAACATTCGTAGATTAAGGATTCAAGGTGTTCATTTGTTATTCCAATAAAATAAACACTTCTATGCTTGGATCCAAATTGGTTTCTGGGGGCCCAGCATCCAGCAATACATAATAAAAGTTTAATGAGTAAAAATCCAAACCAGAATATTGCACCGCCAATACAGATGTTGCTTTTACGTAGAATCGAATATTATCCACAAAGCAGCAATTTATGATGTTAAAAGAGTAACTCCATTCACATTTCTTGACTGATTAAAGTCAAAAGATTGGTCATTACTTGAAGACACAAGACATTTCAGAGCAATGCGGGGTTGTGTGGGGCGTTGTTTGTTTGTTTGTTTTTTTGTCATGCGTTAGCTGCATCGCTGTTTCTGATGTCGTTTGTGACAATCCTCTCAGGCATTTTTTGACAAACAGCAACGAGGGGTTTGGCTCCAAGAAAATGCTTACAATATGCCTCAGATTTATGACATGAGAATTTTACATTTTGGTCAAGATTTTAGCAAGCATCATGGAAGTTGACATGTTTGATTTGCTTTCGCGGGCCACATGAAATGATGTGGTGGGACAGATCTGGCCCCCAAGTCTTGAGTTTGACACTTGTGGTCTAGACGTTCAGATACTTTTTCCACTCTGCACTTGTATGTCTAATAAAAACATGTTGACATATTATAATTTTATATAGTGTATTTGTTTCTTGTTAAGTCTTAGCTGATCATATTTTGTGACTCATTTATACGGTAATCCAAATCTTTCAAAAAATGTTCGCCATCTTTTTCTTGAAACTGTTTGCTCCATATTACTAATAAGCAATCATCCAAATCGCTTTGTTGATTTTTTTTTTCTCTCGCACTATCAACAGGACATTTCTCCTCCCCGCAAGCATATTTTGGAATGGTCGTAATTAGCATGCTAAATTGAGCTAATGTGAAAGCCCGCACGGCAGAAACCATTTAACAGTTTAAACTATGTTCTTTTGCATCTCTTCTGTGATAAAGTGGCTTCTTGGAGAATCACTCCAACGTGACCAAAGAAAAAAGGGACAGAAATAGTCCAAGAACATGTGGGTCAGCAAATATGGAAACCATAAAGGGAAAGTGTGGATTAGACAGTTGAGAAGAAAAGTGTGCCTTTGGCGAGGCTTCTTGAGCATGGCTGTATAGATAACAAGGCAGGAATTATCTGGCGACGTGCTATTAATAGCCATCATGTCAAATCTTGTCCCTCACTCAGGGAATATGCAGCGCCCAAAGGCTACACTTAAAAAAAATTCATAAGTACATGAAAAAAGTGGAGGCCGCAATATTTGTTTTAATTCCTGAAAACAAAATGCATTCATATGTTTCATATTTTTTATGCTGGACATGCGTGTATTTCCTTGGACAATGACTTTCTGTTTATCAGAAAGACCAAGTTAACTCTCTGAAATTTTGCGACAAAAAAAAAAGGCCACAACCATTTACAAATGCTTTTCATTTAAAACCAAAACTTTATGATTTGTATTGCTCACGGCAGTATATGAAATACGTATTTTTTTAGGGCATGCTGATGATGTGCTTTTATTTTCTGTGCATTTATTTAAATGCATATGAAGAACAATTGTTCTGAGATGAATGTTCTTGGGCTAAGTAAAGACATTAGTCTTTACTTAGAAAGAAATAGAAAAAATAGACATTTTTTTAAATTAAATAGAAAAAAGTAAAGGATTAGCCGAAATTACTCAAAGGTCAATTACACCCGCGTCACACTGACCTACACTAGCACTAGTCGGCCTTTCGAGGGATGAGGAAGTCATCCTGACCTCACGGCAAAATGCACAGTCTGCATACACTGTATGCTGCGTTTATTTTAAGCCAGAGCAACACTATGCACATGCCCTCTGAATGCCTCCCAATAAGCACCCACCATATCCACGCCGAAAAATGGTGCGCCAGCGGCCCCGCGGGCTTCTGCTAGCAAACACGTCCTCTGCTATTTCACGCTTAGCATGCGTACAATTGAATGTGACAGCTGCTATTTTGGGCCACACTCTCACCTACACAAGCACAAATCTTCATCTTGTTGAAAGACAAGCCGCTGACCTGAGGCATGACCGAACGTGATGCCGCATCAGCGCCATAACAGAAGTGCCAGCATTTATCCAGGGAAGTGGGGTAGAGTGCACTTTCACACAGCAACAGGGCATTATGTGGATAATTATGTCTGTGTATGGTGCGAGGTATTTGAAAGCGACAATTGACTTCAGCGAGTATTGGGTGTTCAACTTTGCATCCCTGGCCCTGTATAGACCCTTCTGTTCCGATGTCACGTTTGTACGCCATGTGCTAAGGCATCCATGTTAGAGGACAAGCAGTCGAGGGCACACAGTCGAGTGAGTGAGTGAGATAACACAGGTAAAATAGTCCCTATCTGTTTTGTGTTCATAACAATAGGGAATAATTTTGCAGTTTAAGGTTGCTCTAATCACTTCATAGCAGTAGTATGCTGTTTGCATACCCATGCAAGTTTTAGGTTGTATTGCCGTTCAACGTTAATCTGGTAATAATGTAGAAATACAGTTGTTATACATGGATGGAATATCACAGAACATTTCGTCGGTCTTGCATACGGGTTCAGGTGATAATCATGACATTTGAAACCCGGGCACATTGTCTGGTGAGGAATGTGTTGCAAACAATCACGTCTCTTTGTTAGCAGCTATCTTGAGATGCCTTGACACCGTGCATCATGACGAGTTTATCTGTACACAAATGATTTAATTAAAGTTAACTTTAACATTAAAGTTATGTGTACCTCGATAGATAGATTTATTCCCCTCCAACATGTTTTATAAACACATTTCAACTTCTTGAAACACTCTTAAAAATAACACTACATTCAAACAAGTTTTTTAAAGTATTCCAAAACAACTGTTGTCCGTCTTACTTGCAGTTCTCGAAATGAGATGCAAAACTGTCTTGCTTCAAGCTGTTTATTTTTCACTCCCATTTGAAGTTTACTGTAAAACTGACAGTTAAACACATCCTTCCTGAGCCAAAACCTTATCATGGAGGAGGAGTTTGTGTTTGTCTCAGTTTTGTCCCCCACTCTGTTTATGCAGAACAGCAATGCAGAAGAAAGGTGAGAAAATGGCGGCTGTGCCAGCCAGTGTGTAAATCATGATTTACTATTATCGACGTGGCACAGTTCCATAATCTGTGCATCGTGGCTGCAGGGATTTGACGGTTTATTACTGTAGGGATAGATTTAAGAGAGAGATGCTTTTAAGAGTGTACGGGATGTTGGTTGGGGCGGGGGGTGGGGGGGTCCTAATTTCGTGTCAGAAGGTGATAATGTGATAATTTTGTATTTTTTCATGACCTCTAACTTTTCTGTGGTTCTAGCCGTTTACATACTCACAACATACATATGCATGCAAGCCCACAGGCACATGCTTGGACAGCTAACTTGCATGAGTCTTGCATCCTTTGGTTTTAATCCTACAAAGTAACTTTGGTCATTCATTCATTCATTCATCTTCCATACCGCTTGATCCTCACTAGGGTCGCGGGGGTGCTGGAGCCCATCCCAGCCATCTCCGGGCAGTAGGCGGGGGACACCCTGAATCGGTTGCCAGCCAATCGCAGGACACACAGAAACAAACAACCATTCGCACTCACACTCACACCTAGGGACAATTTAGAGTGTTCAATCAGCCTGCCACGCATGTTTTTGGAATGTGGGAGGAAACCAGAGCACCCGGAGAAAACCCACGCAGGCCCGGGGAGAACATGCAAACTCCACACAGGGAGGCCGGAACTGGAATCGAACCCGGTACCTCTGCACTGTGAAGCCGACGTGCTAACCACTGGACTACCGGGCCGCCCTAACTTTGGTCAATGATTGATTATTTTGCAATTTGATTTGGAGAAGGCGGCCCGGTAGTCCAGTGGTTAGCACGTGGGGTCCACAGTGCAGAGGTGCCGGGTTCGATTCCAGCTGCGGCCTCCCTGTGTGGAGTTTGCATGTTCTCCCCGGGCCTGCGTGGGTTTTCTCCGGGTGCTCTGGTTTCCTCCCACATTCCAAAAACATGCGTGGCAGGCTGATTGAACACTCTAAATTGTCCCTAGGTGTGAGTGTGAGCGTGGATGGTTGTTCATCTCTGTGTGCCCTGTGATTGGCTGGCAACCGATTCAGGGTGTCCCCCGCCTACTGCCCGGAGACAGCTGGGATAGGCTCCAGCACCCCCCGCGACCCTAGTGCGGATCAAGCGGTTCGGAAGATGAATGAATGATTTGGAGAAATTGATGGTATTTACCTTGATCAAAGAAGGAAATTGTAATACAGTTCTATAATCAACTATATGTGACATACAAATAGTACTACAGTATTTGATTTCTAATGTTGCATCCCGAGATGTAAATGAAGTAACCTAATTCTAAATAGTGTATGTGGAGTACTGTACACTGCTTCTCTTCAGTACATTTCCACTGACGCTGGTCCTTTAAATCGACTTCGCAGTCGACAGTTGAGTGAGGTAAAAATTGTGAATGAAATCCAACCATTCATAAAAATAGGTCAGTGCCGCGCTCCGATTGGCCAAACGGTCTGCTGCATAATTCATGAGCTATCGCGCTCTGATTGGTTGCGTTCGTTAACAGACACCTCACTTCGACCAATCAGTGCGCGTCTCTGCGTGCGCTCAAGCCCAAGGGAAAAGCAAGTGGATCCATGAACGAAGCTCTCAGTCAAGTTTTGTTAGTGGAGACGGTTACATCAATCCTAGCGTGCGGTAACACCGCGAGCTACTCGTTCGTCTTTCTTTTCTCTCCATTTTGTGGACATATCCACCGCATTCCCTTGCTAGAGAGGAACCAGACAAACCCAGTCGAGGTAAGCTTCATGTCTACTTATCTGCACAAGTTATTTTTCGCAAAAGGTTTGAGGCGAAAGAGCGCAACGCCATTTTAGCACATTTTACTTTCCACGAACACTTGTTTACGTGCGTCACAAATAAATGAATCGCCATTTAACAATAAAAGCATGCTTTTACTGTGTTGGTTTGATTGTTTTGTCGTAGCTGATTTTTTGTGATTTCGTCTTTAGTTGTTTTTTTTCTTTTTTTATGAATGAAGGAGCCTGTGGTTCCCCTCCTGTGCGTTTCCACGCGCATCGAGTATCAAGTTTCACTTCATTGAGAAAAACAAGGTGACGAAGGGTGGGGGAAGGGCGGAGAGGAGTAAAGGGGGGTGTTGGGTGACAACCCCACCACCGTGAAGTCTAGAAGCCGAAAAGTTAAAAAAAGTTTGTGTTGCATAATTTGAGCCGAGAACCACTGCTGCTTTCGCGACCACTTGTTTTTCATCCTCGGCCGTATTGCGTTCAGTATTTTGTTTTGTTTTTTCATTCTCAGTCGAATGATATCATTTGCTCCTAATGCAACATTTGAGTTGCAGTATTTGAAAATAATTCCAGCTGCAAAGGAAGTATACACCTGGTTCCTGGTACATATCGGTGCGCTTTATAAACTGTCAAAATGTGACTTGTGTGACGTGAACATGGCGCCACACGAACACACACTCATGTTCTAAATGCTATCTGCTTGGCGTCTGCAGTAATTGCCTTCAGCTACGCTTTATTCGTCATCCATTAACGAGAGATAGCGGAGTGAGTCATATCTGTGGGCCCACAGAGAGATATAAGAATGGAGGCCACTGCTGGCTGCTGCCTATTGTTTTACAAATACAACTTTTTATGTGTCGTTACTTACTCTGAATTCATAACAGTAATGGTGATGTTTAGTTCAAGGGCTGGCCTCCTTTCAGGATGTTTTGCTCAAGATATGCAAGCTGATTATACAGGAGAGCTTTTGCCATTTCAGTCAATGAGTCCGTCTTATGTAACTGCATTATGCGTGTTTACGTTGTGTGACTTCCACTCGCCTGGCACAGCTCAAATCTCAAGAATCCGCCCGTTTGTGGCAGCATGCCAATCAAGGCGGACGGTACATGACGTTTGTGTCGCTTTTGTTTTCCAGTGACCCACAAAGCACCGTTTCTTCAACACAACCCCCCTTCCCTCCCCATCCCCAGGAAACCAGAAACTAAACATGGACGGCTTCTACGACCAGCAGGTCCCGTTCATGGTCCCGCCCAATGTAAGTGGCACACGTCACAAGCATCGTACGTGGGACAACCCACAGTCCATCATTTGGCTGGCAGATCCGCTTGTACTTTGATGTCGTCGGACCGCCGTTAAAGTGCGCTTTCCCCTTGTGCTCCCTATAACAGTCTCGTGTCGAGGAGCACAGCAGGGTGTTCGGTGACAGGAAGAGGAAGTTTGTGGACACAGAGCTCGCCCAGGACACAGAAGGTGTGTGGCTTAGGTTGCAATCAAGCCTACCATCAATCAAGAGAATAATCCTAATATCTTTGTTATCTGATGGACAGAACTCTTCCAAGATCTCAGTCAGCTTCAGGATATCTGGATCGCAGAAGGTGAGTTTGACTTGCTTTATGATCCGGGAACCTTTGTTGTTCCGGTGTTTCGTTTCTGGACAAATGCTGAGTTTGAAGTTTTGGGGTGGAACATTAACTTGAGTGTGAACTCATTCTACGTTTTGGTGTTTTGCAACAAGGGGAGGGCGGCCAAAGTCCTGCCTGCTGACTCAGAAAGTTTTTTGTTAATAGATGGCGATTGGTTGCATTTTGAGTTTGTCCAACCTGTCCGTTCATGTTCATTTTTGCCGTGTTTTAACTTTTTGCCTCTTTCTTCTCACAGCCCAGGTGCCAGATGACGAGCAGTTCGTCCCAGACTTCCAGTCGGATAGCTGTGAGTACTCCTTCATATGGTCGTTGCCCATGTCCCCCGACGCTGCCTATACTGCCTTCTAATTGGGATGTTTTAAGCATTGCCACGTCCCAGACTTGCTCCTTAGTTGCTTAGAGTGGAGCGTCAGGATGTGCTTCTTTTACAGTATTTGTCACAAAAGTTCCTTGACCCAAAGTCTGGGTCACCCATTGTTTATTAAAATGTCTTAATCCCATCAAGGACAAACGTCATCCTTTGTCCTCAGAAGTCTGCTTTGGGCTTGTGTGCGCTCTCTTGTCCGCCTCTCCCTCTCAACCATTTTGAGTTTAATCAGCCGATTGGCATGGGGCATCACATGAGCCAAGCTCCTAATCTGATTTCACACTTTCCCGCACTCGGGCCTCGCTGCCGGAGCGGACCAGATTCCAGTGGATAGGGCGGTTGCTTGCCGCCTCCACTCTGCTTTCCAAAATTCTGTGTTTGTGTGCGTGTGCACTCCTGTCCTAAAATGTGTCCTGCTGTTTGCGACCGGGGTTCACTTTTATCAACTGGGGGAACGGGGCCGCTTAGCAGCCTTGTGGCACGACGCTGGAATCAGAAGGGTAGCGTGGGAACATTCGTAGCTGTGTTAGTAAAGACAGTTTGCGCTGTTGCTTCTCTGCGAGTGTGAGATGAGTTGCTGACGGTGGCTGCCGTTGCCAGGCTGCAGGCATTCTCTCTCGCACCTATTCAAGGCCAAATTGCGAGATAGGCGATTACAATGAGACGGCAGTGGTGTGAATCGCAGAGTTGATATCGAAGAAATGCTCTCAACCCTGTAGACCCCCCCCCGAATAATGTATTCCTCTTACCCAGATGTGGGCAAACTACGGTCCGCGGGCCAAATCCGGCCCATTGGTCTTTTTAATCCGGCCCGCCGAAGGTTGGTACACAATTAAGGTTCGATGTCAGCGACTGCATTCATTTCATTTGGACTTGTAATGACAGGCATTTCAACGCCAGTTGGCACAGTTACTTGAAGTTGCAGAGCATTGGGAGGAAGGGGGAGACGATACGGAAGCCCGCAGTAGCACCAAGTCCCGTTTGATACGACGGAATAATGTACTCTTAAAGTCTGAAAAACGTCCCCAAAAATGCAAAATATTGCTTTTTAAATCAAGAAATCCAATTAATATTCTGTAGAATTTAGTTCACCCTTTTGAGCCGGCCCTCCATAATATTTTCAGGTTCTCATGTGGCTCTGTGCAACAAATAATTGCCCACCCCTGCTCTTTCCTATACACTTTGAACAAGGGATAAGCACTTGAACCCGTGTCTGAGGAGCAGCAGATGGCAAAAGCATAGGATGCAAGGGCCTGTTCAGAGAAGACATTTTTCCTTGCAATACCATAAGTTGGTCTTCCTAGTTGACTCCCAGTCGGTAGAATGACAGATGGACTGCTCCACGCACAATGTAATTAGGGCATAAAAAGGTATAGCATAGCAGCGTCAACCATTTTGCGCCGTTTGAGTGAAAAAGAAAATCTTTTTCCCGCCATTAGACTTCCGAGTGTGCACACACACACACGGGACCGCGCGTTCGTTGTTTGCTTGGCCGCAGTCCATCAACGCCCTCGTCATCTGACGCCCTCTCCTCTCCGGGATCTAGTTTCTTCCAGGCCATTATGCGGCGCCCTGGTAACTGCAGCCGCCATGCGCCTCTGGTCTAATGGTTACAGCAGCAGCCAGGGAAGAAAATCATTCACCGCCATTAGATTGCAGCCACACTGATTCATGGGTATTGGGATTGAGTGCGTCCTAATGGGACTCAAATGTGAAATTTGATGGGTTTGATGCATCGAGTGCGGCTACACAAACAGTAGGGCATGTATGGATAAATAACTGCTGACTGGGTCTGGACAGTTGCGGCAATACTTGCAAGTATTGTCCGTAAGATGCGCTAAATAAGATTAAAAGAAACGGTTGCGCTTCTGCTTATGATTTCAATTACGTACGTTGGTGGTATCTGGCCTTTTATCTGATGTGGTCGTTATTGTCATCTCTCTGCTGTCCAGTGATGTTTCATGGACCGCCGGCGACGAAGATCAAACGCGAGCTGACTCCCTCCAAAGAGCTGTCCCCGTGCCACCAGGACAGCAGTCCCATTCCCTACGCAGAGAAGTGCCTTTACAGCTACAGGTACAAGAAGATCAAAGATATTGGAAGAAGGAATAATAGCAATCCCTCTCTAATTGACGCTTCCCTTTTGACCTCAGTGCCTGCGACAGACAGTCCACTTCTGGCTTCAAAGCCTTAACCCCTCCCTCCACGCCAGTGTCTCCGTGTGGGTCCACCAGCGCTGCTGGAGCGAGGCCCCATAACGAGCCTACACCACCCCCTCGTACCAGTGTAGCCAATCTGAACCCTGGAGCACGGCCGCTACATGTCCCACAGCAGCAACAGCCCCTCGCGCAGAGTTCAGGCCCGCAAAACCGGACGACGCTCTCGGTCCACAGCCCGCCATTCGCCGTGCCGTGTGCACTAATCGGCCAGGATGCCAATAACTTTACACCGGAGCACCGGTAAGTCGTGCCCCAAAGGTCCAAGCGGCGCTTCGAATCGACTGATAATCGATAATCCTTTACTTTAAGTCTTTTTGTTTGCGGTAATGCAAATTTCCCACTCTTGGCAAACACAAAGTCAGTTCCAATACATCTGATAGATGTGCAACCTGTCAGGGGTTGCCAGTCACTGCTTGTTTTGTCCTTGGACATTGCACAATACACATTGTCCGTTCTCAAAGTGTGCGTCTGACCGTAACGACGTCCTTTCATTAAATGATTCATGTTACATTTCTGCTACTCTCTTTAGGTTCCAGAGGCAGATGTCAGAGCCATGTCTACCTTTTCCCCCATCAGAGAGTCAAGGGCGGCCCCACTTCCTGCCCCAGCTGGCCAATATCAACGGTCGGCCGCACGAGGGCCGGCCACTGTACCACCGGCAACTGTCCGAACCCCTGGTAGCCGTGCCCCCACATGGCTTCAAACAAGAACTCATTGACCCGAGATACGCCGAGCAGGGCGTTCCCAGCGTAGGCCCGCAGCACCAGGCTGCGTTCCACTCGATGGCCATCAAGCAGGAGCCCCGTGATTTTTGCTTCGATACCGGTGAGTGACGCTTCATCATTTTTTCCTTTGAGCCAGGTAGTCCACAGCTAGCTCGGGGTTAGGAATGTGCCTGGCCGTATTTGTTCAGACTGCTGACACATGAATGCAAGTTTTAGCATGTAATGGTGGCATGGGTGCACAGGTACTCCCTTTCACACTCGCACTTTTCACTGAGTCTAATCTGATCAGTCCTCCGAGTCAAGCCAGTAAAGTAAAAGTGGGTCTTTTAGCTCAGCCTAAGCCTCGAAGGGCAAAAAGTAAATGGGTCATCCAGCCAGGTGGCAAGAAGCTCCTCACTGAGCCTACCTGGAATAGATCGAGGCCAGAGTCCTCAGAGGACTTTGTGGCCCACAAGATCGTCGTATCTTGCCCAAAAAAAAAGCCTTAAAATGTCTCCACTTGATGGTGCGCGAAGGAGCCAAACATTTGTCAGCCCACCTTCTGGGGTGGGCGGGGAAACCTGTGAGTCTCAATGAAAGAGATTCACTGTTTGGTCACATGGTATAAATCAAACAAGCGCCTGACTGTTGTCCTAACACCCACACACCCAGCTGTTACGCTCTGCAGCACCAACATCCTCTTTAGCTGAAACGCTCGAACTTTGCTGGAGGAGGAAAAAAAAACCCAACAACGTCACAAACTCTCCCTTTTCTGCACAGTGGATGACCGGCTGGCCTGGCAGTGATGTAATGACAAATCCTCTTAGCTTCTTATGGCCTTTAAACACCTACGTCACATCAGGCTATCATCTCGAGATGGGCAGAAGACGTCCATGTTGGGGATACTGGCAGGGACTGTACTAGTTTTTTTGTTTTTTTTAAACAGCCAAGTAAAAACAGATATTCAGTGTGTCAGTCTTTTGTTACGCGAACTTCCTGTGGAGTATAGTCTTGCTTACGGTTGACTTCTGTCAATCTTATCAGTTGATGGGAGACAGAAAAATGAACAATTGCGTCGCGGTTGGTATGCCAAGACAAGCGGAAGCCTGGCCCCAAACCCCGGGGTGGAGGGGGGGGCGCTTGTAACTTGATTATCATTGAGATTTAACGCAGCAGCCACATCACTAATCCAGTTTAAAGGCTTTGTGGGCGTGCGAGGGCTGGAATGGGTTGCGTGGCGCTACCCTGATCGAGGTTTTTAAGTCTACTCCGAGATATGCGAGCGTAGGCGGGTGGCAGTGGAAGTTGCGGCTTCATGTAACTGGTAGCGGCAACTAATCCGTCCATCATTACTGGTATTTATCAACACGAAGCCAATCACGCAAATCAAAGATGTTATTTAAAACGGTGTATCTTTATACGCAAAGTCCAAATATATCTATCAGCTGTGAGGTGGATTTTGATGTGGCGCACATCGGAGATGACACTAAAGGCTGCGTTGTCTCTGGTCTAAAATTATACGCCCACTGTCTTTGTTTTGCAGAGGTGCCCAACTGTCACTCATCCTTCGGGACAGCGGGGAGCTACTACCAAAATAACCGCGAAAGTAAGTTGTTTTTTTTTTCTTTTTCTCGTGAGTTTGAAGCGTTTTGTCGGTGAGGTATTACCATCCCCTGAGCCGTGCGGGACTTATTGAGCCGTAGAGGGATCAAGCGCGCATGAACGAGTAGAGGTCAGCGGCATTTTAAGTGACCGGTCAAGGGGAAGAGGATAGCCCATGCTAACGATGAACTGCGCTTTGGATTGCTGTGTGTTTTCTCGTCACAATCTACTCATAATAAATCTTTCAACCTCAGGCTTCTCCTTCGAGCGAGATACTCAACTCTACTTTGACGATACCTGCGTTGTCCCTGAAAGATTAGAAGGTGAGATTTTTTTGGGAGGGCTGGCGGGGGACAGGATTTCCGCTCGAGATTTTTTTTTTTTTAATTCTTCTACTCTTCCGTGATGTGCAATGAATAGTGAGTCTACTTCACACTCGCCATGTGGCAGGAATGTCTCACCACACTGTGACCGTGAAGTGCAGAACTGACCGTCTTGCTTTATTGTCACCCTCAACCCCCGCCACGTTCCCGGCTCAATTTTCTCCCTCTCCTCCATGCAGGTAAAGTGAAGCAGGAGCCCTCCATCTACCGAGACGGACCCCCGTACCAGCGCCGCGGCTCCCTGCAACTCTGGCAGTTCCTTGTCACTTTGCTAGACGACCCGGCCAACGGGCACTTTATCGCCTGGACGGGTCGAGGAATGGAGTTCAAGCTCATTGAGCCTGAGGAGGTCAGTGGTTTGGCTGCAGCAGCTGCTTTTCCATTTTTTGACACTGCCGCTGAGTTTGTAACTTACGGACCCTCCTCTTAAGGTGGCTCGCCGCTGGGGAATCCAGAAGAACAGACCAGCCATGAACTACGACAAGCTGAGTCGCTCTCTGCGTTACTACTACGAGAAGGGCATCATGCAGAAGGTAAAGGCACGTTACCCCTTTGTTTCCTTCCATCCTTTACAATGGCACGTGTCCACGGTGTGGATTTGCGTTCAAATGGATGTCAAATGTTTTCTATTCAATTTTGGTTCCCAGGTGGCCGGTGAGCGGTACGTGTACAAGTTTGTGTGCGACCCCGAGGCCCTCTTCTCCATGGCCTTCCCCGACAACCAGAGGCCTAACCTAAAAGCTGACCCGGACAGCCTGCCAGGCCTTGATGATGACACAGTGCCCCTCACCCACTACGAGGAGAACGCTCCCTACCTATTGGATGGCGCAGATCATTGTGTTGCTGGCTTGCCCTTCCCCGACGGTTGCAGCTACTGAACCACCACACAAGAATGCAAAAAGAAAAAAACACTCCCCCAAGTCTCTTGACGCTTTCAAATTCAGAGGTGCACCTGCAGAGTGGCTCGCTAAGGCCATCGTGGATCTCCTTGCTTGCTGATTTATGGGGGGGGATTGCCACAAACAATGGACAAATGTTAAAGGTGTGACAAACTGCAGTGGGTTGTGAGACCGGTGAACTGAAACTCCAGCTCCTCCCTTTGGAGTGGAAATAGATGCAAGGTCTGAAGACCTCCAATGTTTCGCAAAGAACCTGGGACGCAAGAGCAGATTTGGTGATTTTTATTTTTATTTTTTTGTGACAATCTGATATTCCTATACAATCAAGAGAGATCTAAAACCTAACAAGACTAAGTGCAGTACTCTTTGATAGATTCAAACTGCTCCTTGTTTTTATGCTTCTGCACCTGAGTTAAAACATGAGTGAAAGGGCTGTGAACTGCAAATAGATTGTCCAGCAACCCTTTTTGATCATTTCTGTAGATATGACTTTTTTTATTGCCACTTTTTTGGACTTTAGAGTATTACAGACTAGTTGGTTTGGCTCCTCTCTCGTGTAAATGCGTTCTTTAGTTGTCATACCCTTGTAAGAGATTGTATCTGCTACCACCCTCTTTGAATACTGCAAACCTTGGTACAAGTCTGTGCTGTATTGTTCAATTTTAGAACTAATGAGCACTCGTCTTAAAAAAAAAAAAAAAAAAAAAAAGGGATGCATATGCAAGTACATAATTCTCCCGCAGAGACCTTTTTATAAATGGTCGAGTTGCTCTTTTTTGCTTGTTTTGTGTGCGTGTGTGTTTGTTTTTACATTGCCATCTCCGCTGTGGTCAACCAACTCCTGATGTGCGGGTTTGGAGGAAGCGTCGCGGACTGCATGCGGAGAATAAAAGAGAAAAAAAAATCTTTCGACACCTTCCATGAGATGACAAAGGTGACTTTGCATGATATAAACAGCCAAGACTGCATCCACCAACACAACACTTTAGTGTGTTTGGATGAACATTTGTATGTTTCTGTATTTTATTTTTTTGGAATGAGGGCAACGTTAAAACTTATATAAAGTATATATTTTTGCTAAAAGCCCGCAGTCCAGTTATTTTTTTTTAATGTGTCCCCTATGTAGTTCTGGCAATGGCATTTAAAAAAAAAAAACACCAACAATAAAATCTCCTGAAGACTTTGACTGCAGACTGATCTGTATGACCAGATGTTTTCATGAGGCGTGTAAAAGGCCGGTTCATGCCACATTACGGGATGCACAGGGACAGGCCGCGCTTGGATACGCTTCTGTAGCCCCCACCCCCTCTCGCATTGTGTTCCTTACAGTTGAGTTTGTTATCATGTGTACTGGGTCAAATAAACACTCTATGCTTCACTGCTTGCTGTGCTGGTGTATTTCTTTTATGATCTTACGAACATCGCCCCCGCATTATCGCTGGAAGCCTGACCTGGCTGTTATGAATCATACTTTTATTTCTGATCAATTTTCGGACTAATTATCCCCTACTCCCGTTGAGAAACATCATGTGACAAAATATGTAGATGGTATTTCATTTCAATAGATTTGAAAAAAATTGTAATCTGTCTGGCTTTGGCATTTAAAAAATAGATAATGCTGTTTTTCCCCCACCTGCCATATCATTGATGTCTGAATAATGTGAATCACTGTTCGATGGGGAATTGTGTTGCTGAAGTCTGTGTACAGTAGTTAGTACAGTATTTGACGTGACCGGTCCTTTGCATAAAAGAAACTTCTTGGGCTTGAAGTACTTGTTTAGTGGGTCTGGTAGCTTGCTCTCATGCTTTGACAATTATCGCCGCAGCCAAAGGGCAGCTGTGGCCAATGCAAATGGAGTTGCTGTTATTTGGTCATACACTGAGCTACAATCAGTGGCATTCCGTCAGGGCCAGCAAAGCCTTCTCTGCTGGCCGACACATTCTCAGAAAAGTAAATTTACTTTTTAAGCTTTAATTTATGTTATTTTATTTTCATAAATATGGAAAATATGGAAACAAAATTATTCTCTGTATTCTTTACGTCATATTATTTCCACTTAGTCAAGTGGCTTTCGATGTTATTTAAAATAACATTGAAAGCCACTCGATAAATAATTTGTTTATTATTGTAGTTTTTAACCAATCATATTTCAGCTAGCTTGTGTTGCCAGGTACATTACACTTGCTTGGGGCTTCAGATTAAACAGAGCAGGCCCCTGTGCGCTGTGAGTGAACGGGCACAGTCAGGTTGCAATAGCCTCGGACTCGTGATCTGACTCGTCTGCGTACTCGGGCCAGATAGAAGGCCTTACATCGAGACTGGCCGTGCGCTCGGTGATTGGATTAGCGCTACTACTGTGACTTGTTCAATAAAGATTCTTTAAAAAAAATTGGGATTAGCGCCTGATAGAGCTATCACTGTTTTGATATGCACTGTTGTAACTCATGCAGGCTTACTCTAGGTGCATATTTGATTGTTGCTAACAATCAAATATGCTTTATGGACTGGTTTTAAATGCTCCTGAAATTAAGTGATGCTTGACGAGCCTATTCTATTGTGTATTTATATGACGTCACTGAAGGCCTAAAGTTGAAATGCACGGCCCGCCACTGGACAATTGATCATGTGAAAATGGGACAAAAATGCAGCTAGTCGTAAAAAGTGAAGAGACGAGTTTGGGATTGGATTAAAAGACGATTTAACGCGGTAACCTTTGTTTTGCTTGTAAATGTAAAAAAGCTACAAGCATCACATGCATAGAATACATTGTACATATTTCACGCCAGGCGACGTCCGGTGGGATGGATGTGACGTCAACAAGTTTGCACGTGAACATCTGCCGTGAGCTGTGGCCAACAACTTCTTGCACCACAAAATGGTATTACAAAACTACTGGTATACTCTAAGATGGTTCAATGATCTTGTTGTTTACGATGATACTAGTGCAGCGTGTTATACCGGAGACAAATTCCTTGTGTGTTCTACATACTTGGCCAATAAAGATGATTCTGATTCTGATTCTGATTCTGATGCTCATCATTCTGCTTCTCTGTTTTACTTTTCCCCCCCCGGACTCCAATAAATGGCTGAAAAGTGCCTCTGTGACTGTTGCTGTAATTTCCCACATCCAATGTTACTGTAGTACGTGTCTATGATAAAAGACTGGGCATTTTACATTTGATTTTGATAATTTTGGCTGCAATGTGTGGGCTTGATGGACACCGGCCAAAATCCTATCCGCGGCATGGCGAAAAATAAACGCTCTGCTTTGCTTTCATGGGCTTCCACATTCTCCTTCCGTCATTGCGGACCTCACAATGAACCCGCCGGCCGAGTAGAACACTTTTGATCCATTCCAAATGTTGTTCAAATGATGCCAAAGGATCGAGAGGATGATGGATGGCTCGGAGCGTATCAAACAATCGCATTGTAAACAAGACTCCAGATCAATATATACGCTGTTACAGAGCACTTGATACACAGAACTGGGCCTTCACATAAGTGGACATACATCACGCCGCATGACCGCAGGCCACTTCTTCATGGATTATTGATCTACATATGAGAAATGACAGCGTTAATGCAGTATTAGTTCTGAATCTTCAGGCTCTGGCTGCATCAATGCAAAAAACACACACCTCCCACTGTAGAGTCCATCCGGAGTGCACCTTCTGGTCTTTGTCTAGAGGGAATTGTGGGCTTTGCTTCTTCAAATGGCACAAAAACAATGTTCACATTATTTGTTCCACACTTTATGTTTACATGGCCCTCATCATCACTCAGACATTAGTTCCAAACGGTGACATAACTGGTTTGTCACAAATACATACCGCCCACTGACTTGTTTTCATATTTAGTTTTCAAAGGCCACCATCGCCCACTGGTGGAGCTCTCATACCATAGTCATTAAAATCAGACACAATCGAGAAAGAATACAAACACACCGTTCATGTATCAAGCCATTCATTTCATTTTAACCTCTTGAGAAAATTGTGTGTTCATTTCCAAAGATTTGAAGTGATGGTCTTTTGGGGATTGTTACATAATAACACTTTGCTATGTTTTTGGTGCTGTGGTGGCACAGTTTTTTTTGTGTTTGGAAAAAAAAACATTGCAGTTTTCAAGTCGTTGACAGGGTAACTGAGTACAGTATATTATTTGTCTTTTTTGTTTGGACATAATAGATTTGAAGAACACAATTCACATTTGGTAATCAAATTAATAGATCATGATTAAAGTTGACATTCTAAGTTTGCACACCTTGGCAGAATAAAAGAAGAAAGAAAACATGACATGTACATTTTTGATCAACGTGCTTGAGTTGTCATCATCAATTTAAAAAGGTACACACAATTATGTGATCACTAATAGCTACACTTGCCTAAACTCCCTAAATAAAACAAAGGTTTTCCACAATAGAAATTGCTAATATTTTACAAATTCTTCTAGCGTCTGTAAACTTACCGCACAATTGTATTAAACCAGAAATTGAAATCATCCATCACTGGCAGTGGTTAACGTATGTCGACGAATAATTGAATAATAGTGAACAAGTATTTATTACAATTACAGTTTTGATATGTTTCTTTAATGTGCTTTTTTTTAAGGATCACCACATGACCATTTATTTTTTTCTTTGTACAGTTAATTATCCAAATGGCTTGAGGAATAGAATTATCGTCTGGACGTAACATTGGGGGGGACCAAACAAAGAACAGGTGCAGGTCCGCATTGATTTGCCAATTCACGAACTACCGTCGCCTCAGCAGTTGTAACTCAGGCAGGCTTACTCTAGGTGCATATTTGATTGTTAGCAATTTCTTAACAGTCGCAAGCTTGAAGCTTGACGTATTCGGCACTCGTATTTTATTTTGATTTTTTTAGAAGTGACGGGACAGTGGGGGGCACTGGCGTAGCTAGCTGCCAACTCGGAAGAAGCCTGAGTTCATTTTGAATGAGTCAAGACGACGTTGTTGACTTTTTTTCCGGACTTCACTGCCGTCTAATTTTCATAGTTCAAATTAATCCCTCGAGCAATATTGAGTTAATGGCGTACTTTGAACCGATGTGGCACTGCTATCCGCTAACTTTGCCCGTCCGAGGGACCCCTCACTGGCCGACTTTAAGTCCCATGGGTGATTTTTCAACCGAGCCTACATTTTATCACGCACAGGCTAATGCAACACGTCGACGTAAGTCTCTGGTTGGATTTGATGCAATAAAAAAGTTCATATGTTATTTAAAAAGTGTTTTAGTGTTGAAATCATTAATCGTTTACTTGAACATCATTTTGTGGTTTATTACAGGAGAATCTGACTTAAGGCCCACTTATCCTGAGTACCACGAGTGTTCAGAAAATACAAAAAAGTTCTTTTTGCAGATGTACGACCTTTTATGAATATTGACAACAATGCTGATATTTTGGTCTTCTAAATATATTTTTCTTTTATCGTCCAGCGCTCTCTATAATTTTGTTGCGGCTAATCCGAACATTGCTTTTCGAGACCCCAGGTTAACCGCCTGGCGCTTGAGTTTGCCATCTGAATACCGCCAATTCATTCCAGGTAATTATTACTTCATTTCTCAACATGTTTTCCAGTAATTATTACTTCATTTCTCAACATGTTTGCCAGTTTAAGGGTAGATTTAATTGTGCGCACCTTTAAAAGGATGCACAGTATGCTGCACAATTTTCACATGTCCACCTGCACATTGAGAATGATATCCACTACAAGGGCAACATCAACAATTATGACGTATGAATGTCGAGATTTTGATACTTCCATAATAACTATTACAGTGGTTGATGTACAACTGCGGCCATTCTCAGAGAATAATTTGGGAGTCATGGGGCTATTTAGACAAGGTAAATTAACAACTGATATTACGGATAGACATTTGACCCCTCCCAAAAAATTATTCATTTGGTAATGAGGTAACGCAACAGCGTGTTCACCCACTTTCAATTCTAAATGTAATTTCAAAAGTGCAGCTCACTGACATGGTAAAAAGTTTACAAAAAATAAATGAGCATGAGCAGCTGGAAATTGGAAGCAGCACTGGTGTCATTCCAATGTCTGCTATAGATTATTTCAGTTTTGCCATAACATGATTTAACTGGGAAGTGAAACCACTGACAAAATATAGCTGTGTCCTAGGGTTGGGCATCACTTGGATTTCGACGATTCGTGTTGTATTATTGAATGATTCTGAATTCAGATTCTTGGGAGGGGGTGCGCGGGGGGTAGGGGGGTTAGCATGGTTTAAATTACGGAGCTAACCGGTTATTTTGGGTGGTGAGATCATTTGAACTTCTCTGTTATTGAATTGTACGAACTACTGTTTATGAACTGTACTAAGATTTTTTTCGAAGGACTGTTTTTAATATTTATTATATACTAATATAATATTGGGATCCCAAGAGGGCTTTATTTTTGAGGACTTTAAGAAAATGCAATCATGCAGCAGGTACTTTAAAGTGAACCACCGACAGCACATTTGTTTGAACAAACACAGAAAGAGCTCTGTTGTTGATAGACGCACAAAACCCTTGCTAAAGGTGGATATGAGAGTTGAACTACTTCCATGATGCCATTATATATAAAATGAAGTCAATACATTTCACATAGAACCAAATCTGTACAGCTACACTAGGGCCAAATCAAATAGCTTTGAGAATGTGTTTACTATGTCATACCACGGCAGGTAAAAAGTAGGCAAAGGATGTAGGATGAAATGATTTCGGTAAGTGGACATCAGGACAACATAGCCAGCCCAGTTACAATCCGAGCCAAAAAGGAGCAAGCAAAGCCTCTTTGGTGTGTTTGCTAAGTACTGTATATGGGCTTGTTTACAGCTGTTGAACCAAGATAGCGAAAGATTTAGAAAAAGCCCCTCCCGCCTGAATAACGAGTGATGTTCATGCATTTTCCCCCCTTAATGTCTGAGATATTTAGTAAACATGTCAACATCCATCCATCCATTTTCTAATCCGTTTATCTGCACAAGGGTCGCGGGCGTGCTGGAGCCTAACCCAGGTGTCTTTGGGCAGTAGGCGGGTTACACCCTGAACTGGTTGACAGCAAATCCTGGGGCACACAGACAAAGACGAGCATTTGCACTCTCAATCACACCTAGGAACCATTTAGAGTGTTCCATTCACCTGCCATGCATGTTTTTGGAATGTGGGAGGAAATTGTAGTACCCGGAGAAAAACCACGCAGGCACGGGGAGAACATGCAAACTCCACACAGGAAAGCCGAGACAGCAATTGAACCCAACAATTGTTTGGGTTTAAATTCTTTTTTCCGATACACTTTCGCTATGGTGGTAGTTTTGAACACTTGATTCCCACATCATTGTAAAAAAAATGTTGGGCTTCTTTAGAAAGCAAATTGCTTGAAGAGAGCCGCCTCTGCTGGTTGCATTCGAGTAGCACATTCGATTTGACCTCCAATTGATGATCTCCAAGCACAATCAATTCTGCTCAGTTCACATAATGCCGAATAATTGATTATTATGCCTGTCCCTTTTTAGAAATTGAAGACTGAATACTGCAGGTGTCAGGTGTACCTAATCTAGTTGCACATGACTGATGTATTTTTCACATGCACTGCAATTGAAAGCCATGTTTGTTTTTTCATAGATGAAGCAAATTTTTTCCATTTTATGCAAAGACACCCTGCAATAGAACTGCTCTTCCAACAGGCATGGTCCATGCGTAAGTTCACCTGCCGTTGGAGCATGTGCATGAACTGCTTTTTTTTTTCTTCTTACTTTCATTCCAGATAACTGAAATAGCAGCAAGCCAAACGTAATGTAGTAATGTTAGTTTACAGCATTTTATTTGTCCTCATTGTTTTCATCATAGGTACTTATATCGGGCTTGGAGCAAGGAGTACATTTAGAAATCTACATAAGACTAATACTTCCGGTTGTACCAGCCAAAAAAGTTAAACACTCCTGAGGTCACCCTGTTTTAAATTTGAGGATAATAGTCAGAAAATGCTTCTAAAGTTGCACAAGGCTTAAAACCGCCTGTCATGTGGCCAGTTGAGCACATCGCTCAATGTGCATTAAAGTAAACTGCATAAATTAGCTTTTTTTTTTTTTTTGTCAACAAATGGCTCATAGTCATAATCGGTGTACCTCACTCAAGCTCACCTAAGTGCAAATCGGTGATTTACTCCGCGTATTTAGGTTGCTCTTGGGTTTTTTGGAGATTTTTGCAACAGTGATTCCCCAAATTATCGAGGCATACAGTACCTCACTATAGCACACTTTAGTGAAAATCACAACCATTTTTACTTGATTTTTTTCAGACTTTTTTGCATGCAGTTCTTAAAAAAAACGAAAAAAAGATTTGTTGACATAGTTAATGTCATTATAGAGCTAAGTTCAGCAGACGTTACTTTATTTTGTGCATAGGTTTCCTTTTTCATCGATTTTTTTTGTGGTACCTTTGCAAAGGTTATTCAAAAAGTATTATACATGGTACACAGTCATAGAAATTAATGCAGTTATGCTAAGAATAATTCGTTACTAATAAGTGTGTGTGTGTGTGTGTGTGTGTGTGTGTGTGTGTGTGTGTGTGTGTGTGTGTGTGTGTGTGTGTGTGTGTGTGTGTGTGTGTGTGTGTGTTGCTAGAAATGCCGCAAGTATTACTGCAAACATCCCATAAACAGTTCAAGGGAAATTTCACACAAAAAGTGTGGCCGTGCCCTGCTGACTGCATCGCCAACGTTGCAGACAGCTTCCAAACCATCTACGACAGACCACGAATGGAGAGACCAACAATTCAAGTATGGATAGAAGCAGAAAGTTTGATTGGCACTTCCTGTGTTGTTAATAGAGGATTCCGTGGAAAAGTATTTGTCCTCTTCTCAAACTTTTTTTGATGGTGGTGCTTATTTTTGAGGGCTGTTTAATCGGCCAGCCAATTAAATCGTACAATGTTGGCCCTGGCGGCCCGGTAGTCCAGTGGTTAGCACGTCGGCTTTGCAGTGCAGAGGTACCGGATTCGATTCCAGCTCCGGCCTCCCTGTGTGGAGTTTGCATGTTCTCCCCGGGCCTGCGTGGGTTTTCTCTGGGTGCTCCGGTTTCCTCCCACATTCCAAAAAAACATGCTTGGCAGGCTGATTGAACACTCCAAATTGTCCCTAGGTGTGAGCGTGAGTGTGAATGGTTGTTCGTTTCTGTGTGCCCTGCGATTGGCTGGCAACCGATTCTGGGTGTCCCCCGCCTTCTGCCCGAAGACAGCTGGGATAGGCTCCAGCACCCCCCGCGACCCTAGTGAGGATCAAGCGGCTCGGAAGATGAATGAATGAATGAATGTTGGCCCTTCAAATATTGGCCAAAATAATCGAGCTACCTGACCCTGTGTGAAAAAATAATTGCCCAATTTGTTGAATAATTAAGTAACTGTAGCTAATCCCGTTTTTTTTAGAAAGCAAAATTAATTTTGACTGACGAGGCTGATTACCTCCAGACCCGTTGAGTTAAAAAATAACCGAAATGGCACCTGTATGAAGTTTGCCCTCCAAAAATCTAAAAAAGCGGTAACAAATTGCTTTAAAAAAATCAAGATTAAATGAGAAATAAACTGACATGTATCAGTCTCGAAAGTAGTGCCGAGTGATAATTCAATATCAATATTTATCGAAATAGACACGTGATCAGTATAAATAGAAAATTCTGCTCGTTATATCATCTAAACAAAGCAGGAAGCAGCTGTCGGCAGAGGCTACATTTTGACGTTAGATCGGTGCCACACTTACGAGCACCTGAGAGGTCATTTGGAGCAGGTTTAGTTTAAAAAAAAAATTACAGTTTGATGATCCGAAACTTTCAAGGGGAGAAACTATGCAAAAAAGTTAGAATTTGAGAGGGCGGGGGAGATACTTCTTCACAGCTCTTAGTGCAATTCTGCATTCTCATAGCAGGAATCAGTTCGACCACAGTCCAGTGCACGTGGTGTCATGCAGGGTCTGCCTGACTTCTCTCTGGACTTGGAGGAAACGAGATGCCATCAGCAAGGAAAACATCAACCATTTAGCCAGATATCTGCGGCACCTAACAGATGGAACAATTCAGCTCATGGCATCAATTTTCAGTGAGTCGACTCTCAACAAACACCGGTAATTCTTAACCCTGGAGAACTCACAGGGTCAAATTTGGCCCCTATAAATTCTGCTACTCAAATGCTACTCTGAAATCCCAAAGGGTCAAATTTGGCCCGAATCGTAAATTAGGATTAAAGCATTAAATATTTGAAAAAAGAAGAAGAAAAGGGTTCTTGGGTTCTCCAGGGTAGTATGGGGGTGACTTTTTCTTTTTTTTTTTAAAAAAAAAAACAAATTGCATACAGTAATCCCTCATTTATCGTGGTTAATGGGGACCAAAACCACCCGCAATAAATGAAAATCCGCGCAGTAGTAACCCCCCCCCTCCATATACTGTAGGTCCATGTACATAATATTTATAAGGCCAAATTTAATGGTATACATGCATGTAGAAGTAAATATTGAAGTAATTAACATGACTTAATGCTGTATTCTAATAGATTTAAACATGTATAAGTCAGGTTAGTTTATGAATAACAAAACACAGTAAACGTATAAAAAAATTAAGACCGCAAATAGTCCGCGAGAAGCCGCGAAAGTCAGCAAAACAGTGAGTCACATAGAGCAACATATACAATACTGTACTACATGTATATGGGGAATATATATATATATATATATATATTAGAGCTGTCAAACGATTAAAATATTTAATTAAAAATGCAACTGTCATAATTAACTCAAATGAACTAAAAAATTTATCATAATTACTCACACATTTTTTATCGTTTCTGAATTTCTTTTTACTTTTTTTGTCCTATTTTTTCGCCATTTTAATGCTCTCACCAACATGGAATCATGAATCAGTTTTCCATGTGCCAAATGCAAATATTTACTGAAATAATTTCGATTTTCAATTTTACATGAACATTATTCACTTGGTGTAGTTATTCACACATAATCTCTCACACAATATTACTGTCCATCAATAACGGTGAAAAAAATATTTTGTCACACAACAGCTGCTTTAACAGCTTTTTTAATGAAATCAAAACAGAGCAACATAACAAAGTGCACATCGAAGGTACACTAGTACTCAGCCTATAGTGGATTTAAACCATGGTTGCATACTTCGTTTTTCTCAAGTTTGCTTTCAACACAGCAGTCTGTATGTTTGTTGAAGAATAACGAGACACCGGACACCAGTGTTCATTATGTGCCGCTGTATTCGAAACTGCCGGCCGTACAAACAAGCACACGCACTACCCCCGTGCTGCTGGGGCAAACCATTCTGAAAGGGGGGCGGGGGTTCACTCCCCCTAACAGTCAGGCTATGTTGATTGTGTTGGTCCTTCTTGCGCGGAAGTCTCTCTACGGTTTTGTGTCGACCTCATTTCGGATGACTACACTTGGTTCGATGACAACACTGGAGACGTTTTACTTTCGCTAGGTTGCTACCACTGTAGCGCACTGTCACTGTCAGACGAACACAGAGAAGCTCCACCCGCTGTATTTATATGGACACAGAACACTGTAACCTTCCACACAAAATAGTTCCAAACAAGTAACAATCGCGTCAGTGGCATACATCGTATACCTGTATGATACAGAGAGAGATAGAAGAACAGATAACTTTGGTCTTGTCAGTGGAGCAATATGGCAACTATTTAAAAGTAAATTTTCCATTCATAAACTCAAAGTATCCGTTTGCGGTGTCTTGCGCTGCCGTGGCTGGCAAAACAGACATGGGCGTGGACTTCTGCAGCGCGCTTGTTGTTTTGTTTCTGGTGTATTCATAGAGCAACGTAACATCCGCTTGTGACGTGTGCCGCGTTAATCTTGCGAGAAAAATTTTAATCCCGTTAAAATTCATTTAAATTAATGCCAATAAAAACGCGCTAAACTGACAGCTCTAATATATATATATATATATATATATATATATATATATATATATAAAATACACACGTTTTTAAAAAAAAATATGAATATGTTTGAAAAAATCCGCGATGCACTGAAGCCACGATAAACGAACCGCAAAATGGCGAGGGATCACTGTATATGCTACAGTAAGTGCGGCACATTAGTGCAGTGATTCCCAACCTCCATTAAGCCAAGGCACATACCGGTAGTTTAGGTTAAAAAAAATCACATGGCACGGCACCAAACCAAATTGTCACAAAAAGAGGACACATATATCAATTTAATACTTTTTGCCATCGAATAGAAGACAATTTATTTGCTGTTTCTGCCACAATAAGTTGCTGGAATAGATACAATGGCAAAGACACGTTATTTGTTATTCATAAATAATTTTCTCACCGTCTAAGGGAAATTTTGTAATTTCCCGTGACATACCGTTAGAGCCCTCATGGCTCACTAATGGGCCACAGCACAGTGGTTGTGAATCACTGCATTAGTGACATGGTGCACTGGGCCCTTTTTCCAACATTCAGGGAGAATTTGAGAGTGTAAGGTCATGAACATAGTGGGGACCAGCTCGAGGCTATTTTTGTTTATTCACTTCAATGTATGCTTGTTATGAATTTCGGGGTCAATTCATATTTCACAATACAGATGGCACTTGGGACTAACTGCTGTTTTTGTTTTTATTTTATTTTTATTTTGTTATTTTTTGTGGATTTTTGTGCCTGCACTGTATACCCATTTCCACAGGAATTAGGGATGACAACAGTGGAACTTTTAACAAGTGAACTCATTGTCCCTAGAGAGTGGTACTCATCAAAATGCTTAATATTCAAAACTTTCATCAAGGTTAAGGTTGAAAATAACAGTATGAATTCTATTTCCTTTTGTTTATATGTAGCAGGTGAAGATAAAGTGAATGTTGAACAGTGTTCTGGAAGAGTTTGAGTTGCAATGCTCCGCTTTAACTTGACCATGATTTGCTTGTTAATGTCAGAGCCATCCATTCTCTATACTGCTTTCCATCAAAAGGGCCACAGACATTTAGTCTTCTGTCAATCCAAGCTGCGTGTTTTTGGAACGTGGAAGAAAAAAAGTACAATTCAATTTGTTGAGTTCTTTTCTCCCGCATTTTCTGATGCTTGAATGGTTTAGTGATAGTTTACTATAGTTTTACCTTGATGCAAAAAAAAAAAAAAAGAATGTTACCTAAAATTCAACTATTTAAATAGCCTCAATTAACCAGGTATCCACTTGACTTTCCAGTGAGCAAATAGCAACCACATCTCAGCTCACTCTAGCAACCTGCTGTTGAAAATTCACAGCTAAATGATCTTAAAGGTGCACCGTTGCCTCCTTGCATTCTGAGACAGACGTAGATTGGTCAAAGATAAAATATTTTGAGACTAGGCTGTGAATGTCTGCGCTGCATGTCGAGTCTCATCATACATTCATCCTGTTATTTTACGTTTCAGGTCTGAATGGCAGCCGTTCCAAATTGAGCTCCAGCCAAAGCTGTACGGCTTGATAGGAGATGAAGTTAAGTCTAGTAAGAAAACTGGTCTGCAAGTTCCACCTAAAGAAGGCCACTTCCAGATATCCTCTGAGGGAAATAAAGAGGATATTTCCCCAGAGCACAGTATCGAAAATATGAAAGGTGACTCAAGGCATGTCAGCCTCATTCAGGAAGACAGCAGCCTAATCTTTGCTGTTCAGGAGTCGGCAGTAGCCAGAGAGGCTCAATTTGTCAGTGAAGCAGCTGCATCCAGCAGCAACACTTGCATAGTAGAGCAGAAGATCAGCACTGCAGATAAGTGCACCTCCACAATGCCTTGTGTTGCCTCTTCCGAGATCATGGTGAGCACACCATTCACCAAGCACTCGTCGGCCTTCACCCAAACTGAAGAGCTGCTCAAAGCCGACAAGACTGTGCTTACAGAGTTGCACATGTCTGATCTGGATGATGTTGTTAAGGTAAATAAAATTCAAGATCCTTTTTTATATGTTGTTGGGTAGAACTGAAGTTACCACGGGTTAGAAACTTTCTGGTTAATTTTGCAGATATTGTTAGTTTTACAATTAAAGCTGTGCACTTTGTAACTTAATATGCATTAAATCCTTTGTTTTTTTAAGTGGAAGTCGACCCCAAAATTGTCTTTACGATATGTTCAATGTGACCGCCACTCGCCTAAATATGCTATTGTAATTAATTGACACAATTGATGGACGAACTGAATGGTGAGCGGATCTCACAAACGTAGGCACAAATAAAATTAGTGCCAAAAATATTTATTTAAGTAAAAACGAAGGACCAACAAAATATAAACAGAAATTGCTGGCAACAAATTGCCAGGAAAACAAAACATGAACAGGCAATAGGCAAGGTGTCAGAAAAACCCCAAAATACACAAAACGAAATGGCAAGAGTCCAAAAACGCATAACCAAAATCAGCAAAAATCACTTCCACAAAAATACTAACAAAACTGGAATCTAAATGGACAGCAGCGAATTGGAACATGGGCAAGGAGGTCTAGAAAATAACACTTGAGGCAGTACAGCGAGCAAGGTCAATAATCTGACTACAACTTGGGACCATGGCAGTCCTTAAATACTTGAACAGGCTTGATTAGACTAAGGAACAGGTGGACCTGCTGGATGGAGGGAAGCACCCTTCCTTTCAGCTAGAGTTGAAACAAACCACACGCGTGAGCGCGCACACACGCACACACACGACTCACCTCCATTCTTCAGGGTTTTTCACGTGAGCACCCATTGTAAAGCCTGCTGATGGATGAAACTAGAATATGACTGAATGAGCGTAGGCTTTCATTGAAGCCAAAAATGTCTTTAGATCTCATCATGGCATAAACACATCGATCTGCACATTTGTCTGGCTTTGCACAAAAGTTGTATTTGTTAATGCTAATCCCCACTGCAATGTTTTGTGAATATATGTTCTGTCCCTTTCATTTGTGCTCTCTTTGTGCTTGACGGCGGTAATAACAGATCGAAAGTTGAAAAGATTTGAATTAAATTAATAGTAGCCACATACCTTTTATATTTCAGGAATTTAGCAAATTTACGGTGGACCAGGAAGTGGCAAGGAAAAAAGAGGAGAGGTAACAAATCCTAATAGATTTTTTGGGGGGGACTGACGTGATGATATTTTAACTTTGACACATTACTCCAGTCCGCATCATCCACATCGAAAGCAATGCGACTGCGTCGGACGTGCTCAGAAGGCAGAGCTAAGTGTGCTGGCCCTGCAGTACTACATGTACCGACAACACTGCAGCAATTCTCAACTGTAAGATGGTTTCCTTTTGATGTGCAGTGGAACATACTGTATGCTCCATGACACTGGTTGAAGTTGCTCTCACAGAAAACAAAACATTTAACTGTATAGGAGAGGTTTATCACGTAACATTTTTAATTGCCATATAAGCGAAAGTAATTTGTGCCATGACAAGCTAGTCACGTTAGCATCTGTGAGCATCAAATATGCTAATAGAAAACAAATGTTACAAGTTTTCCTCATGTTTGATAGGTCAACTCAGTCTCCAGCCACTATTCTGGATGTTGTACAGAAATTGGAATCTGACTATAAGAAGATGAGAGATGAGATTCTGGCAGGGATTCCTCTGGATCACCTCAAGCCTTTGACTATAGATTGTGACTGGGTGAGAACTGGAATGTAATACATTCACGTTATGACCAAAAATGTTGAAAAGAGATGCTATGTGCACTACCTGAACACCTTAACTTGCCTCACAAAAATACAGTCCACTTTCCATTCAACCCTACTTGGTTGTACATGTGTAGCCAATAATACATTTATCACAATATTACAAAGACGTCAATATTTGTCATTGAAAATGTTGAACTTCATATTCCAATTAACAATGTTTGACTTTCATATGATGTTCAGAGAAATCCCAGGGTGGACTGGGGCAAATCCAAAAGCACCAGCATGCCCGTCTCCTGTGAGAACAGTGTCACCTTCAAAGCAAACACTCCCGAAGAAAACCAATCAGGTATGCCATTAGTCCATCCATTGTCTTCTGCTTATCCGGGGTCGGGTAGCAGCTTTAGCAGGGAAGCCCAGACTTCCTTCTCCCTAGCCACTTCATCTATCTCTTCAGTGAAGATCCTGAAGCATGAGGCCACCTGGGAGACTGTGTCTCCAGTGTGGTGTGTCCTCAGGGGTCCCCAAGGGTTCCTCTCGTTGGAACATGCCCAGAACTTCTCACCAGGGAGGCATTGAGGAGACATCCTAATCAGCAGCCTGAGCCACCTCATCTATCTCCTCTCAATACAGAGCTTCAGGCGATTCTCCAATTTGTCTGTCAACTCCCGCTCCTTTCTTTCTTCATTTTCAAACAAGATACTTGAAGTCCTCCACTTGCAGGATCTCATCCCTGAGCCGCAGAGAACTTCACCCTTTTGCAACTGATGATCATGGTTTCAGAATTGGAGATGGTGATTCACATCCCAACTGCTTCTTACTCAGCTGCGAACGTTTCCAGTAACAGTTGAAGAGTGCAGCAAAAAGCAGAGATGCAACATTATGCCCACCAAACTGGGCTCCTTCAACGCCCTGACTGCCCCAAGAGACAACCTGTCCATAAAGGTTATGAATAGAATTTGTGACAAAGGACAGCCTTGGCGACGTCCAACCCTCACTGGAAATAAACTCGACTTACTATTGGCATCTGCCGTACAGGAACCGAACAGTCTGTATTTGGGGTTCCCGTAATCAGGATGCACCCACCCACCGCAGGATTCCTTGAGGGACATAGTCAAAAACTTTGACCAACTCGACAGAATGCGTGTAGATTAGTTGGGTGAACTCCCTGAGACCCACCAGAATCCTTCCAAGGATGTAAAGATTGTTCCCTGTTCCACAGCCAAGATTAATTCCAGGTTGAGGCATGTGATGACACCGTTCGGTTGCCCTTCTTAAAAGGGGGCCACCACCCCAATCGGCCAATCCAGAAGCACGATCTTAGATGTCCATGCAATGTTTACAGAGGTATGCCAATCAATTCCGCCCCACAACTTCCAGAACAGAACCTCCAAGGGCTCCAAAAAGGGTGTTAATATGCTGGTGTCTGAGCTGCTGCTTGGCGCGTAGGCACAGATAACAGGCGAAGGAAAACTGCCCATTTAGATTAATCATTGGGGTTCTGAGCCATGCATTGTTTGGTCCCTCACCTCAGCCTTATTTTCCATGGATGACTATGACAGAGGCACGAAGCCTGAGACAACTGAGTTCCTAGCACGATTGCAGGAAAGTATGGGGGTGGGGGAGAGGGAAATATATATCTCGAAATTTATAGATTTACTTCAGACCTTTGGTTGTTTGGTATGTCGTTGGCCTTGGACAACAGGTGCATGCAAAGAGCTGAACACGAGTGAGGCGTGGTATGATGCTGAGGAAGAACTTTATCCAGTCTCAGTATTTGCTGAGGGGAAAGAACAGTCAGAGGAAATGTCAAATGGTAAGATATACCATTTGAGGCCTTGCAGTTGTGAATAAACACCATCTTTATGTATTTCCTGTCTTATCGTTGTTAACTTAGTGGGAATTGCCACAGAATTGTCCAAGGAAGAGGAAATGGCTTCTGGACTTGATGTTCCTAACATAGCCAACAATGTGAATGAGGTGAGTCAACTCCCGTTGCTTCAATTACACTGAGGGACAAATTGAAAAAAAAAAGATGTTGAGGTAGATTATTATGTTAAAATTGGATACTGTATAAAAATTGCAGTGAGTTTTTCTTCTCCCTACCAGCGTCTATTCATCAATTTTCTGAACCGTTTATCCCTTTTGAACCCATTTTAAATCCATCCGCTTTGTTGTCAAACTGCTACTAAGCTTAGTAGCTTAGTACTATTAGCTACTAAGCTAGCATGAGTATTTTCGTTTCCTTTCCAGCGTAGAAAAGGCCAAACTCCCTTAGTACTGTATGCCTATGTGAGAGGCCAGTAATGATGCAACAAAGACAAATCCCCAGTTGCTCCTGATACCGTCATCAGTTGGTAAATTATGAAGCGCTTTGAGTACCGAAGGTCGACAGCCCATTTACTGTTTTACCAACACTGCTGGGCCCTGTGGTTTTGATGCAAGTGTCTTTCTTTATAGCAGAGGATAGTGTTTTCATTTTTTAAATAGGACCGATTTTCAGCCAGTTAAGTGATGCTTGAGCTGGTTTCTTAAGGAAATATGCAAATTGGGATCTTTACTTTTTGGAATGATTTTAGGCAGTGTTTAGTAGGTATTGTGAATACATCTCATGTTTCATTTGTAATTGGATTGCAAAGACATAAATTATGGTGAGGTTCTTCCTTTTTTGGGGGGATAACCACCGAGCCTGTGCTTTGTGTCTAGAAAAGCTTGGGGGTTAGCAGCACACCCACACCAAGGGCACCCTTTGTGCCCCAGCAGTATGGCACCATGGCCGGGTTCGACACCCTGATGGCTGAGCTGACGCGCTTGCACCCGGGCGTGGCAAAGCGCAGCATTGTGGGCGCTTTAAAGGAACTGTGGGACATTTACCAAAGTGACCTCTGCCCTCTGCCCCTCAGCACTATCAGGCAAATGACATCCAACCTCCTTAACAAGCCAGCGAATGTGATGCCTCCTTAGCTAAATTTTTGGTTGACAAAAAAAAAAAGACATTTATGTTTGACCTTTGAAAGTCATGATACATCCACAAGGTTTTGAATTTACCAGTTGTTTATAAATCTGGTTCGATTTTGGCACTGATGCAAGTGGGTTGTGTTAGATTTGTGTTATGACCGTTTATGCTTTCAGGAGTTTCCTCTGACAGTATGCTGTTACGTTCCCGTTTAGCTGTGTTAAAAGAGTTTGTATGCTGCTCCATTTGTTTTTTTTCTTGCCATTAAAATCAAAATGGATTGACTCTGTAGCCATTATTGGTGGCGTGAGACACGCTGCTGGAAAGGAATGGTTTATGAAGGTGTTTTGAATACAGAATTCAACATTTTTCTCTATCCTAGGGTTAGGCAGTTATTTAGCATGTTCCTCCTCTTAACAGCTGACTTTCAAACAAGAATAATAAGATATTTGTTTTGAATAAGTTGAGTCCAAATTCGCTTTAAAGTCTTTTTTTAGATATATTTCGGTATCTTAAAGTATCTCCGTGTTTTTAATCAAGCATTTAATAAGTTACTATATTTAACAGACATCCAATTAGCATGTTTTTCCTCTGCTTTTTTTATCATCAAAGTAGCAAATATGCATTTCAGTTCCTTAAAAATTATATCCCTTCATGTTCACGGTATCTGTGACAACACGAAAAGGAAAGCTATGTTCATGTTCTAAAGAAGAAAAAAAATGCAGCTTTATATATTTTTTTTTTTTTACAAGAGACTCATTGCCCTGTAAATGATGTGAAATTTTGTCAATCACGGTGGAATAATCCATGTTGTTTTTGTCATGCTTCACAGCAATCAGCAGGGGTAGCTGTTTAACTAATTCAAAGCTAATACTTTGGAGACTTCTTTCAGATGATGGTAGGTGGATAATTTTCAAATTAGGTAACCCCGTCTTTACTTTGCCATTTGTACAGCCAGAACAATAAAAATTAAGCCAAAGCCATGTGCACAAAGCTATGTGTAAAATTTGAAACACAAAGTAAAATATAAAGAGGCACAAGATTTTAATGATGCTTCTGATGATCTTATAGATCGATTATCAACAACATATCAACACAAAAGATTTAAAAGCACTGCTTTCATTAGCGAACAACCGCCAGTCATAGACGTAAGGCAATTCTTGAATTCTGATGCTTGTAGATCATCGCAGTCAAGAATTGCTTTGTGGTTAGTTTCACCATCGTATTTGCAATTTATTTTGGAATCATTTCATGGTTTTGTGCCACCATCTGATTATAGATTTACATGATTACGGGACTTGTGGAATTAAATAACTTGTTTAATGATCAGAATATTGTGTAATATGGTCAAAAAAACTGCAGTAAATGTAGTCCAGAATATTGGAATGAGGGAATAGCAAGCTCCAGCCTTCCTGTGTGGAGTTTGCAAAAATATTTCCTTCATTTTTATATTTATTATGTGGAGCAATTTGACAGACGGTATGTTTGTTTAAATCAAATACAATTCAGTGAAACAAAAACACTCTTTTTATTGAGTAATCACTATTTTATGTCAGGAAGGCTGTTCATACGATTTAAAATAAAACAATATAAAGCAATTATGATGAGATTCTTGGGGTAAAAACGGACCTGACGTCGAAACATAAAGGGTCAAAGGGAATTCCAATTGTATTCCTTTCATCGAATGCTCGTAGAGACCCGTTGTCTCGAACCCACCAGTAGGTGTCAGCACAGTGATTGTTAGCTTGACGGGTTAACAAATCCTGTCGAGTAGGGAGGGGGTTAAGAGGTGGAGTCTCAACTGGGACGCCGACAAAGTGAGCGAGATTATATCTGAACCATTAAGTTTGGAGATGTGCAACTCCTATTAAGATTTGACGCCTTGCAGTCTCCGCTTCCATCTTGTCTAAAAAAAACTGTTTGCGCGAGACCGACATGAAATCCACGCAGCGGCTCGACAGCCGCCTGCATGGCTGAAAGCAGACGGGGACGTGGAAACGAGCTCCCCGAGGCGTCACAAGTGAATCGAGGAGCGGATCAACAATGGCAACCTGTCGTTGACGCGCACGACTCGTCGCCATGAAGTGTAAACAGTCGACTAGCTGGACCGGAAGCAGTCCTGAGAGGTTCTGACGGTCGGGCTGCGAGCTACGATTTCGGGGGGTGGTGTGAGGGAGGCGGTGATTGCACCGTAAACACGCCGAGTGACGCCATGTGGAACCCGGCGACACGCGTGTGGAGAGCTGCTGTGTGCTGCTATCTGCTGCACACATTCCTGCACACATCTACAGGTAAGACAATAACATTATTGCTTCATGAAAAAAGCATATTTTAGTTTTTGTAATATCGGTAAACGATTGTGTTAAGATGGAGACCGAAAATTCGGCGTAATCTGAACAACTGCAAAATAAAATAATTTGGAAAGATGCTCACTTGTGATTGACACTGACAGACAAGTAAATGTTGCACTAAATGTCACCGAAAGAGCAACACAATTATTTGGTTACCTTATTTCGCGACACCAGTGTCAGAATCTCTGCTCCAACACAGTAAACCCTTTAAACATCCTACATTATTTCCGGCAAGCAAACGCACAAACGTCAGTAAATTCGTCTATGTCATTGGGCAAAGACCGAAACTGTAAATTTCTTGAATTTCAATCGAGGTTTTGGGGTAATTTGCCTCCCAGGGATTAAAAACATCGTATTAATTCTTAGGTTAGAAAAAAAAACATACGTGGGGGAAATTCAGTAACAAATGGTGGGGCTTATCGTCTGTTGCTTTAATTTTTAATTTTGACGGTGAACTGCATCGCGTACTGTAGACCTGTCTTTAGCTGGCACGCTCGCCATTACTCAAATACAAACACCCCCCGACCCCTCCAATTTTTATACACATCTGTAAGGAAAACGCCTTACATAAACTCGATATTTACAATATCAAACATCGCACCGGAGCGTCAAATAATATTTTAAAAATGCTGTATTAGTGTCAAACATCATGCCAAATAGCAGCCATGCATTCAAATGAGTTCACCTATCCTCATGTGAGTCAGCCCAAAACACTGCTACTGACAACTGTGGTCATCAGCACCAGGATTAATGTGTACTCTTCTAGAACGTCAAACAATATCTCCCGGACACTGTGTCAATAAAAGTTTAAAGATTAGCTTTCACAATGGAAGTATTGTATTGGGAAATTGTTCTAGGCTCCTGATGGAGTCATACAGCAGTATCACTGCACTAGAATTCAATTAAAGTACCATGATTTGTTTATGACACTACAATCAACACAACTTCTCCTTTAGGTCTTAATGTGTGTATGAGTGGCAGCGCAACTTCTTGTGAAGAATGCCTCCTGATTCACCCCAGTTGCGCCTGGTGCGCACAAGAGGTACTGTATAATAGGTCACTAGAGTGAAACTCCTCTAGAACGAAACCTACAATACAATACATGCTGATTTATATAGCGCTTTCACAACAGCGGCAGCTGTAACAAAGCACTTAACAAAACAGTTAACATAAAGTAATATAATAAACACAACACATAACATAAAACACGGACAGTCGTGCATTCGTAACCACTTTTCCGTCACACGCTTTGTTGTTTGAAACAGTTCAAGATGAAAGAGGAGAGAATCAAAGTGTCCTTTAACCAGTGGATCAGAGACTTAATGCTCAAAATGTGCACACGTCGGCTACAAGCTGAGTTTCAAAGTCAACAAGTAGCTGTAGCATCCATTGACGAAAAAAAGAGATTGGTTCAGTTCTCCTCCCTGAGAGCGGCGACTCTCGCTTCGAAATACGCATTGGCGCTCTGAACCGACGCTCCTCTCTCTCCTCATCCTCAACTTCAGCAGCCATCCATCCAGCTGCACCAACGCCGACTGTCCAACAGCGCCGACATCTCCACTGAACAAAACGGGGTTGTGAAAAAGGCTGCCTTGCCGAAGTCTGCCTACTCGGGCGCCATCTACATGGGCGAAAATACCCCCTAATGTGAAAAAATATTCACGCATTAACACCATTCCCATTCTACTGCCCCCCATACGACGAAAAAAAACCCTGTTGCGTTGTAAACGAATGTTTCCTCGCATTACAAGTAAAGCATTTTCCTTGAAAAGCTACGAGTATGTTGCGTATTATTTGTTGTTTGAAATTGTTATTTGAAATTGTTGTTATTTCGTATAACGCAACAGGGTATTTTTTCGTCGTATGGGGGACAGTAGAATGGGAATAGTGTTAATGCATGAAGATTTTTTCACATTAGGGGATATTTTCGCCCATGTAGATGGCGGCAGAGTAGGCAGCCTTCGGCAAGGCAGCATTTTTCACAACCCCGTTTTGTTCAGTGGAGATGTCGGCGCTGTTGGGAACACTAACTGGAGCGCTAATGAGAGAGAAGCGCTCCAGTTAGCGTACGGTTTTTAGCCTTCGAGAGCTAACTATGGCCATCGAGGACTATGAAGCATCCCGTGGCTGGCTTAAAAGTTCATTGCATGACATTAGCTGAGCAACGCTGTCTTGGGTGGCGATCGAGGGGAGGTTGAATTGGAGACAGTGAGATGGTGAAAAGAAATGCCACCGGGTACAGGAAGTATTTGTCATTGTTAGATTCAGACGAGCATGTACGTTGCATTGCTAAAATGGCTACAAAACTGATCCTTTGGATGTCAACCAGCTAAGACAAGAAGAGCTCTGATGCTGTAAGAGAGGGTAAAAGTAATCAAAATGAAAGATGGAGCCAGCAAAATAAAATGCATTATCCTAGAAATTGATGTAAGTGAAAGTGATTGCTGATCGTAAATTTCACAATTTCTTTCCCTTTTTTCATGCTACAATGACGATATGAAGTGTCAAATAAGTGTGTCCTCATACTTATGCACTATTGGAATAAAAATAAAGAGTACACATATGATTGTGTGTGTGTGTGTGTGTGTATACATCTGAGATCAAATTTTCTACAGTGAAAACCCCCATGTTGTGAAAATGTTCTTGCTGCAAACATGATTTCGTTGTAGAGGAGTTTCACTGTATTATCTTTAGGAATCATATTTGCATTGGTAATGCAACTTATTACTGTATTGTTTTCCGCGTTTGTAATGCAGGATTTTGGGAGGGGCCGCACCCTGACGTCACGCTGCGACTTTGTTCAAAATCTGCACAAGAGGGGCTGCCAGAGCCGGTTTGTCGAATATCCGACTAGCAGCATCACGGTGCAGCAAAACATGCCTCTGAGCTCCAAGGGGTCCGGCTTGACCCAGCAGGACGTGGTTCAGATTAGACCTCAGAGGATCTCACTCAGCTTACGACCAGGTGATAAAATGTCAAATTCAACCTTCAACAACCCCATATAGAAAAGAAAACAACGTGAATCTGTTTGGTTTGTATTTTGTATTCCCTTTCAGCAATTCTAAAAACAATTTATCGTATTTTTCTTACCCCTTACTCCCCGCCCCAAGTTTTTAAACTATGATCCTTAAACAAATGGTTGAAATATGTAAAGGCCATTTCACAATGGCCTGGAGGTCACCTCTAAAAGCAAAGCCAAGGCTTTCTATTGAAATGGTGACATAAACATCTTGCCTACTTTACGTCAAAACCAGCAGGGAAAAGCAGTAGGCTCTATCCCGTTAGATAGCTCCGCAACCAGCCCCTTACTATGTGTAAGCTCCATCCTGGACCCTTTCCCGCAGTGGGTGCCACGAAAAGGTGAGAAATGGTATTATTTAAGCACCCTAATAAATGGCAAGTGGCTCTAATAATTTTAAATATTTCCACTGGGACTAGACTATTGATCCCATCTATGTACGTCACACCTTTCTTTGACTTTCAGGTGATTTGATGCAAATCCACAGACCCTTTTGGTAGCCCACATTTCATAACGCATTACAATGTTTGTATGTTCAATAAGGCTTCAGATAGGTTGATTGAAAAACACATTTCTCCCCGTCAACATTACTTCAGGAAGCGAGATGATGTCCAGTCAAATGTGAGATGTTGATTATGTGAATTTCTGACTTCCTGTTTGGCGGAGCATTGAATTAGCATGCTCTTCAGATTTAGCTCAATCCAGTCAGGTTGGTTACAACCAGAATGAAAATGCGCTGAGCATTTTGCTCAAGCAGATAGTTAAAGGATGACCTCGCTTATGGATTGATTTTGTACTTTGCATGCAGGTGAGCGGACGTGGTTTGGGCTACAGGTGCGCCAGGTGGAGGACTACCCAGTGGACCTCTACTACCTGATGGACCTCTCACTGTCCATGAAGGACGATCTGGACACAATTCGCAACCTGGGCACTAAGCTGGCACTGGAAATGGGCAAGCTCACCAGCAACTTCCGTCTGGGTTTCGGCTCCTTTGTGGACAAAAACATGTCGCCCTTTTCCTACACAGCGTCCAAGTATCAGGAGAACCCATGCAATGGGTAGGTGCCTGTAAAATTGTAGAATACGCAAATAGTGGTGCCTTGAGAAACAGTTGAACAGACATGTGTGTTTTTTGAGATACGAGCCGTCGGGCAGACGTTTTTTGTGTGCTTTGAGTTGCAAATTCTGCATGGCGGGAGGTGACTCAACTCATTTGACAGCAATCGGCAGTTTAGCCCACATAAGTGGTAAATATTCTTCTCAAAAGAGGCTCCAATAATTTTATTGTCAATCTTAGCTGAAGGTTACTGTCAAACAACCATTGAACCTTTGTTACCTCAATGCTAATATACAATCGTAAACTGTATAGGCGCACAGGTTAGTAATTAGCATCCATGTGGCAATGGTGTGCCCTTTTTAGAAACAGAACCCTGAACACAAACAACAACACTTGTAGACAACATAACAATCCTCAAACACATTAAGTTTTTATCCTCTGCAAAGCATAACTTTAATGCTCTACTGAGAAGTGAGGAGCTGAGTCTAAAGTACTGTGCTGTACATCTGTACTATGTGGCCAAGGCACACAAACCATAATAATACAAGACATACTGTATTTTTATATAGCACCTTCAAAACAACTGCAGCTATAAAAGAGCGCTTTACAAATGAAAAATATCCATTGAAGGAGAAGTGTCATAATGACTCAACTGTACGTTTTAAATCCTTTTGTTTTATTCAGTTCAATTTTTCTCATTTTAAAAAACCTGACAACATATTTTAATTTTTTTTTTGGGGGGGGGGGGGGAAGGTTGCAGCAGCTTAATGGCATTTCCATTCATTTTAGTGAGGAAAGATGATTTGAGGTGTTTTGAGTTACGAACATGGCTAAGGCATCACTGCTGAGGGAAAAACATTCTCTACTGTGTGTGTGTGTGTGTGTGTACATATAATATATATATATTCATTCATTCATTCATTCATTCATCTTCCGTACCGCTTGATCCTCACTAGGGTCGCGGGGGGTGCTGGAGCCTATCCCAGCCGTCTCCGGGCAGTAGGCGGGGGACACCCTGAATCGGTTGCCAGCCAATCGCAGGGCACACATAGACAAACAACCATCCACGCTCACACTCACACCTAGGGACAATTTTAGAGTGTTCAATCAGCCTGCCATGCATATTTTTGGGATGTGGGAGGAAACCGGAGCACCCGGAGAAAACCCACACAGGCCCGGGGAGAACATGCAAACTCCACACAGGGAGGCCGGAGCTGGAATCGAACCCGGTACCTCTGCACTGTGAAGCCGCCGTGCTAACCACTGGACTACCGGGCCGCCTATATATATATATATATATATATATATATATATATATATATATATATATATATATATATATATTATATATATATTAGTGTGGAGTATGATGCAACAAGATTGGCCCACCTATTTTGGGGCATTTTCGACCGTTCTTTTTTCAGCTCCTCTCATTCTCCATCATGTTAGATGGGGAGCATGGCTACATGCATCTCCAGAGATGCTCAGGCAGATTCGCATTTGGGCACTGGCTTGTTCACTCAAGGACACTCACAGAGTTGTCCTTAAGGCACTCTTTTGAGATCTCGGCTGTGTGCTTAGGAGCTGTTGTCCTGCTGAAAGATGAAAGAAGATCCAATAGTTCAGCTAATGACACTGCAAATTGGAGCAAAAACAAAAGTGTTGCGTTTGTTTTTGTTCAGTCTTTCAGGGCTACTTTTGCACAATGACTCTTCAATTTTAGTTTCAAATACATTGGAGACTTTTTTTTTTTAATTATGAATTTCTGTGTAGAACTGTGAGGGTAAAAAACAGTTTTGAATGAGGCTCTAACAACGTGGAAAAGATGAATATATCGCAATACTTTCAGGATGTACAGTACTGTATTCCTCATCAGCAGTACAATGAAATACAACTTGTGTAACTATGGACTCAACCTTTAATGCAAAAAAACTAAAAAGCCGGTTGAATACAGCATCATTGTGCATTGTTTGTGCTTCATGTTTTACAATGCCCAGTGAACAAAGTCCTCTTCGAAAGCTCACCCACCCTCTTTTCTGTGGAGGACAGAATATGGACTTCCTCCATGTTTGTTTGCCCTAGGGGTGAAAGTTCAGTGCAGCCAGTGTGCATCACTAGCTATGTAGGTTACATATGTATGTGTGTGTGTGTGTGTGTGTGTGTGTGCGCACGCGCGTGTGTGTCAGCCATGCACAAAGCAGCACAGTAACATCATATTGTCGATAAGTGAAAGTAGTTTGACCCTGCACTGATTAAAAAAAATAAATACCATTGCACGCCTTATTTGTTTAATTGCACTCCTGTTGTTGTTCATTCCCGCCCTAGGTACAAACTATTCCCAAACTGCGTGCCCACATTCGGCTTTCGCCACATCTTGTCGCTGACAGACAAAGTGGACCGCTTCAATGAGGAGGTGCAGAAGCAAATGGTCTCCCGCAACCGGGACGCGCCCGAGGGCGGATTTGATGCTATTCTACAGGCGGCGGTTTGTAAGGTGAAACGCAACCCGTCGATCTCATTCACTGAAAAAAAAATCCTTTGGATTCACTTAGTTCATGTGCTTTGTTTGCACATGATTAAAATGTGATAAACGGATTCTTCCCATATTTTCCTAAAAAAATAAACGGTTTAATCATGTGCAACTGAAAATCATCTAAATGTTTTTTTCAGTGTCTCTATCGATTGTTTTCGGCCTTTTTAAGTCACAAACAGAATTGTTTTAACAAGTGTACTTATGTTGCGTGACCTGGATTTAGGAAATGTCCAACTTGGACCTTCCAAGTGAAACAAGTAAATGAAAAACATGGCTGCTAACCTGAATAAGACTGTTGGTTAGCATCAGTTGACAGTTCAGGGGTTTTCATTTGGTATCTGTGGTATTTGCCCCACATTTGGTGGAGCGTGTTGCTAGTTCACTCGGATATGAAGAAAACGTCATGTAGTGCAGGTTATAGTGTTTTTTGTGAGAATAAAATAAATACATCGTGGCAGCTCAAATTTCAGTGACATGGCAAGAATCTGGTAAGAAGCCCCCATGACAAGCAGCTGGCCTCTTTGCTTGTTAATTAAAAGCATCACGGGAGGGTGGGACAGGAAGTGCATTCTGTTGCAGCTGTCTTGCAGAGACGGGTCAATCCTTGTTCATCCTCCTCCCTGTCTATGTTCCTCGCTACACAAGACACGCAGGGACTTCCTCCAAGTAGCTGCTGCCTTGTAATTAAAAGCCTCAGCGAAGGCCTCCCCCAAGGCACCTCTGATTAATTACTTTTATTTTGAACTTTTCATGCATTACATAGCCATTGAAAGAAATATTCTTTTGTTGTCCAAGCACTTTTTATTGTTTGCAATAGATACGGCTCCTGGCTTCTTCTTCTTCTTTCTTTTTTTTTATTTTACTCCCCGACCTTCAACACATCCGCACACACATTTGTGTTTGTGAGTTGGCTCTCAATCTGTGTCAGAGTCTTCAAGGTCTTGACTTGGCATGTGGATAAATGTTGGCAGTAAATGTGGACGCAGAGTGGTTTCATTTCTCTTCTCCTTTTGGAACCTCAAGTTATAAATTTGGTTGGTTCAGTGACAACCGTTTGCAACGGGAAAAAATTATAAATAGAGGTAATGTTTCTGATTCAGAAGAATGGAAAAGTGATTAAGCAGTCTCTAAAATTAAGTTACACTTCCCTTTTGGTTTCTTTTTTTTACCAGTGTGGTTACAAATCACTATCATACAATATATGGAAAAGTAAAAAACACACGCTTATAAAGAAATAAAACACTTGAAAAAAACATTTATGGCTCATTAACTTTAACTCAAGAGTGGAAAAAGGAAGGGCTGCAGCTCTTCCATTGAAAGTCATCTTTTGTATAAAATGGGTATTTTTTTTCCTTATTCATTGGTTGATTTTGATGAACCGATCCAGTGGAAAGAAAAAAATCACCAAGTTAGACGATGAATTATTGACACAGTTCTTTTGATCTGTTTTTTTTTTTTTTTTTACATTTTCTTGATTGCCTTGGTCATACGACAGTGGAACTCCTCTACAATGAAACCTACATGGTCGAAAATACCGCCTAGTGTGAAAAAATATTCATGCATTAACACCATTCCCACTTTCCTGCCCCCGATATGATGAAAAAAAACCCTGTTGCGTTATACAAAATCTTTTTCTCTGCTCTTGCCTCGCGGCGAGATTCACTACAACGAAGTCTAATCCTACTGCTTCGTTCGGAAACAGCAACAGCAACCACAACACTGGTTTACACATGCGAAGTAGTCCAAGAAGTATTTGTTATTGTTAGTTTCAGACGCAGCAAGAACCTTGCATTGCTAAAATGGCTACAAAACTGAACTTTTGGATATCAAGCAGCTAAGACAAGAGCTCTGACACTGGAAGAGAGGGTTAAAGTGATCAAAATGAAAGACGGAAGAAGCAAAATAAAACATTGTCCAAGAAATATATGTAAGTGAAAGTGAATGCTGATTGTAAATTTCGCAATTTCTTTCCCTTTATTTCTTTCTCATGCTCATATTTAATGCCCTATTGGAATAAAAATAAAGAGTACACATGCGTTTTTGTGTGCATGTACACATACGTTTGTGTGTGTGTATGTGTTAACATCTGAGATCAAATTTCCTACAGTGAAAAACCACCTGTTGTGAAAAATTTCTTGCTGCAAACATGATTTCGTTGCAGAGGAGTTTCACTGTATCACCAGTGAGTGCTGTCTCAAGAGCGAAACAAAAACAGAGATACAGAACCGGCTTTGACCTTTCCTTGCGGGATGCATAGAGCCTAGTAGTTAAACAACGTGAGGGAGCAAAGCACACATCTGCAGCGCAGCTACAAGAGACCCTTTCGTGCACTGGACCTAAGAACTTTGTTGTGGATGGATGGGTGTGGCAATCTGAAGCAAGTGGTTATAGACTTGTCTAAACTTGCTCGTTAGAATATTGGGGCTCTGGAAACTGTTACCTCATTAATTCATGTGTTGTCTAAAAAAAAGTGCTCAAATTATCATAGGTTAAAATTAATATGGTCATGTTGATATTATAACATAAATGGACTCACAGAGTGCAGAAATCTGTAGGGGTGTGTTATTCTGTGTGCAGGAGGAGATTGGCTGGAGGAAGGAGGCATACCACCTGCTCGTGTTCGCCACAGATGACGTGCCCCACCTGGCCCTGGATGGCCGTCTCGGTGGCATCGTGCAGCCTCATGACGGCCGCTGTCACCTAAATGACAACAATGAGTACAGCGCCTCCACTCGCTTGGTAAAGAGACGAGACCTTCTCCATCGTTAGTGCATGATTGTGCTTTTCCATAAGAATTTCGTAGATTTGTGTGGAATCAATTGTTGATGGATTAAAGCGAGTGAGGTGAAATGTGCAGAGTTTGACTAGGACCAGAAGAGGCAATTCTGATTTAGCTTTAAGTATTTTGCTGTCGAAAGAAGGACAGCATCTATGATAGCGGTTCTTAACCTGGGTTCGATTGAACCCCAGGTGTTCGGTGAATCGGTCTCAGGGGTTCGACTGAGCCTCTGCCATGGGGGTTAAGACACACATGACTCAACATGTCAATTAGTTACGACATGCCCACTTGGCCATCACTTGCTGCAGATGATCACATTATATTGCTTGTGCAATCAGTGCAGCGGGAAATTTAGTTCACTCAGTAGTGAACGCGTGACTGCCGTGAAAGTACATGTGATTTTTGTAGAATGTTTTAATACATTCTATGTCAAGCAAAAAAAAAAAAAACAAAAAACAAGTGGTCGGACAAATATGTACCGCACGGATTCACAGGCATCATTCACAGAAAGTGATGGGGCTCAGCATCCTATCTGCATAATTTGTCATGTCAAGTTGAGCAACTTGAGTCTCGCACCGGCAAAACTGAAGGAACACTTCTTGAATCAGATTTTCTTTTTCAGTAATGAAGGTTTAGGTGAACGTGCATATGAATTTGGTACATCTAACAAAGGTTAAGAACCACTGGTCTAGGATGATAAGAGAGATGAACTTCAGCAGGAAAAGAAGTGCCAGTGACTCTTTGTTTTTTTAAAATAGCCTTTCACATATAAATATCACACACACTTGCTTTTGGAAGTAATTGCAGAGAGGAGAAACTGGCACACACGCGTACTTCTCGCAGCAGCCACCCAAAAGTGAAACCACAAAATGAAGTGTTGACTTGTAAATGCACACTTCAAAAAAATTAACTATTCTAGTCCTCATGATGGCTGTCGACAATCGGGAGACCATAAGTACTAATCACGTTTTCCTCATACTATGAGAAAGGTACTACTAGTACTCCGAAGGTTGTACTTAGGGTCTTCCTGTCACCAACTGTTGCGAAGAAGACTTGATGGGAGACCATAAGTACTAATCATCTCCTGCTACGAAGGTTTGACTGCTATTTACGGTCACAGTATCATCTACTACAGTACTGCCATGAGGAAGTCAAGTCTCCCCCATGTATGAGTTGGCTTTTAAAAAAATCACACACAAAGGACTCTCACACAGTCAAACTAATCAATATCATGCGGACGACCCTGTGCGCGTCATTTTTCTATATTGTCCTCTCATGCCACCAATATCAAAAGACTGCTCACCAAATGATGTTTATCAGCCTTTGGCCTATGGACGCATAATTCCAAACAGCCCCACATTAAATAGTAGTAGCTTTGAACGGCAGCCAAGAATTGATCAACAATGCAAGCTAAGAGGTGTCAGCAGGCTTGATGAAGATTCTCTGTGAGAAATACTGCAGCTTGTTTTTGGGGTTCGAGTCACCTCTCTGGTATTTGATGATTGAATCCTGCAAGCATGCTGAGCCTCATCCCATCTTAAATTAAATGAAATCTGACCACTCAAACGCGTCCCATCAAAACAAGCCTTCAATGTGAGCTATAGTCTTTAATCTCTGTTTATATTTGTCTTTTTCAGATTGTCAGTAAAAGCAGCACAGTTAGCTTAGCATTCCGATTAGCGAGGCTTGATGTATCTCTCTCCATGCAGGATTATCCCTCTCTGGGACTTCTGGGCGAGAAACTGGCAGAAAACAACATTTTCCTCATATTTGCTGTCACCAAGCGGTTGTATGTTATTTATAAGGTAGATTACCTTCTTTTATTTTTACGTTTGTGACTACATCACTTGCCTTCTAATGTTGCAAATTTCCTGTTCCTTTTATTTTCCTTTTAATTCCACATCCTGAAAAGAATTTCACAGCACTCATACCGGGAACGACAGTGGAGATCCTCGACCAGGACTCAAAGAACGTCATCCAGCTCATCATCGCAGCCTACAATGTACGTTCGCAGCTTCCTGTTTTGGCGTTGCAAAATCAAGATGAAATAGAGTGGTACCTCTATTTACGAAATTAATTGGTTCCGGAAGAAATTTCTTAACTAGAAAATTTTGTAAGTAGAGATGCATTTTCCATGCAAATGCCCAAATCCGTTCCAAGCCCAGCCCCCCCCCCACCCCCCAAATTCAGACCGAAATGTTTTCTAAAGCCTAAAAATGCATCAAAATATGCAACAAATACATGTTACAATTAGATTATTGCACAATAAATGAGAGTTGTGCATAATGTAAAAAAGAAAGAATAGAGTAAAGAATTAAAATGGTCATTTAACTTTTAACTGGGTCCTCAGTGTTTTTTGCCTTCTTTAGTTCATGTTCTCTCTCAGAAGTGGTTTTTGCCTGGCGTTTTGTAAAGAACTGATCCAAGGATGTTCGGATTTTAACAATCCTTCGAAAATGTCCAAATGTCAGCATGGTGAGCGATCGCCCAACTGGTGAACACTTTTTCTGGGTGATTCACATTTACGTAAAACAATCGGATCACCTCGTGGCCCAAGGGGCGAATGACGAAGACTCTGCATAGACACATACAGTATCTCTCTATCTACATACATTGACAGATATGGTAGAGATCTTAGCAAAGGGATGCCAGGAAGATGCTAGGTAACAATCAATGGCAGAGCAGCTATAAGTATGTTGCGTTCAGGAAACTCAGAGCTGCGACTAGCCACCCATACTGTATTTTTTTACCTTTCGTATCTTGACATTTTTTTTTTGTAACGAGGCAATATTTTCCTGTTGAGAGATGTTTCGTAACTTGAAATTGAGACGTTCCGAAGTAGAGGTACCACTCTAATGGCAGACGGCCTGGTGGACTCGCGGTTAGCATGTCAGGCTTCGTGCTCTGATATCCCAGACTTCAATCTCAACTCTTGTGTGGCTTTTGCATGTTCTCCTTGTGTTTGCGTGGGTTTTCCCCAGCTTCCTCCAGCATTCCCAAAACATGCATGCATGCAAGTAAAACAAACGAATCCATGGGGGGTGAACGTGAACGTTTGTCTATGAGTGCCCTGCAATTGGCTAGCGACTAGTATCGTGTGCATCCCATGTTTCGCACAAGCCGGCTGCGATAAGCTCTCAGTTACGCGCAACAAACAACATTGAAAATGGGCAAATAAACAGTGTCTGGGAATGTTTATTTACTCATTTGTCGATGAGGGGAGGCCTTAACTTTGTAATGTATTTGTTGAATAATATTAAACAATGTTGGTCGTATATTCTCAAGTGAAAATGGGGTTGAGAACAAATATCTTACGCTATTTGTGTGAGGAGGCAAATTCAAGTCTTTGAAGTCTTGACCCAAGTACGCACGCAGACACGGTTTGTTTATGAGGCTCCAGCTGACACACAGGCAGTTGCTTAAAATCTGGGATTGTCATCACGGTAGCAAACATTTGGATTTGCCTGTTTGAATGAGATCATGTGAAGTGAATATAGAAAATAAGACCACATGGAGTGACAGTAAAGTCGGGATTTGTGTCAAGTATATGGTATGACTTATTTCTAAATCTCAGCAAAATATAAACGATGGCACAATGTATTTATCAATGTGTTTATGAGTAAGATTTGTTTAGAACTGCACTCCATTAGGCTAAGATTTTTTTCTAATAATTGGGCTCTCTTGTACAGTTGTGTATGGACTGCAGAATTATCTGTCTGGCCCTCAAGATTTTAACGTAACTGCCATTTTTCAAAACTTGTCAGACCTTCCCTTACGTGTTTTTGCCGCGTGGGTGTTGTACTTTCACTCCCCGCCTGAGCCAAATGATGTTTTTGGGCCTCTGGGCGGGAGAATGGGACAGGCGGGGTTTGTGTGACTGCAGCTTGAAGGAAATGGCGCTTTTGACTCATGGCCTTATTAACATTCCAGCTGCCAAACTGCATCCCTCGCGCTGCGATGGCCAAAAGTGATGCGACTGCACGACGTTGTTGTGTAACCGCCTGATTTATCTGTGAGGCAATCGGCAACTCAAAGCTACTGCGGGCTGTGGGCGTGTGAAGGGTCAACTGAGACCACAGAGGAGGGCACACTCGCATATGATGATAGCAAACATTGCAAAATATTAGATTTGTTGTTTTAACAATGTTATAATGACCTCAGGTATCTAAGGCAAATGGTGGCCAAAGCATCTGTCAGCAGGGAGGACATTATTTGAATGTAGTGAAATAGCTTTCATTCTCCGCATATTTGTTTTCGACCGGCTGGGCAGTCTCACCTTGTTTTATAAAACATAGCGCTTCGGAACGCGGACCATCGTAGTCAATCGAAATATAATCAAACATTCTTCTGTTTTACCTTTTCTATTTGTTGTATTTGTGCACAGACTTCAATATTTTGCAAATGACCTTCCTGCCAATCTTGTTTTTGGCTGCATAGTAGGGCTGGAGCCCATTTGCCATACTACAACAAAGATTATGACACAATGTCATCAAGCGACACAAGTGTCGTCGTGTCCGTGGTTGTTGTTACAACCCTTCCACATGGTCCAACATTGAAATGGGAGTTGGAAACTATTGTTTGAAGCCTAAAATTATTGTTAGCGCACCGTTTTCGTCGGTGGATTATTGGGCATAATGTCGCCAGTCCTGAGATACCGCTGGAATAAATTTTAGCGACATTCGGAATGAAACCAGCGAAGCTAACGATTATTTTACTCTTTACTCTTTTACTCTTCATTCTTATTTTACTCTTGGACACATACGCACATGAAGACTATGTCCTCGTTGGCCGGACATTTCGCTACTCCCTTGAATGCACTCAACAGTTAACTAGGATGTCCATGTGAAAAACAATTGTAATTCTGGACTGACAAGTTTAAAATTCCAACATGTTTTGTTTTTGTTTTCCTGATGGGAAAAGGGAGGCACCTTTATATTTATTTGAGTGACTAATTGTGGCTTGGCTTCTGTGACAGTCTGAGCAACTATTGGGGGTTAGTCTTCATCAGAATTCAAGCAGAGGTTATGGCCTCTATTTCTTTTCAATGCTGAGTGGCTTAAGTCGTAACTGTAGCACTGATAACACCCGGAAAGCTGTGTGGTCTTCTGTGTGGAGTTTTACTGTGTTAACGTGACTTCTGCCATTAAAACAACAAAGCCAGCGTTGGAACACATTTACAATTGATTTACAATCAGTTATGAGAAATGGAATGAAATATGTTGCAAGGTTCCAGATGTGCATTAAGCAGTCACACGCTCAATCTGCTTCCATGTGCAGAGCCTTTGGTTCTCTCAAGTCCATAAAAAACTGTGACTGACAAGCCTAAAACCTTAGACACGTTTTCCCCGTTCTCCCGATTATAAGAGTAGTAAAACTTGAGCATACAAATCTTTTTTTTCGCCCTCACAGAATATCCGCTCCAAAGTGGAGCTGACAGTGTGGGACCAACCTGAGGACCTCAGCCTGTCCTTCACCGCCACTTGTCAGGATGGCGAACCGCTACCCGGCCTCTGGAAGTGCGCCGACTTAAAAATAGGCGACACGGTGAGTCCATGCACATGTTCTCCTCCTCACTTGATGAATATTTATTTTTGCCATGCTGCAAAGTGCCTTGGCAGTCGACACGTACTGTAGCTTCTTGGAACAACAAAAAAATCCTAATGGGTTAAAAAAAAAAAGATCAAAGAAAAGAATTTCAAGTATTTTTCCTGCTTGTGTTTATTTCCTCATTCTCTACCATATCTCATAACTGAAACCTACCTTAATGACAGCAAAAGCTAAGCCGTAACATTTCCGCATCACTGTCGCCTTGCATACATTAAAAATAAAGAACGTGGCTGCAAATAATCCACAGTGTTAACGCTCACCAGTTATTCGGGGTAACCAGCCCGGATGAAGTGATTTCTTAGCTAGAACCTAAGTCTTTGTTTTATGTATACCATGAAGAAGCATACTAATTAAATGGGTGTTCTTTCTTCTTTCCTCATGGCTAGCCATAGCATTAAAATGAATATTGCGACCTTGGTTTATTGAAAATGTTTGGGAGCGGCTTTGTACAAGTTGGAAATCTGCCCTCTAAACCTTGTGTCGTTTCCTTTTATTGGGTTTATTTTCCTGGGACTGTTGGGATGGAAACGTATATTGGGGCCTCAGAGAGCGGATTTGGGAGACATTGTTACTGAATGGCGGCTCCAATGAAAGGACGAGGGGCTCTCAAAAAAGTTGGGGTTCACATCTTTTATGCTGACGAATGAAAAGTGTTTGCAGGCTAAGAGCAAAGACTTAGCGGGAAGAGAGGGGGTGTCGCTCCCTCTGTGCATTCCCGCCGTGGAGTGGGATGCTGCATGTCAATGACCTCACACAAAAGTAGGCTCAAGGAGGAAAGCGACTGTCAAACAAACAAAACAAAAAAACACTTGGCAGGAAGAGGGATTCTTTTTAGGGCATCGGTAGCTAAGCAAATGTTCTTCTCACACTTAGACTGCAAGAAACCACACTCCCTTTCCATTCCCTGCTATTTTTTAGTTATTTTTTCGTCTCTCAGTATTTTGTGCTGCTCTTTTTTTGTCGTGATTGTTTTGACAAACTTAATACTGCGGCCCGATTGTCCAGTGGTTAGCGCGTCGACCTCACAGTGCAGAGGTACTGGATTCAATTCCAGCTCCGGCTTTCCTGTGTGGAGTTTGCATGTTCTCCCGGGGCCTGCGTGGGTTTTCTCCCACATTCCAAAAACATGCATGGCAGGCTGATTGAACACTCTAAATTGTCCCTAAGTGTGAGTGTGAGCGTGGATGATTGTTCGTGTCTGTGTGCTCTGCGATTGGCTGGCAACCAGTTCAGGGTGTCCCCCGCCAACTGCCCAAAGACAGCTGGGATAGGCTCCAGCACCCCCGTAACCCTTGTGAGGATAAGTGGATTGGAAAATGGATGGAAATTTAATGCAGGTAGTTTCGTCTTGTCCACAGAACATTTTTCACATATTGACTCGAAAGGTGTTTATTTATTGGCGAGGCTCTATTTATTTATTTATTTTCTCATTTCTGGCCTGGTAGAGCAACCGAGTGCTGTGTGTTTCATTGACTTGTGTATTGGAATGATGATAAAAGCTGCAGGATGTTCGGTGGGATACATTGTGATTGTCTGCAATTTAATGCCCGTCCTACAATTCACAACTCCACACAGATATTCTTCAATAATGTCTCTCATACAGTATCTCCTGTAAAAATTCATCATCATCGTGCATCTTTTTCTTTGCTGCCACAGATGGTGTCAAAGGCGGGCAAAAAATGCAGTAATAACCAAAGAACTCTACGTTACAATATAACCAAATGGTTATCGAGCAACTTTCCCACTCTGTATGGGAACTATGCTCTGTTTTTTTTTGTTGTTGTTGTTGTTCATTGGAAAGTATACAATAACGTAAAATTATGTCCCGCTGTGAGACCTCAAAAGTGTGGTCAGAACTTTTCATTGGCATCACCACAGAAAGACATCCATCCATCTTCTACCGCTTATCCGGGGCCGGGTCGCGGGGGCAACAGCTTTAGCAGGGAAGCCCAGACTTCCCTCTCCCTAGCTACTTCTTCCAGCTCTCCCCGGGGGATCCCGAGGCGTTCCCAGGCCAGCTGGGTGACATAGTCTCTCCAGCGTGTCCTGGGTCTTCCTCGGGGTCTCCTCCCGGTGGGACATGCCCGGAACACCTCACCAGGGAGGCGTTCAGGGGGCATCCGAATCAGATGCCCAAGCCACCTCATCTGGCTCCTCTCGATGTGGAGGAGAAGCGGCTCGACTCGGAGCCCCTCCCGGATGACCGAGCTTCTCACCTTATCTCTAAGGGAGAGCCCGGACACCCTGCGGAGAAAACTCATTTCGGCCGCTTGTATCCGGGATCTCGTTCTTTCGGTCACGACCCATAGCTCGTGACCATAGGTGAGGGTTGGGACGTAGATCGACCGGTAAATTGAGAGCTTCGCCTTTCGGCTCAGCTCCTTCTTCACCACGACAGACCGATACAACGTCCGCATCACAGCAGACGCTGCACCGATCCGCCTGTCGATCTCTCGCTCCCTCCTGCCCTCACTCGTGAACAAGACCCCAAGATACTTAAACTCCTCCACTTGGGGCAAGATCTCCCCCCCGACCTGGAGGGGGCACTCCACCCTTTTCCGACTGAGGACCATGGTTTCAGATTTGGAGGTGCTGATTTTCATCCCAACCGCTTCACACTCGGCTGCGAAACGCTCCAGTGAGAGTTGGAGAGCCCTGTTTGAAGGAGCCAACAGCACCACATCATCTGCAAAAAGCAGGGATGCAATACTGAGGCCACCAAAACGGACCCCCTCAACGCTTCGGCTGCGCCTAGAGATTCTGTCCATGAAAGTTATGAACAGAATAGGTGACAAAGGGCAGCCTTGGCGGAGTCCTACCCTCACTGGAAACGATTCCGACTTACTGCCGACAATGCGGACCAAACTCTGACATCGGTGGTATAGTGACCGAACAGCCCGTATCATGGGGTTCGGTACTCCATACCCACGAAGCACCCCCCACAGAACTCCCCGAGGGACACGGTCAAACGCCTTCTCCAAGTCCACAAAACACATGTAGACTGGTTGGGCGAATTCCCACATACCCTCGAGAACCCTGCTAAGGGTGTAGAGCTGGTCCACTGTTCCACGGCCGGGACGAAAACCACACTGCTCCTCCTCAATCTGAGGCTCGACTTCCTGACGGACCCTCCTCTCCAGCACCCCTGAATAGACCTTACCAGGGAGGAGTGTGATCCCTCTGTAGTTGGAACACACCCTCCGGTCCCCCTTTTTAAAAAGAGGGACTACCACCCCGGTCTGCCAATCCAGAGGCACTCTCCCCGTTGACCACGCGATGTTGCAGAGGCGTGTCAACCAGGACAGCCCCACAACATCCAGAACCTTGAGGAACTCTGGGCGGATCTCATCCACCCCTGGGGCCTTGCCACCGAGGAGCTTTTTAACCACATCGGTGACTTCAACCACAGAGATAGGAGAGCCCACCTCAGAGTCCCCAGGCTCTGCTTCCTCCAAGGAAGGCATGTTGGTGGAGTTGAGGAGGTCTTCGAAGTACTCTGCCCACCGGTTCACAACGTCCCGAGTCGAAGTCAGCAGCGCCCCATCCCCACTGTACATAGTGTTAGTGGTGCACTGCTTCCCCCTCCTGAGACGTCGGACGGTGGACCAGAATTTCCTCGAAGCCGTCCGGAAGTCGGCTTCCATGGCCTCACCGAACTCTTCCCATGCTCAGGTTTTTGCCTCGGCGACCACCAAAGCTGCGTTCCGCTAGGCCAGTCGGTACCCGTCAGCTGCCTCTGGGGTCCCACAGGCCATAAAGGCTCGATAAGACTCCTTCTTCAGCTTGACGGCATCCCTTACTGCTGGTGTCCACCAGCGAGTACGAGGGTTGCCGCCACGACAGGCACCAACCACCTCACGGCCACAACTCAGATTGGCCGCCTCAACAATAGAGGCACGGAACATGGTCCACTCGGACTCAATGTCCCCCGTCTCCCCTGGAACATGGGAAAAGCTCTGTCGAAGGTGGGAGTTGAAACTCCTTCTGACAGGGGATTCCTCCAGACGCTCCCAACAAACCCTCACAATACGTTTGGGTCTGCCAGGACGGACCGGCATCTTCCCCCACCATCGGAGCCTACTCACCACCAGGTGGTGATCAGTTGACAGCTCCGCCCCTCTCTTCACCCGAGTGTCCAGAACATGCGGCCGCAAATCCGATGACACGACCACAAGGTCGATCATCGAACTATGGCCTAGGGTGTCCTGGTGCCAAGTGCACATGTGGACACCCTTATGTTTGAACAAGGTGTTCGTTATGGACAGTCCGTGACGAGCACAGAAGTCCAATAACAAAACACCACTCGAGTTCTGATCGGGGAGGCCGTTCCTCCCAATCACGCCCCTCCAGGTCTCACTGTCATTGCCCACGTGAGCATTGAAGTCCCCCAGTCGAACAAGGGAGTCCCCAGCAGGAGTACTCTCCAGCACACCCTCCAAGGACTCCAAAAAGGGTGGGTATGCTGAGCTGCTGTTTGGTGCATATGCACAAACAAAGTCAGGACCCGTCTCCCTACCCGCAGGCGGAGGGATGCAACCCTCTCGTCCACCGGTGTGAACCCCAATGTACAGGCACTGAGCCGGGGGGCAATAAGTATGCCCACACCTGCTCTGCGCCTCTCACCGTGAGCAACTCCAGAGTGAAAGAGAGTCCAACCCCTCTCGAGAGGACTAGTACCAGAACCTAGGCTGTGTGTGGAGGCAAGTCCGACTATATCCAGTCGGAACTTCTCTGCCTCACACACCAGTTCGGGCTCCTTCCCCTCCAGAGAGGTGACATTCCATGTCCCAAGAGCTAGCTTCTGCAGCCGAGGATCGGACCGCCAGGGTCCCCGCCTTTGGCTGCCGCCCAGCTCGCATTGCACCCGACCCCTTTCACCCCTCCCATGGGTGGTGAGACCATGAGAAGGGGGACCCACGTTGCCTCTTCGGGCTGAGCCTGGCCGGGCCCCATGGGTGTAGGCCCGGCCACCAGGCGCTCGCCAACGAGGCCCACCTCCAGGCCTGGCTCCAGAGGGGGGCCCCGGTGACCCGCGTCCGGGCAAGGGAAACTGAGTACCATCGATTTTAATTTTCATAGAATCACAGAAAGACATGACTGCTGCAAAAGAGAGAAAGGTCTAATGTTCAAGAACAGGAAATGGAACATTGGCTGGAGGAAAGTGCGACACCTGTCTCTGTGTTGACTCTTCACTGGGTCACAAAAAGTACAACTCTGGTCACCCAAATCTTAATCACTCCTCTAATTAGTCAATCGGTGGTTGGGCTTGACCCTGCAACCATAATCCCGAACTTTAAGACATTGCAAACAATGCCTCCAAATTAGTGGGAAATGTTTGCAGATCATCTTTTTTTGTTCCCTGTGCATACAGCAAGGCTTACTTAGGCAGGCATGGATGAATTTAGTGTGGAGGGAACATGTCCAAAAGAAAAAAATTAGAACAGAGGTCGTGAGCAGTCCTCTCAGTCAGATACAATCTTGAGTGGTGTTCCTCATGGCAAGTGTTCAAGATTCATTCATTTTCTACAAAGGTGGAACCTTACTGTTCCTTTACGCGATTCTGTTCACTTTTAACTTGGTGTAGGATGAATGTGTTGTAATAATTGCAATTAGTCTGAGAAAATGTTGTGTGAAGTTCCTCTGGGAACTGTTTTAGGTACACTCTCTATCAAGGATGAACCATACTTACTCTACCATTCAAAACACATTGTTGTCCGAATACTTTAGTCCATAACTGCAATTTCTCAATGACTCGCAGCACACTTGCCTGTGTCCTCTACTCCTCCTACTTCCCGCATGTTTCCCCTCACGCAACTTTTGACAACCCCCTCGGTTGTCCTTATGACAGTCATGAAATCGGGGCCTTCCGCGCGATTCACATTTACACTAAATTTAATTGTGTGCCTTGCTCATTAGCTCGTTAGTGATACGGAGGCGGCAAGGGGGATGGAATGTCCTGTCGCCGCCATGTGATGTAACCACTTCCTGTGTGGCCCGTGCTGGTGGCCATTACACCACCTACAGGAAGTGAGGAGAATATGGTGCTTGAACAGCTTCCAGGATTTGACCTTCTACTTTCATTCCACGTGGACACCCTGTTTCGGGTTGGGTCACTCTTCTTCCTTTCTCTGAGCTATCAGAGCTTCACTTTGTTGATTCAATGACTGAGCCGCACCCACTGGTATACTGTAAACACAACACGGTCATGTAGAGGTCAGTGCGCGTATGTGTGACAGTGCATGGCAGCTGTGTTTGCCAATATGGAGCACATTAACTGTCTTGCAAATATGGAAACAATAGCTACTGTGGCTGCAATTGTGTTTTTCTGATGCTCCTATCCATTCACTGAACATCTCATTAAATACAGCTGCACAGTGAAATCATATCCAATCCAAAAATTCGACCTAAAAAAGAAACATTCTTGCGTTTGATTGACACTTAGAATGCCCTCTCTAATATTATCTACACTGCATCACACTGAGAGCCATTCCTAATATTTTGGTCACCGTACTTGTATTTTGAGTTGAAAATTAATTAAGCCATTTATGTATTGGCAAATGGCATTCAATATGAAAAAAATTTGGGGAAGATTGAATAAAACCATGATTTTGCGGAGATACGGTAAATGACGAGACAAAGAGTGTCATTTTTCAAGTGTACAGTATTTTTGTGTTTCGCACCAACTGGAAACTGATCAGGTCTTGACTTGTGAGTAATACAGCCGGATTTATTTATTTTATTTCATTGGGACATTGCACATGAATCAATACAACAATAAACGGTGTAAAGATAAGATAAGATAAGATAAGATATCCTTTATTCGTCCCATACTGGGGAAATTTACAGCCTCCAGCAGCAAGAACGCCCCGGACTTAGCATAAATGCTAGTTTTCCGCTGTTGTCCCAAGGCATGTTTCTAAAATAGCACAGTGAGACACATACAATTTTAAAACCACAATGACAGAAATAAGAACCAAATAGGTAAGACATCATAAAACAAACCATACAAGCAGCTGAAGTACTCAATTATTCAGTGGAATGGGCTGGAGTCTGGAAAAGGTGTTTCATATAGGTGCATGCATGTCTGATGTATTTTTAGCCAATGTTTTAGGTTTTTTATTTTATTTTTTTTGTTTTTTGTTTTCAGTTGCGTTCCTCTTACAGAGGTAACGATTTGGCCGGATTTTGTTCTACATCTTGTTATATTTCAACATTTAAATGTCCACTCTATTATCACCACTGCTCCGAGTCAACAGGTGTGGTTGTTGTTTGCCATGTTGAAGGAAAGCACTGCATCATGAGAGTGTTTTTTCAGTATTTTGCTTACCTTTTCTGATGACATGAGAGGGTCGAAATATTAGTAACCAAAACAATAAATTGACCTTTTTAATTTCTACCGACCGCTAATGGGTTTTTTTTTCTGTTTATCATTCCAGGTGTCATTTAACGTGAGCGTGGAGGCGAGGAGTTGTCCTCTTCACGGCATCGACCACAGTTTCACCATCAAGCCGGTGGGCTTTAAAGACCGCCTGCAAGTCGCCGTCGAGTACCAGTGTGAATGCGACTGCACCCGAGCGGCCCAAATCAACAGCACCATCTGCAGTTCCATTGGTAACTGTTATCTGTTTGTTAGTCCATTCAATACAAGAGGAAAGACTTCATTCTCTCTTTTTTTCTTTTTTTAGTAATTTTTTTTACAGCCCTCTAAAATAATGCCAAAATATAGCACACATGTATTTTTTTAAGTTAGTAAAAAATAGTAAATACAAGAAACAGTATTAGAGCAAGATATGAAAAATTTAAAACGGTTAAAAAAAAAAGAATTTTCGTTTATCGAGGGTTGTTTTGGTCCCCATTAACCGCGATAAACGAGGGATTACTGTATTTCAATCTTTGTAGTGGCAATTTGAAGTTAGGCATTTTAAGCAAAAATGAAAAAAAATAATTGCATATAGAAATGACTTGTATTATGCGGCAATATACAGTTGCGGTTTGAACATTATGGATTTGAAATGTTTGTCCTGACAGGTACGTACAAATGTGGGAGCTGCCAGTGCGAGCCGGGCTACCTTGGTGCCCGCTGCGAGTGCCAGGAGGGGGACGCGAGCAGCATACACCTGAGCGCCTGCCGAGAGGCCGAGGGCAAGCAGGTGTGCAGCGGGCGCGGCGAGTGCAGCTGCAACCAATGCCTGTGCTACGAGTCTGAGTTCGGCAAGATTTACGGCAGCTTCTGCCAGTGTGATGACTTCTCATGCGCCCGGCACAAAGGCATCCTGTGCTCAGGTAACGTCGAGATAGTACAGTTGGTACCTTGACTTCAAAGTAAAATTTGTTCCATGACCAGGCCTGTAACTCAATTCAGTTGTATATCAAACCACTTCTCCCTTCTTGTTTTGGTTGGTCTCTGTCCCTATTAACCGCGACAAGTGAGGGATCACCGTACTTGGTTTTGATGTCTAGTTTATATTTATCAGTCCTTTAACCAGTCCCTTTTCTATGAAGCAGTGCAGTTAAGTCCCAAATTATCCACTTAGACTCACCATGAAATGTTGGTGTTTTGGGCAAAAATATCTTGGCAGTTTTGTGATTTACACTTAATCCCACCCCTCTAACGCACACCCAGTAGAAACGCTGACTTGATCAGGGTGAACCGATCCGTCTAGTCCCGCTTGCAAACATACTTGGTGGAAAGACAGCTTCAACAAAAAAAAAAAAAAAAACTTCTCCCAGGATTGATCAAATTGCATTCCCAGAACACTGGGGTTCTGCAGCAAGGCCTCCTGGCCAGAGGCGAGGCCACTGGTGCACCCCCGAGCCACAGAGGCTGCTTTGTGACAGTCCTAGCTTGCACAATGCCCGACTCTATTGGGTGCACGCCCAACAAGTGTTTGGTGTAGAATGCGGAAACAGGCCCGGCACGCTGGTGCTTGTTGCGGTCATTAAATGTTAACAGTCCAATACACTTTCTTTTTTTCTGCAGTCTTATACTGGCATGGGGCCTTAATGAGGTTCTAACAGTCGCAAACGGCACACACCATCTTCCTCGAGTAACTCTGCAGGTGTGATTTAAGAAGGTGCTTTAGTGTGTTAATAATTAGGGCTGGGAAACGATTCATATTTCTAAAATCGAGTTGATTCATAAGGGCCCGATTCCAATCATGATAAATGCATTGATTTTTTTTTCAATTTAGTTCAGGATTTCATGCAATACCACTTTTAACTGTCATATGGAAGACATTCTCTGAAAAAGCAATGCTCCAAATAATAGAAACTCGCTCTAACTTGCTCAAGTAGTCAAAATATGAATATTTACATTCAGAATTAAATCAGATGCAGTTAGGTTAATCATGTATGTCCTCCGATAATTGTTGTGGGGTCTGGCAGGCGTCGTTGACAGGGAAGGCAGCGCAAACAAAAGGGGGCCACGCCGTTCTCGTTCAAGTGACTGCGACAGTGTGCTCGTGGAAATGTTTACCCCAAGTTTCAATATTTATAATAAATATTGTTTTTAGGGTTGAAGAGACTTTGGCTTGTTCTCCCGTGGTGTATTTTAATCCGGCTTTCACCATTGGCCTAAATATCGCTCTATTTTTGCAGTTCCAGACTGATAAAAGTGACTATTTTTTCCCCAAATCGCTCATTAAAGCTTGAAGATCATTAAAGTGAAGCGTTCACCAATCCGGCCTTGACATGGAGTAGAAAGTGGAGGGAACCAATTCTGCAACTGAAACGGGAATAATCTTTACTCACCAGGGTGACATTTTGTTTTGAGCATTTGCATATTGTGAAAAGCGCTCTAAAAAAATGCATCAGTTTATCCTGTGATGCTCACAATTTTTGCTGGACAAGATATTGTCCCCCAATTTCTTGCCAGCATTTTTTAGACCAGTAAAGCCTTTTAAAATCTTCAGATCCATGTGTCAACCTACGTGGGCGGCTGCCTTTTGTGTTTATGTGTCTCTGCGCTGTGCCGGCATCATATAATCATTGAGTCATTTCATCCGCAAGTTGGTGAAAACATCACCATCACTTGACTCTCGTGTTGTATGTTGATCCTTCATTCATTCACAAATTATTAATTTCTAATGCTTTAAGTAGCATATTTCCTCCGCGCTGGGAGTTTATCTACCATCCTTTTATTAAGGGGACAACTGTATTTGTACAAATTCTAAGTGACATTTTTCATTATTGAAAAATTGTTTTGCAAAAATTATGTTGTACAGGAATGGGCAAGTTAAATGCTGGAGGGCGCCCCAATTTTTAATCAGTGATACACGGGGGCAACAAAATGCTATACTGTGTATATATAGAAAAATAGATATATTTAATTTATCATTCAGCTTTTGCTCCTGCATCCTGTAAACTTCAGCCTTAGGGATGCCATTCCTGCTCTGTGTGTGGTGTTTTGATGTCCTCTGTTGCCATCACATGCTGGTAACAGTTGTAGTCAAGCCAATGGCAGTCACCGATAGTGTTTTTTTGTTGTTGTTGTTTTTCTACTGAGGGAAAAAGAGGAGGCATACTGGTAATTGAGTTAAGGTGTTCCGATCCGATTTATTTTTGGTTTTTAATTAATTATCTTTTTTTTAAATGAAAAAAAATATGATTATTCTAATTGTCTCCCCCCACACTCACTCATATTTTGTTGCAACAAATAAAAGTTCAAGCCCACTTTCCCAAGTAATGCCACTGTAAACCTCAGCTTGACAGATGTCACGTCTGCTATGCAGGTGGTGATTTTGGAGCAAAGACATTTACCATGACACACAATAGTTTCATTCATTGAGCTGATTACAGCCGCTCAGACCCCTCCCTCCACTGAGCGTTGAACAATTGGGAGTGTTTTCGAAGGCAGTCAATGTTGTGATCTCGTCAGGGTTCATCCAAGCCCGTAAAGTTCACCAAATGGTCACCAGACGTTCGGCTGTACTTTTGTTGTCCCAAGGAAATTTTGGATCTGTTCAAAATATATTCTGGACAGGAAAAAAAAAAACCACCAAACCTGTTGGCGACCATCCGGCGAACATTAGGCAGACATTTAATGAACATTTGTGACCTTGAATGAACCCTGATGCAATCGTTCGCCCCCTCAGTAGAGGAAGGGCTTTAGTGTTGATTGATTGGTTGGTTTATTTATTTATGTATTTTTACGATCCAGGGCATGAACAAGCCTTCTATTTCAGTGGTTCTTAACCTAGCCCAGAGATACAACCAGTTCATATGCACACTCACCGAACCCTTCATCAGTGAAGCATAAAAATATGATTCAAGAACTGTTCCTTCACTTTTGAGTTGTTCATCTTGGCATGACAAATCATGCAGATAGGACGCTGAGTCTCATCACTTTCCGTGATGCATGTGAATCCATGTTGAAAATATTCGTCTGACGGCTTTTTTTTTGTTTTGGCTCGCATGTATTAAAGAAATTCTTTTAAAAAAATCACACGATGTACTATCACGACAGTCACTCATTGACAACTGAGCGAACGAAGTTTCCCTGATCCACTGATCGGACACGCAATGTAATGTGATCATCTGCCGTGGGCGTGTCAAAATTAATTGACATGTTGAGTCGGTGTGTTTTAACTTCCATGGCAGAGGCTCCGTCGAACCCTTGAGGCCGAGTCACCGAACCCCTGGGGTTCGATCGAACCCAGGTTGAGAACCACTGATCTATTTGAAGTCAGGCATTTATTTTCGTTAATCCATAAATTGATTTTGTGGAAGGGGAAATCTATGTTTCTCTAGCAATTGTACATAAAGTTGTACTTGCTGTTCCCCAAGAACCCTTTGACCCCCCCTACCCCCCCCCCCCCCCACAACCCTGCTGCTAATTTTGCAGCCCTCGGCAGTAAAATAGTAACAGATACACACGTGGTCTGTCCTTCCGTCTGTCCCTTTTCAAAACGTACCTACTTCACCGCGCCGCCACTGCGCCGCTCAGGCAGTGGCTCACTACGATCGCGCGGTCATCTTAGCGAAAAAATGTTGTCTACCCACAAGCATTGCAATAAAATTGTTAGTTATTTAGTAGAGCTAAACATCTCTTTATTTTCGCGATAAGCAATGAAGATGAACAAAAAGTTGAACCAAGCAACAACACTTTTGTGGGCCGGAGGCCCACCTTACCAGCCTTCCGCAGGATCTAGCTGATGAGCCGCCCGGAGGGCGGCGAACCAGCTAGTTTCCTGTATCTCCCAAATGCATTATTTTCATGCCGTCATGTTTTATATGTGTGTGTGTGCGCAATGTACAGTAAATGGGAACGTATGTTTATTTTTCATTTTTTCTTAACTGCTCGGTTTGTTTGACGTAACAAATTGGTTGTTCAAAAATCACCACCACAGACCCAGGGTGAGTTACACAATTTCCATCACTGTGGCCTTTCATTTCATTTGAATTGCCACTTGATTGCATTTGCCACATGATTGAAGTGCTCAAGGACTCTGACCACAATATCAGTGAAAAAAATAAAACACCGACGCAATGTCACAATGTATAATCTGATATCATTACCATTATCGAGAACCTTGTGTCGAGCAGTTGTTTTGTCTGTCGTTAGGATGTTGCCGGCTGTGGTTGATGGCGGGCGTGACTTAAAAGGCCTAGCCTATGGTGAAATAGTCGTGCCAAAAATGTCTCATGTCGTGTCGTGTGGGCGGTGGATGTGGTTGGTTCTAATTTTTTTTTGTTTTTCTCCATGATTTTGTTGATCTTCGTCCTGCTGTCTCCGATGCCTTTTCGTATAAGTCTTTGCAATCAATAGTTGTTCTTCTCCAAACTGCCCTGTCAGTGGCAAGTTGTTCCTAAGATCAATATGGGGGGGGCTATGATGCAACCTACGACGGCTGAGAATTGCCAGGTCAGCTTCAGGATCATGGTTCATTCAGGAAACTGAATCCAGTTCCTGTGGTAAAACTGGTTCATTGTCTCCTCTTTTCTATTTGAGACGTGACTCTCCATGCATTTGGTAATGATGGCGCATTGTTAAGCTGGTGACGGTGTTTACAGCTACATTAAAATAGCGTTCGGCAAACTTCCTGATCCCTGTAATCGCGACTCGAGGTGATCCGGCCACTCGTTTAGGTTTTGCAAGCTTTTGTTATTTCAGAAAGTTTCAGTTCTCCTTCACACAGAGACCAAACAGTTATTTTCTCATCACTCTGAACACAGCGTCGTGAGTCATGACAAGTCTCGACTCGCGCAATTTTCACTTTATAGGCAGTAATAGTACTGCAACCACATTTTAAACCTCACATAACTGGAATGGCCTTTTGTGTAAAGAGTTGTACCCAACCACTGCACATACAGTGGAACTTCCAAAATCAGTTTCATTTGGTTCCTATAAGAAATTATGTCAAGCTGCTTAATGTGTTCCAGGGTCAAGCTGTCACAAGGAGTATTAACTCATTCAGTACAAGCCAATTCTTGAACCAAGTCTGAGAAGACGTTTGAAAACGTCTTTGGGAGTGAATGAGTTAAGAGGGTGGTTTGCATCTCATGCATCATCCAAGACGAAACACACCCTTGGTGTTAATTCTTCAAATGCCGAAGTCTCACAATGTTTGCTGACCTCACTCTTGATGTCACGCACGATCGGGGTTTGACTTTTGAGAAGATGTATCCATTATACGCTGAGAAATGAAGGTTTCAAAAAAAAAACTCACAAAATTTGATTCATATTCACTCTCTCCCATCCTCCATGAACATGACATGTTTGTAGTTTTTGTGTACATATATTTTTAAAACCAACCTATTTCATCACTGAAAACTTTTCTGGGGACGTATCGAATGTGGAAGTTTCCACCCTTAATGTCTTGTCTCCCTCATATCACGACAGAAGGATACTGTTGCAACTTTTAGCCTTGGAGAACAAATAGTTATCATTCTTTAATAGTAGGTAATGTCCATATGACATTTAGTCAGGATCACTCCCCGACTAAACTATGCACATCATTCAATATTGTGAGACGTGTGATGAAAGCCTCATCAGCAGTTTGATGGGGAAGAGAAAATTCACTTCATCTTTCATTGGTTTCTGCGGTTGCTGACTGCCGCTTTGTTGGCAGGCTGTCCTCGGTCGTCTCGATTCACTTGAAGTGTGTCTAGGGGACCGGTCACAGACTGTTTCCTTTCCACTACTCCTTGCAGTAGCTGCTTGGGTGCATTTTATATTCTCCTCTGAAGTCTCAAACGCAAAATCTGCCCCCCCCTTTCCCACCGCGAACAAACCGTGCTCCTCGCCCACAGCCGCCTGTGGCTTTAAGTGATGTGGTTTTCACCTCTTGGCGTCGTTCTCTCCGCGCCGCCGACCGAATGTGCGCCACAGAAGATCGCGCCGATCCAGTTTCCTTTCGCAGCAAGACAATCTGTCTGAGGAAGTCCAACGAAAGGCAAACATGACACAAGCCACAAGCGCATGGAACCACAATGATCCGTCACTTTGGAAACTGATCAAGGAGCAGTTCTCGTTTTGGAAGTCGGGGTCGGTGGGTGGGACGTAATATTCAGACGTTAGTTATGGATAACCACTTGCGTGTTGATGTATTATTTAGCCTTGATTTCTGGTCTCTATCCATGAATGGCCATTCCTTTTTGAATGCTTTATGAAGTACGTTTGTTACACAACTTCTTATTATTTTTTTTTTCTCCGGTTAGCTTGTTTGCACTTATGAGTGTGTTGTTGTATTTTCTGTAACACGCCGTCAACTCCTGTTTCACATGTACTAGACTGTGTTCTTCTCTCTGAACCATTGGCAGCTTACGAAGCATTGTACACATTATCGCTTCTTTCGGAACTGCGTGTCCACCGGATCTTTTCGCTCATGGATCCTTTCATACTTGACTATGCGACTGCCTCCTAGCCTTATAGACCATTGGCTTAAGGATGCACCAAACGTTCTGAGTGGGTTAGATCGTCAGGGGACGATGAGGATCACACATACTTTTCTTTCCTGATATGGCCCATTGCAGCCCATGATGAGTTTTTTTTTTATGTTGTTTTTTTTTCTTGCAGCAGCAGCAATCGATCGTGCCTCGTCATGCATAAAGGTGACATTGTTCTGTTCTTAATTTTGTACCATCAAAGAAAGTAGTCTGTCCGTAATTCTGCATACGTGTCAGAGGTTATTTTCACACCTTCACGAATGTGCAAATGTGTCTGTAGTTACTCAAACTAAAATAGCACTTCCTAGTCAAGTCTTTTTTCAGAGAGCATTCATGAAACTATCACATTACGGATGCTTCTTCTCAGTTGGAAGGTAAACAAGCCCTTGAGTAGAAGCACTTGTGGTTAAAGACGAACAGTGGTGGGGTTTACTTTCTAGACCTGCATTTGACACCTCCGTCAGATTGGAGGATTTACATTTTGGCTGTCGACTAGTTCCCTGCTGTCCAAACTCTCAATGGGTCCTGTCAAATTTCCTAGCTCCAAATTTGGATTAAATTCTTGAGTGTCGCGCACAAGTTAACGTACATTTTACGCTTTGGCACATTTGCACCTAACGACACGGAAGGCAACCCGCTAAAAATATCTCATCAGCTCATTTCCTCTTTATTTAATCTCCAAATATTGACTCAAGATCCTTACCATGTGGTGTTAGAATCCAGCTTGTCTCCAGGCAGAAAAATAAGGCTGCACATTAGCAAAACTGAAGCAGCACTTTATCTTGTGCCTTGTGCATTGATTGCGCCAAGACCGTGAACATGCAGTCTATCCTATTTGGTAAAAGCAGCATGAGGCTTTTTGTGTTGCATTGCATAGTTTATTTAATACAAAAGGTTCCAAGGGGTAAAAAAATAAATACATTCACAGCTCCTGTCAGATCTGAACTACTTTCATTGATCTCAACCATTGCATGGATTTGGTCCCACTCTCAATTGTAATTTAAGCATAAAAGTCCAACAGCACAACGAATAAATCCCAGAACAAAGCTTCTTTCTTATTCCAGCATTATTTGTCATTTTGATGATCTAATCACGTTCGACGAGCACAAAGTGGTGATCTTTTGATAACTGTCTGTTGTATGTTAGCGGAAGTTTGAAGGTTAGATTTTTGGTTCAAATCTGTTGACAAATGCAGATAGAGGAATCTTTTTTTTTTCTTTTATCTCATCTGCGTCATAATTGCAACCTTTTCCCTTTCTCCGAAATCACACAAAATGTCACCATATCCTGCCTTTGCCTTTTAACACATAGCCCAGTGAAGGTCGGATATTTCTGTGCACTTTCACACAGCAACAAGACATTCCGCAATCACAAAAAGGATTAAAATGACTCATTCTTCATGAACCACAAGCTAGTGCGCTAATTAGCATGCTGCGTAGAGCCAGAGTTTTGTCCCTGTCCTTTCTGTAGACATTATTCTTCTCTGTCGTTCATCACATTTTGGAGGTCCTAAAGTTGAATGGAAATTCAACAAACTTTGCACACACACTTCAGGACTGGTGAAAATGTTGATATTTTAAAATTGTCAGACATGTGTACAGAAAAATGGCTCTGTAGAGAACAGAGGCCTGGGAAGACTACGTTTGACCGAGGGCTAAAAAAATTGGGAGGCATGTGTAGCACCTCATCATATCCTAAAACGTACAGGAAGTCAGCTGTGAGTATTTGAATCTACAATTTTGGCCCATTTTTGCACCTTTACAGAGATCATAGTTTTGCCCCTTGTCTTAGACGGTTCGCCCGATGGACTTTAAACCTGGGCGGTACCATCTCAACACTTGGGACAACAAAAGGGAAAAACAAATATTGACTTTTCCAAACACTATACGAAGAGGGGTGGGGCATCCCATTTTGCATTTAATAATTCCTTAAAGTAAGCATTCTCAGTTGTACATTTCACCTCGATTTACGGATACCGGGAGGCATACGTAACAACCTAAGACGTACAAAAGAACGGTCTTTGGGAGCCAGAGCCAAAACAGGATGCCATTTTGAGTTTACTTTGGAATTTGTCACCGTTTGTGGCCTTTTGTAGAGGTCATATTCATTGAGCAAACTCCTCATCGAGAATTTATGCAATCGCTGTTGCCATTGTGATGTGCCGTTTGCAAAGACAAATTCTGCTCTTTGAGCACCTAGTCCTCTGCGAAAACTCAAGAAACTTCGCATCAGGCCTGGCAAAAACATTTCTGTTTTAGAGTTATTGTCCAGTGCCAGTACCCCAGCATGACAAAGAGTTGCGAGGGCCCTTCATAGCTGTTTGCAGCACTAGTGATGGAGGATTTTTTTTTTCTTTTCGACATTTAAATTACACTCCAGTCAAATCTGTTCAATCCTATCAACTTGACGTCATTCTCCATGAATGAGAAAGTTTTTTACAAGGAACTCGTCCCTTCTGTTTTTGGGAGTACCTAGAATGAGCAACCTGGCACACAAAAGACAAGACATGTTCATGTTGAGTACCTTTGTCCTGAATTGCCAGGCAGCCATGTTGCCGAGATGACTCATGGCAGCAGGCTGCACTCCAAGCAAGCTTAATCGTGTCCTTAAAAAAAATAATAATCATGATAATAAGTAAGAGTTTCCTGTTACATATCCAGATGACTTTGCACTACCCTGACCACTGCCTTGATGGTCAAACTTGAATGTTTCGTTTATTTATTTATTTTAATCGTCTTTGCTTCTGGGTGACCCGCTGGTCCAGTGGTTAGCACGTCAGCCTCACAGTGCAGAGGTTCAGGGTTCAATTCCGGTTCCAGCCTTCCTTTCTGTGCCGTTCTCCCCGTGCCTGCGTGGTTTTTCTCCGGGTACTCCGGTTTCCTCCCACATTCCAAAAACTTGCATGGCGGGTGGATGCTGCATTCTAAATTGCCCCGAGGTGTGATTGTGAGCGCGAATGGTTGTTTGTCTATGTGTGCCTTGCGATTGGCTGGCAACCGGTTCAGGGTGTCCCCCGCCAACTGCCCAAAGATGGCTGCGTTGGGATCCAGCACGTCGCAGCGCTTGTGAGAATAAGCGGAGTAGAAAATGGAGGGATGGATGGCTCTTTCCTTCTGTGCTTCATGTAGCAGTTGGGGCAGTTCCAATCCCAGACTGTCATTAATGGTCTTTCGATGAAGGGTCACACCCAGTGACCCAGTTACTCCCTCAAAACTTTCCATTGGAAGTGCTTATGAAAGGACACTTAATAGGGCATTAGTTTGCTTTTATAGGCGGGGTTTTGGATTAACTTTTAAATCTGTTCAAAGTTACTTGTCTAACAGTGACTTTTGACCCATAGTGTGCCCTACTGCAATCTCTTTAAAGTGGTGGAAGTATCCTGCATTTCTTACGTTGCATTACCAAGGGGACATCGTTCCTTCCAGACGTTTTCTTGTCTCTCTGTCCTGTGCTAAAGGGTACGGTTCATAGAGTGGAATGCCGACTTCCGCCGAAATATCAGTGGCACTTAAAACCCAAGGCTGACTGCCCGGAGCCCTTCACGTTAACTGTCTCCCGTCACTCTGACATCACCACACATCTGAATGATCTGAATGTAAAGCCGGAGAAGCCGTGTGATCGCACTCTTGGGATATACAGCATTAAAAACATGCTATTCCGCGCTGGTGAATTCTCTGAAAAGTCTACATATGAATAGATTCTGGCTCCTTATCGTTAAGCTTCTGAGGCATTCATTTTCCTGGAAGGCATTGTGCTGGAATTGAGAAAATTGAAATCAATACTATTAAACGGTATAATTGTAATAAACGCATCTTTCAAAGTGGAGTGCATTCAAATCCAGGTCTCTGGAGTTTTGCTCGGGACTACCACAGCCGACTGATTTCTTCCTATCCAGAACACTTCCTCCGTGTGCATTTCACAAGGGATTGGGAAATCTGTCATGGAGTCACAAATTTGTTTTCGGCATCTCATAACTGGGCGGGAATTCTAATTTGACTGCTGTCAATGCTTTTTGACACTTAAAACATTTCACTAGACTTCCACTGCAATTATTGTTTGTCACGTTTGCTCATTCCGTCCCCTTGTGTCGTCTCGGAAACACCTATATTTTATCAACGGTGGCCTAAAACAGCGCTGTCGTGGACACGATTGTGTCAAAGTACTTTAACTAATTAAATAAAATAATGTTATATAAACATTGAGCCTACCAAAATAAAATCTGGACTCTCTTTTTTCAGCAGAAAAAAATTCCATTAATCAGCAATCGGCATGACAAAAAGTTTCATGAAAATGGCGATTCCTGGGCAAAAAAACAAGAAAAAAGAGCTTTTTGTAAACGCATGCATTTTAAGCACGTGAGGCACCACTGCCACCTACTGGTTGCTTTTTTACATGATTTACAATACAAACGGCTTATTCTCATTCACAGATTGCATCAGACCCTCCTCCGCTCTATGACGCAAAAAAAAGACTTTGATGTACAAGTACGTCCTTGGTAGGCGGGGCCTAATTTTAAATAGACATACAAGTACGTCTTGTGGAGTTAAAGAGTTAAGAATGCAAATATCACTATTTGCATCTCAGCTTCTGTTTAAACCATGGGCACAAATTTGCTCCGCAGCTGCTTGGTTGGCTTCCATGTTTTTGTTAGGATGTGGAAAACGTGTCATACCTTGACCAGATGATAAGAAACGCAAGGATCCCTGCAAAACATTCCTTGTTGGTGGGGGACGTACTGGCATCCGTGGTCGAGCTTGGACCAAACTGTCGTGCATCTTTGAACTTTCAGGACTCAGCAACAAATACCCGCCTCCTCCACATAAATGATGCAGCAATTTTATCAGATCCTCGTGAGAAAGAGTCGCGTGTTGTCAAGTTCAATCTTCCACTTGGGATTCCAACCCTAAGCTTCTTTCACGTCACTCCAAAGGTTATTTTGGGTCAATTGTTCCGCATCGTTAGGATCACATGCTTGTCCATTAAGGAGGCAAAGGTCAGGCTCAGTCATTTGGCTTATCCACGAGTGTTACATGAAAGGATTTCTGTCTCATTGTTAGTCTTTGCCGAACAAGATCGAGTCAGTTGAACTCAGAAATAAATTGGGCTCTGCCATGCTAACTTCCTCTTTGAACCTTCACTCCCCTTGTCAGGCCACGGCGAGTGCCACTGCGGCGAGTGCAAGTGCCACGCCGGCTACATCGGGGACAACTGCAACTGCTCCACGGAGACTGCGTCGTGCATTGCCGACAACGGGCAGATATGCAGAGGGCGTGGCGGCTGCGTTTGCGGACGCTGCCAATGCACGCAGCCTGGCGCTTTCGGAGACACGTGCGAAAAGTGCCCCACCTGTCCGGACGCCTGCGACACCAAAAGGTACAACTTAACTTTTTGAAAAGTAGGCATTTTTCTTTTCTTCATGAAACTGCTTCCTCCTCCTGCAGAGAATGCATTGAGTGCCGGCTTTTCAACTCGGGAAAGCTTTCAGACAACCAGACTTGCCAGCGTCTGTGCAAGGATGAAATCATCACAGTGGAGACTCTCAGTAAGTAAACACTGTCCATGTGCGTGTACGTGTACGCACACACACACAAGCTGTATTCACATACATCTGTGCCAGCATTCTCTTTGACTCCACCAAACTTAAGGACTGTCATTATTTTAGAGGGCCGCTTGAAGCATCAGCGGGTGACGCGCGTATGATTCTTAAATCAAAAGCACTTCAAAGTCCGTGTTCATTGAGAACAATCATCAGTTTCATGTTCACACATTTAAAGAACAACATGGCCTCAGCTGTGTGGGACGTCATGGAAGGGTTGAAGTAAAGTTCTTCAAAAATGTGATTGAGCTGCATGGCGACACACTTCTTTTTTTGGGGGGGGGATGTTTTTTATTAAATTCACAGACGCCTCTTGTGTATGACCACTGATTAATACAATATTTCCTCAAACGCTGGTAAAATATCTTGTGACTCCATTGATCAACAGGTGGTCCTCTTGTATCGAAGCACTGCGTATAGTTATAACATATTTTATCTAGTCGTGGTCTCTGCCTGAATAGATGCCGTGCCCCAGATAATTGCTGCGTGGTCCCGTTTCTTTTTTTTTTTTAAGCACTGAGTGTCGTGATACCATCCTTCCTCAAATCATGGCCCCCTTTCTATTTAACGCCCTGTGGTCCTCTTATATTTAAGCGGACTAGTGCTGTAATTCCATTTTAAAGAAATGTATGCCGCGACGTCAAATCGACCCATTTCCTGCCCCACAAAATAATAAATACTAGTTGGCTGTAATTACCTTTAACATATAGCCACATTCACCGTGTGTAAGGCACCTTTACAGAAGCCAGCTTAGAGATAAATGCCTGGCACTTGCTGCAGTTGAGTAAATAAACCCTCAGCAATAGGCGCGATTCAGTTTGGAGCAGGCGACAGGTGTGCGCGTGTGTTCCTGCGCGTGCGTGTGCCTGTGTGTGCGCGTGCGTTATTGCGTGCGTGTGTTCTGTTGCTGTTGTAACTATTTTAGGAGCGCTGCGTCTTGGCCCAATTTTGACGTGATTCATAGCATTCCTCGCTTGTCGGAACAGCCCTAATGGACTCCACATGTACATTCCACATATAACCAGAGGAGGGAGGGATTTGCGGTCTATTCCCCTCCTCCTCCTCCTTCTCCTCCTCATGCATACGCTCACACGCACATCAGTGAACATTGAATCAAAACAAACCCAAAACATGAGACCATATGATTTCCCTCCATGCTGGATTGTTGTTCTATTCTGAAACAATAATGACTTTATGATGGCAAAAATGAATTCATCAATAATTGCTTGACATGCTGGGTGTAATGGCACTTTAATATAACAATTACATTACCACAGATTTTTTCTTTTCCACAAAAGAAAATAAAAATACGATTTAAAATGTAAATGTTATCCCAAAGAATAGATAGATAGATAGAGCTGCTCACTGCTGCAAGTGAGCTGCATGGTTATCGTAATTTTGGAAAATTTTTTTGTATGATAGTTATCATTTATTGTGAAATCAAGTGAAGCAAATTCTGATTCTCAAGCAATTGTTTGACCTTCCTTCTTCTGTAGCCACAAATGTACAGCACGACTGAAATAAAAACATGCAGAACGAACCCCCAAAAGCTCATGTATGAAATTAATTGACAAAGACAGAAGGAAGGGCACGTACACTGTAATTATACTTGCTTTCAGTTGGTTGGCTAAACACAAGATGTAGTTTCAATTACTTTTCAAATTTTTTCAAAGCATTTTCAGTTCGATTTCATTTTATTCATGTAAATTTCCTTTTCCATTTTTGAGTGAATTGATTTTTTTAACTGCTTATGATAACAAGAATGAGTCTCACACGACCTTAGTAGTTCATACGTCTGCTTCATAATTCTGAGGTTCTGCCTTTCGATGTCGAGTTTGCATGTTCTCCCAGTGGTTGCCTTGGTTTTCGCCAGTCACTGATCGGATTTATAAAACATGCCTCTTCGGTTCATTGAGACTCTAAATTGCCCATTGGCGTGAATAAGAAAACAATGTGAGTGTGAATGGTTGTTTATTAATATGCTCCCTGCAATTGGCTGGTGACCAGTCAAGTTACATAAATTGGCTTTCGCCCAAATTTGGCTATAATAGCCTTCATCTTACCTGCATCCCTAATGAGGATAAACTGGTGTGTGTGTGCGTGCGTGTGTGTGTGCCTGTGTGTGTGTGTGTGTGTTGTGTGTTAGGAGGACCTGAAGAATGATATCGCTTGCTGGTGTACAAAGTTACATAATGTGGTTTGGCGTTTTGATCATTCTAGAAACGGACGAGCCGGGCGCTGTGCTGTGCCTCTACAAGACGGATGACGACTGCGTGATGAAGTTCACATACTCAGAACACGCCAGCGGACAGTCCGTTCTCACAGCCCTGACGGAACCAGGTGAGGTCCTGCTTGCTTCTCGCTGCGCTACATGACGTGCCAAATTCGTGTTCTGGAAAGAAAAAGCAGTGAGGATTCTTCAGTATTTTTCTCACATGTGTCATGGGTCCCGTTATATCTTAGCTGCTCTCAGCCATGCATTCCTCCGTAGTAGTGTGGTGGGACTTATAGAATGGACAACGTCCGATTTCACAGATGCGCAAGTGATTTGTTGCAGCTGCGTCAGTGCAGCATAAACATGTTAATGAACAACATGGTTCCTGTAATTGTATTTGCAAAAGGTCAACCAGAGAGACAGCAAGCAAGGTGCACAGGGGTGTGTTTTTCCACAATTTTTACAAAAAGTGTACTTTACTCAGGTTTTGTCGTGCACAACGATGAAAACCTGAATCGGAACCTGCACAAAAAAAAAATATTAAAATTAGCTCTAGAAGTATACGCACTTGCATCTCTGATTAAAAACATTTCTTGACCAGTGCTATCTTTGTGTTTTTATAAAATAATGCTTGTGCATTTTGTGCACTGCCAATTTGAAATACTGTCCTGTTTTGTAACAAAGGGATGCAAATGAAAAACTATTTTATGAATTTTGTCTGTTCAATTAATCAACATAATAATTGACACATTCATAGATTACACCAGTCAACAGATGTTGACATTTTTCATACAGAAATGTAAGACCCGTGAGGCGTCACCTTACCGTGGTGGAGGGGTTTGCGTGTCCCAATGATCCTAGGAGCTAAGTTGTCTGGGGCTTTATGCCCCTGGCAGGGGCATAAAGTCTAGGTGAGGGGCCAGACAAAGCACGGCTCATAGACCCTTATGATGAATACAATAGAAGGACCAAGGTTTCCCTTGCCCGGACGCGGGTCACCGGGGCCCCACTCTGGAGCCAGGCCTGGAGGTGGGGCTCGTTGGCAAGCGCCTGGTGGCCGGGCCTACACCCATGGGGCCCGGCCGGGCACAGCCCGAAGAGGCAACGTGAGTCCCCCTTCCCATGGGCTCACCACCCGTGAGAGGGGCCAAAGGGGTCGGGTGCAATGTGAGCTGGGCGGCAGCCAAAGGCGGGGACCCTGGCGGTCCGATCCTCGGCTGCAGAAGCTAGCTCTTGGGACATGGAATGTCACCTCTCTGGCAGGGAAGGAGCCCGAGCTGGTGTGTGAGGCAGAGAATTTCCGACTGGATATAGTCGGACTTGCCTCCACACACAGCCTGGGTTCTGGTACCAGTTCTCTCGAGAGGGGTTGGACTCTCTTCCACTCTGGAGTTGCTCACGGTGAGAGGCGCAGAGCAGGTGTGGGCATACTCATTGCCCCCCGGCTCAGTGCCTGTACATTGGGGTTCACACCGGTAGACGAGAGGGTTGCCTCCCTCCGCCTTCGGGTGGGTGGATGGGTCCTGACTGTTGTTTGTGCATATGCACCAATTCAGTGCCACCTAGTGGTGAACTCTTAGAATGCAATGACCTAAGCTCGAAGGCCATGCATTTTGGAGCACGCGCTCTACACTGCCACACGTCGCAAGCCTACCACCGATTTCTTCAGCAATGTTGTTCTCAAACGACTTCTAGAAGTCCCTTGAGTGACGGGGTAAATTTGGGACATTTGTTACATCTGCTGCAGTCATGATGTTGAGGAACTACGTTCACTGAGTTTGTCTCCTTGGTATACGTAGCAGAAAGTTGGCGATGAAACATTGCAGCCTCCTGCAGGGGAGGTGTGCCCCTTGTAATATAATTAAAGATGACCTCACCTACGATTTTATTTGAGAAATTACGGTGATGTGATGGAACATGGGTATTTTTTTTCATATCATTGACATCAGTAGTTGGTTTTTGAAATAATGAACGTTGAAAAATCCACACCTTTTTCGACACTTTGCTTTTAAGAGTCTCCTCCTTGTGTTTTGTTTTCTGTGTCAGAATGCGGTGGTGGTCCGGACGCCCTCATGGTCCTGCTGGCGGTGGTGGGCAGCATCCTGCTCGTGGGAGTGCTGCTGCTCGGTGTCTGGAAGCTCGTCATCACCATCCACGACCGGCGGGAGTTTTCACGCTTCCAGAACGCTCGCTCGCGTGCACGATATGAGATGGTAGGCAAGGGCAGTACAATACATTTATTTCAGATTTATAAAGAGTTTATGGCTTCTGAAGGATTTTGTAATAATGTAATATGTCCTTCCTCCCGTGCCGTACTTATACGCCGTACAATGACGCAACATGAGGGGCCGGGAACCTTTTGCTCGCGAGCCAGATGTGGCTCTTTTGATGATTGCATCTGGCTCACAGATAAAACAAAATATTCTCGCTTGTTTCATCCATCCATCGATTTTTCACTGCTCGCGTTCTGTTCAGTGCTGCGTTAGGGGCAGGAGCAATTTTAATTGGATGATACTGGCCTACGTAGGCCGTTGCTGGGGAAACAGGTAAACGCTCCCTTTTGAATCAGCCCTCTCTGTCATTAGCTCAAAGCTAATCCTTCGACGAATAAAATGGTGAAAAGAAAAGAAGATGACAAATGTGGTACACTTCAGGATGAATGGACCGAAGGATTCACCTTTGTGGAAAGAAGAGGTTCTGCGGTGTGTCTAATTTGCAATGACAAAATACCATCGATGAAATGGTCGAATGTAAATCAGCACTTTGACACGCCCCATGCTACGTTCGCATCAAAATACGCTGCGGGAGACGGCGGAAAGGAAGCGTGCAAGCTACTGAGCAGGGTGTAAGCTAGCCAGCAGCAACTCCGCATATGGACCCAGCAAGCTGATATATATATATATATATTAGAGCTGTCAAATGATTAAAATATTTAATCTAATTAAAAATGCAACTGTCATAATTAACTCAAATTCACTAAAAATTAATCGTGATTACTCACGCATTTTTGATTGTTTCTGAATTTCCTTTTATATATTTTTTTGTCCTATTTTTCCCCATTTTAATTCTCTCATCAACATGGAATCATCAATCAGTTTTCTATGTGCAAAATGCAAATATTTACTGAAATAACAATTTTGATTTTCAATTTTACTTGAACATTTTTCACTTGGAGCAGTTATTCACAAATAATCTCTCACACAATATTACTGTCCATCAACAACCGTGACAAAAATATTTAGTCACACAACAGCTGCTTTAACAGCTCTTTTTATGGAATCAAAACAGAGCAATACAACATTACAAAGTGCACATCTAAGGTAAACAAGTACTCAGCCTATAGTGGATTTAAGCCATGGTTGCATACTTCGTTTTTCTCAAGTTTGCTTTGAACACAGCAGTCAGGCTATGTTGATTGATTGTCCTTCTTTTGCGGAAGTCTCTCTACGGTTTTGTTTAGACATCATTTCGGATGACTACACTTGGTTCGATGACGACACTGGAGACGTTTTATTTTCGCTAGGTCGCTACCACTGCAACGCTGAACTTTCGTTGTCATGTCACTGCCTCAGCGCACCGTCACTGGCAGGTCACCTGCCAGTGACGCCAGGTGACGTCACTGGCAGGCTCCACCTGCTTTATTTATATGGACACGGAACACTGTAACCTTCCACACAAAATAGTTCCAAACAAGTAACAATCGCATCAGTGGCAGGCTTGCATACAGTAGCCATACATTTAGCTATGGCTTCAGCAAATTTGTTCTTCGTCGTGTCATCCATTTTCTTCACTTTGAAATGATCCATAGCTGTCTGTCTGGGACGAGGGGGCGGAGTACTCACATCAGCTGTGTGCTTGGCCATTAAGTGGTATTTCAGACTCGACGTGCTATGATGATAGCTTAGTTTACGACTGCAAAACATACAGGTAACTTTGGTCTTGTCAGTGGAGCAATCTGGCAACTTTTTAAAAGTAAAATTTCCATTCATAAACTCTTTAAGTATCCGTTTTCGGTCTCTCGCGCTGCCGTGGCTGACAAAACAAACGTGCGTGTACCTATGCAGCGCGCTTGTTGTTTTGTTTCTGGTTTATTTATAGAGCAACGTAACATCCGCTGTGACGTGTGCGGCATTAATCTCGCGAGAAAAAAAGTAATCCCGTTAAAATTCATTAAAATTACTGCCAATAAAAACTCGCTAAACTGACGGCCCAAATACATATATATATATATATACTGTATATAAAATCACGAAAATACATTTCCAAATATTTTGCTTTCATGGCTCTCTTAATCAAAAAGGTTCCCGACACCTGGTCTAAACCCATAATGTAGGAATCTAAACTTCGCCTAATGTGCCAAAACTGCGATTGATGATCACCAAAATTTATGTTGACGTATTTACTTATGATCACATCAACTTTGAAAACATTGGTTTTGTCTGGTGATTTTGTTTGTGGTTGTGCTTTGGACGGTTTTGGTTTTGTTTCTGGTGCTTTCTGCTTGTATTTCGCTCTGTGTGATTGTGTCTGGTTCTGGTTGGTTATGACTGGTTGTATTTGGTTATGTCTGGTCCTTTCTGGCTGGACCTGTTTACGGCCGTATCTGTGGTTGGATCTTTTTGATATTGTCTGATTCTTTGTGGATATTTCTGGTTCTGTCCCACAGGCATCCAACCCACTCTACAAGCAGCCTGTCTCATCCAGTTTTTGTGAGACAGACTTGTTCGACAAGCCCTACAATGGAGGGGTCCACTGAACCCTCGGTATTTGGGGCGGCAGGACCGGTCCAACAAGAGGAACCCTAATGGGGGGGCATGAGCCCAATGTGGACTGCCCACACACACACACACACACACACACACACACACCTCCACACCCTGCTCCCTCGTCCTCAACAGGGCCACAGAAATGAAAGTAAATGACAAAAACTTGTCTTGAAGAAGCAGCTTCACTTAATTGCATTGACCAGCAACACGTCAACATCTGAATGTTAGCAGTGTGCTAAGCAGGCTGCAGATCACATTTGTATATATATGTTTTTGTGTATATATGTTTTTATAAACACTAAAAACAAAAAAATAGTATTTTCCAGGCATAACTATGCACCCAGCCGCTTTTTACACGAAATGAATCATAATGAAAAATCACAGAACATTTGGGGGATCACAACCTCTCAAAGTGCTTTGACTAACTTTTTACCAAAAAAATTAATTGTAAGTTATGCATTCACTTTGCATGGCTACTACTGATTAACAAAATGTAAACAACCATTTTGTTCACTGAAGATTAAGGCTTTTTCCTTGAGTTACCTTTATTGCCTTTTCAACAGAGCTGACTTTTTTCTGCTTTCCGATTGACTAAAACAACTTTGTTTTGGGGTTATAGTGCCACCCGGTGCTTTGGCGTGCAAATGACAGCCTGGTAATGCGTGTGTTTTCCGACACGAGAGTGGGACAAAAATGTGTTGTTGTTTTTTTTTTTTAACATACCTGAGTACACGCAGACAGATGGTTGGTGACAATTTTGTGAGGGTTTGTGTGGATGCGTGTGTACGTGTGTAATTGCAAGTCTGGGTAGCCTCTGGCGCCCTTAACGGTTATTACACTGCCACAGTTGCCCTTCAATTTCAGCTGGAGAGTCAAATTCAATCTGATTAATTGGAAAAAAACGGTTATGCAGTCATATTCAATGATGCAAAGATCTTGAACTGAAGTGGGCTTCAAACTATTAGTAGATATTAGAGCAGTAATGGGCATTACAAATCTCATACACATTGCAGGTAATGAAGTTCAGATTGAGATCAGTATTAGAGACGGGAGATTAAGACCATATTATGCCATGGATAAGACACGCAGGGATTAGTTTATGATTCTTATTTTGGGAGGAAAAATTACAGCACATCCCCCTATAAGATCATTTTGATTCATTTTAAGATTCATAAACAATTCATACAATTTTACAGCACTAATTCTACCTCCTAAAATGGGAAATTGGCACGGAAATTTGCACCTTTACTGACAGTGGGAGGAGGGGAATTTGTCCCACTTCTCTGCTCTCGCAAACCAACCAGCAGGGATTTTTAATATGAAAAAAGTAGAAAAAACATTCTCCAGCATTAAAATTATGATTTTGTTATATCCACAGTGAACTGATTTTCAATAATAATTTATGAATTTGAATGGCACAAACAACGGTGTAAAACTTTTATATCATCAACCATATTTGTTGCAATTACTTTTATATGATCTAATAACACAACTTGCACCTTTAATACTAAAGTGACTCACTAAGTTTAGAAGTGTCAGGGACTTTTGAGTGAGCGAGTGAGCGTGTCCGCACATACGTGTGTGTGTGGAATTAGCATTAAATGTAAATATGGAGTGGGTATGATAGAGGTTTTCACTGCACAGTTGGAACTGTAACTGACAACACATTGTAACATACAGTCGCACAATCGGGACTCAGGCATGTTTGTGTGACTCTGCACGCCAACGACACAATAAATTAGCTTGTTTCAGAAGAACCAGTGTGTTGTTTTTGCTGTTTATTTGTGTGTGGATGCTGTCTTTTACACTTCGTCCCCAGAACTGCAGAATAACCTTCAATAATGCACTTTTGAAGCCAAGCATATCATTCTGGGAAGCAAATTGCTGTGTCCTTTTGGGGATTTTTTTTAAATTTCGTTTTTTACCCTCATCTGTACCGGAAACTTGTGGTATCACTTTTTAAGACCTTCCACATCCTAACAAATTTGGGGTACCTCCTATCCCATGCAACACACACACAGGTTTATTATAGGCTGAGGTCTTGTCTTCTGATGGTTGTTTTTGTTTGTTTTTGCAACTTTACAGTCACATTTCTCCTGAATTCATTCGCAGTAAGAATTTTTGGATTTCAGTCTACAGTGTTTACAATCAATTGACTTCATTCAAAATGCTAATGTGCAGTTTTACGAAAGAGGACTATTTTGTTGACAGATCCGGCCTTGGACAGACCTTTGTAGTCACTTCATGTCACACACTTGACTGGCTGTTTGAGAGAATCCTCTCCAGTTGGAAAAGTGGTTTCCTCATTTAAACTTTCGCTTCCTGCGTGTGACTTCTTCATTAGCTTTTCTTTATCTGCTGAACACACACAGTTGTTAAGCCTTAAATATCTTTTGCGGGGATGCAAAAGTGAGAGTAGTTGGTGGTTTAACATCAAGGGTTAGGAATTGGTTTATCAAATTTTAAGATCAAGTATATATCCTCAGGGGCCAATACATTAGTTAAACTTTCATATTGTAATAACATCCAATCAGTTGGGGCCGTGCATTTGGGAGCGAGCCCTTCAGTTAGGATTTACCCGTTTCAACACTTATCTTGCAGTTGGAGAAACCTTCATTATACAAAAATGCTTCAACATCGCTGACAAGAGTTGTCACACCCCAATTGCCTGCTTCACAAAATGTGTCCAGAACAAACGACACAGTGTGTAAGTTAGCATGTTTTGGAGGTCTGACCTCTGAGTGCTCAGTGCTGCCTGTTGTCATTGTTAGGAGTTGCGTGTCAATCAAAAGCCTTGCAAGGCAAGACTCAAATGCTACTCGGTGGCTTATCACCTCCAAACAAGTCCAGTCATGTTGTTGTGACTTAGTTTTGGACAGTCCGAACAGGGGTCGCCACAGGGACTTAAAAATAAGACCTAAACAAGTTACTGTAATGAAAATACTTGGGTTTCTTTTTTATTTTGGCCCTTTGCTGCCATCCAGTGGACAGTCTGATTCTCTAGAAGCTATCAATTGTTTTTTTTTAAGTGAATTTGTGAAATGAGATCCAATATTTTTTTTTAACAACTAAAAAAGAGGGTGGGTGCGGTCGCCTTTTCAAAGGTACTGTCACTCTGCAAAAAAATTTCGACGAGGATGGGATTCGAACCCACGCGTGCAGAGCACAATGGATTAGCAGTCCATCGCCTTAACCACTCGGCCACCTCGTCCGGTTACCATTAAATGTTGAACAACTCAGTCTTTATAGTTTACTAGCTGCTTGATGAATGAGAAGTAAACCGTGGCACAACTGAGCTTTCTTTGAAGGAATTTTATCCCTGAACGGTTACATCGATTACAAATACTTCTCAGAAAGTAGCAACTCAAACCGACATTCATTTGAATGAATGAAGTCATTGAATTGAAGTCAAGATGGCGCGCGAGTAGGCAGCCGTCAGCAAGTGCTCTCATGAGCCTTGCTTTTTTTGTTGTTCTTGTGTTTCTTTTGTCACTTTGTGTTTGTTGTTACGTCGTGTGGACTTGATGTGGACCTTTTTCAGCATTTTTTGGCCACGACATTCATCAAGGAGGAGACTATGTGCTTGGTGGTTGCGCCTTCTCGGCAGCATGGGTATACTGTACCAGCACTGTTTTTCACTGGAGGAATGTCGGCGCCATTTGACTGTCGTTGCTGGACAGTCCCGGGGCGCTTGTGTCTTGCGCCTGTCTTGGGCCTTCCTTACCAGCCTTCCGCAGGAACTTCCTGCGGAAGGCTGGTAAGGAAGGCCAACCAAAGTGTTGTTGCTTGGTTCAACTTTTTGTTCATCTTCATTGCTTATCGCGAAAATAAAGAGATGTTTAGCTCTACTAAATAACAATTTTATTGCAATGCTTGTGGGTAGACAACATTTTTTCGCTAAGATGCCCGCGCGATCGTAGTGAGCCACTGCCTGAGCGGCGCGGTGAAGTAGGTGCGTTTTGAAAAGGGACAGACGGAAGGACAGACCGCGTGCGGGACGACCCGCAATATATATATAGATATTCTGTTATAATCTGCCCAGATTTAGGTAAATGTATACACTCAGTGTTGCTTTGATTTCGTTTCGGTGGTTCGCACACCAGAAATACATACTAATTGCAAGTAAACCGTGGAACAACTGAGCTTTCTTTGAAGGAATTTTATCCCTGAACGGTTACATCGATTACAAATACTTCTCAGAAAGTAGCAACTCAAACCGACATTCATTTGAATGAATGAAGTCATTGAATTGAAGTCAAGATGGCGCCCGAGTAGGCAGCCGTCAGCAAGTGCTCTCATGAGCCTTGCTTTTTTTGTTGTTCTTGTGTTTCTTGTGTCACTTTGTGTTTGTTGTTACGTCGTGTGGACTTGATGTGGACCTTTTTCAGCATTTTTTGGCCACGACATTCATCAAGGAGGAGACTCTGTGCTTGGTGGTTGCGCCTTCTCGGCAGCATGGGTATACCAGCACTGTTTTTGACTGGAGGAATGTCGGCGCCATTTGACTGTCGTTGCTGGACAGTCCCGGGGCGCTTGTGTCTTGCGCCTGTAATGGGCAGCATTTTTCACAGCCCCGCTTTGTTCAGCGGAGAGATCGGTGCTGTTGAACGGTCTGCGGCTGGATGGATGGAGGTCTTGAGGAGCCGACGATGAGAAGAAAGGAGCGTTGGCGCGGAGTGCCGATGCGGATTTGGAGCTGGGAGTCGCGGCTTGGAGTTTGAAGCAGATTATGTGGGACAGGAGAAGTGAACTAATCTCTTTTCGTCAATGGACGCTACAGCTTCGTGTTTGCTTTCAAAACTTTGCTTGTAGCAGACGTGTGCACATTTTCAGAATGATGTCTCTGATCCACTGGTGAAAGGACACTTTGATCCTCTCCTCTTTCATCTATAACTGCTTCAGACAACAAAGTGGATGCAGAAAAGTGGTGAAGATTGCACGACTGTCTCTGTCCTATGTGTTGTCTTGTGTTATTTTTTTTATTTTGACTTCAAAATGGCACCGCGAGAGTGGCTGCCTTTCCAGCAGCTCCTATTTTTTTGTTGTTCTACTTCTTCCTTTCATAACTTTGCTGCTGTGAATCTGGAATTTCTCCATTGCGAGACTAATAAAGGTTTTCTTAATTGAAGAGCAGCTATCGGCCATATCTTGCGTCGTCATTCTTGCACACTGTTGAGCCAACTTTAACCTGGTGTTCCTTTGTTATCTTCAACGAGATCACAGTCCAAAAGCGACAGAAAAAGAGCAATGTGGTTCACTACAAAGCGCTCAAAAGCTACATTGCCTCCAACAAGGAGGCGGGTGTCTCCAGAAACTCAAGCACAGGCCTGAGGATTTCACGGTAACTATCGCTTCCCGTAGCGTGTCGTTTTCGTGGGATCATTTTTTACCGAAAAATGTCATTAGATCGAAAGGCTAATCGCTATAAACAATATGATGAAACAATCTTAGTTATTTTATAATTTACTAGTTGTAGACATGGCAACTTTATGAATAAAACATTCGCCAGAAGGTGTAGTAATGCTAATGTTAACTGTAGGTAGGCCTAACGACGTGTGATAGATTCTTTGGTAATTGATTACACAGTGCGTCGTCTTGGTGTTGCAAAGTGGACGTCAAGCCATATCAATACTATAAGTCTACATATTTTAATACGGCCATTAAAAAAGCTTCATCACATTGTTTTCATCATTAATTAAGGGGGTGAATAGCCTTTGATATTATGTCTATTTACATACATAGAACACACACATCATCATGTTAACAGAGTCAGGTTTACTTGGGGCCCATGGTATATAGCCAGATTTTGTGGTACTGTATTCTATATTCAGGATGCCATATTAGCACAATAAAAGTGTTAAACAACATATTTTGATCCCTTTATTTTATTGAATAAACCTGGAGTACACAGCCTGGAGTGATGTACCGGTAATTATGTTCATTGTCAATGCACAGTTTTCAAACCTTTACCCTTTCAATATTATACTTTTGAATATCAGAATTCTTGATTATGCATATCAGTCAAAATAGAAAAACGGGTTCCCATGATGAACGTTTACGGAACCCAAAATACAGTGGTTTCCCATTGGGTATCTGACGGAACATAAAAGCAGTTTGTTAATTTCTGAAATCCTCAGGCCTAATGCATCAACAAGAAGGACTTGGAAGTGCGGGGCAACTCCCTGTTGCCTGTTCGTTTGCCCTTCTGGCCAGCATAGGAGGAGAATTTTGTTCAAGTAACATTTTCTAAAATGGTAAATGTTCAACACCTAATAGTACGGAGCCCCCAAGGGGACATGGAAGCTTTGAGAGATCTCGCAATGTTTTTTTTTTTCTTCCATGTCCCCTTAGGGTCTCCGTACAATAGAGCGTTCCTTTGTGCTAAAAATACTAATATAATCCCACAATTCCACTCGGTAGACCATACTGGCAGTCAATGTCAGGTGTGTATGTGTGGGAACCAAAAATGAATTTCGTACATTCACAAAAACATAACATAGTCAATAATAAGGCATTTCTTGTGACCACAAATGGGTTTACGATGGGTTTTGATCATTACCTGAATTCATTTAGAATTGTGGATGAGAAGAACACCTGATGGCTGTTCAGATGCAAGATAGAGAAACAAACAGAAGAATGTGGACACAAAACAACAAACATTACATAGTCAAGTCAATTTCCTGGAGGTCTATAAGTCCAAATAAGAAATCCTTAAGACAGGGCTCACCACCTCCGGTCATTGAGAGCTCCTATCCAGCCTGTTTTAGATGCGTCCCCACTTCAATAAACCTGATTCAAGAAAAATTCCCAATTCACAGCAGCAAAGTTATGAAAGGAAGAAGTAGAACAACAAAATATAGGAGTGGCTGGAAAGGCAGCCACTCTTGCGGCGCCATTTTGAAGTCAAAATAACAAAAATAACACAACACATAGGACACAGACATCAGATGTGTTCGAGGAGATAGGCATATAAAACATGCAGAATATCGGGCGGCCCGGGAGTCAGTGGTTAGCAGCTTCACAGTGCAGAGGTACCGGGTTCAATTCCAGCTCCGGCCTCCCTGTGTGGAGTTTGCATGTTCTCCCCGGGCCTGCGTGGGTTTTCTCCAGGTGCTCCGGTTTCCTCCCACATTGCAAAAACATGTGTGGCAGGTTGATTGAACACTCTAAATTCTCCCTAGGTGTGAGTGTGAGCGTGGATGGTTGTTCGTCTCTGTGTGCTCTGTGATTGACTGGCAACCGATCAGGGTGTCCCCTGCCTACTGCCCGGAGACAGCTGGGATAGGCTCCAGCACCCCCCGCGACCCTAGTGAGGATCAAGCGGTTCGGAAGATGAATGAACATGCAGAATAGGTACGAGGAACAGAGATGGTTGTGCATCTCAATACTCTCACAAATTGGTGAGGTCTTGTTTTCCAGATTGGGGAAGAATGTGACAATTATCAGGAAGAATGACAATTCCACGGATATAGGTAACACAGACACGAACTTCAATGTGATCAAATTCCTTCCTGGATACTTTTCAGATACAGATAATCTTATTTATATGTTACATACACATTCATGCTATCGACCATAATTCACGCCCAGTCGGACCACATGTTGACTGCCTCACTGAAGCAAAAAGCTTAAATGTCCTTCCTGCCCTTTCATCTGAATTGATCTGTTATTTTTAGACATCATAGCTACACTCATAACAAATGCCTACAATTTCAAAGAAAGAACATGTAGTTTGGTTCACAATAGCTATTTACAAAGAGCACTGCAAAGCCTGCCTTTTAATTTTCTAAAAATAGTTGGCAATGACTTGTGTATAAAATCCCAGATCACTTTTAATTGAAGACCTGATGTAAAGGTCACACATTGAAGTACTATTCATAGGAAGGAGGAGGGCAGGATTTTACAGTTATGTTATTCACTGTAAAACGTCTAAAGAGATTACCGGATAAACTGCAGTCAGGTTATGCATGACTGTTAAATCATGACCATCATTCAGAACAGTCTGGATGAATTACATTTACCAAAAAAAAAGAAGTCTACTATTTAACGTTCCCACCGCAGCCAATTGTTTCCATGTGTTGAGTGCATGGGGAGGATTCCGCAAGGCCAACCTGGACAGTAAAACTCGCCTTTCTTTTTCAGAAACGTGTGTCTTCCCATCATTTCAAGACGGTCAAACACAGCCTCAAAAAGAAAAACAAAACAAAGCACACCCACTGCCAACCCAGTTGCGATATTGTCCAGACTGTTCATCATGTTCTAAATACAGTCATGATGTCAAGGTAAAACATTGTTAACGACAATTTACTTCAAATGAGAATGACGTAGTTGACGTAGCACTTAAAATATCTGAAATCGCAGGGAATCCATCCATCCATTTTCTAATCTGCTTATCCTCACAAGGGTTGCAGGGCCTGCTGAAGCCAATCACAATTTTTTTTAAACTTCAGATGTCTTGCGAAATTCATTTGGGGTTGGCAGAAAAATCTGTCTCACTATTCAGACTTTTAACAGATGCTGGGACTTTTTTTTAAAGCAAATTCCTTCTCAACATTCAAATGTAAATGGAACAATAATATTACCACTGTTTTCAAGTTATAATTTCAAATTCAATTTGTTATTAAAACTACAGTGAGGGGCAACCCTGTAGATAGCATACAATATATTGTGGTGGTTATGCATAAATATAATTTTCAGTCATTCCAGCCGTCTGTGCGAGACCATAACTTCAGTGTGACCGGTGACGAAAATGAGTTTTGAATGTAAATGTCATGTGGATCTATTTGTGACCAACAGGTGGCACTGCCGGGCTCCTCCTACAGCAGCATACCTGTTGCTCATCATGTCATTAGGTTTTCTGGTAAAAGGACTCCCTGGCCGACCACTCAGTGTGGAGTCATTGTTTCGGTGAGTGTTTCTGTTTGGGTTTTGTTTCTGCCATTTGTTGAGTACATTTAGTTCTTATTTTCAGGACTTTGTTTTTGGATGTTATTTTCTCAGTGTTTTATTTATACATCTTATCAACTCCTGCCTGCTTTTTGGGGTCTTCCACCACCACCACGAATCATGACAGTAAAAACTTAGAAATCCACTCGTCTTTTGCACAATTTCCATTTCCTTATTTGCCACGATTACGATTCCCATCACTGGTGGTCAACATTACACACTTCCTAATTTCACAAATAAGGATGTCAACTGGTCTACAAACCCTGCGGACACCCTGATTAGGAAAGGACAGAGCCGACTCTTCCTACTCAGGAAACTGAGGTCTTTTGGGGTTCGGGGGTCGCTCCTTAAGACTTTCTATAACTCGGTGGTGGCCTCGGCCATCCATTATGGCATCGTCTGCTGGTCAGGCAGCATCTAAGCCCGGGACAGAAAGAGACTGGAGCGACTGGTCAGGAAGGCCAGTTCTGTCCTGGGATGCTCCCTTGACACTCTGGATCGCTGTCAGGCTGCTGAATAAAAATAACAACAACAATAATAATAATAATCCATTTTGTATTTATATTGCACTTAATTGAACGGTGTTTGTTGTTTTTTTTCTTCTTTCTCCTTTCTACCTACATTCTTGCTGCTGGAGGCTGTAAATTTCCCCAGTGTGGGATAAATAAAGGATATCTTATATCTTAAAATTTTTATATAAAACATTTAATATGGTGACTCTCATGGTTTAGCACGTCGGCCTGGCAGTGCAGAGGTGCAGGGTTTGATTCCGGCTACGGCTTTCCTGTGCAGAGTTTGCATGTTATCCCCTTGCCTGCGTGGGTTTTGTCCGGCTACTCTGGTTACCTCCCACATTCCAAAAACACGCATTGCAGGTAAATGGAACACTCTAAATTGTCCCTAGGTGTGAGTGCAGACAGTTCAGGGTGACCTCCGCCTACTGCCTGAAGACAGCTGGGACAGGCTCCAGCATGCCCCGCGACCCTTGTGAGGATAAGATGATCAGAAAATGGATGGAGAAATGGACTTTTACGGTGACTTACATTTTTTGACCCAAGAATGGATTATTTCTTCTTCCATTCATTCTTATTAAAAAACTAGCTGGTTCGCCGCCCTCTGGGCGGCTCATCAGCTAGTTCCTGCGGAAGGCTGGTAAGGTGGTGGTTCGCCGCCCTCCGGGCGGCTCATCAGCTAGTTCCTGCGGAAGGCTGGTAAGGTGGGCCTTCGGCCCACAAAAGTGTTGTTGCTTGGTTCAACTTTTTGTTCATCTTCATTGCTTATCGCGAAAATAAAGAGATGTTTAGCTCTACTAAATAACTAACAATTTTATTGCAATGCTTGTGGGTAGACAACATTTTTTCGCTAAGATCCCCGCGCGATCGTAGTGAGCCACTGCCTGAGCGACGCAGTGGCGGCGCACAGCGGCGCGGTGAAGTAGGTACGTTTTGAAAAGGGACAGACGGAAGGACAGACTGCGTGCAGGACGACGCGCAATATATATATAGAAGACGGAAGGACAGACCGCGTGCGGCACGACGCGCAATATATATATAGATTGTATTGACCAACATTCAGAAACATCAGTCTATTGGATGTCACAGTGTTCATTGTATATTAGAGCAGTGGTGGGAAGTAATGAAGTCAAAGACAACTTTTTATTTGTAAACCCTACATTTGAAAACCGCGATCTGTACTTTGTACCCATGGTGTTTTCAAAATTATTGGAACATTTTTCAACATCTATCAAATGGCCAAAAAGGCATACGTATTGACAGGTAAAGTCATCCATGGCAGTATCGTGAAGGAACCAGAGTTTTTTTAAATATTTTTTTTATTTTACATGTATCTACTTCGACTTGGGTTCAGAGCGTGAGTAATTTGCCACTTCTCACAGTAATTATTTGAAATTTCCATCCATTTTCGAACTCGCTTATCCTCATGAGTGTAGCGGGCGTGCTGGAGCCTATGCCAGTTTTCTTCGGGCCATAGTCAGGGTACACCCTGAACTGGTTGCCAGCCAATTGCAATTTCAAACCATTTTCTGTAACAGTTAACACACTTGACTCACCGAGAGCAACGTGAGGGAATCAGACAAAGATCTTCCATTACGATGTTTGCTGTTTTGTGTTATTCTCCAGCCACCCAAACGTGTCAAAGCCACTCCTATCCCCTGCAGTGCATATTACAAGTCACCCAACAGTGTGTTTCATGTTGCTGTGGATGGTTTTACATCATTGTCAAGAGCCCCAAAATGTCACCTCATCACCGTCCAAAAACAACTTGGCCACCGCTGTCTTCATTTTATTTTTCTATACAGTATGTTATCCTCCCTGCCATGTGCCCAATAAGTCCTCTGCTAAGTGTTCATTTAATGTGATTCGTTAGAATGATGTCACAAATGACATCAGTACTTTTTCAAAGTTCACTCATGACACATGACACACACCTAGCGGCAGACCCCAAAGAAATGTCATGAGAAAGCCATGAACGATGACTCTATCATTACAATGCAAGTGTTTGGAGTGACGGAGTCCAACTTTCCATGTGTGGGCTCGACGGGAAGGCGAGAGGGAGAGACGTGCTGAGGAATGAGAAGGGCACACACATCCTTTCCCAGATCTGGAAGTCATTTGATACACGTTTTACAGCTGCTTTGTTTGACCTCCGGCTATGACATTTGTCTGGGGAGTAAGGGAAGTTGCCCTCACCCGCCATCGTAATCACATTGTCCAACTCTTATTGCCACAATTCTCATGTCAAATGTTTTTTGGGATGTACTTTCGTAGGCGATATGCAGACATGCCCGCGATGGGTGAAAATCTGTTTCGATGAGACCATATGAAATCTTTTCAATTCGTTTTTACCCCTCTCATCTGCTTTAAACACACTCTACAGCAGGGGTGTGAAACTCATATTTGTCGCGGGCCACTTTGGAGATACGTTTTCCCATTACGACCGTGAAAGTGAATAAATGTTTAATCATCCCTTCGCCTAACTTGTACACAATCAATTGATGGATTACTAGTTTTGAAATCACTCAACTCAACTATTTGTTTTTTAAATTACATTAGGTTTAACGTTTCTTTTTTTTCCAGGCAATGGTCTATTTTTGGTGAAGTTTCTCTTCAACTCTTACCTGGCTGACAGTTTCGGGTGTCACTTCAGCCTTCATCGGAGCTGTCACTGCTTCCTTGTGAAGTGTCTTTAAAAACAGCTATTGTTTTGTTGTTTGTTCCATTATTGTTGGACTGAGTGTAAACAGGGTAGCAAAATGATTGCAAAATGTCGACATCATTTACTACACATGACAATTTGACATTGGTGTACAGATTTTAGCAAGGATCATGCGAGTTTAATACACATGATTTTCTTTAGTGCGCCACATAAAATTATGTGGAGGGCCGGATCTGGCCCACTCGCCCTGGCTTTGACACCAATGCACTACAGAATTACATAAGACATTTTTATAAGTACTCCTCATTCACTCAATCTGCTTTAATGTCACTCAAGGTTTACTGTAAACCTGACACAAAAAGCAAAAGACAACTACACATTTTATATTCAAACACTAAAATGTTCAACAGATAATTCAATCTAACAAGCATACGATAGGTTCATGCTAACATACAATGTGAAACCACATACTGTATGAGTCGTAGCATAGATGTTTGTATCAATTATAAACCTTCAAACAACTGTGTTCAAACCTGCGTTCTCTCTGGTTTGCGGGGTTTGGAATATTCAAACTGAAAAACTGTGTAACACTGAAAGGACCGGATGTGATCTTCCTTTTGCTTTTAATTTTGTCACATCTCTTCCAGTAGAAATACAGTTGCGGCACAACGTGCTTCTACACTAACAATGCACAACTCAAAATTTGACTACGGTGGTCATAATACACTACAATGAACAAGATAGCATATACAGAATACATTTCCTCAAAGGTCAACCAAAATGTGAAGTTCAAGATTGTCTTCTTCCAATCATGTAAAACTTCATCTCATTGAAAGTGTTTTGCTTTTCTTTTATGTATACACCCTCCAATGTCATAACACTCTACTCGACGAGTCATTTTGCTTTAGTTTTGTCACAGTTAGGAAAAGAAAACATGACTTGCACAGTGAGTGAAACTTTTATGCTGACAACGGTTACAAATTAATTTAACAATGACAAACTAATTTAACACGAAATTTGATTTGAAATTGAAACAAGTGAGAAGTTACCAGCGCCAGCTAGATCGCGTTCCACTTCACAGGTTTTATAGTGTGAAATGACTTTATACTAATAATATAACTTATTCATGAATTTTTTTTTTTGGAAGCGGCTTCAACTAATATGTTTGTTGTCCAACAGCGTGATGAGGCTAAAGTGAGTACGAATAACAAGTTCTTGAGGATATTAGTTGAGCGTCTCTTTTTCAAAGGGTGGTGATACTTAAATTAAATCACCCGTTGCTGAAGTAACTCCCGTTCTCCTCTTCCTCCTCCTCATCATCATCCAATTTCTCCTCCTTCCTCCTCTCCAAGGGCCACATAAATATGGGTCGGCAGTCCTAGCTGAGGGGGTTCCCTCATACACACACATCTGGACAGCAGCTTGCACCATGCGCCTTTTTGCTGTCTTGTGGACGCTGAGCTTGCTTCTCAAAGAAGCGCACCCATGGGGCTACAGGAACGGCATATTTCACAACTCCATATGGCTGGGTAAATATGTTTTGTTTTGTTTGTGTTTTGTTTTTTGTTTTTGTTAAAAACTTTGAAAAGAACGTGAAGAAACTTTGTCGGGGTTCCATTGCACTGTTAACTCTATGGCCCTGTTTCTGTATTATTTGTCAATTATATTTAACCACGTAAACAGGAAAAATATTAAAAGCTATGTTCCCAAACAGTTAAAACCACAATAATGAACTTCAGTTAGTCAACTAAATTGCTATTTCATAGTTTCAATCAGAAATGACCATTATTATCTTTGTAAAGATGTGTTTTTTTTTTCTTTAATACAGATCTTATACTGTGCAGGTGCACCGAATGTTCTGGCCTTTGACGTTTTTAGCTTTTGTTGCCAAGCATGAGAGCCTATCTTCAAAGCGACACTTAACTGCATGATTGGAAGTAACTAGTAAAATGGTGGCGCCGTCTGTGCCAGTCTGTGACCTCATGCAAGGTAATTCCGGAATGACTAAACAAAGAAAAAAAAATGTCTGACTAACAGCTACAGTCTTAATGTTAGGTGATACGTCGCTGACGGTGGCCAATATTATGCTAGCTTATCGTAAGCAGCATGTCTTGTAGTCATGCATGCGTGAAGCCAAAACAGAATCAGACTCCCCTTGGAGAAGGCCACACAGAGCAAGAGACCATTTCTTTTTTCTTTCTTCGATATGTTATTTATCTGTCAGAAAGGAGGAATTGAACTTCCAAGCTGGTGCTTTTAATAATCCTGTTCCTGAATGCTCTCAGTTCAACTTGTCATTTTTTTCTAGACAAGTTCATCGAAAGCTCCAAATTGTCTTACGCCTTAAGTTATAGTTGTCGAAAGCCAGGGGCGTAGCCATAAATTTTTCAGCGGGGTGGTCAGCTTGACCCAACAGCTCAGTGAGGGGTGGCCAGGGATGGCCGTGCATGCGTCCATCATTCTTGATCACCAACCACAGTCAGGTTTTCCTAAAACGGAAAAATATCCAACACATTCATAATCAAGCAGATAGAAATCTAAAGTCAACATTTTTCTCGCTAACAGCCCATCGGACGGCTGACGCCATTCTGCTCACCACAATCAACAGCTCACTCATTCAAACCATATCTAAAAAGCATAACGGTAGAAAAGTCTTTGTTCTTTGCAATTCAAAATGTTGCTTTTTAACTAGGTTTCTTGCTGCTTGTATGATGAGCGTCTGTGCAAGATTGGTACATCCATCCATCCATTTTCAATGTCACTAGCTACGGTTATCAGAATAGTACTGTGAAAAAAAATGGAAAAACGTCCATCCATCTAATACTTATACCGCTTTTTCTCACGAGGGTCAAGGGCACGCTGGAGCCTATCCCAGCCGTCTTCGGGCAGGAGGCGGCATACACCCTGAACTGGTTGCCAGGCAATCAATGCAAGGCACACAAAGATAAACAAACATTCACACTCACAATCACAGTTAGGGTCAATATGGAGTGTTCGCTTAACCTATCTTGCATGTTTTTGGAATGTGGGAGGAAACTGGAGAACCCAAAGAAAACTCACACAGGCACTGGGAGAACTTGCAAACAAACCAGATTTGAACCCTGGACCTCTGTACTCCGAGGCAGACATGCCTACCAGTAAATTTTACGGTACACACACACTTTTTGTTTTTGGTACAGATAATCATATTGCAAAATATATTGCAATTATTTGTGCAGTAAGTAATAGGGATGCTGTGATCGATCGGCCACCAATTGTGATTTTTGTGGAGAAGTATGTAAAGTGATTCCTGACCAGGGCCTTTTATGGCTGATTGAGCGATCAACATAAGTTCTTTACTGGGGAGTTATTCTTAACCAATTTGCACTCGAACTATTTACAGTATTCACAAAAAAATTGTTTAATGTTCTATGACAAAGAAATCTACACCATGCACGTCACTGTCGACAATGCCACCTGCTAATTTTTCTTCTACAAATTACATTGCTAATACATTAATAATCATAACAAAAATAATAATAATAGTAATATTAAACCCCAATGTGCTACAGAAAAAAATAGGGCAGATCCAGAAAAAAAATGTAGAAAAGTTGATTTTTTAAATTTTGTAAAAATTTGTTGAGCAGTGTAATTAATAATAGCCATCTAGTGAAGACACCGATCATGTAAATTACTCAGGATAGTCAATGATTTAACAAGGTAGGAAACAGCATATCAATAAGCAACGCGTAGTTTGTATAAATCTCTGGAAGTGGTTACATTTGCAAATGGTCACTCCAGGAACTTGTCTTAATGTCGGGCTATTCATGTTCTCCTCGGAGCTGGTGACCTCTTCTCTAAATTGTCATTGACGTTGACAAAAACACACCCATTACTTGCCTTATTTTGCTTATATACAGGTATCGAGTGCAGTTACATCTATTATCTAGCGAGTGTGGCTTGGGTGTGCCAATTTATTTTATTGACCTGTAGGGCAATGATTGAGTCCTGACCTCTCCCGTGCCACCATTTTGTTGATCTGCGCTTGCTTGCTTGAGGAAATCTTCTGTTAGGGTATGAATTAATGACGTCACATTACGTTTTCAGCTGCGGTGATCTTTCTTTTGACAGAACAAGCAGCTGGAGTGTACCACCGGGAGTCCCGCAATGGGAGGTATCAGTTGACGTACAAAGAGGCCAAAGCCATGTGCAAGTACGAGGGAGGAAGGATGGCCACTTATGACGAGCTGGAGGCCGCTCGACAAATAGGTCTGGAAAACATGTCCACCCAAATCGGGAATTCATCTTTGTTTAGATTCTAACTCTAATTTACCTCCAATTAGATGCGTCACCATCATGGAGAAGAATTTGTTCATCCTAAGTGGGAAATAACTATTTCATCCCCTGCTGAATTTGCTCACCGCAAAAAAAATGAACGATACCACCTTTCTGACAGATGTTTAGTCAATAAGCAACCGTAACAATTATTTCCTCCACTGTATACTGCAATTTATTGTGGGCTGGAGGTTAAAATAATGCTTGAAACATTCATTTCCATGGGACACTTTGGTTGCTGTTGAATGACGTCCCCGGTGTATTGTAAAAGGGTGTTAACACCATCTTGGTTGGGTGACATCACTGCACTCATGGCACTGGGACTGAGTCCAGCCTCTTTTCTCTCAGGGGTCACAACCTCTCCCAACTAATCACCTGTGAGCAACTCCAGGAGACTTTCCCCTTCAGCAATCTAAGCGGGAGGTCTCCAATTTATCAGGCCTGTTTTGGCATTGGTCTGCTTTTTGTAAGAGCAACACTTGACCCCACCAGTAAGAGAAACCAGAACAAGCAAACCCACCCAAAAAGTCTCATGATGGTCATTAGGAGGCTTTGTTCATGTCAACGGGGGTGTGGCGAAGGAGATGGTGGGCTGTTGCACGGAGGAAAGAATAACGCAATTGACGCATCGGAATTTTTCTTGTTCAGGTTTCCATGTGTGCGCTGCAGGATGGTTTGATTATGGGCGCGTTGGCTACCCCATCGTAAAAGCTGGTGCTAAATGCGGCTTTGGAAAGGTGGGCATCATTGACTACGGCTACAGGATCAACAAAAGCGAGAGATGGGACGTGTACTGCTACAACCCAACCAGTGAGTAGGTTGCTTGAGTTATTGATGCTACCAACAGTGGGCAGTTGAAATCACCTGCTGTCGGACTGAGCAAAAGAAGCTGATTTAGGGGGTTTTCGGAGGGGTTGCATATTCTACTTTCATTTCTTTCAGTTAGGCTTCCACCCATAGTCAACAACCTTGATTTAGGACCATAAATTGCTGTTTAAGTAACGTACATGTTTAGCGAAAACATGTATGTTAGTTTTGTTCGACTATATTGCAAAAGTGGAGTTTGAGTCATATCACTTGACAAGTCAGATTAACAGCGGTAGAAAAAAAATCTTGCTCCCTTCCTGATTTTGCTTTTTTTTTTTTGCATGTTGGTCACATGTAAATATTTCTCCCTGTAAAACTAATTTAAATGTTAGCCGAAGACAACACAAGTAAACACAAAATTCAAAACTAATAACCGCTTGGGAAACCCTCAGCAGCAACAACCAAAATCAAGGGTTTTATTTTGAATGAGTCTTTCACATCTCTGTGGAGATAGTTTGGCCCGCTCATCGTTGAACATAAGATCTGGCCTGCCTCATCATCATCTATTCTCATTTGTCATAAATAAGAGATATTGTAAGCATTTCCTTGTTATCAATCCCCCTTTTAGAGTAACTTAAAAATAGTTTGAGTCAGTTTGAGTATACAGTGTGTGTGTGTGTATATATATATATATATATATATATATACACACACACACACACACACACACACACACACACGCTTTTAAAACCTGCATCTTGCACTAAATCAGATGAAAGCTCAAAATCCAGCATTGTGTTGAAATCATCTCGCATTATTGAGCAAGTGAAGCTTTGTCATGGTTCCCAAGTGTGTAGGTGACGGCGGTGACTGTGATGATGATAATGATGATTATGATGATGGTGGCGGTTGGGAGTAACCACACTTAAAGACCAGTCATCCAGTCTGAAGCTCTGCCGACCACCAATGCTCCATGTCAAACACGAGTGACGACATAAAGGAGCTTAATCACTCCAGGATGGGACGACAGAGTCTGGAACGGAAACCTCAATCTGGTTTCCTCCCTGTGACTTATCGCTCCTACCTTCAGGCTAAACCTGGATGACGTGACAGCATCCATGAATAAGATGTCGACAGAGGGGCGTTCAAAGTAGTCATGACTGTCGACCATCTGCCTGTCTTGAGGATTTGTCATGAAAATGCTCAAGAGAAGAAAGGATCAAGCAATTTTTGGACTTCCTTATAATTTGCCCAAGACACTATATGACACATGTAAGGCTGAAAAATGAATTGAATCTAAATCGACATTGCAATGTACTAGAATGCAGTCTTCAATTCACAAAGAGCACAAAAGGAGAAAAAAAAATGCTTCATACCACTCGGTGGTTGTTTTACATCTGCTTTGAGCTGGTCAACGTTGAGTCTACTTTCAGCCACCAAATTGTCAGGTCATGCGGGGGCTTGTAAAACAGTACATCAAAAATGTTACCATTACAAAGTTATGACATTCATAGCATACATGCCATATGTGGTTTAGGCAAGGCAAGGGAGTTTTAGTCATGCAGCATATTTAAGACACAACTCAATGTGGTTCACACAACCAAAAGCACAACAACTGAAAACATTTACAAACAAACAGCTAAAGACATTCAAAGGCAAACCAAAGAACAAAAGTAGCTTCCTAAGAATTACCAAAGGAACAGACACTAAGAACATCCATCCATCCATTTTCTAATCCGCCTACCCACACTTCGGGCAGGAGGCGGGGTACATCCTGAACTGGTTGCCAGCCATTCGCAAGGCACACATAGACAAACAACCATTCGCGCTCACAATCACACAGCGGGACAATTTTGAGTTTTGCATGGCATGTGAAAGGAATGTGGGAGTAAACCGGAGTACCCGGAGAAAATCCACGCAGGCATGGGAAGAACATGAGAACTCCACACAGAACAGTCGGAGCCGGAATCGAACTCTGCATTCCTGTGAGGCAAACACGTAAACCAATTGAACACCGTGCCGCCCCCATTAGAAACGCAACATATTGACAGTGAACTAGACTTTTAAACGCTTAAAAGACCTTAATCAAAGGCATGGGGGTTGGGGGGGGGGGGGTTGTCATTTTAAGCAGTCTCCAGTCATTATTATCATATGTGTCTTCCAGCCAAAGAGTGTGGCGGCGTTCTGACTGACCAGCAGAGATTCATCCAGTCTCCTGGTTTTCCAGACAAATACCAGGATGACCAGATCTGCTACTGGCATATCAGAGTTCGTTTTGGCCAGAAGATCCTCCTCCATTTTGTAGAGTTTGATGTGGAGGACGACACGGCCTGCTTGGCTGACTACCTGGAAGTGTATGACAGTTATGACGATGTGTCCGGCTTTGCTGGAAGGTGAGGGGTCACTGGGGTGCCCAACGTCACCTGACATCCAACACAGTTACATCAAATCACCTTCAAACGTTTCCCCCCCCAGATTTTGTGGTGATTATCTACCCGAAGACATAATCAGCACAGGTGAGCCACTATTAGTTCACTGGATTTCCAAACAAAAAAAAAAAAAAACAGGTGACACAGTAGATGGGAGGTTACCACGTCTACTCACAATTTTAAGGTTCAGAGTTGAATTTTCACTTCTGGTCTTCCGGTGTGGATTTGCATTAACCTTCATTTTCCTGTATGAGTTTTCTGTGGGTACTTGTTACTCAAAAAAAAAAAAATCAACAAAAAAACATTTTGGTAGTCTAAATTGACCAATGTGAACCCTGCAATTGGGATGACCCAAAAGAGGACAAGATGTTGGGAAAAAAAATCAGGATGGGTGAAGAAAATGAATACTTTTTGTCTGATGATTTTTTTCTTTCCAGGAAACGTGATGACGCTGAAGTTCCTCTCTGATGCTTCAGTCACTGCAGGGGGCTTCCAGTTACAGTACTTTGCCATGAATGCATCTGCGTTGTCACAGAACTATACTGACTATTTCCACTGACCAAGATCAACAATACTTGCATCCGGAGTATTAAACACATATTTCTGTTAAATACAAATGCTGTTTATAACACTAGTGAGTCTTTGACGTCAAAACTTCTATGTTATTCCCAATTTATGAAATGAATCACTATATAATGTATTGTAAACTGTGATACAACTGTACGATGATAAATGAATAAATACCATTGGAAGGGGAAAAAAAGGTTGATTTTACTGCACTGGAAACGCAGCCTGCTCCTCGGAGGTGGAACAGGATGTGACATAGGGGGTCAAAGGTAATTTTGACGTATGCGTGGTGCTTTGGCGCCAGCTATTTCGCGGGACAGTAGGACAACAACGCGGTGTAATTTATACGAAAGAACAGACCGAGTGTCGTTAAACAAAACAAGCCGACACTAAAGCACATCGGGCGCTGAAATCTCGAAGCGGTCGGCTGCCGTCCTTGCTGCTTTTGGCGGTGCGTCATTTCTGTGGCTAAGTTCGCTTTAGGAGCCCGAGCTGAGCAGCGGTTCTGTGCTCCGTGTGTGGCGTATGTACCCGTGTTGTTTTGTATAATTTTGTGTCGTGGTGTAATGTGTTGTTTTTATCTTATTTGGCGTACGTTCGTGTTCTATAAAACACGTGTAGCTAGCAGTAGCTGTTCGTCAAGCTGGTTCTTGTTTGTTGCGTTTTTGCTAGCTATGCTAACTTGCGCGAGCTAATTAACTTTGTTATGTCGTAAATATCACATTTCCAAGTGGGCAAGGTCGCTGCAAATTTGTAATCCATTTTACTATGAGGGGAAATTCGTGACGCATGCATACATACATACATGGACCCGCACAAAATGTTTTGTGTCAAGATCATATCAAATTAATATTACTTTATTTACAGCGCTTTATATTGTGAAGCCATCTTCATATTTTACTCTGATGTATGTGATTCATTTGTGGTTTTATGTAGTCCTTTAAATAAGGGAAATGGCCAATACCAACCAGTGATGTAGTGTTGAGGTTACTGTCATTTTAATTAAGAGGGAGAAAGAGACAGATCAGGCCAACTGAACAATATGCAACATTTAAGATTCAGAATATTAATTTATCGTTGTCTATTTCTGGATAATTTGTCACTGCATGGTGTTGATACTTGTGGAATTTCGACCTTATACGCCTGCCCATGCTGATTATGTTGTGTGGTCTGTCAGCCTAAACGCAGACAGCATGGGTGCCACTTGAAATATACGTGGAAATTGTGAAATTAAATGCATTCATTAAATCGGAATTGGGCATTTGGACTTGAAATGCAATTCCATCCTTGATCCAAAATTACCTTGACGATGAAAATGTGTTTTAATTTAGTATTTCTGACCAACAAAAAAAATAATAAGTGTTGCTGCATACACAGGTGTGAAAATATGTTAACCACTCTCAAGTAAAACTAAATAATTGTCCAGTGACATTGGCGAGGCATTGACTAACATAGAGATGAATGCTTAGACAGTGAATACAACGGATCAAGAAATTCACAGTTCTGATCTGGTTGTGAATTGGGTTACCATGACCTCATTCAGATCCATGCATCCAACCAGAGGCTCAAGACACTGCTAGAAAGAATGACACTACTCAATTAGCATGCATTTCATGGGGGGAAAAAAACAAGGCCTTTCCTTTCAGTCCCAAAAAGCAAAAGCAGTAAAATTCTAATGCATGCTTAAAAAAGGAAATTTGTTTCCCCAATTATTGTAATGTTGGTGTTTTCATGTTCAATGGTTTTTAAAATTGTGAATTAAATGAATTCAATGTTTTACAACAATTTTTTTTAAAATGACTTTACACCACCTAATGCTGATTATAGTTTCAATAGTTTTGTGTAATAGAGAGCCTTGTACCCATCTAAATTCACCAGAATTCGCACAGATTGACTTCTAACAAAACCGAGGCATTATTGACACTCACTGATTACTTGAATGCATCCTTGACGATTTTTTTTGCTTTTATATTTTGTTTGAAAATCTTTCCACATTTTGAACAATGTATATACTTTACTATACTCTTTCATCTCAAACTGCTTCAAACAACAAAGCGTGTGACGGAAAAGTGGTTAGGACTGCATGACTGTCCGTGTTTTATGTTATGTGTTGTGTTGTCATTTTACTTTATGTTAACTGTTTTAAGTGCTTTGTTACAGCTGCCGCTGTTGTGAAAGCGCTATATAAATCAGCATGTATTGCATGTGTATTGTATTATTATTTAAAATGAGTCTGTTTGCGCCCCATCACACTGCAAATCTTGGTTAAATGACCGCAGTCATTTTAGGCAGAAAGAGTTTTCAATCAAATGATCCTTTTACATCGGGTACTTGTAAATGCATCGCACCATTTTGCACATAAAATCGTTTTAGAATCAATTCTAACATTTTAAAGAGAAGCCCAAATCGAAATCACGATTGAAATTATGATTACCGGTAATCATCCAGCCCTAAAATGCAGTCAGCATTCAAAGATAGTTTCATGACTAACAAACATTGCATTTGGGAGGACCTTCACCCCCTAACAATGTGGTTGTAGCCTTTTGGAAGTGCATCTACACAAGCTAATGGCAAACAAAATAAACATTTTCCTTTTTACTTTCGCTGGCAACACCGGTGTTTATGACATCATAAAAACATGAAATAGCAAAACATCTCATTTTAGTTTGTTACAAAATAAGTATTCCCCCCGCCCATTCTCTTGATGAAGGCTGTGCAGCAATTAACGATGATGCCGTCAGCGGAGCCTCCGAACAACTTCAGCATCGTCCCTTTGCTGGAGTGTCTGGAGGACAGCGCCGCTGGACGCCCTGAGCAGACTGATGCCTACCTCACCATTGCCAAGTAAGTCTCGCCGATTTCTTGTTCATCAATTCACTTTCCGTTTTTGTTTTCTTTCCTTTTTAATACATATATTTACGTGGGTTTTATTTTATTTGCATTTCTTTATTTTAGTCGGCTGAGTGGAGAGGAAGGCCGCCAGTTTCTTCCTGCCGTGACAAAGCACTTTTCTCGCTTGGGTAATACCATCTTGGTAAGTCTTTAAAGCCGGAAAGCTCTCTTTCGACAGCTACGCTTGTTAGTCAACTGCTGCCACTTGGTGTTGTCGACAGAGTCATGTAAGCAGTGCGCATGCTGAGCTGAGCCAAGCCGCTCTACAAGCTTTGGGCTTTTGTGTCTATCATTCGCACGTTGTCTCTGGAGTGTCTGGTATGTTTAGTTTTTACTTCGTACAACATATATTCAATTTTTAAAAATTGGTACCCGAATCATCCTCAACTAATTCAGTGCCAGCCATTTTCAGACCCTTTTTTAAAACCCTTATCTTTTCATAAACAAATGAGAACATATCAATAAGTACCTGGGATTGAAGGTGTGGAGTGTGAAAAGAAAATTGAAAAAATATTATGCCTTTGGCATTTATTTCAGTAGGGAAATACAATTTGAGATACAAGTGTTTTTAGTTACGAGTGTACTCATGGGACAAGCTAAACGTGTAAGTAAAGGCACCGCTGTATTGTTTATTCCTGTTTTCCAGAAACGTTCACCACAGAAATCCTGTCCGCACTTTGCTCCCTGGTGGCCAAATCGCCGGAGAAGAACACTTGCACCAGAGCCTTATGGGTCATCTCCAAACAGAACTTCCCTGCCTTTATGGTGGGCAAAAAGGTTAGCTCGGACACAAACAATTACGGTCCTTTCTCATGAGGTACCGTACTCATTTTGTGATCGATCTGCTCAGGTGCCATGTATACTGAGCATGTTGGAGAGCGTGTGGAGCAGAGGGGAAGTGCAGTCGGTCGTCATGGAGCATGAGGCTCTGAATGTAGTCATCAGGTAACTTTTACTGTTCTTGTACATGTTTGTCCATTCCATTAGAATCAGGGGTGAATGTGGTTTTGATACTTGGCAAAAACTAACAGAGGGTGCAGTTAACCAGACTCGACTAATGGCCTGAGTGGGCTTCTGGTGCGGCGGAGATTTGACCGGAGCGCGCTGTTGGTGTGATGTGATGTAACCCAAACCCCTTTTCCCTAACTAACTCAAGGACAGGCTCCGCTCTTTAACCAGTAGAACTACCAAAATTGTCAGAGTACTAACTCAGTCTCCCAGTGCCAAAAAGCAAGGTCAAAGTAAGACAATTACTTTTTTGCTGAAGCAGGATTCCCACAGGTCCTTAAAGTCAATAAAAATCCATTGAAAAAGCAGTTGTAAAATTATTTTCTTAAGTGTCCTTAATTTTCAGGGAAAGCTTCTAAAATCAATAAAAATCCTTAAATTATTTTTATTTGAAAATAACGTTTTATATATCCTAAATTAACTTTTTTTCTTGGCTTGGTCTACTTTATTTGAGAATGAATTCACGTTTTTCACATACAGTATGTCAAAGTGTTAGCTGATTGCCCCTAAAAATGAAGATGTGCCCTTCCTTTGGCAGCAATGATTTGAACTCCCGCTCAGTGATATGTGGCTTTCTGTTCGGCCCGCATATTGCTCAAAAGGCATTAAATCCTGAATGTAGAAAAAGTCCGTGAAAATTTGCTAAATTAGCCCTCAAAAGTCCTTAAAGGGTCCATAAATAAAAAGCAAGTGGGAGAGTACAAACCCTGTGAAGTGGCACATTATGATGTATGGGTCCAGGCAGCATTGAAAGGCAAAAATATACGAGATCGAACATCTGCAGACCAGAATCGGGCTTCTTCCAAAGATGGGGAGAAAAACCCATTATGTTTCTGATATCTGTAACTGTGACTGCGGCAGAAAAACACACAACCACACACACACACACACACACTCTTCTGATCTTCTGATCAAACAAACATAGAAGCATACAATAAATACACAGTGTGATTGGCAATTAAGTACTGTTGAAATGCGTTACTACAAAGGTGCGTTGATCATTAAATCCGGGAAATTTCCACTACCAACCAGTTATATAGTGTTGAGGTCATTTTAATTAATAGGGAAGAGTCAGTCCAGGCCAACTGAGCAATATGCCCCATTTATTATGCAGAATATTAGTTTATCGTTGGCTCTTTCTGAGTAACTAACTCACTGCCCGGTATTGATACTTGTGGAGTTTCGACCATAAACATCCATCCATGCAAATTGTGCTCTGTTGATCTGGCAGTCCAAACAAAACCAGCACCACGGGTGCCACTTGAAATGTACGTTGAAAGAGAGGAAACCTTTTTGATGGCCGGCACTCTGACAATGACCTCATTACCTAAAAAGATTTCACTATTTGAGTAACTAGTAAAGGTATTTTGTTTATTAGAATTGCATTGTAAATATTTTTTAACCAATATACTGTATATTGTAAGCATATGTGTTTTCTATACCAGGCGAGTGTGCTCTCAGTGGAAGCAAAAGACACTAGTAAGTCCACAACGCTGCAGGCACATTCCCCGACTTGGCAGATGTGACCATTTTTCTCAAGAACTATTTCCGATTACATACTGTACCTGCTTGTAATCTGAAATAGGTTGGCAAGTTGTTCTGTTTGGCTAATTTATACACTAGGTCAGTAGGAGCAACATGTGTATACTAAGTTACATTTGTGTAAATTTACTTTCCTGAGGTTTTCAAAAATCAAGCTAACTAATGCTTTTGTCTTGAGATGGGAAGGGGGACGCACATTCAAATTCACAGGTGTGACATTAGTCCTTTTTATAAATAACACTCTCAGAAATTCATGGTAAAGTTCTTTAAAAACTTAATAGAATGAAAATTCTACAAATTAAGTCGATTTAATTCAAAAATAACAAATTCATGTTTTTGTTTACACCAAGTGTGCGTAAACTTTTTCTTCCAAAGCCCACTTTGACAATGTTCATTTGTTCAACACACTAAAGTAAAAAAAAACAAACAAACAGAGAGGTAATAACAGAAAAAGTAATTTTTCAGGAGTTTGAGATGGCCAGTGATCCGAATGATGTGTGATTGGATCAAAATACAGTAAGAGATGGCCACACTTCTTGTCTTCTCTCCCTTGCCACCCAGTGTGGAAAGTAAGTACTGTAGTACATTGGAGGTGAAAGACACGGGCCATGTCAACTGTTCATTTTTGACAATGCTGTGGGCAGCAAAAAAGTTTAGAGCTCTAGTTTGGACACCTCTGATTTTAACCCTTTCAGGGACAGTGTTTAGTACAGTGGACAATTTATCATGTTATCAGGTTACAGGGTGCATGAAAGGGTTAAACCCTGACCCCATAAAGAATGGGAACTCAAAATTGTTTGGGACTGGTATCGAAAAGAGAGACCGGAATCAGCCAGAGTCATTCAAATTAAAAAGGGAAAAAACAAACACCAAAAAAAAACGGGCGAACTCTTTCTCATGCTACACTCTTACAAAGTCGGTACTTTATACTGCTGATTACAAATTCACCTAATATCAAACACAGCATGTTTTGGGACTTGAGCAGAATTAGATAAGATATCCTTTATTCGTCCCACACTGGGGAAATTTACAGCCTCCAGCAGCAAGAATGTATGTAGAAAGAAGAAAGGAGAAAGAGAAAAAGAAACAACAAACATCTTTCTTAGATTTATGTTAGAATTACTTAGAATTATGATCATCTGGTTTCCTGGTGCTTCTAGGCTGCTGGAGCAAGTTCCAGCTCAGATGGGAGAGTGGGCCGTGTGCTGGGCCAAGCTCGTCATTCCTCTGGTGGTGCACTCGGCCTCCAAGGTGCGACTGCGGGCAGCGGCTGCCTTGGAGATGGGTCTGCCTTTACTGCTGCAAAATCAGATGGAAGTGGCTGCTATCATCGAGCCCTTGATGTCTACGGTGGGTAACCATCCTCTGAAGGTAAACGTTGATCTTAATGACAAAACGATTCATCCAGGGTTTTTTTTCTCTTCACAGAAACTGATTCCAGAGCTGCAGAAGCTTTTCATGTCCAAAAATGAAATGAATGTCCTCAAGCTCTGGCCATTATTTGTAAAACTTCTTGGGAAGGTACACTCGTTACATTTTTTTAAATACATTTCTCGCACATTACAGCTCTACCATAAAGTGCTGTCACGATACCAAAATTTTGGCTTTGATACTATACCTGCACATGGTATCCTGATACCAATTACTGAAATGGTACCAGGGCAAAAATGTAATGGAATAATAGCTGACAACTAAGCACCTTCAACTTCTTTTTCATTTGTATTGATTCCGAAAGTGATAAGGATATTAGAATACTTCAGTAAAATAAATACATTCTGAACATTTCACGACATTAAGACAGAGTGAACACAAAAACATTTGATCTTTTTAAAAGTTGCTGAAGGTTTCATATACCGGTATATACAACACTGTTTAAAAGTCTTGGGCCACCGAGGGACTTTTTGTTTTTGCTCTGTTTTCATGATCAAAGACAGCATAATTAATAGGCTACAGAGTTTATCTTTGCTCACCACCGAAGTTAAACCAGTAAAAAAATAAAAAGACCGAAAACAATCCATAGAACCTTGTATTTTAGGTTTGTTTGTCCATCTGTGTGTTAGCTAGCAGTCTATGTCCTCGAGAGTGGGGAACAGGCGATTCTGGAGTTTTTTAGTGATGCGCTGGTGACTACTAATATACAAAAAAGAGATGAAACACTATTTGTGCTCGGGTTGAACAATTTATGACTTCAAACAATGTGATTTTGTGATCCTGAAAGATGCAACCTCACCAACCTCATGTTTGCTTCTCAGCTGCTCCACCGAGGAGGTCCCTTTATCAACTCGTTGCTCCATTTGGAGGAGCTGGGCTTTCGCAGTTCCTCTCCTACCGTCAAGAAAATCGCTTTTATCGCCTGGAAGAGTTTGATCGATAACTTTGCTCTTAATCCAGGTGAGGCTTTTGTTTTCTCCCCCTACGTTTCTTTTGAGCTCTTCTAACTGCAATCTTGTTTTTCTTCAGACATCCTTTGCAGTGGAAAGCGCATGAAGCTTCTCATGCAGCCCCTCATGTCGATCAATATTCGTACAGAGACGCTAATGCTTACCAAGGTGGAGGTGTGGTGGTACCTAGTGGTCCAACTCGGCCCAAACCTGTCGCCCCACTTTGATTTGGTAGATTAACTTTTTGTTGTTGTTGTTCTCAAATTTCCATTTTGCATTCGACTTGTAGCTGCTTTAAAAGTAATGATTACTGGTTTCGGTCTCCTCAGGTGTCACTCCCATTGCTACAGTGCACCATTGGATCAGAAGCCACCTCGGCCCCAGCCACCCCTGCCAGAGGTCAGAATGGCGTTGCAACACCCAGCACACCCAAATCTGGTACGTTCAAAACCTCAGCTGAAACATTTGACTTGTATATTTGGGCAAACACACACACACGCACACACACACACACGCACACGAGGCCTTTTTGGCACACATATTTTCATTTTTATTTTATGTCCACAACATAGACGAAGGAAAAACAATCTCCAATGCACGGCATCACACTATAGCTAATGTTATGATTTGATGTAACAAATGCATTTTTAAGATCGACGACACCTCCCATTTTCTTTCCCTCCAACAGATAGCAATTTGTTCTTTCTGTGGAATATTTGGGTCTGAACCCAAATTGTAATGGGTGCAGATAATCATTTATTTATCAGTGACTCATCAGTTTCAATGCTACGACCTTTTGTGGAATCTTTGCGAAATCAGGAATATTGATGGGCCTATAATTACTCACATGATCACCTGTCCTCGGCTTAACAATTGGAATGACTTTTGCTTGTTTCTATTTTCCTGGGAGTTTTCCAGTAATCAGGGGGGCGAGGGGTATTGATGAAGTGAGTAAGTGGTTCATCCTGTGTACTCCAGAATATTATAAAATATATACGTGTACATCCATCCATCACCCGAACTGCTTTTCCTCAGAAGGGTTTCGGGAGTGCTGGGGCCTATCCGAGCTGTCTTCTGTCAGTAGGCGTGGGTACACCCTGAATTTAGTTCCCAGCAAATCGCAGGTCGCACACAGACAAACAATTATCAGTCGCATTGACAATCAGATATATATGCAAATTAAACCATTTTTTTTCTTTTCCCCCCCAACTTTTTGCAAATCAAAAATTCCAGAGTTATCACCGGTTGGAAAAGGTCAACCAGGTTGATTACATTTTTGAGTAAAATTCTTCAATGATTAAATAAAGTTAATTTCTGAGAGTATTACATTTCCAATTTTTAAATAAATTACATATTTCTTTCTCCTTCTTTTAGATTTATTTTTTTAAGGTACTTGCAAAACATTTTATCAATAATGGTGTGAATGGTTGTTTGTCTGTGTGTGTCCTGTGATTGGCTGGGATAGGCTCCAGCACACATCTCGTGAGGATAAAGTTGTTCGGATAATGGATGGATGGATCCACAACTCTAATACAGCATGCATTTGCATTGTTACTTTGCAGGACATTATTTCATACCGCTGCCTTGAGATCATTTTCAAAGCCTACAAAATCTTGTTTTGGAATAACCATTTTGTCTTATTTGGGCATACTGAGAAGACCTGATAGTCCGGTTGGCCCCGCAAATGTATGAGTCAAGTCAAATTTGAACAGGGATTTTTTTCTATTATTCTTATCCAAGCTATTGAAGTTAAAGTCAGCAAAAATCGTCACTTAATTTTTGTGTGAAGTAACTTTAATATATTTTTCAAGATGTTAAAGAAATCCTTGATCACCTTATTGGGATTGTATACAACTAAAATACAAAAGTGCAATACTGAGGATATATGTACACTTAAAACTAAAAGTTTAATACTGTAGATCCATTATCGTCCAATACCTTACTTCTTACTTATATGAATGGCTGTTTATTAAGGGGAAAATAATATTCATAGCTACCACTGCCTGCATGGAAAAAGTACTTGCCCTACTCGTTACATCATGAATGCACTGTGGCTTATCGCATTTTTCAGTTCTTCTCCACTGACCACACTCAATCCTGATTACCTCCAAACCTGTTTAATCAAGAAATTGTCCAGAAAAAATCTCAGAAAGCTGCGAACAAAATGCTGCAATCCAAAGAAATTGGAGAAAAGATGAGAATTAATCGAACAGCGTGGAAACTGTTAGAAAGCAGTCCGTACCATGGTGAGAGCCATTATCCACAACTCGACTACGCCAAAAGCATATGAAGGCTTGTCTTATCTTCACAACACACATCTGAATGATTCCGAACACTTTTTTTGGAGAATGTCCTATGACCTGACAAAACGAAGTTGAACGTTTTGGAATGCAGGTGTCTTGTTACTGATGCCGTAAATGTAATACAACATTTCAGAAAAAGAACATCATACCAGCAGTCAAACATGGTGGTAATGTGATGTCTGGGGCTATTTTGCTATTGCAGGACCTGGACGACTTGCAGTGGTTGTTGAAACCATGAGTTTACCAGAAAGTCCTGAGGTAGAATATTCATAGTTTATGACCTTAAGAAGAAGCACATTTGAGTTCTACAGAAATTCAAATGATCCAAGAACTTCTGAATGGCTTAAAAAAATAAAATAAAAATGATGGATTTCGAATGGTCAAAGTCCAACATTGAATCTGATATTAATTAAAAAAAAAGGCCATTCATGCTCGAAAACCCTCCAGTTTGACTAAATTAAAGCAATTCTGCAAAGAAGAATGGGCCATAATATCCCCACACAGATATGAAAGACTCAGATATGAAAGAAAGTTAGCGAAAACTCATGATTTGAGTTTTTCCTGCAGAGTGTGACCCCAAGTAATTACTAAGTTTAGAGGGCAAGTACTTTTTCACACAGGGCCCGCGTAGGTTAGAATTTTTTTTCTCTTTTAATAAATAAAATCACCATTTAAGGACTGTACTACATTTCTTTGGGTTGTCTTTGTCTGATATTTACATTTCGTTTAATCGTAAACATTGGATTGGATTGTGCAAAAAAGTAAGATCTTGAGAAGAGTGCAAATACTTTTTAACTGCGCTGTACTAGCCAGGAACACTTGTTTAATCAAGCACAGAGCACGAGCCATTTGCTGGGGTTTTATTAGCAGTGCCGGACGATTTCTTTCTGTACGGTAACCCCATGAACACACCCTTCAGATTTATGTGAATACTGCACATCGTTTCCTGGCAAAATACTGAAGACATTATTCTGTGCTCGTCTAACAGTGTGAATGTATAGTTCCACCAACATAACTCAACACAAATATCATGTCTATACTACTACTATAACCTGATTGGAAATAATTTGTGTGGCAGCCATTTTCCAGCACTGCCTTTACCATCTTATTGACAGATTCTACCAGAGCGTCACGTTGTCACTGGAGTCTTCTTCCACTCCTACGTACTCTCATGCTTGCTGTGTTCTTGTAGCTGTGTTGTAGGCATTTTTTATGGCTTTAAACATTAGCATTTTTCTTTTCTTCCAGCTGCCCCAACGGCATTCAATAACCTGACACCCAATTCGTCTCGACTGAACCTGAACTCCAGCATGCAGCCCTCCTCCTCCGTCCGCTCCATAAAGTTGCTGGGCCTGGAAATGCTGCTCCACTACTTCCTGGGACCTGATGTGGTCTCCACAGCGACTAAAAGCAAGCTGGTCCTGACTCTCGGTGAGTGATCCACTCTTACTATTCTTGAAATGACAAATGTAGTAGCAGCTGCTACACTCAGCTATAAATACTTTTGATGTGGTTCCAGAGCCTTTGAGGTACCCGCTGTTGAGTGCTGCTTCTTCCTTTAGCAAGCATGCTCCTGCACTCATCTCCAGCATCAAAGATGGCTTCAACAATGTCGGCAAGGATGCTCCAGGTGTGCCTCGCTGTTTCTTTGTTGGTTGAACCGATTTTGATGTTCATATTAGTCAACAGCAAGTGGCAAACTGGGGCGCCCATTGAGATGAATAAAAACAGGTGGATTTTGATGCCTAATTTGTATTCCACAAATGCAATATTAATCAGAATACCTTGTTTAGACCACTGGCGGGGAATACAACATATTGTAAAGAAAATTTTGTTGTTGACTTCCCCTTTAAAATTGTCTTCTTAAAATTTGGACATAGCCTGTTATTTATTTAGCTAAACTACTAGGGTTTTTTTTTAAAATATAAATTGACATGTTTTCTTGACTTTGACTTAATATTTCCTCAGATGCCCTTTTGGCACTTCTATGGGATCATCTTGTACATTATGTCATGCTGACCATTGAGTCTGGTAAGTGCTTTGTTCTCCGTCTAAAGTGTTTTCTGTTAGAGTAAATTTTAAATGTGTGTCTATATATTTTTTTTAATTCTGTCAGGAGTATCCAAAATGCGCCCCCGGATCCATGGGTTCCAATAGCCATCATGCATCCCTAGTTTCAATACAAACAATAGTCACCCCCACCCCCTAAAAAATGACATCTGACATCGACCACTACACATTTTGAGTGTCAATGTGTGTATCATTAAATTTCCAACTAAAAAAGAGAAGAGAAACAAAATGGAACCATATGTTTAGTTTGTGTTACAAAGAGCGATTTGCACTGATTTGTTTGATTTGCCCATACATCATAGAAATAGAAATATACTGTATAAAATAGCATATAATAAATATATACACATTTATTTTTACACATGTCTGTGTTTATATCCATCTATTGATTTGAGCCAATTTCCTTTGTTCTTAATCCATTGCCGAGATATCAGATCTCTGTATCGGCAGAACAGAGTCCCAAATTCAATACTCAGGGGGGGCGGAAAAAGTGTGCTCGGGGCTTCTCAACTCTGGAAAAATTTTGGACATTCCTGATTCATGTCCTAATGCTGTTGTGGCTCCCACACTTTGAGGAGGGTTCTTAAGGCAATAGTTCCCTCCCTTGTGGTGCCACATAGAGGACCCGTGATTGGGTCTGGGTTTCAGATCATTAAGGAGGCAGGTGAAGAGACCACATCCTTGCCTGCTGCCCGACTCAATGCCACCGTCATCAGTTTAAGTCTGAGCACTCACTTGTTCGTGTGACTTTGATGAGAAACAACTACTGAGGGGTTCTCGCCCAATGATGTTGACCGCGCTTCATCGGTCGTGTGACTCTGTAGGGTCGTGTTTGTGTTTGCTGATTGCTTTGTGTCTGCAGGAAGCAAGAAGGACCGACACGGCTGTGAAGTTCTGACCCTCATGCTTCAAGCCCTACAGAATGTGGTTTGCTCACAAGTTCTTCCTGCAGACAAAGTGCTAGTAAGAGTGTCCTCCTTTTATCTTCTCAGCGAAGGGATGCTATTTCAAAGCTGAGTTGGGAAATTTAAGTCACGTGAGCAATTGATGTGACCTTTCATGCAAAAAAAGAAAGAAGAACAAAAAAAAGTTGGTTTTAGTCAATTGACATGCTCCGAGGTCACGTTCAACTTTCAGAACGTTGACAATAAGATACAAGCCCTTTTTTGTGGAGCCAGAGTGCAGTTGGAGTGCGGATATATACGGAGATTCCGTGAAAAGACAATAGGATCCACACGGGAAAAAATGTAAAAATGTGAACTTGGAAATATCAAATGTACAGGGCTCACTGTATTTACCTCTTGTTCTCTTCAGGTTCTCTTCGAGAGCACCGTTAAAGGCATCTCCCCGCGTGTACTAGGCTCCGCCTCCTACCAAGTGGGCAAGATGGATGTACTGAATGTGAGCTTCAGGCTCTTCTCTTCACTAATGCCATGATGGAGACAACTGACCCTTGTTGTTTCTCCCTAGGGAACACCGGCACTGTACCTCATTCTGCTCCTCTTTGACAGCAACATGCTGCCGGCCTACATCGAAGACGCCAGGTGACTTCAGTGTCTTTTTCTTTTTTTTTTTTCTTTTAAGCGCTGTGATTAGTCTTTTGTTTCACCACTAATAATTGCCGTTTGGCGGCATGCAACTGTGCTATCATATTTTCATGGGTTAATCTCGTTTCGTTTGTCCACTTGCAAATGTGACAGCTCCCCATCCTTGTAAGCGGTACACAGAATCTCTATTAGTGATACTCAATATGTGGTACCTGGCGTAGGTCTTAGCAATGAGTACTTGAAACATCACATCTCCCAGCCTTGCTGTCTCCCAGTAGAACACATGGAAACCAGTGTGGGGTGGGGGGGCTTCTCTCTGAAAATGTTTAGTTATACCATGAAATTGATTTTTGTCAGTTATTTAACTTTTATGTGAAATATACAGTATGTAAATTAATTCATTGTGTATTATACTTGATACTTGATTTTTGTATTTTTAAGCCTATTGCAGGGGTCGGCAACCCAAAATCTTGAAAGAGCCATATTGGACCAAAAAAACAAATACTGTATGCCTGGAGCCGCAAAAAAATTAAAAGCCGTATAATGAAGAAAACACATGCTGTATGTAGCTATATTAGCCTACAATCAAGATGACTAAGTGGGCTACAAATACACAATGAGCCTTCATGATTACATGTTTTTTTTCCCCAACACTGCATCCTGTAGTGCAGGGGTGCCCAACCTTTTTTGACCAAAGATCTACTTTTCGATCAATCAGCTTCCAGAGATCGACCCGTTACTGCACCCGCGCATACGCACACACTTGCACACGCATGCCGAGGCATGGGATGCACTTTTGCAGCGTGTTAACTATCGTTGCTCACGTGTACCATTTAAAAATGCTCCTCTCTGCCCTCCAGATTCCCATTCTCTGCCAGCACCCTCGATGAATTGTACATGAAACACGTTTTTTTTTCTTCGTTTTTTTTTTAATAACAGCCACCTGTCCACCCTGCTAGTTGAAACGTGTGTCGCAGGCTGTGACGCAAATCTTCGTTGACAGAAATATTGAAATGTAATATTCTACACATTTTTACAGAATTGGAAAACATTAAGAATGTTTGTGTCATGTTTGTTCTCCTACAGAAACCGTATCAAAATATATTTCCTCCTCCCATTTTTTTCCACTTTCAAACATTTTTGAAAAAGCTCCAGGGAGCCATTAGGGCGGCGCTAAAGAGACGCATGTGGCTCCGGAGCCACAGGTTGCCGACCCCCGGCCTATTGCTAATGTCCATACTGGGCATAAATTTGGTTGGAAGTACGGTGTTTTGTTTTTCTTAATGTACAATACATATTTTAACTACTGAAGGAGGGGCGACTGCCCACTTGTCATTCAGACCTGTCACTGTGGAGGTCTTGAGTACCACAATGATGGAGGCAATCTTCAGGCAATCTGGGACAGGCTCTAAATTGGAGCGAGATGTTGAAAATTTTTGTCAGCAAGTAAGGGGTACAGTCCGGGCATGCATCTTTGTGAGGGTTAATCCTTTGCAATGTTCTCACATCTGCAGGTGAAATAACGAGGGGCGTGTATAGGGGGGATGGTATGAGTGTGGTGATGTTTAAGTCCTCAAAGAGGGCAACTTGGGGTCTGTTGAGCATTTATGCATTCTTGGTGTTGTCGTTTGTGATGCCCGTAATGCCTTTCCATGTGCTCCGAGGCTCATTGGAGGTGAATGGCCCTGAATTTTCTATGCCATATTGCGGCCTGTTATTGTGGTACTTGGACAGCCAGGCTTTTTCTTGGTTGGGGTGGTACCTTGTTCTAAAAAGTTTTAGAACCACTGTTTTGAGCTAGAGGGATGGACATTTTTGCTTCCCTAGCAGAAATATTTTATTTCTCTGTGTGTGCAGGTTTTATCAATGTCTCCAGACACTCGTGGGCTGCAGCTTGTCGGGCCCCACCTCCCCACTAGCCTTCGCCGAGGCAGTGTTGGGCGCCGCTGGCTGCAGTGCCGCCTCAGTGCAGAGCAAGGAGCACCTGTTGAGGATGTGGAGCGTCGTGGTCGCCCCGCTCACAGACACAATCACACAGGTACACTGGAAAATATCTTCAAGACCCCACTATCATTAAAAAAAAAAATGTTGTCATTGTATTTGGTTTGCAAGATAACTTGTCTTTTTTGCATATTATTTTCATTGGTCATGAATAATACATTTTGAACAGTCTTTATTCAAAAATATTCAATCTGTAAATGAGCTTTGCTCCGATTGGAACTCGGTTCTCCTCAATTCAATGTAGAAAACGACTTTGCTCTGATTGGTTAGTTTCTGATATGGGTGTCTTGTGGCCATTGTGTCTCTTCAATGTGTTGGCTCAAATTAAAATTGGGGGGGGGGGGCTTTGGCAAAATTATGCCTAGTGTTTGTTTTTGTTGTTTTTTTTAGTTAAAATGTTTATTATCCACCAACATGTTGATGCTGCACGACCGCCGAGTGGGCACTTAGAGCCTGACTACCCTGTGTGGCTGTGTACTGTGAGGCTGGATTTGGAAATGGATGATGTTGAGAGAACTTCCACTGACACTACCAAAAGGCTTCTGCCCTCCACCATGGAGGTTCACCAGTCTTGAAAAACATTATACATATAAGCAGTAGGAAATTAAACAGTTGTATTGACTGTCAGCAGTGAAGTGACAGCTCAACACAAACATACATATGTAAACAATTAAGAGAGTGGCAACGTGCATTGTTGGTTTCAAATTGTGAAAGTGTTTTAAATCTCATCGCAGTCTAATGAAGTCAACCAAGGGGACGCCCTGGAGCACAACTTCAGCGCCGTGCACTCAGCCCTAATGTTCCCCATCACTCACCTGCTGAGTGGCTCACCTCAGCAGCAGGTTTGCATTCACAAATGTTAATTCATCACAAAATTTATTTTCAGAGTTTCCTAAAGACTCTCCTTTACAGGCAGCTCAGAAGTCCATGCTGTCTACTTGGTCCAAACTGTACAAGGTGTTCGCACGCTGTTCGGCTCTGGTGATTACCGCTGAGGAGAACGTCTGCTGTGAGGAGCTCTGTGTTAAAATGGCCGCCACGGTTGATCGAGATACTCTCACAGTAAGAACATTTACACGATTGTTGACGAGGGGAACTTTGTCAACCCGGCCGTGGCGACGGTAAACTGAGCTTTAGTCTGACAATCGGAAACAAATGGGGAACATGTACATGTCTATCAGAGTATGTGTTACAATAGTAGGCAGACATATTTGCCATAAATGCAAGAAGTACAACAATCTTGGAAATACGATGAGGATGACCATGTCTTCACCATAACGGCTGATTAAGTTGTCTTGGTGAGTTGGAGTCACTCACAGTGCTTGTAGATCACTACATAATTATTTTGCAATCAAAAGCCATTCAACGGTTTTAGCTGATTTATAGAATGAAATCACTGTTCAGATGTTAATTAAAGGATTTAATGGGCTATATGATTATGGGCATCATCTCTCCAGTCTTGAGCGTGTTCTGCTCCAGGTTGTGTTGTGCGCTCAACTGCTCCAGTTCCTGTCATTATAAAGACTTGTCATTCTCTCTGATGAGGCCGATGACTGTTGTGTTGTCTGCAAACTTAAGGAGTTTGACAGCTGGGTGTGCTGAGATGCAGTCGTTCGTGTAGAGCAGGGGTGTCAAACCCATTTTCATCGCGGGCCATATTTTCATTACAGTTTCCATTGGAGGGCCATTAGTACTGAAATCAAACAACTAAGTTAAGAACAACTCTTTATTCAACTATTGTTTAAGTTACTGTAATGAGCTGTTTGGCAACAATAAAATGCCTTCAATATCTCTTTCATATGGCATGAATTTTTGGTACATATTTTAGCAAGCATTATGGAAGTTGGCATGTTTTATTTGCTTTCGCAGGCCACATAAAATGATGTGGCGGGCCAGATCTGGCCCCCGGGCCTTGACTTTGAAACCTGTGGTGCAGAGGGAGATCCATATAATATTTGGCGGTGTAAGGATTATTTTGAAATTGATCTTATCACCACGTTGGCTACGCGTTACTGTCATGCATAGCATGAACAATTGTTGCTGCGGTTGGCTTGACTTCTTTTTCGTGACGGTGTACACAAAAATAAGCAGGCACTTGAGGCAGAAAAAAATGCCTTGAATTTTCAATAATCCAAGTACTTGAATTACTCAAGGTTTTGTTTCATCCCTAAAACATGTAAATGTAATATATTTAATAATTTTAAACACACACCTGAGTAATTTGTGTATACATTTCCTTTTAACAATTGTTTTTTTGGTTGAGGTTCCATCCACGCTGACAACTGTTGCCTGCATCCTTCAAGTCATGGTGGAATGTATGGACTTCTCTCCCTACACATCACAGTTCCAGCAGAAACTCAAGTGTAAGTCCACTTATTTTTCGACTTAAAACATGATCACGATTTTCAATCATTGATCAGCAAGTTAAGAAAAAATACATCTGATCACCAGATGGAACAAATATTTATTTAAATAAATGTTTATTTACTACAGTGGCTCATCTTGTCTGTTTTCTGTTTAAGAGGGAGGAAATTTCATCTGTGCTGCAACATACAGCACATTTGACAATAACGTTGTACTTGATACTTGATACACATAGTTGTCTACTGTTTACAAAGTCAAAATAAAATTATTCTCAAATAGTTTTGGTCGTGTTTAAGAATCTTGAGGAAGGAAAGGGTGGCAGTGAAATATTTAATCGACCAGAACTCAATTCACAGATCTGATCATTGTCAACGTTATCAATTGCATTGGTGAGTTACGACTTTACAACTGATTACAAAATTAACAACTAACTCGTGCAAACTATCGTCTGACCTGATAAAGTGGATGAGTTCTGCTATTGCGAATTATTTTCACTTTGGACAATTTAGTTTACACTTTTGTCTTGTGATAGCAAACTGGCCTAAAAACAAACTTCCTCCTCTTGCAGCTCCTCACACTCCAGTAAACTGGACCAAGAAGAGAAGCAAGGCTCTTGGCAACCTGTCCACCTTCCATTCTCTGCTGGTTCAGTGTCTGGATGTTTACCTGGCAGTGGAGGATGTTCCATCAGAAACCACGGGCATGGCCCTGCTCTCCGTCTTGTCTGCCCTCTTCACCAACCTGGTGCTTGCTAACGCTGTTAAAGAGGCTCTGACCGCCCTCATTCCGCATCTCGTTGGGCTCTACAAGCAAGCAACCTGCGAGCCCCCCAGATTTACGACACAGATTATGACCAAAGTGGGTTCTCTTTGTCTTCTCCAAAAGTCGAATTAGTATAATGAACACTTTGCCCCTGCAGATGGAGAAGCTTCTGGGAGAGGTCTTGGTCTGCATTCAGAGCCGCTCCAACTTGGCCACTGACAATGAGCTCCTGGCTCTGCTTTCACCGTTGCTCTGTGTGCTGTTCCCACACAAAAACAAGCAGCACCGCACGGCTGTTACCCACTTCTGGAATTCCACCTTTGCTAATGCGGTCGGCCTCATCTACCCGGATGAGCTCAGGTGAAGACCACCGCCTCTTATTGTCATTTGGCAATCATTGTCATTAGAGGTTACTTTGGAACCATTACCTGCACCTGAAGTTTGGCCCAGGTAACTGCAATTTGTATTCACCGGGTTTCTTCACAGGCCAGTTCTGAGCCAAGTGAAGCAAAAGACTCCCATCATTCTTCCTGGCTTTGAAACAGTCAATGTGGCCGACGAGCTCAGTGGACAGTATTCCGTGAGTTATCCTGAATTTTTGCCCCGCCCACCTCCTAGTGTTTCGCTTACCTGCATTTTTTTTCATCAGAGCGAGAGTTCCCAGTTAGAAACCAAACTCAGCGGTGTGACAGTTGCCTCTACTACAAACAGGGACTCTCTGCTTGTAGAGAGGGAGGAGCTGAATAGCCGAAGCTCCTCGAGAACCTCCAAATCTGTTTCTGTAAGTTGCACATCATGTCTGAAGTTGCGCCGAAACTTTCTTCTGTCCTCTTGTTTTAAAAAATTGCCAAATTTCCTTTGGCAGACAAAACTGGAGTTTGGCTCCACCAAGGTTCCTCGCGGGGAAGTACTGGATGAGGAGGCCTCTGTTGACTTTGTCTTCATTCCACCGGAAGCAAAGGAGAGAGTTTTAACAGAACACCAGAAGGAAGTTAAAAGGACCAAGAGGTACAGTTTGTCATTAATTCCATTCCATGTCTCATGCCTGTGACAAGTTTTTTTTTTTTTTTTTTTTTTTTGGAATTCAATTCATATATACACACACCCTTCACTCATTGGGGGACTTCTTTGCCGCATGCCTGTCCACAGTCACTTCCGCCTTTTCTCTATACAAACAGCGTGTCGGCTGTCAGTCAGGTTTGGAACTCAGCGCATACACAAGACGCTCCGCATCATAAGACGTCCTGTCCATTTTGGAGAAAATGTAAGACTTTTAATGGCGCCTTATAGTCGTGAAAATACGGTACCTTATTTTCACGACCATACTGTGCACTGTATTAAAAGGCATAGTGTCATCTGGGGTCACATCATTAAAGCCATCACCTCCAAGCTGTTTATCTAGATTGACAGCTGTATCTACTTCAGAACGATGGATCTCGTCAAGGGAGCCTCTGGTCGAGTTTTGCGCTGCCTCTGGCCACGAGTTTTTCTAGCAGCCATTCGAAGATTCAGTTTTCATTTCCTGAATGGCCCTCTGAATATTTTGGAGACATGATGCAATGGTGTATGCACGCCAGTAGTCCTTTAGTGAGAAGTCTTTATCAGAGTCCACAGCCTCAACAAGATGTTACAGGGTATTGCATTTAAAGAGAGCCTTGAAAGCATGGATGATGCCTTTGTCCAAGGGCTGAATCAGCGATGTAGTGTCTGGCGGCAGGAATTCTATTTGCACACACATGTTGCTGTGCCATCATCGTCCTTTCCCAAATGGATAGATGGTGCCGAAAGTACCAAGCACCATGGATTAGTTGATCTTGAATTCTCGCTCGATTCCCATGGTCCTTCGTGTAACTGATGGCTTGCAGTTTTAAACTGTGCTTCGTAAGTGTGTTTCTTCATGGGGTGCAATTTTTGGGATGTTGTTTTCCACAACACACGTACTGTATACGATATCCACCTACCGAGAGGATGCCTTGAAGCATCCTCTTTCATGCCCGCCCTTCCCACTTTAGCGCCCATATGCTGTCCGCGGTTACTTTATATAAGCCTTTCCTCTATATAAGCAGCATGTCGGCACAACATCATTCAGTCAAGCGGACCCCTCATCGAAGTCATACAACAGCATTCGCACATTTTGGAACTTGGTGCATACATAAGGCATTATTCGGCGCACCATCCATTTCGGAAAAAAATTAATGACTTTTAAGTTCACCTTATGGTCTTGAAAATACGGAAGGTTATTTAAATATACTCTTTGTGACGTAGGGTTGACATACCTGCCATGTACAACAACCTGGATGCCTCCTTGGATACTACAGTTTTCACGCAGTACACGCAAAGCCAAGAAGAATCTCTGTAAGTGCTAAATTCAATGTTGCAGATGAAACAAAGTTAAGGTTGCAAAAAGCGTGTCAAATCAGAAATTGCCCATTTTTCCCCCCTCTCTGTAGGAGCAAATTAACAACCGAAGAAGCTGACAAAGTTGCCACAAAAGCTTCCGCTGAGGTAGTGAAACAGTCAACCATTGAAAATGTGCAGCTTGCCCTTTTTTCTTGTATTAATTCAATTTTCTTTGATTAAAACGACAGTAACACAAGTAACTACATCCCTGCTTCATATGGATGTAAAGGACTTTTAAACTCTTTAATCCTGTGTATTGAATGTTTTCTTACAGATAACTCAGGAGACAAATGAAGTTGCTGACGTTCGCCCAAAGACTCAAGACTTTGCAATCCAGAAAGCCTTGGAAAATGAATCAGCGAAGGAGGATCAGGAAATTATTCCAGAGTCAATGGATGTTTCCGTAGAAGATGCCAGATGCAGTGGCAGTGTAGAAGATAAGGACACACAAGAGGAAAAAAACACCAGTCCCAACATGTCAAGCTCTTCAGATTTAGTCTCTGGAACACCCCAGAAGTCAAGTGGCGGCAGCCGCCGTCAATCCTTCATTACGTTGGAGAAATATATTGAAAGAAAGTCGACGAGCCCCAGTACTGCATCCTCGTTCACGGGTCCCCTCGTGAAGACTTCTGCTTCTTGCCAGGACTCAAACAGCCCCTCCCGAGAGGCTTCCCAGAAAGCCCTTGATCAAAATTCTCAGCTGTCCTCACAGGCACTGTCAAAGTGTCCAGTAAGTGACCTCCAAGAGTCACCGCGCAAATTAGACGGCGAGAGGAAAGTCGAGCCTGTAAGGCTGACGAGTCATGAAGAAGTTGATGATGTCATCCCGGACACTCAGACTGAATTTGCGGCCATGGAGAATAGCTCCGTGTCTTCCGCGTCGGATGATATGAGAAGCTTTAATCCAGAGGGGGATTCTCAAGAGACTGGAGATGATTCGCAGTTTTCCGAGAGTTTGACTTCTCCGGGTGAGCGGAGACACCGTAAGCACGGTAAACATCTCCTCGCAGGAGAAAAGCCAGTTGATTCAAGCACACCACTGAACCGACCCAATACGAGAAGCAAGGTGGCGAGTAGTAGAATTCGGCTGAGGTCTCAGCGTGACAGCAGTTCCTCGAGTCAAACTAAGTCTCCAGTTCGATCACAGAGGAAGGTCAAGCTGTACAGCAGTTCAGGGAGTTTCCTCCTTGAACCTGAAGAAAAAAAACGAAGACCCAGATCGCAAGAGTCAAGTCAAATGGACCAGCTGTCTGAAGCTGAAAGCCAGTCGCAGCCAAAGCGCGGCCGACCTCAAAAGTCCCCGGCAGAGACCAAAGATACTCGTCTGAAGCGTAAAAAAATTGCCAGTCAAACGAACTTGAAATCCAACTCCCAGTCTGATTCTGAAAGCCAGTCGGAGCAAAGGCATAGCAAATCCTTACGGGGGGCCAAGGAGGACAGTCTTCAGAACAGTCAGTGTGAGTTGCAATCAGGCACTCCATCTGATTTAGAAAGACAGTCGCTGCGAAAGCGTGGGCGACCTCCCAAATCCGTATCGAAGCCTAAAGAGGAAGTCCGCAGGGGTGCAGCGCAGTCCGAAAAATTGCCCAGCCAAGCGGATATATATTCAGACACTCGGACTGATTCTGAAGAAAACGCACAAAAAAATGGCTGCCATCCTAGTGATTGTTTTCAGGACCCCAACGGGGTTGATCTTAAGCCCCGCTCAATGTCTGAAAAAACATCCATGCAATCAGAAACGCCGGCTGATTCTGAAAAGCAGTCGCAGCAAAATTGTGGCCAACTTTGCAGTTCTCTGTTGGAGTCAAGAGAGGAGGGCCTTAAAATTTCCAGTCAAACCGATTTAATATCACACACTCTGGCCAATCAGAAGTCCGACGGACAGCATGACCTGCCTGCCACATCCTTTATAGAGCCAAAGGAGGAAGATCTTGGGAATGCAGAGATGACGTCTGAAAAGGTATCTGATGAAATTGACTTACAATCAGAAATTCAATATGATACTCAAATAGAAAAACAGGGAAGGAGTATCATCATTTCCAAATCTTTACCGGAATCTGAGGTGGTTCTTAAAATGCAACCAATGTCCAGCCAAACAGACTCACAATCGGACACGGGGTCTGATGCCGGAAGCCAGGCACGGCAAAAACGTGTCCGACATTCAAAATCATTGAGTAAGATTTTGGAAGCAGGCGACTCCCAGTCGCAGGTTTTGTCTGAACCCGTAAAATGGAGCCAGACTGACTTGCTACCGAAACAAATTAAAAACGATGCTAATCGGTCAAGTTCTCAAATAGTCATTGTCTCAGCTGAAACTGATGGCCAAGCACAAGAGGTCGAATTCTTAGAACAGTGCATAAAACAAGAAAAAGATTCTCATTCTATTGCTTCTTTAACTAGTAACACGATCCAAAAAGGAATAAACACGCCAGCTTGCATTCTTAGTAATCAGGAGGACATCGCCAAAGATGAACCAGAAACTGAATTCAGTCAAGAAGACACACAAGAGATTACGCCGGCATCCACTGATAGTCCGCCTCTGCCACGACGTAGACGAAGGAAGGCATCGCCAGAGGCAGGAGAAGAGAAGAGTGAACCAAAGGCCTTGCCCAGAACGCAGAGTAGCTCTCATTCTCAAGACAATAGTCCAACAGAAGCTGGCGAAAGAGGTCGGACAAGAAGAAGCAAGGTACAGTCCAACTCGAGTGCCACTTCCACTCCAGAAAGCTCCCAGTCTTTTGATGTTGCGGGGTCCACAGAGTCTTCTCAAGGCAGGAAATCCAGACGGAGATTTTCCAAAGTCTTCACAGCCAGCACAGAGGCATTAAAATCTGAATTGGCAGAGGCCAAAGAAAAAAATTCCCTGCCTGTAAAGAGACTGAAATCCCCAGGGACATCTGACATCGACTTTATTGCTGCAGAAAAGAATTCTGCGGATGCAGAAATGTTGGAAACTGCTCAAGTACAAGAGGACTCCCCAAAAAGCTTAAATACAGTCCTTTCTGAACTACCGGATAGGTCTGACAACTGCAAAGAAATCCAAATGAATGTTGCCGCTGCTGAAGCACTGGAACCTGAAAACCCTGATCCTGAAATGACCTCTCTCAACTCATCGCCTAGCAAGAGGAAGAGAAGGCGCCGAAAGTTCCGAACCAAAGTCAACTCTTCTTCTTCGCAAGAGAGTAACACCGGGGACGTGGAATCATCTGGAATGTTGGCATCGCAAGACACTCTTACTGAGCACAGTCAAGAGGGCTTGGATTCTGAGGCTTTTGCTGCACACGCCAAGACTCTCGCTGAGGAGGCGAATGAGAAGCTGCAAGTCTCAAAGTCCTCACCAGAGGAGACTACACCGATAGTTGTGGGAAAGCAATGTCATTCTGTCAATGAGGATCACTCAGTTGTCCCAGTGGAGGAAGCTCAGACTTGCGCTCTTGGACAAAGGCAAGAAGAGTGTTCAAATGCTGCAGAGGGTTCAGCCGCCAATGTAGAGAAGACGTCACACCCGATGTTAGAAGACATTCTACCCCTACATGAGAGTCTTCGGGATGAGGAGGTACAAGATGAAGAGAGAACCCAGACGTCAAACACAGATGGCGATCCAAAAAGTGCTCAAAGTGACGTTTGTACCACTGAATCAACATTGAGCGCAATCTCCCAGGATTCTTCTCCGGCAAAGCTGAAGGACCTGGAGGCGGAGTTGATTCCAGACCTGGTCCAGAGCCCGTGCGCTAACAAGACCAAAGGAACCTGGTCGCCTTCAGCCTCTCCTTCAACCAGCATCCTCAAAAAAGGCCAAAAGAGACCTGTGGAGGAGGAGACACCCTCACCTCTCGTCAAGGTTGGTGACCTTTTATCATTTTCAATGAACTACTTTTTCCCGTCAGTCTAACTGAGCCGGATTACTTTGCAGTCCAGGCGCGTGTCTTTTGCCAATCCCATTCAACACCAGGAGACGGCCGACGACATCGACCGCCGCAGTCCTGCTGTCAGAACGAGCTCCCCCAGAAGAGGAAAAGTCGGCACCATACCCCTGCCGAAAGTATGCGCGTTGCCAACTGGCTTGAGCTGACAATCGTTTTTCAAGGTCTTTTCTTTTCTGAATGGTATTTAACATCCCACCCGCCGGTTTCAGTTTGTCACGACGCCAACAAAAGGTCCGCTGACTACAAGTCCCAGGAATCTTCACAGTCCAAATTTCAGGAGTTCCAAAAAATGCCTGGTACGTGCACCACTTATGAACTCAAGTGACACGTTTTATTTATGTATTTATTTATTTATTTATTTATTGCAACTTTTCTCCAAGATTTCTGAGATGAGTCGGGAGCCTCGGCCCGTTTCCAAAAATTGCATCTATCCCGCGCTGGTCGGATGCGCCGCACCCATCGAAGCGGTGCTGCCTCAGATATCGTCCAACATTTGGTGAGTACAGATGAGTACAAATGGACTTTTTCCACATTCCAAAAGGGATGACCAATCTCTTTCAGTCTCATCACAAACAGATTTATTGCGCTTGTTGTCACCCTTGCAGGTCCCGTGGTTTTGGGCAGCTCTTGCGAGCGCGTAACATCAAAACGGTCGGCGACCTCAGTGCTCTGACTCCCAGTGAAATTAAGACTCTACCTATTCACTCACCAAAGATTTGCAATGTCAAGAAAGCCCTTAGGTCCTACGAGCAGCAGGTACCTGGAGCCTTTTTTCCGCCTTCTTTTTACTTTGTACGTGTGTGTTGACACATGACCAATGCCCCTCCAGCGGAAAGGCCGAGGGTTAGATGAGCTGAAGAGTTTCGTGGAAATGGAAATGATGACTTCGGAGCCAGAGGAGACGCGAAACCCGGATGGAGAAGAGAAACCCACCGACATGTTAGGTGTGTGTACACCACCGTCACACAAATATTGACTCCACACATCAAAATAAGATAAAACCTAGAGGGTTGGGTGGCACGAAGGATGTTTTTAATCCTACGCATTATGTTGTATTATGATTACGCACGCAGCATTACATTGCCACATGAAGGAGTCGCAGGTTCCCTTCGCCCATGGCAAACTAGCGGGGCCGGATGGTTTGGCTCCTATTGTGAACATGCATCTTCGCAAACATTCATTTTATTGGGAGTTAGAGACAACATCAAAGAGGTAGAAGGTACAAAATAACATTCATATAGCATAAATCAATCGGAGTAATTTCTCCAGGACCGTGAACAGAACCGTACCGGCAAGAGCTTATCGATTCTGTAGTTTTTCAAATTCAGCCCGGGGGCAGTTTTGTACGAGGCCCCTGCATCCATCCCTACATTTAAGTGACATATGGTAAATATTCTCAAAAATCAATAAAAGCACAGTTTATAGCTTGGATATCATTTGAAATTCTTATTTAATTTTAAATATTGCAGTAGAATATAATTGTACACTCTTTTGCAGAAGATACACGAAGACAATTGAAAATATAAATTAAGAGTTGTTGCTCATAAATGCCCTCTAACCATAATTGTTCTGAGAACCAATTGCAGATTGACAATATTTTTGTAGAATATCGTAAATGGTTGCCCCTTTTTTTCCATGTACCGTATTAGCCGCACTAAAAGCATTCAGTTTCCTCAAAAGCTGACAGTGCGCCTTACTTAGAATCTGATGCGTCTTATATATGATGTTATAGTCTCTTTATATTCCTCATTGAGTTGTTTGCCTGGTAGTGTTCCGATGCCATTTAGTGGTGATTATTAGCAGGAACCAATTGTAACCTAAAAGTGGTCTGCCCAACACTACACGTGCAATGGCCAATACATATTCAAACTACTTTTTGAGCTCTTCATTAGGTTATGAAAAGTGATGCAATTCTAATTGTGACAAGGCACATCTGTTCAAGATCTCACGGCACACTACCACACAAAAATGTCACAAGAGGTATGTATACTGAAATAAAGATGATTCCAAAATGTGCTTGCTCACAATACTATTATTCTTTTGCCACCGAGTGGAATAGCATCTAATTGTTCTACCCATCACTCTAGCAAATTGTGAGGCACATTTTTTCCCCTAAAACTTAAAATGGACACACAAGCTTTGGTATTAAAACACAATTTAATATTTTATTCAAATTGCAGTAAGATAACAGAAATGAGTAAAAAGCTGCCACACGCCCAAGGTGATTGTGTACTTATTGTTGATGATCCTTTTTTTTTTTCAACCCATCTGTTTGCAGCCACAGGTTTAACCAATGAGCCCGCTCCTGCCAAGCTGGAGGAAGAGCGGTCTGAGGCAACGCCGGATTCAAGTGCGTCTGGAGCATCCGAGGACCCGTCGGCAGGTCCGGAGGGTCTTCTGGCCCGACTGGATGCCCTTGACTGCGCAGTGACGCCGCCCCATCTGAGCGGCTGCTCGCCTCAGCAGCTGTTTGACGTCCACGAGCACCTGACGCTTCTGATGAGAAGAGTCATGTCTGAGATGCAGGGCCGCCTCGCCCCTGCCAATGAGCAACCCTGAACGCACCATGAACTGTGAAACACCCCCCCCCCCCCCCCCCTGCAACCTCTTTTTAAAGACGGCCTCAATTTTAGAGAAGTACGAGAAATTTGATGATTTTATTCTCTGCTTCTTAAACTTTTAACTGCATCATCAAAAGCAAACATACCACCTTGAACTGTGATCCACCACATTCCAGAGTTGTACATACATCTTATTCCTCACGTGCCTGTTTGTAGAATGTTTACATTGTATATATTAAGTAGAAACACCTTTTTTGTCTTGTGTCACATGCACATAGTGGTCTGCACATATTTTTAGTTGTACCTTTTAATTGCTTCAAATAAAAAGATAGGACTGAATGTGTTTTGAGTCAAAGTATCTATCTATCTATCTATCTATCTATCTATCTATCTATCTATGATATTATATGTGGTACAGTATATATTCTAGTCACTGTTTCATAGAGTATAAAACAGTCATGTTGTGTACATACATCTACTGATGCCTAGTCTGGGCACATCATCAGTGATGTTCCTGGATTCACTGGACGTTTCGGGTCTTTCAACTATCAGACGCCCTCCTCCAGGTGACCCAGCCGGGGTTGATCAAGTCCCGGCTTGTGTCCAGACAGCCAGCTAGCTACCATGACTCCATGGATCTCCTCTTTTGAGCCACAGCCATCTTGAGGCTCTTTCTGCCGCTTCAGTGGTATTGCGGATGGCTCTCCTTTTCCTCTCTCCATCGATGCCTAAAATACAGTAGGCTCTGGCCAAGGAACGGGCTGCAAATCCTCTGCAACCAACCTCCACAGGGAAACACCTGGCTCTCCAACCAGCCAGCTGGCAGTCGCTGACCAGTCCTGCGTACTTGGAGAGCTTCCTCTCAAAGGCTTCTTCCAAGCGATCTTCCCACGGCACTGCTTGTTTGGTGGACTCCGATACGAGGACAATGTCAGGTCGTAGGGTGGTAACTGCAATATGACTGGGGAACTTCAGCTTTTTTTCAAGATCCACCAACAACTGCCAGTCTCTTGCAGATGTCAGGATGCCTGCAGATGATGTTCTGCTGGCCGCGGTAGGCTTGTCCCCAGCTCTGACAAAGGCGATGGTTTTATTGGAGGGGCGGAACTGTTTAGCCCATGCCAGCCCTGCGGTAATAGCTTCCGCGATAGTCTTAAGGACTTGATCATGCCTCCACCTGTACCGTCCATCTCCAAGTGCCCTTGTGCAGCCACTGAGGATGTGTTCCAGGGTTCCTCGCTTGGAGTACAGTGGGCATGCCGGTGTCTCTGCTATGCCCCATGTGCAGATTTGACGGGCTTGGGAGCACATCATAAACTGCCTGGATGAGGAATTTAATGCGTTGAGGCTCTGCTTTCCAAAGCTCTGCCCAGGTCACTTTCCTCTCAACTGCGTTCTCCCATCTTGTCCAAGCACCCTGTTGTTTCATTCACACAGCCTTGCAGGTTCTTGTGTCCTCCACTGCTGCTCTCACCTCGTCCTGGACAAGACGTCGCCCCTCCTTCCCCTTGGTGTTCAGCTGGGGAGATGGAAAGGATCCGAGCCCAGCTCGACCTCGTGTGACCACTCCAGTCAAGCACCTGTGCCGGAGCCTTGCATCTGCCTCTTCAACCGCTTCTTCTGCCCTCCATTTCCTGCCAGTCCTCACTTGGATCCCAGCCGTAGCCACCTTCGGATCTCTTGAGTCCCTGTATTGATCCACTTCTCTGGCTCTGGTGACCTTAAATTCCTCCTCCAAGGATTTGAAGGGCAGTTGCAGTTTGTTGCTGTTTCCGTAGAGAGCGATGCTGCTGAGGCTCTTTGGAAGTCCTAGCCATCTCCGGAGGTGGCTGCTGACCTTCCTCTCTAAGGTCTCAACTGTCGAGATGGGGACGGAGTAGACCAGGAGGGGCCACAGGATCCTGGGAAGAATGCCGTGCTGGTATACCCAGGCTTTAAACTTCCCCGGTAGGCCTGACTTGTCCACTGATTTCAGCCAGCCATCCAACTCCGTGCATGTCGACTGGATAGATTTTGTGTCTCTCAGAGAGCAGTCGAAAACCTTCCCTAGGATCTTGACCGGCTTCTCTGAGATTGATGGAATGGCTGTGCCTGAGATGGTGAACCGGAACTTGTTTTCCACCTTCCCTTTCCTTAGCACCATAGATCTTGATTTGGCGGGTTTGAAACGCATCCGGGCCTACGCCACCAGCTTTTCAAGACCCTTCAGAATCCACCGGCAGCCTGGGACTGATTCTGTCGTGACTGTGAGGTCATCCATGAATGCCCTGATGGGTGGTTGCCGTTGTCCGGAGTTCATGCGGGGCCCTCTGCACTCTGGCTCAGCAGATTTTGTGAGCATGTTCATGGCTAGCGAGAACAGTGTCACAGAGATACTACACCCTGTGATGATGCCGATCTCCACCTTGTGCCAACTGGATGTCATTGCTCCTGAAGAGATCCTCATCCTGAAATTGCTGTAATAATCAGCGATGAGATCTCTGCATCTGCTGGGTACATGATGCTTTGTCAGAGTGAGCTGGACGAGCTTGTGTGGAATGGAGCCGAATGCATTTGCCAGGTCAAGCCACAGCACTGATAGGTTACCTTTGTTCTCTCTGGCCTCCCGAATAAGCTGTGTGACCACACCGGTATGTTCCAAACATCCTGAAATTCCTGAGATGCCACCTTTCTGGACAGATGTATCGATGTAGGAGTTCTTTGCCAGGTAGGTACACAGCCGCTTGGAAACAGCACTGAAGAAAACCTTTGCCTCAACACACAGCAGGGAGATGATGCGGAACTGGTCTAGCTGAGTGGAGTTTTCCTCCTTCGGGATCCATACCCCTTCAGCCATTCTCCATTGTTCAGGGATCCTTCCCCTTCTCCAGAAGACTCGCAGGATTGTCCACGGACGCAGCAAGAGTTTGGGACAGTTCTTGTACACTTTGTATGAAGTGCCACTCGGTCCTGGAGCAGAGCTCGCCCTTGCTCTGCGGACAACCTCCCTGACTTCCTTTAGCTGCAGCTCCGACATGTCGAACTGCTCTTCAGGTTCAGGGGGGTCTATGAGGATGTTGCATTCTCCCAGCTCCTGCTCTCTTGCGGGGTCGCTGTACGTCTGCTTCAGATGTTGGTTTATGATTTCCTGCGAGGAGACCAGATTGCCACTCCGCTTCTGCCCCAGCAAATCCTTCGTGAACTTGAAGGGGTTAGCGATGAAAGCAGCACGCTTCCGTGCCCTCTCGCGTCGCCGCCTCCGGTGCCACTCTGCACGGCGGAGAACTCTAATCTTTTTCCGTAGGATGCACATTAGCTGGGCCAGGCCAGTGCGTTCCTCTTGTCCTGCCGCCTTGTACTGGGACTTCAGCGTTTTCATCTCCTGCCTGATGTTGTGGATCCTTACCGCTCTTTGATTCTTTGCGTACGTTGTTCCCGGGCTTTTCTTCTCCTCCTCGCCAAACCTTTCTGCTGCGAAGCTGACAATGACTGCTGTCATAGCTTGTAGCTTCCCGTCGGCGTGTCCCTTCGCCATAGCCTCCAGAATTTGGTCGACATCGTCGTCGAATTGCTTCCAGAGAGAGGTCATGCTAGCTGCAGGCCATTTGATCCGCCTCGTTTCAGACTTGATGCTCGAGGGATTAGTTTGCAACACGTGGAGGTTCTGGGTACTGTGGGGTGACTCCGGGCCTGGCACCTCCTGCGTCTCACCAGGTGTAACACCTGTGTGTTGTGTTGTTTCTGCTCCCAACGGGCACTTCATCCTCGCTCGGTGGATCTTCAAGCCATGGATGTTCTTGCAGACTTTGCCGCATGTACACGTTTTACTCAAAGTCGATTGTCCGTTGCCTGAGTCTGTAGCCGTTGTGTCCGTCCGACTGGGGTGCTCATCCTCCCCCCCTCTCGGGCACCCCTGGGGGTATTTTTCCATTGAGTTCATCGTAGCTTGGTTGGGTCCCTCCTCTCAGAGGATGCAGATTGGGTTGCTGACCCGTTCTGCCCCGGTTGCCGTCTCTCCAGTCGTCACCACGCTCTTCATGGTTGTCATCCAGTCTTTCCTGGCTGTCACTGATCTCTCAGGGTATTCGCTGTGTACATACATCTACTGATGCCTAGTCTGGGCACATCATCAGTGATGTTCCTGGATTCACTGGACGTTTCGGGTCTTTCAACTATCAGACGCCCTCCTCCAGGTGACCCAGCCGGGGTTGATCATGTGATTATATTGTAGCATAATGTTCATTGTCTTCAAAAAATAATGTCAGATGATTACCGATTAAATCATTAATGTTTAGGCGTTACCACTGATTTACATGCACACACCTTCACATTCACCACTGCTGGTGTTTGTTTATTTATCTGTCACACTATTTCACAATTTAAAAAATTCAAATTATATTGTCCTCTCCGTGAGCCGTCACCTTACCGTGGTGGAGGGGTTTGTGTGTCCCAATGATCCTAGGAGCTAAGTTGTCTGGGGCTTTATGCCCCTGGCAGGGTCACCCATGGCAAACAGGTCCTAGGTGAGGGACCAGACAAAGCACGGCTCACAAAAGCCCCTTATGAAAAATAAAATCGATGGTACTCAGTTTCCCTTGACCGGACGCGGGTCACCGGGGCCCCCCTCTGGAGCCAGGCCTGGAGGTGGGGCTCGTTGGCGAGCGCCTGGTGGCCGGGCCTACACCCATGGGGCCCGGCCGGGCTCAGCCCGAAGAGACAACGTGGGTCCCCCTTCTCATGGTCTCACCACCCGTGGGAGTGGTCAAAGGGGTCGGGTGCAATGCGAGCTGGGCGGCAGCCAAAGGCGGGGACCCTGGCGGTCCGATCCTCGGCTGCAGAAGCTAGCTCTTGGGACATGGAATGTCACCTCTCTGGCAGGGAAGGAGCCCGAACTGGTGTGTGAGGCAGAGAAGTTCCGACTGGATATAGTCGGACTTGCCTCCACACACAGCCTAGGTTCTGGTACCAGTCCTCTCGAGAGGGGTTGGACTCTCTTTCACTCTGGAGTTGCTCACAGTGAGAGGCGCAGAGCAGGTGTGGGCATACTTATTGCCCCCCGGCTCAGTGCCTGTACATTGGGGTTCACACCGGTGGACGAGAGGGTTGCATCCCTCCGCCTGCGGGTGGGGGGACGGGTCCTGACTGTTGTTTGTGCATATGCCCCAAACAGCAGCTCAGCATACCCACCCTTTTTGGAGTCCTTGGAGGGTGTGCTGGAGAGTACTCCTGCTGGGGACTCCCTTGTTCTACTGGGGGACTTCAATGCTCACGTGGGCAATGACAGTGAGACCTGGAGGGGCGTGATTGGGAGGAACGGCCCCCCCGATCAGAACTCGAGTGGTGTTTTGTTATTGGACTTCTGTGCTCGTCACGGACTGTCCATAACGAACACCTTGTTCAAACATAAGGGTGTCCATATGTGCACTTGGCACCAGGACACCCTAGGCCGTAGTTCGATGATCGACCTTGTGGTCGTGTCATCGGATTTGCAGCCGCATGTTCTGGACACTCGGGTGAAGAGAGGGGCGGAGCTGTCAACTGATCACCACCTGGTGGTGAGTAGGCTCCGATGGTGGGGGAAGATGCCGGTCCGTCCTGGCAGACCCAAACGTATTGTGAGGGTTTGTTGGGAGCGTCTGGCGGAATCCCCTGTCAGAAGGAGTTTCAACTCCCACCTCCGACAGAGCTTTTCCCATGTTCCGGGGGAGACGGGGGACATTGAGTCTGAGTGGACCATGTTCCGTGCCTCTATTGTTGAGGCGGCCAATCTGAGTTGTGGCCGTAAGGTGGTTGGTGCCTGTCGTGGCGGCAACCCTCGTACTCGCTGGTGGACACCAGCAGTAAGGGATGCCGTCAAGCTGAAGAAGGAGTCTTATCGAGCCTTTATGGCCTGTGGGACCCCAGAGGCAGCTGACGGGTACCGACTGGCCAAGCGGAACGCAGCTTCGGTGGTCGCCGAGGCAAAAACCCGAGCATGGGAAGAGTTCGGTGAGGCCATGGAAGCCGACTTCCGGACGGCTTCGAGGAAATTCTGGTCCACCATCCGACGTCTCAGGAGGGGGAAGCAGTGCACCACTAACACTGTGTACAGTGGGGATGGGGCGCTGCTGACTTCGACTCGGGACGTTGTGAACCGGTGGGCAGAGTACTTCGAAGACCTCCTCAACTCCACCAACACGCCTTCCTTGGAGGAAGCAGAGCCTGGGGACTCTGAGGTGGGCTCTCCTATCTCTGTGGTTGAAGTCACCGATGTGGTTAAAAAGCTCCTCGGTGGCAAGGCCCCAGGGGTGGATGAGATCCGCCCGGAGTTCCTCAAGGCTCTGGATGTTGTGGGGCTGTCCTGGTTGACACGCCTCTGCAACATCGCGTGGTCAACAGGGAGAGTGCCTCTGGATTGGCAGACCGGGGTGGTCGTCCCTCTTTTTAAAAAGGGGGACCGGAGGGTGTGTTCCAACGACAGAGGGATCACACTCCTCAGCCTCCCTGGTAAGGTCTATTCAGGAGTGCTGGAGAGGAGGGTCCGTCAGGAAGTCGAGCCTCAGATTGAGGAGGAGCAGTGTGGATTTCGTCCCGGCCGTGGAACAGTGGACCAGCTCTACACCCTTAGCAGGGTTCTCGAGGGTATGTGGGAATTCGCCCAACCAGTCTACATGTGTTTTGTGGACATGGAGAAGGCGTTTGACCGTGTCCCTCGGGGAGTTCTGTGGGGGGTGCTTCGTGGGTATGGAGTCCCGAACCCCCTGATACGGGCTGTTCGGTCACTATACCACCGATGTCAGAGTTTGGTTCGCATTGCCGGCAGTAAGTCGGAATCGTTTCCAGTGAGGGTAGGACTCCGCCAAGGCTGCCCTTTGTCACCGATTCTGTTCATAACCTTCATGGACAGAATCGCTAGGCGCAGCCGAAGCGTTGAGGGGGTCCGTTTTGGTGGCCTCAGTATTGCATCCCTGCTTTTTGCAGATGATGTGGTGCTGTTGGCTCCTTCAAACAGGGCTCTCCAACTCTCACTGGAGCGTTTCACAGCCGAGTGTGAAGCGGTTGGGATGAAAATCAGCACCTCCAAATCTGAAACCATGGTCCTCAGTCGGAAAAGGGTGGAGTGCCCCCTCCGGGTCGGGGGGGAGATCTTGCCCCAAGTGGAGGAGTTCAAGTATCTTGGGGTCTTGTTCACGAGTGGGGGCAGGAGAGAGCGGGAGATCGACAGGCGGATCGGTGCAGCGTCTGCTGTGATGCGGACGTTGTATTGGTCTGTCGTGGTGAAGAAGGAGCTGAGCCAAAGGGCGAAGCTCTCAATTTACCGGTCGATCTACGTCCCAACCCTCATCTATGGTCACGAGCTATGGGTCGTGACCGAAAGAACGAGATCCCGGATACAAGCGGCCGAAATGAGTTTTCTCCGCAGGGTGTCCGGGCTCTCCCTTAGAGATAAGGTGAGAAGCTCGGTCATCCGGGAGGGGCTCAGAGTCGAGCCGCTTCTCCTCCACATCGAGAGGAGCCAGATGAGGTGGCTTGGGCATCTGATTCGGATGCCTCCTTAGCGCCTCCCTGGTGAGGTGTTCCGGGCATGTCCCACCGGGAGGAGACCCCGAGGAAGACCCAGGACACGCTGGAGAGACTATGTCACCCAGCTGGCCTGGGAACGTCTCGGGATCCCCCGGGGAGAGCTGGAAGAAGTAGCTAGGGAGAGGGACGTCTGGGCTTCCCTGCTAAAGCTGTTGCCCCCGCGACCCGGTCCCGGATAAGCGGTAGAAGATGGATGGATGGATGGAAATTATATTGTATAACACATCTGGGTTTTTTTGGGGGGGAGGGATTAGATTTGTTATATTAATATTCGCGCTGAACATTACGGTTTCATCATATACATTTATGATCCCATATGAATTTATTATATCTGCTGAACATATACAATCAATATAATTCTACTCTATTCACGTCATGTCATAATAATAATTGACCATTTGTTTTTATGTCGCAAAAATGAAATTATTCCTTACATTCATACGCAGTCATTGTGATTGGTCCGTCAGTGTAATTTTCTGTGGCTTGTGATCCTTTTTAAAGGGCTGTCGAGGAGTCAGGGGATCAAAGGTAGATGCGCACACGCAAACACACACACACACTTGAAACATCAGAAACAAGTATGCAATGTGCGTTTCAGGGTCAAGCGGGTGTGATGGGTGCGGAGGGAGCAGCAGGAAAAAAAGGGTCCATGGGATCGAGTGGGCACCAGGTCTCCTCCAATGTGATCCGCAAACCAGCCCCCTCCCGCAATGTACTGTAGGTTGCGTTCACAAGCCGTGTTGGTTTGTTGCAGGGAGAGAAGGGCTACACAGGCTGGAGGGGCCTCAAGGGAGAAATAGGACCACCGTGCATGGTGAAGGTATGTTGTAAACATGAAAGTCATCGGCCACTTATTCCTTTTCAAGGAGGCCGAGGGAAATATGACATTTTAACTGTAGGCCTGTACGCGGGGCATCACAGTGGATAACTGGTTGGCATGTCGGCCTCACAGTGTAGAGGTGCAGGGTCCGATTCCGATTCCGGCTCCGGCCTTCCTTTGTGGAATTTGCATGTTCTCCCCGGGCCTGCGTAGGTTTTCTCCAGGTACTCCGGTTCCTCCCACATTCCAAAAACTCATGTGGCAGGTTAGGTTCATGGTTGGTGAGGCACCGACTCCTTTAGTGTAAGATTACAAATGTATCAACCAAAAACAGTAGCTTATTCAATTGGCTACTGGTTATTTCATATCCAAAATTTGACCCCATGGGTAAAAATACAATATTCTATTGTATTTTTCTTAGACTAATTTATTTTGTTATAAGATTTTGACAGGCTCTGCAGTTTGGTGTCATCAAAATGTTGTGACATCATTAAATTTTGTACAGTCGACCAAACCGAGGAAAGCTAGCTCACAAAATGATCAAACCTAGCTTTCATCTGAACACTGATGTTGACCATAATCTTGTCGAACATTTGTTTTCTCTCGTCTCTGACCGACTGATTTCTTCCACTGTTGTTTCCGCCAAGTGTGCTGCATTTCTGCTCAAATCGCTCATACAGTGTATTAAAGGCCCGTCTCATGCGTTCAACAACTCCAATGGTGTCGTGGGTTCACCTACCTAAATGCCTAAAATACCCAAATAGCTTCCTGCTCCCTTAATTCGTTATGATGGAAATGATTTTTTTTCATGAGAAATTTTGAATGGGTATAATTAACAATTGCAGTAGTTGGCTGTTTTGTGAGTAGATCAGAAAGAAAAAAAATCACTATGAGTGTAGCTGGATAAAATATATTATCGGTAACTGAATCCAACCTTTGCTGACTTTCATCGCAAAGGGAGGCAAAATGCTGACATTTTAGGTCAGATATCTGTGTAGCCTACTTCAGAAAGATGTTGTTGTAGGTTCTTTTCTGATCCATCCTGCAACGTCTTCAGATTTTTATAGCAGATGGAGAAACAACGATGAGGAGGCTGCAAGGGGAGAATGTCATGGTTCTCCGGACCGACAAACGTGCTCACTACATATACATCGATGCCTAGTGGATCGATGTTCTGGTAATCGCGTTTTATGACCTCATGGCAGGCATCGCCTTGTCATCGCTGTCCAGTCAAAAGCATTCAGTTCCTATTTAGGGGTTTTCTTTTTGTTAAGACATTCGGAAATCCATACTGTTCATCAGACAAAAATGTGTTAATGAAATGCCGGACGGTATCAAATGTGCTCTGTAGTATTTGTCGTTGACGATAGACAACATACAGCCAATTACAATCGATGACATCATCTTAAATGTGTTTTCTCTTTCTGTACTGCTGCCTTTGAAGGACCAAGAACTCCAAAAGTGAAAGCATCCCCGCTTGAGTCCGCTGTCTTTCTCAATGCACATCGACCTGAGATTCTCAACATGTTCATTTCACCACGCATGACCTTTATTCCAGCATTTTATCATGCTTTAATAAACCACCAGTTTTATTTAAAAACTTTTGAATGCAAATACGTAGAGCTGTAATTTGTGACGATGCATTAAGCAGGACAATGACCCCAGTTCATTTGAACCTTGTCAAAAAATAAATCTTTGTTCAGTAAACTTTAGCCATGAACATACACGATGTAAATTGTGTAACATATAAGTTACTCTACTTAATAGCCCATTATTTTTGGATTTGTAAATGTAGCCGTTTTAGATTCACTTTTATTATTGCTTGCATCGGGCTGAAACCTTGTGCCAAAATTGCGTAAAATATTTACATTTCACTGGTCACGCCAAGCCCCCCCCCACCCCCACCCGCGCCCTCCCAATACCATTTTTGGACCAAAATGAAGTGTTCAAAGTGTCTTGTTGTCCTTTAATTAACAAACGTGTAAGGTCTCGAACGATTTTGGAGGTTCCATTTTTTGGCACGTTGCCAGCGATTTGAGACAAAGTGGCTGTAGGACAGGCATTTTAAACGGCGGAAGAATACCAGGTGTCTTAATTGGCTGGAGGCCTTTTTTGGGTACAATATACTATTCAAGAACTGTATACGCTCGTCATCATATATTATCCACCCCCCCAAAAAAAGCTCTCTAATTTTTTCATTTATACCTTTTTAAAATGGAGAATTACAACAGCAACAAAAAATCACAGTTCACACCCCTAATAGTCAAGCAAGCATTTGGTCATATATCGTCACCGTCCTATAATAATGGCCCTAGTTTGTCCTTTTTTTTTATTTCTTCAAAAAACACACTAAAAAATGAACCAAATACTGACTAAATTAAAAAAAAATTGGATTTCAGTCTGTTGAAACAAGGATGCAACTGCTTTTAGCAGAGGTGGCCAGCACCGTGAGATGTTTAAGGCAAACATTTTTTTTTAAATTAAATATGACTTAGGCCATTATTTTAAGTGGGTGACAATCGTGTAATGAAATGATGAAATTACAAGTTATCATTTGAACAGTTTAAGCAAGATGAATACTTTTGACATCAAAATCAAACTTTTTGACACCTCCTTTAAAACTTCAAATAATATTGTGGCGATAACATCTTCCTTCCAGCATTAAATAATCTTGTATAAAAACACACTAAAGGTTTGAACTGAAAAGGCCCTCACGCTTCTCCCCTGTCCACGACATACATTAACTATAAACACAACTCGTTACACCGCCCGACATCCTTCCTCATTGCTGCGGTTCCATTTGGGTACCAGCTTTCATGTTTCTTTAACAATCAAAACCTCTCTAATCGAACGAGTTTTACTATTTTGAATGCAAAGCTGAACAAATAGTGAAAAGATTCTGTTTTAGGAGTTTGCCCGTATACACATAAACATATACAGTAAAGACACTGTAATTGTGTATATACTGTATGTTTCTTGACTGAATACTTTAAACATATATTGGTAATGAGACAAACAATAATTTGAATGATAATGCGTATTGGGTCAGTCAATATCGAGCAAACGCAAATCTGCTTCCTGTTTGTGTTCATTGGGATCCAGTCAGAAGTGACCCGCCTTCTTCCTTCCACACGTGTGATTTGATTGGACCAATGAAATCACTACTTTGGCTGGATTTTGGTCTGACCGCGTCTTGAAGATTAGGGAAAGTCACACGACTCAAGATGGAAGATGATTCCACCGTGGGGGGACGATAAATAGTTCCAAAGTCTTTCTTTGTCCTCTACCACTCGCCGGTTAGTTTGGTACTTTGGTCCCGTTTTGGCGGTGCGGGAGGTGGTCCTCGCCGCAGCGTTGCATAGCCTGAGATGTTGGCGTTGTGTTTGGCGGACTGGGAGTGCGCGTGGTGGCGGGACAGCGTTTGCGTGTGCCCGCGGGCCGCCTGTTGCTGCTGCAGGAGCTCGGGCGGCGGGGGCGGGAGGAGGGCCATGTCGTCCATGGTGGCCACTGGCTCCATCTTGGAGGAGGGGATGAGATGGGAGGAGCTGAGCGACCCGTGGCGGGAAACGGACTTCCTCTTCAGAGTGCGGTTAAGGTCCTCCAGGAAGTGAGTCTTAAGCGTCAGGGAGCTCGGTGCTGCGGATTTGGGTGAGGTGGGGGGCACGGGAGAAGAGGAGGAGTAGGAGGTGAGGGTGGGGGGTGGGGTCTGAGAAAGGGGCGGCGACGAGAGCGGCAGTGAGGTCGTCGTGTCGTACGGGCTCGTGTTGCTGGACCGCCGGTTTAGCGTCGGTGGTGCCACCGCTGCCTTTTTCAGGGAGCCTTGCTTCCACGAAGACGTGAGCGGCGCCGGCGGCTGCTGCTGCTTCTGAGGCTGGGGGTTGACCACTGCCACCTTCAGCGGGTTATGGAACTCTGACGGGTGGGGTGGAGGAGGAAAGAGCTCAGAGTCACTTGGCGGGGGCGGGAAGTAGTCTGGGTATGACTCCAGGTGTTGCGGTTGGGAAACTGGGGGCGGGGGTGGCGGCGAAGGGAAATCTGAAGACTGGTGGTGCTGGCTTGATTGGAGCCCCTGGAGGGCCAGCGGGAGGTTGGCCAAATTCAGTTTACCTGGCTTGGGAAGTGGCGTCGGGAGTGCAGAGGACTCCTTGGCGGGCGAGCCGGTCGCCGACGAAGAACTAGAAGACGTACCGGCTTGTCCGAATTTGCTGAGCAGGCTCTCGACTTTCTTGGGCCTGTCGTCGGGCCCCTCGCCCGAGTTGGAGCGCACGGAGGAGGCCCTCTGTGGGGTCGGTGGAGGCCCCCGCTTGATGGAGCCAGCGGATGAAGTGGAAGGTGACTTTTTTATGGGGGAACCCGTCTTTGAGGAAGGCGGAGGGGGGAAGTCGTTGAGGGATCCGTCAGGAGGAGGCGGGGGGAACTCGGGCGACTGGGGAGCGACAGCGCCGCCCGGCTGCCATTTTGGTTTTGCCTTGACTGCTGGAGGAGAGTGAGGAGCACCTAACTTTGATCCTTCCAGGGAGTTGGAGGAGGGAGGAGGGGAGGAGACAGCGTTTCCCGGGAATTGATTGACAATCTGCTTGACCAACGACGAGGTAGCCATGGAGACAGAAGAGGAGGAGGAGGACGGGGAGAGGACGAGGTTTTTGGAGGAGAGGCTGTGCTGCTTGGGGAGCGTGGGGGGTGGCTGATTAGGGGAGTGGCCTGTCGAGAAACTCTGCTGCTTCTTTACAGGCCCGTGGCTGCTGGCAGGCGCTGTGGGTGACACTGGGGATAGCGCAAGCGGGAGGGAGGAGGGCCCTGCGGGTCTTCGTGCAGTTTGGGGAGGAAATCCAACCGTGAAGGTTTTGGGTGGTGCCGGAGGCGGGGCGTTGGGGGACAAAGGCCGCAGGGCCGCAGGGGTCGAGAGCTCCGCCGCAGGTGGAGGCGGAGGGGGAGAGGATTCTTCAGCACTAGCTGGGGTGAAGTCATACACCATGTTGGGGAACTTTTGCGCCAGGAACTGCTGGAGGCCAGCGTTGGACAGTTGAGCATGGTGATCTAGTGTGGGGTCGAGGGGCGGAGGCAACTCATTGCTTTCCAGAATCTCCGGTGGCGGAGGTGGTAGGTACGAGGGTTCGTGCAAGTCATCCTCTGATGGGGAATGAGTCAGAGCCGAGGGACCGGGTAGGCTGAATTTCACCGCGGAGCCAGGAACAGGAGCTGCAGGTGGAAGAGGCGGCGGTGGGGACGGAGGCGACGGAGAGGTGGCACCGTAAGCGGCCGGGAGAGTGTTGTAGTTGGGCAGCGGGGCGTTTGCGGCCGGCTGCGTTCGAGACTGGTTCTGGTTCTGCAGGCGAGCCAACGTGCTGTACTTGACATAGGCGGCCACCGAAGCCGTCTGGCAGGCCTCACCTTCGGCCACGGACAGAGATGAAGAATCGTCGGGCTGAACCATCCCGTCGGTGTAGCTGCTTCGAGAGGGCAGCGTTTGAGCCTGCGAAAGCGGGAGGTGCTGGGAGGAGACGGTAGGGATTTGCAAAGGGATGGGCTTACTGATGGCATCCATCTTCATCATCTGGATCGAACCAAAACGACACATGGGAACGTGTGAAAGAAAAGAGGGGAAGAGAGGAGTGACAAACAACCATTATTGTAATTTGCAGCAAGCAAATGCATGGAGTCAAACAGCAAGCCATGGGAAAATGCACCATCTGCAGGCAGAACAGGAAACCACAACCACTGCATTCCAGTAAATTGGTGCATCAAACGCATGAGAGAAGAAAATGCCTTTCAGACATTTTTCGATCAGGCATTTCCGAGTGCCTGCTTACAGAACTGATGTGGGGTGCTTCATTTAAATATTTAGATGATCGATTGCGAAATCCTGACAGAACAACGTCCAGCAACCTCCGTGCCCGTTTTTATACGTTTAAACCAGTGGTCACCAACATGGTGCCCGCGGGCACCAGGTAGCCCGTGAAGACCACTTGAGTAGCCCGCCAGTGCCTGGACATTGTGATTTGCTAGTAGAAATTATGATTTAAAAATGCAAACATTGGCAGTACTGTGAGACATTTCGAAACACGATCAAAGTCTGACAATTTAAATCATCAAGTATTAAAAATAACACATCCTCATATTATTGAAGGTATTTTGGACAAATATGTTATTTCAGACGTGTATCAATTTGGTAGCCCTTCACACAATCGGTACACATGAAGTTGCTCTCACCCTCAAAAATGTTGGTGACACCTGGTTTAAACTTTCGTAAATCAGGCACTTACCGTATTGGCCCTGATTACAAGACGGCCCTGACTATAAGGCGACCCCATCTTTTTCAAGACTCAAGTTTGAAAAAAGACTTTTTGAACACCAAATTATTTTTCTACAGAAGATAATTACAGTACATCTGAAACAAATGATTCTAACAATATATCTGAGAGAAAAAACATGTTATAAGATAAGAAAAACCTTTATTAGTCTCACAATGGAGAAATTCCCAATTCACAGCAGCAAAGTTATGAAAGTAAGAAGTAGAACAACAACATTTTTATTATTTTGCCTCATTTACATCTTAATATCTGAACATTTAAATATGTAAACTAAAGTGCAATCACATTCGTAAATGAATGGCTTCTGGTTTTTGAAATGTAAATTGCATCATCACTTCTCCTCAGCTGCCGGTTAACCTGGCCGATCTTTGACCCACCTTTCTCGAGATTGTCGCTACGTTTCTCCGTTTTCTGTTATCTCTTCTATTATTTTATTCTCTTTTATTTCATACCACTATTTTTTTATTTTTCTTCATGCTACCGCTATTTTGATTTTTATTCTTCGTGACAGGGGTTAACTTTGGCCTGGGGAGTCAAGTTCAGCATTCGCTTCAATGATATCTGGCGCCATCTAGCGTCGTAAATGGGTATAATGTCTAGACCCTGGATACAAGACAACCCCCACTTTTTCAGTCTTATTTCAATGCAAAAACATTGTCTTATATTCGGGCCAATACGGTAAGTGTCCAGGCACTCGATACCCGTCACTGCTAACTTGGGGGGAAATTTCTACGTTCTTGTGTCATCACACCACAAATTTCAAGCAGTGTTTAGTTTATAGCTTTTTCACTGGACTGGAGAGTTATGAAAAGTGTATCGATGTTTGATATCATGCGGACTGCAAAAAAGAAAGAAATAATCATTCAACCGTACACACTCAAACTACTTCCTGTCTAACCTCTGCTGCCTCTGCCACCAGCACACAGTGGCACTGCCACGAGCCCTTTCACCTTTGACCGCTGGCAGGAAAGCAGAGGGGAAACGTGGGAATTGTGGTCTGACAATGAACAAGGAGTCGGAAGAGAATGTGTGTGTGTGTGTGTGTGTGTGCGTGCGATTGCACGCAAGTGCGTGCTTTGGATGCAGTCGCACCTCTCCCTGTGTTCCCCTCCTCCACGCATCCGAGAAGATGGAGCTGACAACGCTCTGGGAGCGGGCGTGGCCTGATGATGTTGTCTCTGACACTCCGCTGTCTGAGTGGCTGGAGTTGTTTGACTGAGACTCTGGAATATCAACAGAATCAAGTTTATTGCAGACCAAAATACATTTAATTTTAATTTAATGTTGTTGTCATTTTTCGGTTTATTGTATTTATTTTGAACCCTTTTTGGGATTCTGCATTGATTTTAAGATTCTTAATTTCATTTTGTCATTCGAGGGATTCTTAATTTGAACTTTGTGCCATTTTAATAACTGATTTGATATTGTGACTTTTTAAAATTGCATTTGCTTGTGACATTTCAGAAATTGTACATTGAATTTTGTGTCATTTTACTGTATAAATTCGTCTTAATTTTTTAAGAATATATTTTTCGAAATTCTTTAATTTGGTTTACTTTCAGAATGTTTACTTTCATTTTGTGACATCAGAAATCGGCCATTTGATGTGTCATCGAAGATAATATTCATTTGATTGTGTCATTTTAAGAATCAATAATAAGAATCAAACAAATTTTTGACTCATCCAGTTTTTTGGGGGGTTAAATTTCATGAATCTTCAGCCATCTTGAGCGGCGAATGTGAGTGTTTGCACACAGTAAATGTTTTTTTTGTGAGGTATCAATCAAGGGTGTAAAATGTTGCAAATATGTTAAGTTTTATTTTTTGGCACCATTACATTTTTAACATGTTAAATATTTCATTGGGACAAGAAAAACACTCATACGTTTTCATCACTCAGGGAGATAAAACTTTTGTCATTTGTCTTCATTGGAGAGACTTTACATTTTGTCACACACATTGACACATGACACTTTTAGAATTCTTCATTTAACCGTATCGTTTTAGAAACTCTTGCTATAGAAACAATTGAGGACCCATTTGATTTATTGTAATTTTAGACATTTTTCTTTGATTGTTGTGTAGTATCTGTACTGTTCTGTAGTATTTTGTGTCCTCTTAGGTATTCGCGATTTTATTTGGTATCATTTTGGTATTCATCATTTGATTTGGTGTCATCCATGCCGCAACGTATTATTTGAGACATTTAAGCAATTATTGATTTAATTTTGTGTCATTTTTAGTAATTTTCTCAGATTTCTTTTTTTGTCTATTCTTCTTGTTGGGTCATTAAGATAAAGACTACCTGTTTTTTCCTCTCATAGAATCTGCCTCTATTTCAGGATATACTCTGATTTTGAAATTGAGATTTTATTTCCCCTGATCACATCTGCAGAATGTTGAACCAAAACATATTTGTCTTCATATTATTTCACCTCATTCTGAGCTGATCCATTTGGGCTGTGGCCCGAAATTGACATTGGTGCAAAACCTGTGAAGGCAAAAGTCACCTGGAAGACTGGAGGAGGAAGACCCCGACTTGATTGAGGAGGAGGACAGCGACGACCAGTCGTAGGCGGCCTCTGTCCTCCTCATGGCCTCCTGAAAATTGATGTACAGCTGCTTGCCATACTGGAAGAACAAGACCAAATATCAAGACCCGATGCCATTTTTGTTTATGCTTCTGCCATTCAAAGGCCAAGCCAGTCAGGGATGTTTGACATCATGTGACAAAACTTTTTCATGTTGTTACCTTGGCGATGCGAATACTGTTGACCCATTGCTGGAGTGTCCTGACGTCATCGCAGCAGAGATACTTAATGTACTGAGACTTCTTCTGGATTTGAGGGTGCTGCGTAAACACATTTATAAATCTCTGTAAGTGGTATGATCACTGCGCGTGACATGCTGCCACTTCCAAAAATGCAACCCGCCCCCCCCAAAAAAAACAACCAAAATACAACCAAAAAACCCTACTTTAATACTGAAGCAAGGTTATTCTACGGGGTGAAGGATTATACACCTCCCGAAAAAAACTTTCTCACAATTTGAAACATTTAAGACCTCTCAACCACTAAATGGGACGACTGTGAGTGGGAAACTAAGGGCTCGATATGATTAACTTCATACTTTTTCAGAAATGTTTTCATTCTCAAAATCAGATCAAAACTTGGACTGACAAGAGTTTTTTTTACCTCATTTTCATATGGCAATAATTTCAATTTAAAGAAAAAAATACTTTAATGAATTTAGATTTTAACTTTTTGTAATTACATAATGTGCATATTTTTCCACAACTTTTTACCCCCCCCCATAAAAAATTAATTCATGCTGCTATACCCGAAATGGTTTATTGGGCTTTCACCTAATGTAGTAATTTACAAGAGGCCACTAGAGGGCGCTGTAGACCATACTGTCATCAAGTACGATGGATGATGCTACCTTGAGAACCATGCAGAAGTCGGTCGGAGCCTTGTACTTGCTCTTGTAATCTTGGCCGTGGTAGACGTTCACATGGTCCAACTGGAGAAAACACACCAGGTCTCTGGATGCCTGCTCAAACAAACATCATTAAATGCATCATAGTCATTTAAATTTAACGCATTTCATTATTTCACATTCATACACGCATCACGCGCACTCACACACACACACCTTGGCTTTGCCTTTGGGGACGTAGTAGATCCCAGACGCTCTCAGTAGGAAGTAGCGTTTCTTCCAGGACTTTTTTCCATCTTCTTTCAGCCACAGCACGCCCTCCATCTCCGGGACTGACACTGAGCTGCCACCAAAACACTCCTGACACAGACACAAAACCGGAAATGTTGAGCAACCAAGATATCACCATAGCTGTTGATGCTTTTTCACACCAGTCTTTGTCAGGGACTTTGATTGTTAATGCTTTTCATGCTCATGATGCGTTTAGGGACGAAGCAGCATGCAATGTCAACTAACCTCTAACAGGGCCTCTTTGTTCCGCTCAGCCATCTCGCACGTCTCCTTCCGCCCCAACAAATAATTCTGCATCACAAAAAAGTAAATAAAAATCTGAAAGACGAGGACATTTCCATGACAGGTGCAGCTATTCAGAAATGTACTGTACATGCTTGATTGTACAGTAATCCCTTGTTTATTGCGGGTAATGGGGACCAAAACCACCCATAATAAACGAAAATCTGCGAAGTAGTGACCAATAAACATACAGGTACAAAAATTAATTAATTAAAAATGTTTTTTTTAAGTCTGCAAAAAGTCCGAAAACGGTCCGCGAGAAGCTGCAAAACAACAGCGAGTCACATAGAGCAACATCTACAGGACTGTACTCCATGAATATTTTTGAAAAAATCTGCGATGCACTGAAGCCGCGATAAACGAACCGCAAAATAGCGAGGGATCACTGTATTTGTCTTTTTTTGTGGGGGCGGTGGTGGGAAGTCAATGGGTGAATTACCTGCGGGTTCTTAAACAGCACATACTTCTCAATGCGTTCAGTGAACATGAGACGGTTCTGGCTGTCTCTGGTCCAGTTTAGCAGGTTCTCCACCAGGTTCTCATGATCCTCAAAGATGCGTTCTGCAACATACAAAAACGATGTGTAAACCGCCGTTAACGCTGATCTGATTGACATTCGATAATAAATACAATACAAATAAATACAATGAAGTTGTATCCAATCCAATGCAAAATTGGCTCTATCATCAATTGACATCCATGATCTCAAAAAAATAATAATTTGAAATGTGGACTCATCAGACCACAGCACACTTTTCTACTTTGCATCAGTACGTCACAGATGAACTCAGGCCTTGAGATGTCTTGCTTGAGATAGTACGTGCATTGTATTAACTGGCATTTGTAGATGTAGTGACAAACCGTGTTAACTGTCAATTGTTTTCTGAAGTGTTCCTTAGCCCATGTGACGATGTACTTTACACCAAACATTAAATGATGGTTTTCGGGCTTGCCACTTACATACAGAATCTGTCCCCACAAAAAAATGTGTTCTTGTAAAAGTACAACTTTTTTCTCGAAAAGTATGACTCATAACCTTTCTAAAATATGCCATTTTTACTTGTAAAATTAGACTTTACTCTCATACTACCAGTACTACAGTATTCCCATTTTTTCTGGTTTTTTAGTGCGGCTTTTATACTATTTTGTTAAAGTGTGACAATTATTATGACCAGCAATCTATTTCTCTCTATATGTAAGCAATTTCATGATTAAATTTCTTAAACATATTACAGGTGCATATTATACACTAATAGTTGCTTTTCGAGAAACGTAACAATTTTTGAGGTGATATTGCACTTTTTCAAAATTGACTTTTAGTTTGTTTTGAATAACACAAAACCTTTTTCTACATTCAAAAAGAATCAATGAGATTTGTTATTAAGAAATCCCTCGGCGCATCATTATATTATCTAATGTCATTATTGTAAAGCATTAAAAGCTCTTTTCAATCAGAAGGGAGAAAAAAATACAGCCACAACTTAATAAAAAGCTCAGCTCGCTATTGGTTGTCCCACTTATATCATATGATGCTTTGAATATTGTGCAAAGTGATGCAGTTTTCCTGTTTTTACCAAAAAACAAATCAAACAAACACACCAACAAATTTCAGCCCTAGGAAATATATGTGTGTATAGTAAATGTGGTTGTGTGTGTAGTGTGTTTATGCTGTGTAAAAGGGGATACGACTCTTTGTCAGGAACTAATTTCATTTCAGAGTTGTTCTAAATAGGCGTCATGTTAAAGGCAGTTTGCAGGGGTTTGTATCGACTATTCAGGCGTGTTTTCACCTTCTCTGAGCGTCTTTTTTATACAACGTTGAATGGCTGGTAGCACGCTCAAGATGTGGGTTACATCACATGCATCACCACACAGGACCTACATTAAAGACTGCATACGTGTGTGCGTGTGCGCGTGTGTGCGTGTGTGTGTGTGAGTGTGTGTCGAAAACCGTTAAGCGGAGTTGAAGCCAATTGTAGAGTCTAAATGTGTGGCCGGAAAACACACATCTTTCCTATCTATCCCCTCGAGGGGAGTGTGTACTCATCTTTGGTGCTGAATATCTGAGTGCATACAGTCTTTTTACTACTGGCTGATGCTGCGTTCAAGCGTACTGGGACAACTTGCTACAGTACTAGTGACAACCCTCACTTGGTACTTAACAAGATAAAAATGCAAGTCTAATGCAACATCAATGTATCCCATCAGGCATTCTTTAATTGTTTACGATACTATACCAGTGAAATTACATTAAATCTATGGGACAAAAATGTCAGTAAAATTGAGGCGTGACAATTGTGCTCAATGTCGACATCTAAAGGATGATTAATAACACAAAAATTGAACATGTTCTAAATCAGGGGTGTCAAACTCATTTATGGCGCGGGGCACATTTTAGTTACCGTTTCACTTGGAGGGTTGTTATGACTGAAACCATATAATGAAGTCAAGAATAACAGTTGATTCAATTATTGTTTACGTTCCTATCATGAGGGGGTTGGTAACAAGAAAATGCTTAGGATATATCTGTTATTTATTACATGTGAGAATTTAAAATTTTGGTAGACATTTTAGAAAGGATCATGAAAGTTGACATGTTTGAGCTGCTTTTGCGGGCCACATAAAATGATGTGGCAGGCCAGATCCGGGCCCCGGGCATTGAGTTTGACACCTGTGTTCTAATTGAACCCAACATGTTAATGGATAGATTTTGGTATAGCTTATTTAGCTGTGAATTAAGAAGACAAAAATCAGGAGGTGGTGATTTGGGTGTGTTTTATTACCCATTTGCAGGTCATTAATGGTTTCCACCAGCGACCAGTCTGGACTGTAGCCACAATGGGACTTCTCCAGTAAACTGTCCAAAACCTGAGGCACACGACATTCTACACTTATTCTGATGACATGGCCAACAATAAAATTCCAATATAAAAATATATAAACAAAATTAATACATATATACTGTAACTATCATAGAACACGACAAAATGCAAACCCAATTCCAATGAGATAGGGACATTGAAATAATTTTAAAAAATTGAAAACGGTGATTTGCAAATCATATTTAACCTATATTAAATTAAAATCTGTGCACTCAAAGACAAGCTATTTAATGTTCAAACTAATAAACTTTATAGTTTTCAGCAAATAATCTTTAACTTTGAATTTTATGGCTGCAACAAATTCCCAAAAAGCTGGGACAGTTTCATGTTTCCCACTGTTGCATCACCTTTTTGTTTAAGAGCATTCAATAAAATGTTTGGGAACCGAGGACAAAAATTGTTGAAACTTTGTAGGTGGAATTCTTTCCCATTCTTTCCACAGTCTGCGGTCTCCATGGTTATATTTTATGCTTCATGTTGTACCACACATTTTCAATGGGAGACAGGTCTGGACTGCAGGCAGGCCTATCTCGTACCCGCACTCTTTGATTATGACGCCACGCTATTGTAACATGCAGAATGTGGTCTGACACGTATAGCTGAAATAAGTAAGGTCGTCCATGAAAAAGACTTTGCTTGGATGACAGCATGTTTCTCCAAAACCTGTATGTACCTTTCAGCATCAATGGTGCCTTCAGGGATGTGAAAGTTAACCATGCCAGTGACACTAAGACAGCCCCATACCACCACTGATGCTTTTTTTAACTTTGAGTGCAGAATAGTCCAGATGGTTCTTTTCCACTTTGGCCTAAAGGAATCAACCTCCACAATTTCCAAAAACAGTTTGAAATGTGGACTCGTCAGACCACAGAACACTTTTCCACTTTGCATCTGTCCATATTATTTGCATCCGTCCATGTTGGATGAGCTCGGCCCCAGAGAAGTCGGCAGCATTTCTTGGTGTTGTTGATAATTGGCTTTTGCTTCACATCGTAGAGTTTTAAGTTTGGCGGATGTAGCACCAAACTCTATTTACTGACATTGGTTTTCGGAAGTGTTCCTGAGCCTGTGTTGAGATAAAATTCTAGGATAATGACTATTTGCTAATAACAATAACGTTTATCAGTTTAAACATGATATATCTTGTCTTTACTCAATATACTGTAGGTTGAATATGATTTGCAAATCTTTGTATTCTGTTTTTATTAATGTTTAACAAAACATCCCAACTGCATTGAAACTGTGTTTTGGACTCACATGAAGTCTTTATGTCAGTTACTCAAACTGATTGCCATGCTCAGAGAAGGGATTCTAAGAAGAGTTTTACCTGTCTGACGGTTTGCCTCTCATCCACCATCATGGTTTTCGAGCTCTCATCCGACAAATGAACACGAATCACCAACTGTGAAGACACACATTTTCCATCAATACTGTAATGAAATCATCCTGGGCCAAATCAAATTAAGACAAATAAAGACAATTTTTTTATACAATGTTGTGAGAAAGTATTTGCCTATTGCCAGTTTTTGTTGTTGCACATATCGATCTTTTTTGAATTGTTTGAGCTCAATAATGGAATGAATTTTTCTAGCATAAACTTCCAACCACAGGATTTGCAACATTTACCGGAGCCAATTTTCAAATCAGGACAAGACTGTAACATATGCAGAGAAAAGGCGCAGAAAGGGGTCATCGTGAATCAGGAAAGCTGAGATCACTCCTGCCAGATACTTACACATCTGATTCAAGCCGAGGTTATACTCCAAATCTGTAAAATGGCTGGACAAATACGGATCACATGCTCAAAAACCATCTATTGTCGAGCCAAACGTGTGAAAATGGTCCCGCTCCAAAAAGTTTCATTGGTGCTACCCAAGTGTAGAAATGCAGATGCAAAGACAGCTCAGGATTCCTTGAATCTGTTTGACCTGCGTTAAGTCGCCGTATCTGGTGCACAACTTTAGAGGGCTGCGCAGGACCTTTCATCATCACTTACACTTTTAATATTAACACATAAGAAAATGAAATAACAAAATAATCAAAGCGTTGCCTTATTCAGCTCTATGAGTGGGGCCAAAATGGTATCACAAGCTTGCAATATTATGCAGCTGTACAAGCAGATTGCGTGGTCATGTCACCATGTAACATCCAGTATATGAGGACAGCGTGCAAACATGACTAATGCATTTCATTGGTGTGAATATAAGTGTCCCCACATGCTTTTATTTTTTGCTTTGTGACACCATGGTCGGTTTTGACACAGACCAAGAAACAAAACTGCTTGCATGTATGAAATGCACGTAGAATAAAATGTACGTCGTTAAGTCAAACACTTCCCAAGTTTCTTTGATGTCATACATTATTATCAAATGTTTTTCTTTGGTTACATTGTACATCGATAACTGTATTTTAACATTTGTTGAGAATGTTATAATTTTATTTAAAACAGTCTGTAGAGTTAATAAAAGGTTTTACAATGGCAACAGTTTAGCACTTTCTTTTCCCCCCCCTTAATTCCCATGTTTGCTGATATTTCTGACATGACAGCAATTGAACACAGGAGGTAGCAGAAGTTCATTTTGTATTTGTGTGTTTGCCACATGCGGAAATCCAGGCTGTTAATCCAGCATCACTGTTCCTCTCTCTGTGGGATTGTGATTTCAATCGCAATGATCATTATGCTGAGTGTTGTATAAATGTGTGTGTGTGTGTCCAGCTGTTATTGACAAACGTTGTCGAGTATCACTGACCTGACCCACATAGCCTGGACGGCTGGACACGTGCCGGAAACACACACGCGCGCACACACACACACGCATGCACACTCACGCATACACACACGCACAAAAGGTGGCCTAAATGGTACTTGCAGGCCTGAAAAAGGTTTCTAATGTAACCACACAGAATAATCAGTTGTTTAATAATTAGCTAGCTCAAAACTTTGTATTGCAGTGAACCCTAGCAGATATGCAGTTTGGTATTTCCAAATTCAAGTATTTGATTTTTTTGTTGTTGTTTTTAAATGTTAATGGCCAACTCAATTTAAGTATGACTTTTGCGCAATGATGTGGCATCTATATGCCAAGAAAATATGGTGACATGATTTAAGGTCGTTATTTTGACAAAAGTAGCGCTTTGCCATCATCTCGTTGCCATGGAAGGACATCCAAGTAAGTGGAGTGGTTTCACTTTTGACCAATATCTTCCATATTTTGTGGGTTCCATAAGCAATTTTGAGCACTTAAAAGTCTGTGTCAATTATTCACAGGTTTTCACCATTGGTGGCAAGGGCTTGGTCCCTACCCCCCACAAATTGTGGGACAACACTGCAGTTTATAGGCAGAATACTCATTGCACAACTGATTCCATTGTACAGGTGAAACTAATGTGAACAGCAGGTGCAAAGAACAACCTTACCTTTTTCACCTGGGCCTCCTTTATCTTCTCCAGGGCGACTCGGATGTTGTCCGCCTTCAGCTTTGCAGCCTGCTCCTCCTGCACGCACGCACAGAGCACGCACACGCGCGCGCACACACACACACAGTCAGTGGCTGTGAATACATGACTTTAGTGCACACCGAAATGCCTACAATTAGCGGAACATACTTTACCTGACTCTTCCAGCAGGAAGTCATTGCTTTTATCAGTTTTTGGTCAACGATTCTGTGTCTGCGTTAGCATCCAATCATCCTGGAGAATTGAAGAACACACTTCCAGACCTCTGTACTGTACTCCAGTTTTTTCCCAGCGCATTTTAATGTTCTGTCGCGACATATCCACCCAAGTCAGTTAGCTTCGCGAAACAAACATGAGGCACAAGACACTATAGGCCGGCGAGATGAAAGGCGTGCAAGAGTTGTCATGGCAACCTCATCCTCAATATAATAAAGGCATTATTAGGTACTACGATGAAGAGTACTGGTCGAGGGCTCAAACATGCGCTGCACAAATGCTGATACTAACTGACGATGTCCGAAATTTCGGTCACACGACGCTCTCCTTTACAATAAATATAACAACGTCACTTTGAATCAAACATGTTACACGAATAACCTGTCAACTCATAAAGACGTTCCGTATAAAACAGAGGATGACAACACCTGGAAGCCGACAACAAGACACGTCCGGTATGCCAACGGGCAGGTTGGAGGCTAGCTGCCGGCTAATTCAACTGCGAGTCGCGGTTCGAGCAAGCTAACAGAATGTGTGAAAAAGGAGGTCGAACGACGGCTGGATGGAGACGCGGCTCATCAGACGGAAAGCTGGTGGGGGGGGGGGGGGGGGGGAAACGGCAGCTACCTTATCCCGAAACGTCTCTCTTCGGAACTGACGAGAGGGGGGCAACGTGAGCGATGAAGAGTGCAGGGGCTGATGCCGGTGGCAGTTGCAAGAGGAGGAGGAGCAACGGTTATTCCTTTATCTTAGTTACAATTCTTGAATAAAAATCATCGCGTCTACTTAATCCATGATCCAAATAGCGTACTGTATCCTCACATTTTTATATTTAAGTGTATTTCAAATGGCGGGAATTTATCTACAAAAGTGCTTGTCAAACTTTTTACACCAAGTGCCACGCAAAAAAAGTACCAACAGGTCCAAAAATGCAGCCTATGCGTTCATTAAAAAAGACATACGTATAATTCATATGACATATATATACTCTGCAGTCAGTTTTTTCAGTTTTTAATTTTTCACCATTGTCACCACCCCCCCCACACACACATTTTTTATTCAGTTAGTTTACATTAGCTGTTTAGTTTTAGTATTAGTTTAAGTTTTTTTCTTTTTAATATAGTGTGTGTTGAGAGCAAGGTTAAAAAAGGTCACTAAGCATTGTTTAAAAGCTGTTAGAGCTACATAAAAAGAGTACTGTAGTTGTTCAAAGTACGATTAACATGAGTAAAATTGTTCACATTTAGCATTGTCAGTTTGCATTATCAATTGTGTTAAAATATAGAGAACACTATTTGTCGTACATAACACAAAAGACAATAAGATGGCATTTTATTAGATCCCCAAAATAATACAGGGATTTAATTTGACAAAAACGTTTAGATATCAGCTGTTTTCTGAAAACAATGACTGGGGAGGATGTGTGAATTACCGATTAAAAATGACTGAATAATAATTATGTGGAAGAGAAAATTAAATCTTTTGAGATGTTAAAAATGGCAGTTAGGTAACAATATTTTATGCTTGATTAGCTAGCAAATCTTTATGTTAACGGAGTGTTTTTTTCTGTTTGGCTGAAGTACATTATTCTGATTGTAGCCTAATATCGTCAAAGAAGCCAAAAATACCAGAAAAAGAGGATTGATTTTAATTGAGCAGTTTTCCTCCTGTTACTGTCATCATCGGGGGCTTGTCACACACATCTTTTTCACTCTTTGGATATGCACTTGACCTATATTAGTGAGTCACTTAAATTAGATTCCCTTTTGTGCTTTGAAGTCACAAGGTCCAGTGTTCCTTAGAGCCGCGATTTGCATAGATGCATCACAAGTGGGCCAGCATGAATGTGTGCGTTAGAGAGAGAGAGAGTGTGTGTGTGAGTGTGTGTGTGTGACTGGAAGTCACGCTGACGCAGCGCTATACTGACATAACAGTGCTATATGAGATACTGTATAACATACTTATACAGCAGTCTGCAAACGAGGGCAGACAATTATGCGGGTACTTTGAGCCTAATCAGTACAGTTTGGATTAAAAAAAGTGGATATTGTGCTCTTTAGTGGACCCGCACTCAAATCTAGGACCTATCGATTATCTAAAATCCAAAATCCAGACAAAAAAAAAAAGGTAAAAATATGCCTAAATGTTGACACTTGCCATACTTTCAGAAATTAAAATTCATGAGGTAGGACCACACTAAAAAAGGAAATGATGCCAGAGATTTAAAAAAATGTAATTTGCAAGAAAAAAACATTTTAAATCTAACTCATAATGAGAACAGTAACCCCCCCCCAAAAAAAGTAATATTATGCAGAGCCTAGACCGTTTTTGAAATATACCCATAAAAAATCATGCTTTGTGAAACGTATATACTGTATACTATACAAATATACAAGCCAACACTGATTCATAACCTTGTCAGAGAAAGAAACACTCAAACCAGTTATTTTGGATCAATAAAGCTGACTTTAAAGCCAGTAGCAGCTGCTCTGAGGTATATACTTCTAAAAAGTAACATTAATCGGATGGCATTCACTCAACCACGAGGCTCAGACAGATGTCTGTAACCAGAATAGTGCAGGGTTTTTTTTTAAAAAAAAAAAGGGGGGGTTCATCAATGCTGAGGAAGCATGTCGCTAACTTGGAACAGTGAGGCCATAGTGATTACGGGATAGGAAGTAAACCACAAGATTAGAGATAAGGTTGTGGAAATACTGTGGAAGAGGACTTGACAGCCAAAGCTCAAAAGCCAAAAGGAGACGGTTGATGCTGGCCTAATGTAGTGCTATGTGCATGTGCATGTTGTGCTATGATGGTCCTCGCAATCACTCCCCTCGGCTGCAAAGAGGATTATTGAGTCTCCATTCACTTGGCCTCCACACGCTCACACAAACGGCTGGAAAAGAAAAACTTTAACCTTCACTATTAAGATGCCTGCAGCTTAGCTAGAGAGCGACCAAGTGTCTAAACCATTGGTGTCAAAGTCAAGGCCCGCGGGCCAGATATGGCCGGCCACATCATATTATGTGGCCCGAGAAATCAAATAATTTGGTGTCAAGGGCCACATTATAGTTACGGTTTCCTTTGCAGGGCCGTTATGAATTTTGGGAGACCATATAAATGTTTAATCACCTCCACATATTACATACACAGCACACAACAAATTGATGGATAACTAGTTTTAAAATCAGAAGTCAAGAATAATGACTGTTTGACTGTTATTGTGGATTACATATGACAATTTGAAATTTGGGTTCAGACTTCAGCAAGCATGGAACTTGACCTCCTTGATTTGCTTTCGCGGGTCACATAAAATGATGTGGCGGGCCAGATCTGGCCTTGACTTTGATACCTGTGGTCCAAACAAAGCCAGAGACACGTATCGATAGAGAACAGATAAAAACTGTGACAGCAATACAACAGTACAGCCAGTGGGAGCAAGCCAGTTCCGCCAGAGCAGAACATCAGTCTTGATCTGCTTTAAACAAGAACAATTAATGGGCAGCTTGTTCTCACGAACTGCATTGATCTGTGTTATCAAACACACCGTTCATCTAATGACCTCCATGACTACAACTGGCCGACTCCCAAATCAACATTACTGCTACACAATTCACTCAGGCCGATGGATAAATACACCAATTTTTCCCCCAAACATGACCACTACCCCCTCTTACACAATGACTTTTTTTTCTTGAAATTACTTTTTCAATTATACTGTCACAACTGCATTCTTGTAACATGACGTTTTTCACTCCTAACTTTATGGCTTCCAACAGTGACTGCAATCTCTTCTTTTTACAACTTCATTTTTGTAAGATTATGACATGGAAACACTATTCTGGAACATCAAAACTTTTGTGAGACCCTGAGTATGATGCTTCAGCTCAATGGGCTATCTTTAAGGAAGCTTGTTTTAATTTTTCAGTAAAACAGGAAATTATCCTGAAGTAGAAAAGATCTCTATCCGGGTTGCTCTTTTCCAAAAGGCTCAAGTCAACAATAGGTCCGCAACAGAAACTGAAAGTACAGTGTAACACAGAGTGAGCTCTGTTTACACTTTTAGAAGAACATAGACCTTTTTGTTTAAATGCATTGTCATGAACCCACCAGATCCTCAAGTGTTCTGTTCTGTTTAAATTCAACCCACACCCAAAGGCTGAATGTTTTTTAAAGTTCCTAAGGTGTCGTTCTCATTGTCAAGTTTAAAACCTTAAGTTATTTTGGTTTTATCCAAACCGTCTCAGAATAGGATGTCAGAGGACTTTGAAGGCAATAGCAGACACAGAATCGGTGACGTTCACTTACCTGGCTTGGTCTCCAATAAAACATTAAAAATTTAACAACACAAACATCCTCACAAATATTTGACTCCATTTAAGGCTTCCTTAAAGCACAATCACACATGAATGTGAGATGGCTCTGCGCAGGTGTTGTTATTTGGTGCTGTTAACTCGAGGTCACGTAAAACCATGATGTGAGCGGTTTGAGTGATGCTATCTGAATGGAGAGCTTAATGAGATAGCAATATAATATTGCATTTCAGTCCATGATCTCATCTAAGAATTCTGCCAGAAAGGTTTACCGGTAATATAGTGGAAGGTCTAAAGTTGAACGCTCAACATTTTCTGGTGCTTCTGTAATGTTTTTATAGTTGCGCAAAATATCCGAGGTTGACCCACTGTTGTATATAGCGACACATAAAACTTAAATAAGAGCATATTATCTTGCTGATATCTATTGGGGAATGAGCTTTAGCATGTAGTGTCGCATTTACACTGCATCGCGTTTATACAATTTGTGTGATTGCACTTCAGCAAGTCTCATCTTCGGAATGCACACAAACCAAATTCCTTTTGAAATTATAGAGGAGAGGAACGAAAAGTGGCAAAGACTGGAAAAACTGCATGCAAAAGAAAATAATCTAAAGGACAGGCCAGCATAGACAAGACAAGGAGAGGGCGAGCGTGCAGTGAGGGATGGAAGGTGTGTGTGGGGGGCGGGGGGGTCACCTTGGTCAGCAGGTGTGAAGGTTTCCCTGCTATGTTTCTCAGAATCAGAGAGGTTTCCCTGTCCAGATAGGAGTGCTTGAAGGAGAGAGAGAGAGAGACACAGAAATACAAGACAGAATCCTGGTAAATGAATGTGGCGTTTGGCTTTAGCAGGAAGCTGTGCGGTGAAGCGGCAGATGATGGCAAAAGCAAGGAAACCTGTGGAGGGGCGGGGGGGGGGGGGGGGGGGGATAATACTACACAGACACACTACTGTATATGTAACAACAATCATCATAATGACAAGCTGCAGTAAACCGTACAAATATTTGATGTTTTTAACCTCCAAGATGGAAACGGCAAAAAATTCCACTCGCCATGCGTGTAAGTTAATTGAGTGGCATTCAAATTGATTTGCATCTTGCGTTATGTCTGAAAAAACCCACTTGCTTGATGAACCCGCTTGCCACCACACGATGCGGGCGCACTCCCCACGTAGCTCTCAAGGGACAGTACATGCAACAGTATTACAAATATTACCCCCCCCCCAAAAAAAAATAATAATAATAGTTAAATGATGTGAAAAACAATTGTTAATAGCACTGCAATTTATCAATTTTGTATTTATATTGCACTTAATTGAACGGTGTTTGTTTGTTTTTTTCTTCTTTCTTCTTTCTACCCACATTCTTGCTGCTGGAGGATGTCAATTTCCCCAGTGTGGGACAAATAAAGGATATATTATCTCATCTTAAATGTTTGGATGTGATACTCGCTTTTCCGCGTCCAGTTGAATTGAGTAACCTCAAACAGATAAATCAAGCTTTAATTCAAGAAATATTACAGAATATATTAGTAAAGCATATTGTTATTATTATTATTATTGTTCTTATGATATGAAGAAAAAGCAAGGGAGATTCTGGAAAAAAATGTACTTGCATCTCTGATGATTTTTATTTTATTGTTGACCAATTCATCAATAAATCATTTGGATACCATTTAACATTTAAAAAATGTCTACCGGTAATTTCATCTTCTCAATGGCAAATATAGTCTGATTTCGAGAAAGCAGAGGGATTATCTTTATGTTGAATCAAAATAAAACAAGAAAACAATGTTTCTGACATGTAGTGTAGCAAAGCAGCAATTGCATCCTACTTTATGTTTATGCATTTTCTGCACTGGAAATTTGAAATGCCATGTTTTTGAATAAAGGGATGGAAATCAAAACATGACCAGATGCATTGATGATCGACAGATCAAATTATTTTTAAAGTACCGGTAATCATCAGTTGCAGCCCCACTTAAGGGGCTCTGCAACAGAAAATAATAATATATTATTGAAAGTGTATACACAAAGGTGTAGAATATATACAAATACACATTTTCTGCATTGCCTCATCTTTATAAAATCTTGTGTGCTTCATCTCTAGAAACCATTTTATCGAGAGTATTAACATACTCTTCTAATATTTAGGTCATACGCATGCACACACGATTACCCGCGCGTGCGTGAATACGCGCGTGTGTGCACATGTTCATACAGGGTTTAAACTTTACATCTCAATAAGACCATCATGGACCATGAGCATCAAAAAGCTGTTTTGTATAGATACTGATGATGATGAAAATGTTATGTTTGTCTGTGATCTACCGGGTAACACGAATATCCCAATGACCAGCCGGATGATTATCGACTGAGGCCGTCTCATTAAAATATGAATTTTAATGCAGACTGATTTCAATCCTGAAAAACACGCACTTCCTGAATATTGGGTCTTAGTGTGTATGATTATCGCCGATATGTCAAATATAATCTCTTTAAAAATGAAAGCAGGCTCAGTTTAATCCTACGCAGACAACAGGTGCCTACAGCAGACTACCACTGGAGCCCAGTGAGCTAAAATAACAGAGGTAGAATGTTGGCATGGGTTGAGGCTTGTCGGTAAGCGGACGATTTACCTCCGTGCTGTGCTGACTCTGGCCGGTGTCATTGGCTGGGTGTGGGACTGAAGCAGGATGGCCGTCACAGTTGCTGGCATGAAGAACGTTGTCTAGGGAATCCATCGAGGAGGCAGAGTTGACAGACGTTCCTGAGGCTGACGTGACGGACGAGCGTGAAGAGTGGATGACAGATCGCACCTACAAGGGATTTACTCTGCATCATTACTAGGAAATGATATGAATTGTATTCATCGTGTGGGATCAATTGAGGCAAAATTGAGCCATTACTTTGCTACAACCAACAGAGACACTGTTAATTCACAGAACTACTTTGCTGTTGCCGGAGTAAACGGCTCATCTTATCAGTAACTCTAAATACAGATTATCTAAAGAAAAAAAAAAGATCACTCAGTACTGTGTAATAAAGAACATTAAACTACAATCCCCAAATGACTGCTCGACAGAAATACCGAAACTAATACATTTAAAATTAACCTCGAAAGTTCATGTATGATATTGACCACAAAAAAAAACGAAGGATAATTTTGCTACATTTAAGATTATAAATATAAAATGTTGTTTTTGCAGCATGATTGTTTTTATTTTATTAATGAAAATATTTATTCAATGTTACTTTCCAGTGGGTCATTCTTCTATATCTGCGATCGTTGTGATAACCCCGCCCACCGTCCCCTGCCCCCTGCCTGCTGACGTAGTTGGTGCCAGTGTCTGGCCCAATAAATAATCGGGGCCTGATTAAGCACCAGATTCAAGCACCAGGGCTTGAACGAGAGTCGATTTTGGTGGTCGAAAAGGAAAGAACTGGTGCTAACCTGGGCACTGTCCAAGCGTACTGGAAAAGGGCCAAAATTGAGTTGCAGAGGTTACAGATCACATTAGTGGTAGAAAAAGTTTGAAATGATCGGTCTTGTTCTGTCATTGTCCAGACTTGGCATTTGACAGGGGCATGAAGACTTTTTAAATTTTTTTTAATCCATCATATAATTGAGGAACGGAACTCTCAAAGAATAATTTTTATTCTTTAATAATAATCAAGCCTCTCATAACTTTACCAAAAAGTAAAGAGACATGAAAAGGTGTCACGTCACATTATATTATTATTAGTCTTTAAAGAATCAGACATTTGAAAGCCAGAACAATGACATTTAATCCAATGGTATATCGATATGGTGATGACAAAGCAACAGACGAGATAATATGATCATGACCCATATATTTTTTTATACATTACAAAAATAGAAGGAATCATTCGCAATCAAAGTCAAGTTTACCTCATGCTCACTGACGGTGCCAACCGATCCCGTGCGCCGATGCTGCCGCTGACTGGATGCTGGACGCCGTACTGAGGCAGAGGTGGAGGTTGAGCCGAGTGAGTGGGAGGAGCTTTGACGAGCAGCTTCGTCCATGCTCATTGATGCCTAATGGGAAGGCAGAGATGGTAAATAATCTTGATGTTTCACCAGAAGCATCTCAGTGAGCATGACTGACCGCGACGTACTGGATGGTAATTAGTTTGATAATCAAATGGACAAATAAACTAATCCGCTTTCATGATTTTGTCCTTGGTCTTGTGACTGACATTCATGTTCTCAACCTTCTGAGAGGTAGCCATCTTTAAATCCCTGTCCAAGTACTGCCATCAAACAATACTCAGAGAATAATGGAATTATTCCTGGCAAGAAAGAGTCAAACCTTTCAGCATAAATGCACAGAATACAGTGTACAAGATCCTCTGATGTCTCACTTAAACTAAACATTAACCACCTAGTGATCATGAACCTCTAATTGTTTTCTTTTTTTATGGCACATTTACATTGCCATCCAATATACAGTATAGACCAAAACTACATTAAAGTGTATTTGGTATTTCAGGCTGCATGGATTATGTGATCCTTTCATTCATTTGTATTTCTTTTAGAAATTGAGAATGTGGTGATAACAGTAAATAGATGAAAGTAATACAGCACACAAGTTTAAAAAAAAGTGGATAAACAGGTAAATTATGCACCTTCTGCCATTTAATGAAATAGCATTTATTTGTTCTGCCTGCCACATTACATCTCTGGCACAGATATTTGAACATAGACACATTATTTGCAGTAAATAAATGAACAATTTGTTTACAATGCAGTAAACAAATGAAGTAAAATTGAATCCTGAGGCAAACCTTCTGACCTCTCACATCACACTTCATGTGTCATAGCACACTGGTTGGGAATCACTGAGTCCCAATCATTATTTTACTTCCTTAGGGGAATTGTCACATTAAGACGGAAAGAGAATTACTTGGAAAGGCACTTTCAAAAATAACCCTGGTTACTGAGCTACATGTTGCTTCAATCGCTCTTGCACTTGCACTTGCTCTTATGCTTATTGGGGTTGCGTTTAGTTGGGTCCGCTTAACAATTCTTTTGAGAACTCTTCATACCGATATTAACGACATACCTTCTCGAGCTGGGCAGTGATATCATCCAGGCTAAAGTTTGACGCCAGCGCCTGCCTCCCTTGTTGCCCAGGACAAATCCTGATGGTACCGGCAGGTGAGGCCCTGGTGCTGCTGCTGCTACTGCTCGCCCCGCTGCTGCCGCCACCACCGACACTGTTGCCTCCACCACTGTCGCCGCTCCCGCCCGCTGATTGCTGCCTGTTACTGCGCCCTGCTGGGGGCTTCTGACGAACCTTGACAAAAAAAGTGTTGAAAAGGATAGAAGATCAAAAAATATTGCCTTTGTGAGGATACTGTATTTTCTTCACAAATTGTGACCGGAGTTTTATTGACTTAATTACAAAAACGGGGAGGCATCTATTTCAATGAGGGATTTATTTACTGAAAGTGACATTTTGAAATGCTGCATAGCTATGCGTATTTGCATTCCAGCATACTTTTGTTACACGAAATTATGTTTTTTGTTTAAATACATGTTGAATTCTCTTTCATGGTAGGTGTCATTTTTACAGCAATCTTCAACTGTGAGACTTGAAGCAAGCACACGCCGCCTCTTATTTGGAGAACTGCATGACTGAGCAAGAGAGTGACAACAGGCGCTAAGGCATAGTCTAAAGACAGTAAGTTAATACATTGGAGTATATTTTAAAATTTTTTAATGGGTTTAAAGCATGAAGGAGAAGTTAAACTCTATAAATTTGAATGGTCTCAAGTTTGATGACAATTTACGTCAAGTAAAGCCAGGCTAACAGCTGTTGTCTGAATAATTACTTTAATTCCACTTGAAACATGAAGCATAAAGTGGACATTTGTGGTGTCATTAGTAATTCAGCCATGCAGACGCTTCATTTATTACGTGCAGCAATGACGTGAGGCCATATTTAGTCGACGTCTCCATGAAATAAAGAGATTGAAAAGCCTCGCCTCATATCCCCAAATTAGACGTACCTCCTCCCGCCTTGCTACTCTGCTGATATGAGATGATAAAATAAGCCCCTAAACGCAGGACCATATTTACCAGTACATGTGTAAACACAGAGCTTCGTGATGTCTTTTTTTTGGGTGCGGGTCACTCAACGTGCGAGCATGCATGTCACATCAGGGACACATTGCGTTCACATTTGAAGTTGCATTTGTTTTTGTAAAGTGAATGAGTATATAAAAAGATCTGATTTCATCACGCCATGCAGTGTGAACGTAGCCACAGGCTCAGCGGTGAACTCTTTTTTATGCCTGTGTGACAGAGCAGGCAAAGCATTGGAAACATCTTCAGGCATGATGCAGCATCACAGCAGTAGGTATACCTTGGTATCGGTGAGTCCTAAACGTGTCATGCTGCTGTTTTGTTTGGGGTTGACGGTACTGAGCTCCTGTTCAATAGAGCTGAGGTCCGCCATGAGAGCATCCAGATCGACATTTTCCCCCTGATTCAATGCCTCTGCAGCCAGACAGAACAGCATCTGGGTTTAGACATCTCAAAAAGGACTGAAATGAGCACCTTGTGTGGTATTCTGACCATTGATGTTGTAGATGGAGAATCTGTAGGAGAAGTTGGCCATGTTGGTCTCCTGTCTAAGAGGTGCCTTACGCTGAGGGGGGCGCCCCGGGCGGCCATCATCCAAGCTCTGGATGGTCAAAAAAAAAAAACAACAACAACAAACAAAAAAAAACAGGAAAAGTGTGTCACACACAGCTCAAGTGAATTACAAGAGGCCTGTTTAGTTCCGCAGCTGTACCTGCGTGAGTTTGTCCAGTTCTCCCAGCCAAGCTCCAAACATCTTATCCAGATCCTGATCTTCTTTATCACTGTCCTCCTCTTCCTCCCCTTCTCTGACCTCCACCTCATCGTCGGACAGCTGGTCCATCTGAGGAAAAGAAAAGAGAAATGTGTCACCTGTGAACAACGACCATCTTGGGTCAATATAGTTTAAACAAGATCAACTTGACTTAAAGTGAATAAAATATATGACAATAATATTACTCTCTGTGATAGGTGATTGAAACAAGATTTTAAAATAATTTTAAATCTGCATTGCCCCCATGTGAAATCTGGACCAGATGTTGATTAAACTTTGTTTGGCATTAGTTATGTTTCAGACTATAGCACCTAACATTTCATTAACATTTGCTTTTGTTCATTCATATTAAGTTTAAAAAAATGTTTAAGATGTAAAAAATGACAAAAACAAATATAATACAATTAAACAATTCAAATTAAAAGCAAAATCTAATATAAAAACAAAACAAATACAATTGTACCATGTAAGAAAGCAAATAACCATATTAATATAAATACAACAACAAATTAGGGCACAAGAGAATAATTTATATCAGTTGACAATCCCACAGAAGATGATTTTTTTCCCCCTTCAAAATCAATACTAATAATTTACATTATAAAATTAAATACACAAGGACCGAGAGAAAAAGGCTGAATTTAGGTAATTTTATTTTAGAATATTTATTTTTATATTGTATTCATATTTTATATTCATTTATACACTTTTTGTCTTCTACTTTCTCCCTTTCATAATTGTGCTGCTGTAAATTGGGAATTTTTCCATTGTGAGACAAATAAAGGTTTTCTTATCTTATCTGAATTAAGATGTCTACACAAACACATAAAAACATCTCCTTTTTAATATAATGCTTATTAGTAGGGTTGGTGAATCACGACCTATGTACCAGTCTTCCATTCATTTTACGCATGCCGCACACGCTCAAAGGCTTCGTGGGCACGAGGAAAAAGCACAAAAGCACAAGGCCGAGTGAGAGCTGACGGCGCCATCCAGTGGCTGTAAACATGTAATACGTGTATTAACACTTCCCACGTTCTCGAGTCTATCTTCGTAGTAGCTTAATTGATGGATATATAAACGATTAAAATGAGCAAACTGGCAGAAACTCAAGTCAATGTAGAGGATTAAGTCTGAACAGTAATTTGAGCCTTGCTATATTTAATCTGCCTTTTACATGATCTCTCTCTAAATGGTTTCACTCTTGTCTCCCCCTGATCTCCACCCAGGCAGGCACTGACCCCAGCACAAAGAGCTATTTCTGGGCTACTGCTTTGTCCTCACCCCTCTCTGCAGGGGGACGCATTGGAGCCAACACACACATGAGATTAAAGAGCAGGATCGCGCTGAGCCACAAACAAATACATGGAAGAACACGCACACGCGGGCGAGGAGTTGCGGCGCTACAATTAGATCCTTGTGGATTGGCTGCTCTGTCATTTTAGAGGTCTGAGCACAGGGCCGCTCTTGTGTGAACTGATGCGAGGACAGGAACTCCCCCAGCTGCAGTCTTGTGCGACAATTTACTTGTTTGCACAACGCAGCACATTCAAGGCAAATGAAAAGCTGACGCCCATCCAAATGCAAATACGATCACAAAATCTCACCTGGCTTATTTTTTGCGTCAACATGAAACGGCAATAAATAAATAAATGCAAATGATGGTAAAGTAAGCGTGTAAATTAAGAAAGATTTGAAGGCAAGTACCAGAGGCCGCTACACATGCACACAAAAAAGAAAAGCATGTACCGGTAGGTTGAGAATTCACATGTAATTGCCATTAAAATGTTGAAATGTGCACTACCACCCAAAAAGTATGAATAATTTAGTAACAGTAAGATCATCTCGATGTACTCACACATCAATTTACTCGGTGTGAAATCTGGGTCTGACTGAACACAAGGCTGATGACTTAGCCATAATTCCATGAATTACCTTGTTGTATGACAAACAGGAGGTGGATGCATTGGTTTATTATACCTTTGGCCACCTAAAGTGTGAGCATGTTATTGTCACTAGACCTCGCTGACAAAGACAAAAATTGTGGGAAAATGGATAATGATGATCACCCAGGTCAACCAAATCACTGAAATAGCAACCAAGAAAAGCCCCATTTTGCGAATTGATGACTTAAACTTGTAATGTTAAACTGTTGTCTTCATGTGGTCTCTCTCTCTCTCTCATTTTAGCAAAGAGGTTTTTTTTGGGGGGGGGGGGGTGTTGAAGAGTCTTCTTTGCTGCAGTACAGATTCCAACTTAAGAGTTGCAATAAGTCAGTATAGCACGTTTCATCACAGCTGCATGCAAGCCGGTTCAGTCAGGGGCTAACTCCTGGTTTGGGTCTTAAATCAACTTGAATTTCAATGTATATAGAGCAGAACAAATCAAAATTGCAGTAAAACAAACACAGGAACGTCGGATGAGCCGCACATTCTTGACTGCCGAGTGGGCCAAAAACACAACTACATTTTCTGTCAAACATAGCTGAGACAGCAAGTTGTCCGAAAGACCTATACGTGTGTGTGCTTGCGTAAAGTAAACAGCAATTACTTTGCTACAGAAGCCACACTCCTCCTGTCTGACAAACTGAAACCATGCAATCATCCTCCCGCCCTTCATTCCACAATCCCCCTTTTATTCAGTATACAGTACAGCAACATATTTCATATTCCACTCATCTTGTTCTCTTGGGTTTTTTATTATTCTGTAATCACACCATTTTGTTTCTCAAAATGGTCATGGTTGCAGATATTTGCCTTATCCACACACTGCACAAATGCAACGCCTATTCAACTTTCATTCTGCCAATTTGTATATGACATCACAAGGGTGAGCCATGCCTACGAAAGTGAAACAACCTCTCGCCAGACAAATGGAAACTTGGAAAAAGAATTATTAAAAACAGAAAATTATCCTAAATGTTCCCGCATAAAGTTGTTTCACTCCAGTCCTGCAGGTGGTGGCAGAGCACATTTCAAATTGGGTGCCCATAAACTGCCAAAAACAGCAAACTCAATCGGCTTCTGTGGGATCTGGTCGAGAACTGCGACACATGGCCCCAATGCAAGAGGGCCGTACTGGCCAAAAGTGAAGATCTGCACCACATTCAACCCATGTAAAGCTTTTGTGGCAGTAGGCTGTATAATTATTTTTTGCATAATACTGTTTACCGTCAAAACATAACCATAGTTTATGAAACTGTGACTGATGCAACATAAGCCGCTTTTCCATTCCAGGTTCCAGGACGGCCTGGCGCCTTATGCAAAGAGATAAAAAAAAACTGAGCATATATAGTCAGATACTATGAATGAAATAGTGAGCTTGTGGTAAAAAAAAAAAAAAAAATCCATGCTGCTGGGTCCATTCACTTTGAATTGAGAGCTCGTTCTCATTCACTTGACCAGCTCTCAGAGTGGCTGGCATTGGTGGCTCGTTGTCATCATCATCCGGCATCTGAAGCCCCGAGCCGCTAGCTACGAGGCGGGGGCCACGACCCTCGGTCTGGAGGATCGCTGAGGCGCCGGGCTGTGGTTGGAGGACCTTTTTATCACTGTCAAGACCACAGGAAGACCTGGAGACCTCTCATTCAAGTCCATGCAACAGGCCAGTGGTTTGCACCGCTCACCACAACTTGTTCCTCTGCATGAATGCCTTAGTACAGGTATGTCCAAAGTCCGGCCCGGGGGCCAAATCCGGCCCGCGGTCGAATTTCATCCGGCCCTCGGCCCCTGTCATAAAATCAGTGCCGTCTGGCCCGCAGGTTGGGCGCAATGGAACACGTGTTGCATTGACTGAGGTCTCGTAGACTGGTGAGTGATGTTTCATAGAGTACTGCTTCCCTCTAGTGGCTAAATGAGTAATAGCATTCACTAAATGAGTAATAGCATTTAGACACTAGAGGGCATCACTCACGAGTTAACAAGACATCACTCCGTGTTTATATTGACTGATATGTCATATTTCAAATGATCCTTGCAGTTGTGGATATGTGTATTGCTTGTTCATTTCCCTGTTGTTCGAGTCAAAGGTTTTGTGACTATTGAAAAGTCATGGTGATACATTTTATGTTTCAAATCAATCAATTTGCACTCAGGAGACTTCTGTTTAAGAAAAAGTCAAGTGATATAAGCAGTTGCATGTGATATACCTGTTTCAAATGAACCAAAAGAAATTCTTAAGATTGTTAAAATTAAAATAATAATGGAAATGTGAAACAGACTGGCTTACTAAAATTTGTTGAACAATATTGTTATTCAATGTAAAGAATGTCAGCCAAGGTCGGCCCCCCGACATTTTACCACATAAAATCTGGCCCCCTTGGCAAAAAGTTTGGACACCCCTGCCTTAGTACAATAGGAGCAGAGTTTAGAGTTGTTGTCTTGATGAAGTATCCAGCCCTGGCACAACTTCAATTTTGTCACAGATTCTTGAACACTGTGGGCAAGGATCTGCTGATACTGAGTGGAATCCATGCGACCTTAAACTTGAACAAGATTTCCAGTACTGGCCACGCAGCATGATGGAAAACCACCAAATCTTACTATGGGTAGCAAGTGTTTTGGAATTATGTGTTTGTCTTCCACCATGCATACCTCCTAATGTCCAAATAACTCAATTTCAGTTTCATCAGTCCACGGCACCTTATTCCAAAATGAAGCTGGCTTTTCCACATGTGCTTTAGCATAACTCAAGCGACTGTTTGTGCCATGTGCGGCGAAAAAGGCTTCTGCCGCATTACTCTTTCATACAGCATCTCCCTGTGCAAAGTGCGCTGAATATTTGAGCAAAGCACCGCGACACCATCAAGACCTACAACACAAGATTGTGTTTTAGGTGTTTGGAGCTGGTCTGTCGTTTGGGTTGGACTGTTCTTACCATCCTGCGCGTCTGCTTATCTGAGATTCAGCTTGGCCTGCCACTCCAGGCCTTAACTAGAACTGTGCTTGCGTTCTTCTATTTCCTCACTATGCTCCTCACAGTTGAAACTGACAGCTGAAATATCTGAAATCACTTTTGGTATCCTTCCTCTATTCCCCCATATTGGGAACAATCTTTGTTTTCAAGTCACTTAACAGTTGGTTTCAGGCTCCCGTGTTGCCACTCTTCAGAGGTTATGCAAAGAGTGGAATTACTTGAAGATCAAGGGTCAATGGACTTACCAAACAAATTTGGTGTTCCAATAACTAGGGCTAAAGGTATTCTAATCAATAAAACGAGCATGCCCAAATTTATTCACCTTGTTGAATTGCACTTTCTGTGAATCCAATAAACTTCATTTCTCTTCTCAATATCCCAGTGTGTCTGCTATTTGATATATTGAACTGAAATTGATGATCCAAACGACAAATAATTTATGAAGGAAACTCTTGAAAACGATCAGGGGTGCCCAAACTTTTTCATACCAGTGTATGTATGAGGACTATTGTAAAACACAAACACGGGGCGACTGCTGCGGGATGTGCACAGCTGGAGCCAGGTGATAACGGGATGAGGCCTCTGGTTCTCTGTGCTGAGAAATGTTGGCAGCACAGAATGATCCTGGATTGAATGACAGTGTTTGCTGTAATGACTTATTTTGCAGGTCTGATCAGTGACATCATTGAGCAATCAGCAACTTATGTAATAATAAATATATTAATAATAATATACATTATTATATTACAACCAATAACAATGCAAACTATCTGCCAATCCAATCTGTTTAAAGCCCATGCAAGATTACTTCATCAGAGACATAACAGCGGATCCTGCATTGATCCACTTTCACACAGCTGAGTGCAATACTGATGCAATTGTCCGACTGTTCACACAACATCCTCCAATCTCATAATTAGTGAAGTATGTGAGTACAGTGGAACCCCTCTATTCACGGGAGATTGGGAGTGGGCCGGGCTGAGAACAGTGAAAATCCATGTAAAATCAATGCTCAATGAAATGCAAACACCTCCTTTTTTTAATCCCCCAAATTCTTCAAAAAACGCTGATGAAGCTTCAATATGCATTTTCCACACACATTTTCCGTCAGTCAGCTTGCTCGCCGATACGGGCTTCGGGGTTGAACAGCTGTTAAAACCTGTTTCAACAGTTTTGTGCGGGTCCCATCGGTTCATAGGCATACATGCCCTCCCCCCCAGCCCCCCTCCGCCGTTCGTGAATGAGCGGCAGCGGTGTAGGGTGGCGCTAATCATAGCCACGTAGCATTAATGCTAGCCTGCGCATCCAAGGGCAACGGCTAGCAGCTATTCTCTGCGGCGCTCTTGTATTCTATTTCATTGTTTGTTTATGCACCATGGCGACCAGTTCAGGGTGTACCCCGCCTACCGCCCAAAGACAGCTGGAATAGGCTCCAAAACGCCCGCGAGGATAAGCGGTGCGGAAAATGGATGAAGTTTTAGCGAACATTCGTTAAACCCACCAGGAATGTAGAGATTGGCGACCAGCACCAGATTTCCGTTTCGAGTGCCAGAATTGACAGCGAGACCAGTTTACCAAGTATGTTCATCTCCATCTCTGCTGGATCAAGGGACCTTACAGCTCAACAGATCAGTCTATGTGCATCATATAAGATGTATTTATTTGGTCTTATGGAAAATAACCGTTGTTGATCCAAAATACCTATTTTACATTGCAAAACCTCACAACCAAAAATATTAAAAGGTATCTGTACTTCACTGAAATCCTGATCCTGTCTGCTCTCATTTTAGTCACAATATTAGTGGGAAACCTGGCATTTTGTATTGAACACAAATCTTATATTTTTTCAGGTTTAACAGAGCCCGAGTTATTATTTAAATGTTTTATCAAAGATATTTTACTGTTGAATGTTAATGTTCAATATCTTTAAGAATTTAACGATAAGTGGACTTAAAAAAGATATGCTGCTTATCATGATCGTTCTGGGAAAATATGTCACCCGGAAAATAATTGTCATCATCACGGGCCCAGGGGAGAGTGTTAATAAGAACCAAACCTGGCACGCTTTCAGCACTTCACACTGTTAAGAGGCAGGAAGTGGTCCTCACCTCCAGGCAGTGCTCTTTGACATTTCACAGAGTTAAATGCAAACTTTGATAGCAGCTGTTCTGTAGCACGAGGAAACTGACAGATGCTCATACAGTGTTACAGGATATATTTTTAGGACAGAGAGAAGGCAGGACTCCAACATCTGTAGAAGCATGACTCTGGATGAGGCGGCTTCCAGTCGCTCATAGCATAACACAGTACACAGCCCGACCCCGCCAGACGGTGCCACAACTAAACCGAAAAAGTCCTTTCAACATGCTTGATGTGATCTGCTTCCACTACTCTATATCAGGCCATTGTGCGAATGTTATATTTTTAGGGTTGCTGGGTGGGATTTTTGGAGTGGGGCCATGATACACATTTAGAAAATAATCAAGGGAATGTAGACCGTTAAGATTGACGCAAAGCCCAAAGTTAACCTTAAATGATAGCGCATGCTCACTTAATTGACACGAGGACAAGCATTGGCAGTTTAGTTTTTTTTATAATCAGTTTTTTCAATGCGGCAATGTGATGTGTTGTATCCATTATGTAGTACAATCCATACAGAAAGTAAAAAAAATGTGTGGGTTTTTATGATTAGTACATATATACCGGTAAACTACAATTTATGTCTTGATTTATACTGTATGTCCTGCCTTGTTCAAGTAACAATTTTCTTAAGTTTGAAGAAAAGACACTTCTTTGGGATATTTCTATCAATTAAAGATTTACAAATATGTACATTGAATAAAAATGTCATCCATTGTCAATAAATATCTTCGATGCAATGACATTGCCTTTTTCAGACAGGGACTCTGCAAAATTCCAAGCCAGCGTTATCTGCCTGTGACTTTCAAAAAGAATGGGGGATTCTTTGGAGATTATTTCCACGACTGTGTCAGCTTTCACAGAGCCACATGGCACCCCACTATAGGATATATAAAACACTTGTTGGTGATGCTGATGTTACGGCTCTGATATTGCTTCTGAAGCTGCCAAAGTCCTATACTCCGACTGGAAAAAAAAAATCTGGGTTCACTGTACTTTCATTTTTTAAGCTTGCATGATACGGATTTTACCATATATATGTAATTTATAGCTGTGGCATTTCAGCAAAAAGAAAAAAAATCCACCTACTGCTGAACCTAACCCTTAATTGAAAATCACTAAGTTTATTACAATGTTACATATATTATTATCATAAAAACTTGATGTGCTAGAATAAAATGAGGGAAGCTTCAGAATCTGCAAAAAATGAATCTAGAAAAGTGTACTTGTATCTCTGATGGGGGAAAAAAGTATAGTCAACATGTGGTGACCAGTGTTATTAGACAACTGTTTTCAACAAAAAGTAAAAAAAAAAAAAATAACATTGGCTTTCCCCTATCCCTACAGCTGCTTTCCTGCCTTGTTAGGCCGTTGAGAATATCCGCAAAATCTGTGGTGAACTTCAACCCCTCATGCAGTATCGGTACCTTTTCACACACAACGGTGACACAAGAAAAGCCTATTTTGAAAATGGGTTGTGATGGGTGAGAATCATGTATATACAATATTACAATTTCACCAGTATATCCCAAAAGTGCCCTGACAAAAGTGTGAAAAAGAAATTGTGATTTTTACAGAGTCGTATCAGAGAAACGAAAAGAAGGGGGAGCAGCAGAAGCAGAGGAAGTGAAAGCCTGTGGATCCATCAACAATGATATCACTACCCTTGAGACTGAACACAGGGAAGATGACATCATTTCCTCTTCCGCCCATGCCCTGCTTTTTACTCGATGCAAGGAGGGGAGATAAATCCAGAGGGAGGCAAGGAGGGATAAGCTGATCCCTCACTTCCGAACACTCCTCTAGCCAAAATCAATGCATGGAGCACTTCCCAGCTGCATTATCGTTCTGATTCCTCAGAAAGACCTTGCAAAATCACACACACTCATGCACTTAACAAGGAGCTAGCATGGATGTTTGTGTTCACGCCATATTTGTTGCCCAAATTACCCCCTATTGTGTTTGTGAGACTGATCTCAGCTGTTCCCACGGGTGCTGAGCTGCTGTGTAACATGAAACAAAACAAGATGCATGTGCCATCTATTTTGGATGTTGCATTAAAAAAAAAACAAAGGCCGTGTTGAGGCTGTAATATGATGGGCTCGCCAACAAAGTGTGGACTCTACAATGCTTTCTCCATGTGTGGCCTCTGTTAGCAAGCATAGCTAAATTTGGTTGACGGGCTACATAATTAGACATGCAAGGTACTGGATGACCACAACCTATCTCGTCGGACATATTCTAGATTTTTTCGCATGCATTCCTGGTACAATTTGGTAACAGAAATATACAAAAAACGTCACTCACGGCACAATTTTGTCATGATTTTCAATGGTATGACAATACATTAACCGCAGAGGAATCACTTTTTTAAAAAAAATAAAACCTGTCGGTGACACATGAAAATACCTAATGAAATGAAGAAGTTACAACAGGCTTTTAACTCAAAGCATAACCGTGAAAAACGGAACCGACTCAAAAATGTGAAAACAACTCCCCGAAATGAGAGAAATCCCCTGGAAAAAGCTACTACTCTGCGTTTCTGAGCATATGCCACCTTGGCCTCAGTGAAATAGAAGGCAATGTGCTTCATGCTAATACTGCTCCCAGAGGATCATATGATAAATTGCAATCGCGATAGACAGCAGTGTCTTGTCTGCACTTGTACTGTATCTCAAATCATCATTGTCATACATTTGTCACTCCTAGCTGTTGTTTACTGTAAAACTGCCACGTAAACAATTCGTCAATCAACAAATGTCCGCTACCCCAATGCCTATACAGTACATACAGTAGAAGCCAGACGTGATTGAAATTGATGAATTTTTCGTGATGAAATTACCAATAATGTTCTGATTAATTATAAAACTTCAAACAACACAAACGAGCAGTCCACGGGACACAATTGCACATCAGCAATTTAATGTAAAGCTCTTGAGAACGCAAACCGACAGTGATGTGGGGTTACTTGCAACCATAGCAACAAGTTGGAGTGTGGTGGTGGGGTGGACCTAGTTACACAAGTGTGTTGGTTGAATGAATGCACTCAAATACAAAAATCATATTTGAAGAGTTAAAACGTGTTGAAGATAAATGATTGATTAGAAGAGTGATGGGAATGTGCTAATGATGATATACGGCTGTATAACTAAGCATAAAAATTGATGCATTTAAATAGACTTCACAGGAATGAATCTGTATACCTCTGTATTATGATGAGCATTATTTATTAGAAGCCATTCTAAAGTATCCTAACAATCTAGAAAAGGTAAAAGAGAAAAAAAAGATCTTTTGTGATGTTTTTTTTTTTATAAAGCTTGTCAGCTGAAGCTGTTCTTAAATGTGGTGCATCGGGGTTAGTTCCACATTTGAATAACCCCATTTAAAACAGCTATGCGCAGATCTTGTTTCGCACATAGACGTACGTCATTTCCGCTTGTTATTTTTATCAGTAGACGAGAGACAGAATGATCGGGCAGAAGTACGACACAGGCATGGGGCAAAATAAATAAAAGGGTTAAAGGCAAATAAGGTTCAGTACACAATGATTATGACTATGAAAGAAACTATGGAACTATGGAACGTGACCTGAGGAGAATCGCCGAACTGGCAATGAGACAAGACACACAAGGGGAATATATACAGGGCATGATTGGGGATGAGAAACAGGTGAGTGTGAAACAATCAGGGAGCAGGTGACACAGATGAGGAAGGGGGCGGGGGAGGGCAGGAAGGGGGCGGGGCAGGGCAGAGAGCGGGCTGCAGATAGTGACAATATTGTCAATGAAACGCATTGTATTCATGTCACTCACTACAGAATAATGCAGTCCGTTTGATCCTCGCTCCAAGAGTGTGCTTTTGTGCAGTGTCTCTGAGCCACGCTATTACGCTTTTACCTCTGCTGGTGAATTTGCGGCAAGTTGCGTGCCATATTTAGGGACTTTTACACAACTATATGTTTGGCTGTCATACTCGCTTGACAAGACAAAAAAAAATGTGAAAAGGCTGCAGAAAAACCAATGTTATCAAGTCAGGGCTCGCCATGGGGAGGATGTGGCACAATACAAGTACTTCCTGTACTACAAAGAGCAACATTCATTGTGGAGAGAGCAAGAGCATGCGCAGAGGATAAATCAATGCCCTGTTCCATATGAGGTAACTTGATCTCATTGACATGACCCTATATTCGGGTGAGAAAAGCGGTAACCCAGGGGTTTTGGACGTTTTTTTTTTTTTTTTTAACCCAAATAAGAGCCTATTCCCAGTGGTCCAGTGGTTAGTGCGTCAACCTCACAGTGCAGAGGTACCGGGTTCAATTCCGGCTCCGACCTCCCTGTGTGGAGTTTGCATGTGCTTCCCAGGCCTGCGTGGGTTTTCTCCGGGTACTCCGGTTTCCTCCCACATTCCAAAAACATGCATGACAGGCTGGTTGAACACTCTAAATTGTCCGTCCCTAGGTGTGAGTGTGGGCATGGATGGTTGTTAGTCTCTGTGTGCCCTGCAATTGGCTGGCAACCAATTCAGGGTGTCCCCCGCCTACTGCCCGAAGACGGCTGGGATAGGCTCCAGCACCCCCTGCGACCCTTGTGACGATAAGGGGATGGGATGAAGACCATATGGGGTTTTGCATGCATTTACATGACCTTTAAAACCTGAATATTGCCAATATTGGGGCTTTAAAAGGGTTATTGCAAACCTTGCCTCTGTCCGCTCACGTATGAAAATGAGTTATTTCTTAAAGAACCTTATTTTGGCATGTCCGTTTAAGTAATTATTTGGATGCCTGCATCTGTGGAATTGGACCTCATTCACTGACTGAATAAGCATTTTTGGGGTGAATTTGAACTTAAATATGAAGATGATATGGTAACTGTAATATTCAAGACAACACTCAAAGTAGTTTGCTGAGCATGTTAGCACTCCGGAGTGTGTCAGAGAGCTCTTGTGAAAAACATTGGCGAATGCTACAATTAGGTGGTTTTTGGGCAAGAATACTACTTAGTACGGGGAGCCTTGTACTTCCTGACTTTCAGTGTAATTGTGACCGTTTGTTGGCAGTAGAGGCTACACAATTTGGTCTACTTGGAACAGCGGTTGAAGAAACTGTCAAAGGCTAATTCCAACATACAAAGCCAAACAGGCGAGCTTAATGGACGAAACCAAACAAAGTCACAAAAAAGCTATGCTGGCCCTAAAATGCACTTGACTTCATTTCAGTTGAATTTCATCTTAGCCACATGCGTATAAAATGAAAAACCATGCAAACACACCCTCAGACCTCAAACAAGCACCCTGTGTACGAGCTGGGTGTATTTTTATGACATGGGAGAACATGTACACACCAAGTTGAGGTGTGCACCGCATTACAGTTCAGCTCCTAACTGACTTGTCCAGCAGATTGATTTACACGAAAATGATTTACACGAAATGTGACACTGATAGCAATGAATTGCAATTACTCACAATTGCACTGTACAGGTTATCTCAAATTAATTACAGTACAGATGAATGGCCAATTGATCTCAAGGGATGGGTATTTCACTAAATCTACATGATCAGCTATGTGAAAAATGTACAATGGATAAAGATTAATCCTTTTTTTGTGCTTTAGTAGGTTTGCACTGATGTACAAAGTACCTCAACTTCCGACAGATGAAATCATGATGTTTATTGTTCTTCCGAGCGAACAAGGTGAGACTGAATCAACAGTGCCTCAGCTTGTTGTACCCGAGTGGTGCACTCCATTTTGATCAATCATGACTTCTCAGCATAAGGTCACATTCTTAATAAATGTATTAGCATGCCGAAACCAACAGGTGACCTTGAAATGCGTGCACACCAAAGGTCATACAATCAAAAAGAAAGAAAAAGGAAGAAAAAAAATCAACAAAAAAAAAGACGGAAAGAAAGAAACTGGGAAAGTATGACTTCATGCGTCGCATGAGGCTAATGAGCCTGAGTATGCCTCAGGTCAGTCAACATCCAAGGATCGAGTGTATTGTGTATTTTCTTTGGCAAATCTAAACCATTTCCAAAGTTGGTTCGAAACCCAAGCGCATCACTGATTTTAAAAAACTGTATTTAAGAATAAAATGTTGTGTTGTATTATTTTGTATGTTATTATGACTTCAAGATGACACAGTGGCTGCCTATACAGCAGCTCCCCTATACTTTTTGTTCTTCTACTTTCTTCCTTTCATAGCTTTGCTACTGTAAATTGGGAATTCCTCCATTGTGAGATGAATAAAGGTGTTATTCTTATTCTTAAAAAGTGCTATTGTATATACAGTACAGTGCTCTACAAATTTATTGCACCATCACACTGCAGGGCTCCAGACAAACTTTTCACCTGTTAGCGCCGGTGCGACCAACTGTCTTAGTTGTCTTAATTGGTAAATCGTAGTTTTGTATGTACTTGGTTGACAGAGACAAAATAGTTTCCTGTGAATATGAAGTTGCTTTCTTATTAGTAATTAAATGTGCTTAATGGCATCGTAAATGCCTTAGATCAATGGTTCTTAACCTGGGTTCGATCGAGCCCCAAGGGTTCGTTGAATCGGTCTCAGGGGTTCAACTGAGCCTCTGCCATGGAGGTTAAGACACTCTCGACTCAACATGTCAATTAGTTATGACACACCCGCTTAGCCATCGCTGTCTGCAGATGATCACATGACATTGCTTGTCCAATCAGTGCGGTGGGAAATTTACTTCGCTCAGTCGTCAACGTGTGACTGTTGGGATAGTACCTCGTGTGATTGTTATAGCATGTATTAAAACATTCTAGGGCGGCCCGGTAGTCCAGTGGTTAGCACGTCGGCTTCACTGTGCAGAGGTACCGGGTTCGATTCCAGCTCCGGCCTCCCTGTGTGGAGTTTGCATGTTCTCCCCGGGCCTGCGTGGGTTTTCTCCGGGTGCTCCGGTTTCCTCCCACATTCCAAAATCATGCGTGGCAGGCTGATTGAACACTCTAAATTGTCCCTAGGTGTGAGTGTGAGCGTGGATGGTTGTTTGTCTCTGTGTGCCCTGTGATTGGCTGGCAACCGATTCAGGGTGTCCCCCGCCTAATGCCCGAAGACGGCTGGGATGGGCTCCAGCACCCCCCACGACCCTAGTGAGGATCAAGCGGTACGGAAGATAAAACATTCTAAGTCGAGCAAAAAAAAAAAAAGAAAGTGGTCGGACGAATATGTACCGCACGGATTCACATGCATCACAGAACGCGTCCTCGCTGCATGATTTGTCATGCCAAGTTGAGCAACTCAAAACTGAAGGAAAACGTCTTAATCACATTTTTATTTTTCAGTAATGAAGGGTTCAGTGAATGTGCACATGAACTGGTTGGGTTTGGCACCTCGGACAAGGTTAAGAACCGCTGCCTTAGATAAAACAGCTCTCTAACACTATGTTTGGCTTGGGCGTGTTGAACCTTTGTGTGGCCATTCAGGATATCGGACCGAATAGTGCGGTCATAGACAACGTCGCACTCTTTGTGGAGATGTCTGTGTCTGCGCAGAGGTGATTTTATCATCGGTCTTGATTCCATGCAGACTGAACACAGTGCATCAACCACACATGGGAAACAACAGTGTACACCAGCAACAATCCCTCCTTCGAACAGCGCTTAATAGAGATCTGTCAGTATTTCATGATAACTTTAAGACAAACAAGAAAGGGGATGTTTGTTTGTTTTGCTTTCGTTTTATAATCGCATGTGTATTGATGTGGAGCAAAGCGCATGCGTGGAACGAATACAGACGTCCTGAAAGGGTTTCTGAATGGGACAGCGTGCGCATGAAATCCCAAAGTGCAATGGGATGAAATTCTTACTCGCACACTTTGAAAAACAGGTTGAATTTGAGAACAGTTTGCTCGCAGGCTTGAGCCCCGCAATTTAACATTTTGGCATCATCTGCTCGAAATTAACAGCATTGGTAATTAAATTATAGTGATTCTACAGCATTTATAAACATAAAAAAAGTTTCCGTGGTTGAACGCTTGTTTATTTCTGACTTCTCGTAGAAGCCCAGAGATTTTGCAAAATGGTGAATTCGTTTGAAAGTTCTCATTCCTGTTCAAAATTCTCAAAAGCTCGTTGGCCAGTACAGAGTCAGCGTTAAATAACTTAAAGATGTAGTTCATGTTTTCCCGTTTCCATGACTAATAAAATTGTTTACGACTGTATATATTTAGGGGCCTTATGGCTTTCAAGTGCTGCACTGTCATCGGGAAAGCATGTGCCGGTCATCTGATAGGCTACTTACAATGTGGGAAGTTGAAAATTGAACTTTCACAGACACTTATGGGACCATCTATCATACTTCCGTCAGCTGATGGGTCAAATGATTCCTTTCCATCCGCTCAAATCCCATTCGCGCTGCCTTGCTGCTGTACATACTGCCTTTAATCAATGTTCAATCTCTGGTGTTTTTGCATTATCTATTTTATACCCGAAGGGGACGTAAAGGGAGTTTTATATTGGCTGATGATCAAATGGTAGGGACAGGACAGGCAAGGCAGCTTTATAGCTATAACACGTGTTATCAAACACGATAACTCAAAGCGTTTCACATCCCGGTAATTAAAAATACAACCAACAACACTCAAGAAAACCATTTTGTCGTTCACGTGATGGTGTGACGTATGGAACTTGCCGCTCGATGCCTTTTGCCTCTTGCAAGTCCAGCTTCTGCAGCAGCACAACTTGAACCAATCCAGTCAGCCTGCACAGATAGACACACACACGCACACACACACACACACACACACACACACACAGAAGAGAAGGGGATTATTAAATTTATGTGATCATATTTCTTTTGTAGCACACCACAGCGGCCTGTCAAGTCTGCTGGCTGAAGGGCATTTGTTCTGACAGCTGGCTTTGGAATTTTATAGGCCAGTGCATAAATATTCATAAGGGGAAAACGTAAGTGCTAGGTTTTCCATTTAAATAAAGTGAGAATGTAGCGGTTATGTTTTGCTCAACACCTCTTATCGAGCAGCTGTCGACACAACAAATGTGTAGTCAGCAGGTGGCACTAGTGTGTGTCCATGTGCATAAATTTTTCCCTTCATGCCGAGCAGAATGGATGTGAGCCACCTAAAAATAACCAACATTAACACCCTCTCTCTGTTGTATTCTTTTCTTGATGTAAAGTCATTGTGCAAACAAATCAAGGCGGGCCGTGCAAAAGAAAATGTTGGATAAAAGTCACCGGATGTGCTCCAACGGGCACTCTGACGATGATTTGTGAAACTGCACGATTCAGGGAGGGCTACGAGTCAGATGAGCTCCACTGCGGAACGACAACAGCAAGGTCAATCATAATGTATCCCACTGGGGAATCCTCAATTTTTTCAGCAACACAACACATTGAAGAGCAAAGCCAACCAAGCATGATTCATTACACCAGGTTTGGAATGAGCATCTCCAAACGCAGGCAGCATGGGCTCAGTTGTCACCCAGTGACATTGTGAATGTGAGAGTGAATGATTGCCCGTGTCTACATGCCCTGCGACTGACTGAAGACGGGTGTGTCCACCCTTTGCCCAAACTCAGCTGCAGCACCGTACTACCTTGACCAGAATTAAGTGGTATTGAATGTATGGATAGCTATTTAACAGGTAAACAGAAGAATATCGAAGTAAAATACTATTTCTATAAAACTCTGAGGGCTTTACATTTTCAAACGATTGCTTCAACATCATCTCTTGGAAATCACATTTTCGCAACAGTGGTGAGCTATTTTTAGAAATGGGGTGTGGGCTACTCATGTGGTCCTTGAGGGTCTACCTGATGGCCGTGGGTTCGTTGGGGACCTCTGCTGCAAAGTATCAATGTCTGGTATTAAAAAAGAAAGAAATATCTCTATTTTGTCATGATTTTGACCGATCGTAATTAAATGCAGAGTATGGAGCCAAAACAAGAAAATCCTAGTTTTCTTCAGCTTGCCATTCAGAAATATTTACGTAACAAAAGACCTCCGATATATTGTCAACGAGCAATAACTGCCGACGCACTGAAAAGCAAGCTCATTTTGCTTGTAATAAACAGAGAGTACCAACAACCGGATTATAAATAGAACATTTTCAGCAGATGATTGAGGCGGGGCTCTCATGGAATTCAGGGAAATTCCAAACATAAATTATTTCCGGGGCTTGACTTTGGAGCTCCTACCAGTGGAAAGGCCAAGACCATATTCAAAGGGTGGGTTGCAGGGGCTCAGTCTATCTAGGCTTGTTGGTCCAAGTCCTAATAAGGACTGAGGTATGGAAAGAAGAGGAGCCAGATAGCTTCCTGTGCACTTCCAATGAGCCCTTTGAGCAAGGGGGCACTTATTTGTATGCAACCAATCTTTCCCCTTCACTTCCATAGGATGTGTCTATTTTTGGCCAATGTGAAAAATGTGGCTTTCCCCTCAAGTGGCCAATAAAGTGTTCCTCGAAACTTGGAGAAATACTCCAGTGGCAAATTATAGACGTTTCCCTGGCCGAAATCCAGGCCCACTTAACCCCCAAAGTTCAGTTGGTGTGTAGAGTGTAAATAACCTCCAAGTGTGCAGGACACAACAGCAGCCTCATATTTGTATTGGTTCTAACCTTTTTGGTTTCGTTTTTGGCAGATCCCGTCAACATACAGTTGGCGGGTTGGGTAAAAATATGAAGGCAATCTCCTCTAACCGAGTTTTCCGAGACAACGATTTACCCAGAACTCCATCTGGATGATCTGTTTCCACAAATGAAGACAGCAGAAGCATTTCCTGACATTTCCTTCCGGATGAGCCAGAACCTCTGTCAAGTTGTCCGATAAAACTTTGCTTTGCCGTGGCCCCCATAAGTTGTCCCCCATCTGTTTTTCTACAACCAATGAAGTTGCTCTTCACCATTGGCTGAAATAAGCCGCCTCCCTTTTTCCTTCCAGAAAAGGCAATGATGACACAAATACAGGCAGCTGCCGCTAGCGTTAAAGCTTTGAAAACAACCATCTCAGATTCCATGTCGCCAATCTTCCCTCGGACCCTCAATAGAATTCTGTCAGAAATGGAGGGTGTAGGATCTTCTCTGTAACAACATCACGACCCAGGGCTGTAGCCAGAAATTTTTCAGTGGGGTGGCCAAGGTGACAACACTTCAGTGAGGGATGGTCAGGGCATAGGTGCCTCATTGTTTATGATACTGGGCCAACAACCACAGTCAGGGTTTCATCCATCCATCCATTTTCCGATCCACATATCCTCATACGGGTCACGGGGTATGCTGGAGCTTATCCTAGCTGTCTTCGGGCAGTAGGCGGGGGACACGCTGAACCGGTTGCCAGCCAATCGCAGGGCACACAGAGACAGACAACCATCCACAGACAACTGGACAATTTGGAGTGTTCCATTAACCTGCCACGCATATTTTTGGAACGTGGGACGAAACCGGAGTACCCAGAGAAAACTCACGCAGGCACGGGGGGGGGGGGGGGGGGCATGCAAACTTCACACAAGTAGGCCGGAGCCGGTATCCAATCCTGCACCTCTGCACTGTGAGGCCGATGCACTAGTCAAGGTTTCATGAAATAAAATTCACGCAACTCCAAAACAAAGCCCATCAAACTCATAATCAAGCAGGAACAAGTGAAAATAAAAAGCAACGTTTTGCTGTGCTAAATTTACTCGATAATTTTACTATAGTTTATTTATTTGCTGTTCCTTTGCATCTGCGTACTGATAGTTGACTTCATGAAAACCCAAAAATCTCTTAATTCTTCACAATACCAAATGTTACTCTTTACTTGGGTTTGCTCCCGCTTGTATTCCGTCTGTCTGCGCGGGCATGCGTGTGAGCGTGTGTGCGTGCGTGTGCAATTGATTTCATGTAAAATATTGTATCCATGTGAAAATGGCAGAAAAATCACAGATATCAAAATTTTCCTCTTGGGAGTGGCCAATGGAGTGGCCAGAGAATGACAAGGGGGGAGGGGGGAAGCACAAAAGCCTCAGGACTGGGCTGGAAGCCTTTGATCAGTTTCCAGGTCGTCATTTGCTGACTCAGCAAATATCAGTAACACTTCATTGAACCATCACAACTCATTTTGTCAAAATGTCATCCCGACACAGTCAGTTGTAAAATTGCTTCTGACCTTTTCTTCAATACACAAATGGAGGGAAAATTAGTGCAATGTGAACCATAAGTCAACAGCATACAGACTGCTATTACACAACACGTGCAAACAAGGATTGCCTAAAATAATCAGAGCAGCTTTCCACTGATTGTGAGTGAGTGATTCTTACGGTTAAAGTTGTAAAATGCACCACATATGAATCAATGATACTTGGCAAATGATTGTGCTACATGGTTCGTTTTGGAGATAGTGCAGTTTCAGTCTTATCGTCCTCATGAAATCTTCACAATACTTCCTAAAACAACATGAGTCACAGTTACAAGAAAGCATTTGGAACAATTGGCTAACGCCTTGACAAATCTGCTTAAAGTTGCACATTTGCTCTTTTTTGGGGGGACGGTCAAATGACTTATAGGGCAAAGTTCTTCTGGTTTGTCTCATTACATTAATACATTGCTTTATATTGTACGTTGAATATGAACTTCTCAGGGTTCTTAGAGGAGGTGTTTGAACAATGCATTGTCAGGTCTCATCTCGTTGACCGTCAACATCTTGCAGCTATTGTTTTTTTTCTTCCACCCCTTCATCTGGATGCGATTATACTTGTTATTTTCAAGGCTAAGTGACGTCTTTGCTAAACTTGGCTGTGTGTACGTACTGCTGAAGGGAAATAGCTAAAATATGTACTTTTGGTGGATACAAAAAGCCTCAATAAGTGGTGTCACAGTTTCCCCACAACAAGGAATCATTATTATATACTATATTGGTGTCTTCACGGTCCCAAATTATCTCCGTTCAAGTTGGGTATTCAGTGCAGTGGCGTTGAAGTAAGAGTTTGGTGAGCTATTGGGTTGCACTAATTACTGTTCATGATATCAAGAAGCGGGCGGCCCGGTAGTCCAGTGGTTAGCACGTCGGCTTCACAGTGCAGAGGTACCGGGTTCGATTCCAGCTCCGGCCTCCCTGTGTGGAGTTTGCATGTTCTCCTCGGTCCTGCGTGGGTTTTCTCCGGGTGCTCCGGTTTCCTCCCACATTCCAAAAATATGCATGGCAGGCTGTTTGAACACTCTAAATTGTCCCTAGGTGTGAGTGCGAGCGTGGATGGTTGTTCGTCTATGTGTGCCCTGCGATTGGCTGGCAACCGATTCAGGGTGTCCCCCGCCTACTGCCCGGAGACGGCTGGGATGGGCTCCAGCACCCCCCACGACCCTAGTGAGGATCAAGCGGTACAGAAGATGAATGAATGAATGAATGAATGAATGAATGAATGAATGATATCAAGAAGCATGAGACCCTGACAGAAAAGAACATTATATATCATTCGGAGTAGACATCTTTGGTACAATTGAGGAAAGAGTGTCAATCACCTTCAAATTTTAGAAGAAAATCACCACGGGAAAAAAGAGGCACATTTAGGAAAAAAGGATTTCTGCATGTGGACTTCATTAAAACACAAAAATTATATTTGCCCCAATCACAGCAAAGTTTTTTTTTAATTCAAGAAAATGCAAGATATGGTGCTATGACCCTCACAGCCAATACTCCAAACTATACAAATGTTGAACACAACTAAACTGCTCACATTATTGTGGGCACTGGGATGTTGTTCATTTTTTCCTAAATGCACCAGAAAAAAAAACCACCCGAGTTTATTTGGATAAGACTTTCATTCCATCACAAAAGTCACAGGGGGATCAAAACTATGTGGAAAGTGTGTCAACTGTAAAATTAAATGACACCACTGCAAAAACTTTCTGGATCTAAAATGTCATCTGTCTGAGGGTGGGGGTGTTCACTGACCAGCACATAAGTGGGAAATATGAGTTCCATTCGGCCTGGGGGATGCACACAGTGAGTGAGTGTGTCGGTGCTTGTGTGTGTGTGTGAGTGTTGCGTGTAACTGAGAAGCTTGAGCACAGAGGTGGTAGACAGCCCCTCCCCCTCCCTCAGAGACAGTTTAGTCTGGAGGCAGCTGAAGGCCGCAGGAATCAAACCCACGGTCTGCAGATGTCTTCCACTGTCGAGAGGTGGGTAAAAATATTGTTTTGTTCATGCGTTGCAATACTTCCTGTCGCAATTCAATATCAATTGAGCAACTTCCCGTCACAATTCGTAATTGATTCAATAAATCTTCTGAATCCTGGCCAGTGGGGGATGCTTTGCATATGATTTGCATTGTATGGACGGAAGCCGCGCTCAACCAAACAACAAAGTCAAGCAGCAGCAGCAGCAGCCTGAAGCGAGCACACTATACTTTTAAATTAAAGGTTTGGGTCTTTTTTTTTTTTTTTTTAGTCCCCTGTAAATTTGCATGCTGTTGGTACACAGAAGATTGTGGCGTCGCTTGCTGCGTTCATATGCAAGGGCCATTGACCGTAGTGTAGTGCAAAACCAGCAGTTAAAGAAGATCATACAGAAACCTAAGCCATGATATGCAATACCAACACAAAAAACACATGTCAGAAGTCCACGTCCAGAAACAGACAGAGTTGAAAACAGCGGTTTTGGTGTTGTTTTACTTGCCAGTTGCCTCATACACGTGACAGAGGGACTTTGACCGCAAATGACCCCTAACGTTACTGTCACTTTTCATTTTATTGAGAGTTAAGACATTTACTGGCACTTCACTTTTTCAATAGGGCTGTCATCATGTTTTGATTTTCTTTTTGCATTTGTGTCATTCGTTCATATGCGCTGTTATTATGGTGCATCTTTTTTTGATTACAATTTCAAAGAATAAATAAACATTTTAGTTTACAAGCACCTTACCTTTTCAGTGTTAAACAAACCTTGATGTTTTTGACTACTACTCCATGATGCACAAATGTGTTAGATCCAAACTTTTATTTTCAACTACTGGACTGAATGGAATCCAACAAACTTTTATATCACTAAAGGTCTGAAATGCATGACTTAATTGGCATTACAATTCATATGCACATTCCTACTGTTGTCCACTTCAACCTGTAAAAAAACAACAACAACAACAACAACAAAAAGAGCACAATATTTTTAGTAGGTACTAGTTTTCCCTCATAAGACCACATTTGTAATGTCATGACATCCAAAATATTATGCAGATCACTTTTATGTCTTCTCGAGCTGAAGTGGACAAGAGTAGGAGTGTGCGTTTGAATTTTCATGGCAATTCGTCACCGTTTCAGACCCTGGGTGACAACAGAATGTGACAAAACAAGCTAAGAAACAATATCACAATGCTTGCCCCCTTCCCTCTATAATGTGGCCGGCCTGAGATGAACAAAAACCCTGACCCCAAACAGAGGCATGCCAATTTGTGGTAAAGGGCATCCCAAAAATATATATACATACAGTACTTATTTCATGACCGGTTATTTTAGGGCACTGATTTTTAGTGCTGACATGTTCTTCAAATGCTATAGGAGGAGGTAATGGAGGCCATATTGGGCATAATACGTCATCTGCAATCATGTTGCAACAGATGGAAAGTTTAGCTAAAAACACTGTGGCAGGTTATCTTTAGCCTGGTGTTGTTGTGTTGTGAGCTTGCAGAGCAAAGGCCCTCTTGAAATTGCTTTGCTTTGTCATTATTAAGCCACATAAAAATCCGGTAAGAGTGGCAGGCGCAACTGCTAATGTTTGTCTTGATAGCACCCGACCCCCCCATATTCGAGACCCTAAACATGCATGAAAACTCATGTCTTGTGTATTTTTCATAAGAGGCCCATGGGCCGCGGTTGTACAACCTTGGATCAGCTGAAAATGAGGGGAAATCAGATTTTGCTTTTTTATAGAGGCCACGTGAAAAACCTCCACCCACAGAATGCTCTCATAAGCAACCCTCTTACAGCTACAAGTGGTTTGAGGGCTGGATCTGCAGTGACTCCCAATTCAACTATCTCACAGGATGAATTTCCAGTCTGGTCCACATTGACCAAAAACTACACCTGGAACAGAGCCTACCCAGGACACATAAGATACAAGTGGGAACAAATAGAGATGGGATTTGTATTTCACGCCTTTATCTTTCTTGCTGTGTCCTCTGAAGATGATTGCTTCTGGATCTGGCACACAAACACGAACAGTGAGTTATGGAGATAACGATTTAATGAGAGTGCAGATGATGACATGGGGTCTGACTCAGCTAAACACCGTCAGACTGGCTCCAGTTCCAACAAGTTCAAAAGCCTCACCGCAGACCACTTTACAGGAAAAACAACCTGAACTTAAGCTATTGTTAACGGACTCCAGAACCACAGAGGATGCTTCAGATGGGACAAAATAGCTCTGTTCTGTTAAAAATTACACAATAATTCTAAATCATCAATAGAGCTGGAGTTACTGGAAACTATAATTAATAACATTAAAACCATATTTGCGCCTCCCAGTTTGGACAGTTTTGTGTTCATCTCATGGACATTTCTGCAGATGAAAGCATTCAGTCAGTGTTGACTTGGTGTCGACATGGTGGAAAACACCAAAAGAAAAAAAAAAAAGATGCCCAAGATTCAGGGTTGCTTTTAATAAAAAAAAAAAAAAAGAATAAAAAAGCACAAAAATAAAGTTTTATGCAACAACAACAAGCTATAGGTGGTATAGCTTGTGGACGGGAACCCGGGAACTTGTACATGTGAGTATGAGCTGGCTGGCGAATACAGTACTACTTAAGGTTGTTGTTTTTCAAATGTTTTTTTTTAAACTACTTAGCAGATGTAATAAACTCTACCATCTCTAGTTACAACACACGTGTGGTGTTTGTAGACTACAGTCCACACTGTAGTATATTCATTTTCCAAATGCCGCTTGTGTGGTTTCATACCTTTCCGTTTGGCTGACTAGTTTTCACGCGGCAAAATAGTCAGTATTCCCATCTAATTCATGAGAGTAACTTACAATTTCTCTAGTGACAGCATGACAAATGTGTTCAAGGGTAATTCAAGTCCAAAAAAGTCTGGCTAGAATATGTTCTATGCACCCCAGCTAGTCTAAACGTGGTATTCGGAATCATACTGTGTTTGTGGAAGATGAATGAAGCAGCACTATCCACCCGTATTAATCCATCCTACTTTGAAAGGTGGCGCTTTACAACTCAAATCTTGGCACACCATAGTGTTGGCTAGACATAATCAAAATGTCTATTTTTCCAAGACAAGGGTCTCGGAAACGCAAACATTTTTGATGCGATTTTGACCTCTCAAGGTATTTGTATCTAACAATTGAATTTACCCATTACACAACCCTAGGTTATCACATATTTAAGATCAGAGGTTATTTCTCATTCAAATGGCATCGCAGTAGCTTCCGACAATTAACAGCGAAAACTGTTGCATTTGATCATCCCACCGTAAATGCCTTAACCACATGGTCCATAGGGCGCTTTTTGAGGGACAGCCACTATTTGAAGAAATACAGTTCGCAATTGAGCAGCAGGACCTTTTGCTAAGGATGTCAAAATAACCAATGTGTAGCAACCTCTTGATTACAAGAAGACAAACACACAAAAGCTTGGCTTCTTCATGTAACAGCGTCCCATCAAGAAAAAAAAGATCTCCTCTATTGTTACTGTTTCGACTTCCTGTATCACTGCTCTAATTTGATTATTTCAATCCCACCTACATTGGGAGAAAATGTTGAACATTTACATTAGGAATAATGCTAACGCTAATGCCTCATGTAACAGCGTCACATCAAGAAAAAGATCTCTTCTATTGTTACTGTTTCAACTACCTGTATCACTGCTTTATTAGATTTGTTCAATCCAACCTACATTGGGAGAAAGTGTTGAACATTTACATTTAATAATAATAATAATACATTTCATTTATAAGCGCCTTTCAAAACACTCAAGGACACCTTACAATCAAAACAAGAACAATAAAACCACATAATAATGCTAACGCTAATGCTTCATGTAAGAGTGTCACGTTGGGAGAAAGTGTTGAACATTTACATTTGGAATAATGCTAATGCTAATGCTTCATGTAAGAGTGTCACGTTGGGAGAAAGTGTTGAACATTTACATTTGGAATATTGCTAATGCTAACGCTTCATGTAACAGCGTCACATCAAGAAAAAAAGATCTCCTCTATTGTTACAGGTTCAACTTCCTGTATCACTGCTCTATTAGATTATTTCAATCCCACCTACATTGGGAGAAAATGTTGAACACTGACATTTGGAATAATGCTAATGCGAATGCAATATGAGGCTGGTCCAACATAACTATATACATTACCACTAAGGCATTTTCCTTATTACAAGCCTGTGTCACATCATCGGTTTGATGTAGCGGTCATTCCTGCACTTTGGGGAGGGGAGCGTTACATACTGAAACATGGTGCCGCTCTAGCCACACGAGCGTCACATGACTCCCGAGTGAGACACTCTCGACACACACTTTCCATCTCCAGCGTCAGGAGCTCGTTGCGGTTTGTTTTGGAGCCGGTTCACGTGCACGGGCATGTGTTGCAGAACCCAAAAGGTATACGGCCAGAGAACACAGCCACTGTTCCAGACCTGCTTTCCACTGACGCACATGCTAAAACAACACCTCAGGCCTGCTGTTCTGGCTCAGCAACTTTTATATATCATTTCGACACTCAAAAGACAAACTTTGAGGCTAGGAATAAAATATTCCTTTGCAGAGACACGAGGACCAGCAGATGTTCTTCTTGGCCCATTTTGATTTTTGGCAGGAGCATCAGGCTGGACAGCTTTAACGTGGTCAGAGTTTAACAAATAATTATGCTGACAAAATAGATGCCTGGGCCCAACAATGTAACTTGCTCCCAACGAATGTTGCAGCAAATCAACACTGTGGATTTGGTCAACAAATGTTTCCGAAATCTTGAATTGTGTCTGCAGATATGGGAAAGGTAAAGTGCAATGTGCATACACACAAAGTTATATTTTAGCATACTCGCAACCCTTGTGAGGATAAACTGTCGAGAAGATGGAGGGATACTCTCAGCCAACAAATATAATAAACAAAATGAATCATCTTAAAGAATTAACATTTTTGGATTGCACACTTCAAAACATGGAGCACAGCTTTCCAAGAACAGAAGTTGGTGGAAAAAAAAACAAAAAAAAACATGTTCAGATACTGTGATGGGTTAGCCCATTAATGATGCTAACAAAACCTTTGGAGACTAACCTTGGTGGTCTGGCTCTACTGAGTAAAAACACACAAACATCGGCGATTGGGTCTTTAATATTGAAGGAAGATTTAAAACGATTAAGTTCTTTGATAAAGGCTGCAGTGAGCATCGTCTGAAAGAGGCCTGATTCCCAGCTGCACAACCTGCCCCTGGTTCTCCATACGGGCCGAAAGACATGAAAAGAGAAAAACAGAGAGAGAAAGAGGGGCTTGGCTTGAGTGGAGAGGAAAAACACAGAGGGGGAAAAAAAGAATAAGAAAAAAGAAATTAGACCCAATTTTCCAATGGGCGAGAGCAGCCAGAATGCCGCTCAATCTGTCTGGCATTAGATTCAACCAACTAAACTCTCAGCGTGTTCTTGTCCGGTGTCAACACAAAACGTGATAAGGTCACGCCCGACACCGGTGGGCAACGTTTAGTGAAGTTGGACAACGGTGAAGCCCACCAGTGGAAAAGAAGCAAGCCTTGTACCAAGCTGTGTGGCACGATGAGTGGAATGTCTCCTGGACTAACAACAAGATAACACCCCTCACCTCTGGCCCCTGCAGGGCAACAATTTGAGTTTCCCCAGTCGAAAATATTTGCTGTGGAGCCCCACAAAACTTAAATGTTCGAATTCTCTACTTTCAAAATAACAACAAAAGACTCAATGTAACTACTTGGTTTGGCAACAAAGTTCAATAAACAGAGAAAATAGAAGAGGACCTCATCTGGATACCCCATTAATGCTGTGCTTGTGTGTCATATGCACACACAAACAAGGCTGAGCCGTTGCGTCCCGCCAGATTCCTGTTTCAACAATAAACAACACAAAAGACTGCGGCAAGACACACAAAAACGCGCACGCACACACACACACACACACACAGACTCTTTTGAAGTACAAGTTATGCAAGTTCTAAAAGGCAAAAAAATGCAGCTGTTATGGCAGTCATATAAAAAAAATAATAATAAATTGGCCTCACGTGTGTGCAACAACAACACATTATGGTGTCTTGTGTGCTGCTGATCAGCTTGTATTCAACTTGAAAATTCAATTTTTCCACTCTTGAGGATGCCATATGAAAATAGACATACCTGTAACGGTTATTCTCCTAGAGGGCAGGTTAGGCTTGTTTGGTTTTCATGAGTCGGCATTCGGTTTCTTCCAAATGATTAATTTCGGGAGATGAATCAGAACAGTAAGGGTTACAACACAAAGGTTTCCAGAAATTAAATAAATAAATACTACTGCAGGTGTACAGTATAACCGTCAAGATTGAATTTTGCCTCACAGGAAATGTATTTCTTTTCCATGGTTAAATTGTCACGATCAAGGTGTAATGTAGATGCTTTTTTTGTGTTGTTGTTGTTTTTTTAATTAATCACACTGTGACATTAACTATCATAGCACCAAGTGTAAAAATAAGTTAGCGCAAAAGCTTTTTAAAACTTTTTGGACAAAAATATATGAAAAGGCGAGTCATGTTACATTCTGTGATGCTGCATGTGATCACAGAGTCTAATTTTTGCTTTAAACGAGACTTCCACATTGGGAATAAAAGCAAAGAAAAAGCAAAACGCACACTCCTTTGGTGTTCTGAATTGAGCTCTTTTGAGGTTGCACTCCATTAAAAAAAAATACCTAGACGAATTCACCAACTTTCAAATAATTGCCATTTCTGCAACCTGGCTTGTTAATGAGAGAGACAAACTACCGGTACTTAAAAAACATGTAAAATAGAAAAGATGCAGCGGTTGCTCTATATGTGGATAAAGCTTTGAAATGGACTGAATGAGAATAAATAAACATAATAGACAAAGTTATGGAAATTCTATCAAGTAAAATACATATTTTAAAAACGGAATTTAACATACTGGTCAGTTGTATTTACAGAACCACCATCATGTCTTGAAATATTTTGCAAAACATTACCAACCATGTTTAGCAATTCAAATGACAAAAAGTAAGAATAAAGTTTGGGGATTTTAACAGTTTGTTGAAACCAAATGCTCTAGGGAAAAAGAACAACAGGTTTTATTCAGAAAATGTACTGTCGAGCAACCGTCTTTTCTCTGCAGGTGTAAAACAAACTTGAATAACAACTGAAACGGCCACACCCACAAAAAATATATTTACAGATAAAACGAATTATCTTCTCCATTATGTAATCCTTCAGAATTATTTTGAGAAATAAAGAAGAAAGGACTCACATACCCGAATTTCTAAGATCAAGAACACAAAGGTCATCAATGCCCTTAATATTGACCTTGAGTGGAAAAAAACCCAAAACACTGCAATAAAGTTTATGCTCACAAAACTGTAAATAAACAAACGAAAAATGATGACAATGACGCAGTTGGCAATGTTAGATTGAATGTTGCAATTACTTTATATGGACCTGTTATTTTGTGCTACAAAGAATATACAGTAGATGATTAGCTTCCCATTTCATTCTTCTTACGCAAATCGAAGAACTAGGGCTAGGGCCCGATACGTTTTTGTATGAACGCATTTATATCGGAAAACAATATCCACTGCTGACTTTCTTTTGCCATCGAAAGAAAAGTCCCAAACCTAAAAACCGAAATTAAGCCTTGGAAAGCATCCCTTGGCCTCCGAATTTAATATCTGCTCACACCCTCTCCTCCAGCTTCACCCCTGGGATGAAGAGGAATTTCCTGAAAGGAGCAGGAATTACTTTTCCACACAGAACAGACGCTGACACAAACAGAGAAAGAGAGAGTGATAGAGACAAAAATGTCAGACATTGACCTGCTTTGACCTGTTACGACCACCAGAGGAGCCAGCAGAACAAGAATGACCTGCTGTCCCATGAATGAGTCGCTGACAGAGAAAGTGCCACATCGGTCATGGGACTCTGAGAGCAGATGTATGATTCCCGAAGTAGGCGTCAAACTGCCTGGGAGGTCAACCGTTATTCTTGCACGAGTGGAAAAGTCAAAACGACTAAATATACCACCAAGCTTTACCTATAATAAAGTCTATTAACGAGTAAAGAAAGGAAATTGCATACCAGCCAATCGTGGCCAGGAGCATTTATTTACACAAATGCAGAATGGGGAGGAATTCATTGGTATAAACTCAAAGAAGACCACAATAACAATAGAAAGTATTTTTTTTAAAGAGACGGGGAGATTGAGTGATGTAGCTCCACAGAACATAAACATGGATGCACACAACATTGTAGAACACTAATTGTTTTTGACACTGTCCATGTGTCACGTAAGACCTTTCTGATGATTTGATTGGGAAAAAAATGCACCCGAAGTGTGTGCGTGTGTGTCTGTGTGTGTGGGGGGCCGGGGGGGGTGAACTCTCCGTAACTTCCACTAACAGCCCAGACTAAACTTACCTCCTCCCAATATACGAAAGCTAGTCCCTCAACCATTGTGGATCTCTGCACCATACTCCCTTGACATCAATTCCAATTTAAACTCAGCCTTAGTTGCACTTTGAAGCAACTTCGGGTATTTCAGAATATGCAAAAAAAAACGGCAAATATGTGAGTTTTTCAGCAAATAGCTGGGGACTGCTTAGACTGGAGAAAAAAAACTGCAACAAAAATATACATGTATGAAGAGTGAACCACGAGTATACTGTAAACCAGAGGTCACCAGGTAGCCCTAAAAATTGCTTATCATGATGCAATGATGTAGAAGTGATCATTTGAAAATGATACTGGTAGAGATTTGTTGAAAGTCTTTATTTCTTTCCTAAATATTGTGAGAATTGACTAACATAATCAGTGTCTTCACATAAATTAATACACAAGTGACAATAGATATTTTATATAGAGGAGAATCCCCGTTTGATTTGATTTGAAGTTTGAATCAAACGTGAAGGATTATGTTAAACGTTAGGATATACCACCATTCTAAATGGACTATTCCTGAAACTAGCCAGTGTCTGCATGACCCAAGTAACAAGCCCCTGCAGGCCAGTGACCTCACTGCTTAATTATCATTTAACACATTTTTGTAGTGCCCAATGCCTCGAGTGGAGCAGGCGAGCCGGGCACAGTCGTCGAGCAGCCTTGGACCTAAAAAAGTAGGGCAGCAGGGATTTTTATACTCCAGTTAACTCTTAACACTACTGGGACTGGGTTATGCCCCACTTTGCTGCAGCACGGGGATTCCTGTCTGGCTGAATTATTACACATCACCTCCGATGGACCAAGTTGGAAAAATGCTGGCCTAGTCTGAACAACTGTACTTTTAAGTTTATAAAGTAATATTTAAACCAAAACCATACACATTTAAAAAAACTGAACTATGATTTTCTTGAAATATCCAGTTATTTTATTCCATACACAAGACACTGGACTGGTCTGTCTTTTCGATTATTTACAAATTTGCACAACTGTGCAAACAAATAGAGATGTTATGCTCTGTCTTTGTTATGTTGGCTGTAACCTGATCTGGTTTTATTTGGTCATTCTTCAGTTTGCAACGACATGAGATAGGTACACAGAAGGGACATGTATTTGATGTCCCCAGGCAAGCTGCAATATTTTCTAGTTTTTTTAGATGGGTGGAGCAAAATTCACACCTGAATGAGGAGTGTATTGATGAAGGTGTATGATTGCAGGACTTTGACGCAGCTACGCAGTCCATAGGTCTCAGTTTATTCTTCCAGGCCTAAATACAGTACACTGCTCCTGACTGCTAATGTTGACGTCACACTGAGAGCCTGCATCTATTATAAATCTCACAACAGTTCGCATGTAAGACATTTCAATGACAACTGGAAGGGGGTCAGGGGAGGAACTGGAGGCACGCCCATATGTGCGTCATGTCTCACGCGTGCCACGCCTTGCTCGTGTCCGCCTCTGCACGCCTGGCTGGCCCAATGGGCTGAGACAGCAAAGCCAAAGCAGGCCGGCTGTGGAGGGACTGGCAGCGGGTTGCGGCTGCACGGCGATCCTGCGTATCCGAATTCAGCCAGTGTGCGTGTGCGCGTATTTGTGTACCGCAAGGCCCTTTGGGCAACGGTGCCTGGTATAACAGCGTACATGGGTAGGAAACAACGTCTATGTAAAATTGAAATATTTGGGAAAGACAGAAGGTATCCATCTATCGCTCCCATCCGCTCCTGAACCCTTTCCCCGTTTTTACGTCCATGTATACACGGAGGACGCGGTGCACATATCACATGCAGCTAGTAACAGGATTAATTAGCTCTTTTTAAAAAACCAACAGATGATATTTAAAGAAACAGAGTCAAGTTTGGCGCAGCGTGAAGGGCGATTCAGTCGTTGTAAGCAGTCTAATTGGATTTTAAAAAGGAGAGAACAACGAAGCGTACATTGACACAGATGCTGTGAGGTGAGCGAAGATTCGGCTACTTACCGCGAAGATTTAAGCTCAGATTTAGGGAGACAAAATCTGCAGCCAGGACGGGAGACGAGCGGTGGGAAACTCCCGCAGGACAAGGGCCGAGGCTTCAACCGGTTTAGTTCCCGGTTTTCGCGGACACCTCTTCCCCGAGACGGACCCGTTTTCCCCTCTTAGCCGCTTGCCACACTGACGAGTAGACCGTAGTCTCGAACGCCGCTGATGCTGCGGGCAAGTTAACGGTTAAGCTAGGTGTGCGACTTCTGGGTGAGGTTTTCAGAGTAAAAGGACAGAAAAAAAATCCACCACTGCAAGACAAACGCCGTCACTATTAACACGTTCACAATTATCTTTAATTTGCTCTTGTTCCCTTCTCCATAAATGTCGTAGCTGTTCATTTGACGTATAACCCCCCATTGGTTAAAATCAATTGACGTACTTCTTTGAGCCAGAGCCTTAGTGCAGTTCATCAACTTCTTTGTTTACCCAAGAACATTTTTTCATGTCGGTCTATTTTATTTTGAAGTTTAAATCCCACTCTTCCGATTTTCCGACCGTGGCTTTCACCATTTCATGTCTCAACAGCAGATCCCGAAAAAAAAATCCCCGGGCACGTGTGTCTACTGTTTTGCGCGTTCACGGCTTCCCCATTTCGTGTCCTGCCCCAAATATAAATTTTATTCTATTCTGTTCTATTCTATTCTACCTTCACCGTTATCCAATCGCTTACCCCCAAATTCCCTCGTGGCTATAATATAAACTCCAATCAGTTTGACTGTTCTTTACATATTAAAGCCTGACCCCTAGTGGTTCATCGTGGTAAATGCAGTTTCAGGACAGTTGCTGCTCCCTTTCATCCAGTAACGAACAACTCAGTGCTCTGCAAAATACAATACAATACAAATACAAACTACAGTACAATCCAGTGTAAGGCCCTGCACTGAGAAGGAAGAAATTACTGCACATTTGTCAATAAAGTTATTCATTCATTCATATTCTCAACCGTAGGGTCGCGGGGGGGGGGGGGGGGGTGCTGGAGCCTATCCCAGCTGTCAGGGCACACCCTGAATTGGTTGCCAGCCAATTGCAGGGAACAAAGAGACAAACAACCATGCACGCCCACACTCACACCTAGGGACCCAGAGCACCCCAGAGAAAACCCATGTAGGCCCGGGGAGAACATGCAAACTCCACACAGGGAGGCCGGAGCTGGAATTGTACCTCTGCACTGTGAAGTCGAGGTGCTAACCACTGGACTACCGGGTCGCGCAAAAGAGTTGTATTCAATTAAATTCAATTTGTAACTTGGGTCACAATAATGAAGTACCTTCGGTTCCTTTCTGAAAATGAATTACTGGCATGTCCTGTTTCCTCAGTCCCTTTTACATCTCACCCTGTTGAATTGGGCCTCCTGGCATCTTATCTAAAGCCAACAGTCTTGAATTTGGGTTTTAAATTGGACGAGCAAATTTGCGCTGCTATTAAATCTATCTCTTTTTTTCCATCCTCGGCAGGTGGTTTAAATAAAAACCTCACCTTTCAAAGAGGCATTCAAAGCATGTACCTTTGTCCCATATCAGCTGCATAACTGTAATTTGCATTTAATTTTATCAGTCCTCCTTCAAATGTCTCCAGTTGGTCAAAAATGCTTCCTCTCACCTCTGAACTGGAACTCATCGGAGGGGGTATTTACTGTAACTGCAATTCTGGCGTCCCTTCACTGGCTCCCTGTAGAGTTCCATTTAAGAATATGTTATTTGTCTTTATTTCTTGAAATGTGTCACGTTCTGCCCGAAGCGATAACAGATCGCTCCGTGCAGAACAAGGAAGTAAAGGGTTGGATCCCCGGAAAGCAGACAACGAAAAAATCTTGTCAAACAAAAAGTGTCTTTAATGACAAAAAACAGAAAGAGCCCGACAGGGAAAAACGGTAACAGAAAACGCTGATCAAATAAGGATCAGGAAAAAACAAAGAAGGAAATCAACTGAAAACGCTCGCGGAAAACAAAACGCGAGGAGGGCCTGAATTGGCGAAGAAAAATACAACAATCCACAATTAGAGCAATAACGCGTATATCGAAAGAAACGGCCGTAAGGCGAGAAGGCAAAGAGTCAATTGTAATAGCGAAAATGGAGCACGAGAGAAATATGGCACGGCGTGGAATTCTCCGGCAGAGAATGAGCTGCCAGAGCCACTTGATAAAGGCCTGATAATCACCCTGGAAATTAAGAACAGGTGTGCAGTAGGCAGAGGGAAAAACCCGCCACCTGCTGGCAGGCACGGAACGTGACAGTACCCCCCCCTCAACGGACGCCTCCCGGCGGACCCCCCGGTTTGGATGGATGAGAGGTGTGGAAGTCGCGCAGAAGGGACGGATCAAGGATCCAGGAGCGAGCCACCCATTGCCGCTCCTCCGGCCCGTAGCCCTCCCAGTCGACCAGGTACTGGAAACCCCTGCCCCTGCGCCGAGAGTCCAGGATGGCACGCACTGTGTACGCTGGACCACCATCGACCACCCGCGGAGGTGGAGGCGGCGTAGGAGAAGGAGCCAAGTCACTGGAAGACACGGGTTTGAGTAGGGAGACGTGGAAGACGGGGTGAACCTTCACGGTGGGTGGCAGCCGGAGCCTGACTGCAGCTGGATTGATGACGGCCTCGACCTCGAATGGTCCAGTGAATCGGGGTCCCAGCTTCGCCGACGTGCCGGCCAGGCGAAGATCCCTCGTAGCCAGCCACACCCTTTGTCCCACCACATAGGAGGGCGCCGGACGCCGCCGACGATCTGCGATCTGCCGGTTCCGGGTCGCAGTGCGGGACAATGCAGCCCGGGCCTCTCTCCACATGTGATGGGCCCGCTTAAGGTGGTGCTGAACGGAAGGGACCTCCACCTGCCCCTCCTGTGATGGGAACAGTGGCGGCTGGTAGCCGTAAGCTGTCATGAACGGTGATCGGCCGGTTGCGGAGGAGACGAGGGTGTTGTGTGCATACTCCACCCATGGTAAGTGGTCGACCCATGATGCGGGACGGTGGAGGCACACACAGCGGAGGGCCGCCCCCAGATCCTGGTTGGCGCGCTCCGCCTGTCCGTTGGACTGGGGGTGGTAGCCGGAGGTCAGGCTGGCAATAGCTCCGAGGGACCGGCAGAACCGCTTCCAGACGCGAGACACAAACTGGGGCCCCCGATCCGACACAATGTCAGTAGGAATGCCGTGGAGGCGGAAAACGTGTTTAACCAGGAGGTCGGCGGTCTCCAGCGCCGACGGCAACCTGGACAAGGGCACAAAATGAGCCGCTTTGGAGAAGCGGTCCACGATCGTGAGCACGACCGTTCGACCCCGGGAGGGGGGAAGGCCCGTAATGAAGTCCAAAGCGATGTGGGACCAAGGACGAGGCGGAATGGGCAACGGTTGGAGCAATCCTGCCGGAGGTTGATTGGAAGACTTGCCGCATGCGCAGGAGGTGCAGGCCTTGACGAACTCCGTCACGTCGCTCCGGAGCTTCGGCCACCAGAACCGCTGGGCGACGAGTTGCACCGTCCAGTTCACCCCCGGATGACATGCCACCTTGGACCCATGTCCCCACTGCAGAACTTCAGACCGCAGGGGCGGAGGCACGAACAGCCTCCCCGCTGGACACCCCGCTGGTACCTGCCCCTCCAGGGCAGTCTGGATACGTTGCTCAATCTCCCATTGGACGACCCCCACGATGCACTGAACCGGGAGGATGGTTTCCGGGGGCCGATCCCCTCCCGTGGGGTCGTGGAGACGGGAAAGGGCGTCGGGCTTGGTGTTCTTCGACCCGGGGGAGTGTGTGTGAATGAAATTGAATCTGGTTAGGAACAAGGCCCACCGGGCCTGACGGGAGTTTAGTCTTTTTGCAGTTCGGAGGTAAGCGAGGTTCTTATGGTCAGTGTAGACCGTGAACTGTTCCTTTGCCCCCTCGAGCCAGTGTCTCCACTCTTGCAAGGCGGAGACAACAGCCAACAGCTCACGGTTGCCTACGTCGTAATTGGCTTCGGCCGCAGTGAGTCGACGGGAGAAGAAGGCGCAGGGGTGCAGCTTCTGGTCGACCGGAGAGCGTTGGGACAGCACCGCCCCCACCCCTGAATCCGAGGCGTCCACCTCTACAATAAAGGGAAGATCGGGGTCAGGATGTTGAAGTACGGGGGGACTGGTAAACGCCGCCTTTAAGTTTGCGAATGCAGCATCCGCGGTATGGTCCCACTTAAATGGGGTCTTAATAGAAGTAAGGCGGGTTAAGGTAAGCGCCTTTTGACTATAGCCGCGGATAAACCGTCTATAGAAATTTGCAAACCCCAAAAAGCGCTGCAGTTCCTCGCGGTTAGTAGGGACCGGCCAGTCTTTGACTGCCTGCGTCTTAATGGGGTCTGCTCGCAACCTACCCCGTTCAATAATAAACCCCAGGAAGGAGATGACGGGGACATGGAATTCACACTTTTCTGCCTTGACGAAGAGCCGGTTTTCTAATAGACGCTGTAGCACCAGCCTAACATGTTGTTGGTGCTCGTGTAATGACCGGGAGAAAATCAAAATGTCGTCCAGATAAACGAAACAGAAAATGTTTATCATGTCCCTTAAAACGTCGTTGATGAGGTTTTGGAATACTGCAGGAGCGTTAGTAAGCCCGAAAGGCATCACCAAATACAGTGCACTCCGCTTAATAGAACACCGGTTAATAGAGTAATCCGCTTAATAGAGCAAAAGGCTCTGGAACAGATTTGCCTAATGCAATTTCCTATAAAGATACTCCGCTTAGTAGAACAGATCTCCGCTTAATAGAACAGGCCGTAAGCAATGAACATTGTAAACTAGTGGTTTTCGAAGTGTAGCTATCGCGATACTGTACCACTATCGCGAGAAAACGCGGTAGTTCTAGCCGTATACAGTAACAGGTAGCACGCGTCACTCCACACATAGACACACGCACGTCACAATGGCTTCAACTTCATTCAAGAGACGAGAGAGAGACGAAGTGTAGCTATCGCGATACTGTACCACTATCGCGAGAAAACGCGGTGGTTCTAGCCGTATACAGTAACAGGTAGCACGCGTCACTCCACACATAGACACACGCACGTCACAATGGCTTCAACTTCATACAAGAGACGAGGGCTATCACCTGCGGATAAGAAGGACATACTCAGACGATACGATGCATTGCCGGATTCTCAGAAGGTACGCCTGCGGTTTCCAGGACTTCCCTCTTATCCAGCGCATTGAGCGGGAAGTCAACCGCAAAATTACGGACTCCTGTTTCCAGACAAAAGTAACGAAATTTTTCTCGTGATTTGAGATGTTTGACTGAAGTTGATTAAAGTTGTTGTTTGATTAAAGATATGGACGTCCACAGTCGAAATATCTCTTCTAACTCGTCAGCAGGGGGTTTTCTGCGTGCATAACTTGGTCGTCGACGTGTCTGAAGGTGTACCTAATAAAGTGTCTCCGGTTAATAGAAACCCCGCTTAGTAGAACAGAAGCGCTTCGGCCCAATGGTGTTCTATTAAGCGGAGTGCACTGTACTCGAAATGGCCCAGAGGGGTCTTAAAAGCGGTCTTCCATTCGTCACCCTCTCTGATACGGACCGAGTGGTAAGCGCTGCGCAAATCTAGTTTTGAGAAGACTGTGGCGGATTGCAGTGGGGCAAAGGCGGAATCCAACAAAGGTAGTGGGTATCTATTCTTTATGGTTATGTCGTTTAACCCACGGTAGTCGACGCAGGGTCGCAGGGTCTTGTCCTTTTTACCCACGAAGAAAAAACCCGCCCCTAACGGTGAACGTGATGGTCTAATGAGACCTGCAGCGAACGAGCTGTTGATATACTCCGTCAACGCCTCGCGCTCAGGCTGGGACACCTGATACAGCCGCGAGGTCGGCAACGGAGCGCCCGGCTGCAGGTCTATAGCGCAATCGTAGGGGCGGTGTGGGGGCAAAGAACACGCGCGATCCTCGCTGAAAACCTCCTTGAGGTCCCGATAGCAATCCGGCACTCCGTCAAGGCAGATCTCCTCGGGGGGTGTGACACGATCGTACCCCCCGACGGCTGACTGTAAGCAGTGTTGATAACAGTATGGGCTCCAACTATCTATGGCTGGGCGCGCCCAGGAAATTACGGGGTTATGTACCTTGAGCCAGGGTAAACCGAGGATGATAGGGGCGTTACGGGACCGCATTACGAGGAAGCGACGGTGCTCGACATGGTTACCGGAAAGTTGGAGCTTCAATGGCTCTGTTCTATGTGTAACGACCGCCAGGAGACGCCCATCGAGATCACGAACCCGCTTCCTATCGATTAGTTCCTCCAGAAAACAACCCAGTTCGGATGCGAGATCAGTGTCCATCAGGCAGTCATCCGCCCCTGAGTCAGGGCCCGAACCCGCCTCGACCGGGACCCACCAAATATCTCCCTATTGAGCTCCAGTCTGTTGGGGTGTCCCGGTCGCATTTCGATACGGTTAGACTCGGGGGGTGACCCGCGGGATCGTGACTCACAGTACTCGGGGTGGGCGTGAAACGACGATCCTGGATAGCTGGTAGTGGCGTGAGGAGATGGTGGGACGCTGTCATTCGTCGCCCGATCGCGGAGACGACGACTTCTTCCCTCCATACCAACGTCTTTACCTCCCAGTTGCATCGGTTTCTCCGTGGGTGCTGTCTCCCGGACTCGGGAGTGGTCACCGAGCCTTGCAGCCCTGAGTACTCCACGCTGTTCCTCACGGTGCGCAGTGCGTCGGAACGGAAACCGATCTCCTCCACGCTCCCTCAGGCGATTGTCCATGAGGAGGGCGAGGTCGATCAGCTCCTCCAGGTCGGTGCTGTGGTCGCGGGTAGCCAGCTCGTCCTTGAGTTGCGTGTTCAGGCCACGGCGAAACAGTCCACACAGTGCTCGATCGGCGTGTCCGCTTTGTGCTGCCAGAATCCGGAACTCGATGGAGTAGTCCGCGACCGATCGTTCTCCCTGGTGGAGGGCGAGTAGCCGACCCTCTGCCTCTCGGCCGCGCACGGGATGGTGGAACACCCGGCGAAATGCTGTCACGAACTCAGGGAACGACGATCGGAGATTCGGCTTGGCGTCGCTGGTCGCAATCGCCCATGACGCCGCCGGACCTGTCAACAAACTCATAACATAGGCCACTTTGGCGGCATCATTAGCGTAGGCAGACAGCTGTTGGTCGAATATGAGTGAGCACTGGTGAAGGAAGTGACCACACTGCCCATGCTCACCCCTGTAACGAGGGGGGTGTGGAAGCGATGGTTCCCTCGACATAGTGGTATGTGAGGGGGGCGCTTCCGGGGTGGTCGGACGGCCCCCGGAGGGAGGGCGTCTCCGTTCCTCCACCCGCACTAAACGAGGTTCGAATTCGTCGAACCGATGAGCCAGCATGGAGACCGCGCCTCGGAGTTCCGAAATGGCTTGGCCCTGCTGACTCATCTGTTGCTCTTGTCGGGTAAGAGCGGACAATATTTTCTCGATATCTGCGGGATCCATGGTGGCCGGAGAATTCTGTCACGTTCTGCCCGAAGCGATAACAGATCGCTCCGTGCAGAACAAGGAAGTAAAGGGTTGGATCCCCGGAAAGCAGACAACGAAAAAATCTTGTCAAACAAAAAGTGTCTTTAATGACAAAAAACAGAAAGAGCCCGACAGGGAAAAACGGTAACAGAAAACGCTGATCAAATAAGGATCAGGAAAAAACAAAGAAGGAAATCAACTGAAAACGCTCGCGGAAAACAAAACGCGAGGAGGGTCTGAATTGGCGAAGAAAAATACAACAATCCACAATTAGAGCAATAACGCGTATATCGAAAGAAACGGCCGTAAGGCGAGAAGGCAAAGAGTCAATTGTAATAGCGTAAATGGAGCACGAGAGAAATATGGCACGGCGTGGAATTCTCCGGCAGAGAATGAGCTGCCAGAGCCACTTGATAAAGGCCTGATAATCACCCTGGAAATTAAGAACAGGTGTGCAGTAGGCAGAGGGAAAAACCCGCCACCTTCTGGCAGGCACGGAACGTGACAAAATGGGCTCATACCTTTCCTCTCTATGCTCCTCCCCTACCTGCCCGTAGCCTGAGGTCAGTGAACCAGCTACTGGAGGTACTGAGGACGAAGTGAAGGCTAAGAGTTAATCGGGACTTTTCCATTGCTGGTCCCTCCCTTTAGAATGACCTTCAACGTCAGGTTGTTTTTTATGTTATGAATTCATTCTTTAAACTGTCTTTGTTTCCTCCGACGTTACATTACAACAACATGCCCACTCTGTCACAGTGAAATACCAATGGCTATTTTATATACATGGTGGGCCAATAAAATGTTAGCAGTTTTTAATCATATGCAGGTTTTTGAAATGACGATGTATTACAAATAAACAAATAAATACCGGTACATAAGGATTTACAGATTTGGAACAGAAATATTAAATTAACATTTGTTACCACTTTGTCTTTTGTTTGATATTATGGTCAATCCACGCTCATCTTCCGGAGATTACAGCTGTAACGAGCACATTGTTAAAACACTTTGTTAATTTATAAGGCCAATGTGCACTTGGCACCAGGATACTGGGCTCTCCTATCTCAGGGTGTTAACGTCACCAAGGTGTTTAAAAGGCTCTTCCATGGAAGGGCACTGGGCCTGAATAAAATCCGCCCAATATTCTTAAAAGCCTCTTCAGGCCACTACAGAGCTTGCTGATGAGCTGATCATTTGAATCACGTGCGTTGAGATACATCCATCCATTTTCTGAACCGCTCAATCCTCACTCGGGTTGCAGGGGGTGCCGTAGACCATCCCTTCGGGCAGTAGGCGGGGAACACCCTGAACCGGTTGCCAGCCAACTGCAGGGCACACACAGACACAAACAAAAAAACATTCGCGCTCCCACCCACATCCAGGGACAACAGGGATCGAAAACAGGTAGGATATGGCTCTTTAGGAACCGGAGTTCCCTAAACCAGATTAAAAGTATTTTCAGCCTCATCCTGGTGCAAATTACAGTGTAATCTTAAATTGGACTGCTCATGTCCTTTTATGGAACATGGATGGTGATTATGTTGCACAGTATTGATTTGCAGTGTTGGGTGAGTTACTTCCAAAAATAATATACAGTATTTCATATTGCTGGTTTCTTGCATTTAAAAGTATAACTTTTCTTTACAATTTGCCATTCGTGCCAAACTCCAGTACTCAAGAGCCACTACCTTGCATGTTTTATATGTTTCCCTCCTCCAACACACACCTAATTTAAATGAACAGGATAGTGATAGATCATTGATTTACAATTATTCGTCTCACAGCGGAAACAGACAGAGAGACGGACAGGCTATAGGAGACAAAAAAAAATAGGAGAAAAAATATCACTTTGTAAAGAGATCCAGATCCGACCTGAACGCATCTTTTTTTTTCTTTATTAAACACACACACACACACACGCGCGCGCACACACACACACACACACACACACACACACACACACACACACACACACACACACAATCTAGAATTCAGTCAGTTGGAATTGTTCTTACTATACGGGGACAAAGGTTCGAGATGAACTGAATAAAAAATCTAAACAATAAACGAGTACCGCACATTTCTTATTTCATGGGGCATAATGTAGTTCGACCAACTGAGTGGCCGTAGAGTGACATCATCGGCCAGCACAGGACCTTTGCCCAGATTTATATTAAAAAAAAAAAAGCCCTCCACCCAGAGCCAGACTAATTTGCATTTACTCGGTAACGGTCAATCAAAGTGATCCTCATTTTGCAGACGACAATTCATTTCATTTTATTGTTTATTTGAAAGGACGGTGCACACTGAAGAACACTTGTACAATTCCTGTGGAGATGTGCCGAGATAGCATACAGCTGAGCCCATTTACATTCTACATTTTACATTCTAAGAACTGACAAGAATAGCAGTTGAGAAATGGTTTGTGTAGACATGTCCTGACCCTTTCCCAGTCTTTTGCTCCCCTGCATATGATTGTGCGCTCATACACCACTCGCCTTACTCTTGATTATCGTTTGTAATCATTTGCTTCGGGCAATGGTTCATTTCTTTATGCACACACGACACCACCTGGTGGCCATATGTATAATTACATGCACCTGGAGCTGGCCCACACAACGTGTGATGATGCACTGATGCATGGCAAACCTGTCGAACATCGGGAGTAGTTCCTGAATCAGTCACGTGGTACATCTGCCAGCGAGGCTTTGAACTTCTGGCAGGTGTAGCTCCTCCCCAAATTGAAGCAAGCCATCATACACGAATTGCGGAAACGCCCCTTTCATTACTTGATACATACACATTGGAAGTCTCGCCACGTCTCGGAAAATCACTTCAGAAGTTTAAATGTATTTAAAGTATGTGAGAGGTGTACAACTACATTTAAAAGTTTTTGGCCTCTATGTTGCAGATTTTTGTGGATCGCGGGTGGCTTTGGAGCTTTTCTCTTGAGATAAATGGGATTTATTAATAGATAATTATGGTCTAAATATGAATGCTTAAGTGGGTTTCTAGTGTAATCTTAATAAAATTTTCACCTAAAGTACAAGCGTGCAAAACTGAATTAAAGGTTAACATTGTCTCACATCCCTGAAAATGGCTGGCGACCGACCACCACTGGGTGTCCTGCGGCTCTTTCTCAAAGATGGTGAGGTATGCTCCACTGGACCCATGATCATAATATGGAGAAACGTTATAGAAAATTGATGGATAGCTGTCTCAATCACTTTAAGGTAGTGTACGTGCTGAAAACAGCTACAATTAGTAATTGCAGTCATTCCAGATTGTCACAAAAGATCCAACTGTAGACAGATGGTTATCACTGGAGAGGATTTTAGGAGGTACAAAGGCAACAATAGGAAATACAAAACCTTCAATCAGTACCTGACTAATAAGCACAGTAGCGTCCCATGCGACAGTGGAAACAATGTCCAAATGTCACGCTGTAGTACTTTAATGCAAAAGATCTGCAGCAATTGCGTGACCTGTCACTACTGTCTGCCATGTTGGATTTTCATCAAGGCAGATCAAAAGAGATTTACTGTAGCTATCGGGTGTATGGATAGTATGACTCTACTCTCTGTGAATTTGCATGAAGTCGTGGAAGCCAAGGTATATATTGCTGGTATCCAGCGGAATCCGTGCCTCTCCGTAACTTTTCAGGAAACCAAAATAACTGTTGAGTCATTTGCATTATCAAAAGAGCAAGCCATTTACAAATATATAGCAGTCAAACATTTGTAAAAATGACACTTGTGGATGGACTAACAATGTCGATTTGTGGAGGAAAAAAACATTTCATTGACTACATTTTGATTTGGGAGGTTTCAGTCTGACACTTGACCTTCTTCCCGAAGGTAGGCAAAACTTTCACATGATGGTAATTGAGGGAAAAAAAAAGCCTCATAAACTTGGTTTCAATTTGAGTTTTCTCTTTCATATTGTTGAAACGTGTATTTTGTGTGGTGTCTTGCGGCCACATGTTCTACAAGGCCAGTCAGGTTCATTGACATCCTTTTTTTTTTTAACATGTTTTGGTTAAAGTGGGTATCGAGAGTTACAGTGACAAGATGTATGTGACTTTTTGGGGGTTTGTGAGTAGTACAGCTGACTCTGCTGTCAGCTGCTTGACAAACAATAGACCTGTTTTCCAAACTGTATGTATGTAAATAAGATGACATGAAAAACCAAGTGTTCTTGAAGGAATTAGATTGCATTGAGGTGTTTGTGTGAAAAGTGAATGTATGCATTATATATGTCCATGTAATGTATATATGTAAAAAAAAAAACTTCCCCAATGTGAAAGACAATGTCTCACCGATTTATGTGATTACAGAGCTGCAAAAAAAAAAAAATCTCCAGGGTTTCCCTATCCGTCCATGTCCACTCATTTTTGTCGCAGGCCACATTGTAGTTATCATTTCCCTTTGAGGGCCGTTTAGAATTTAGGGAAACCATATAAATGTTTCATCCCTTCCACATATTACATACAGAGCACACAACAATTTGATGAATAATTAGTTTTAAAATCAGAAATCAATAATAATGACTGTTATTGTGGATGACATATGACAATTTGAAAATTTGGTTCAGACTTTAGGAAGCATCACATTTGACGTGCTTGACTTGCTTTCGTGGGCCACATAAAATGATGTGGTGGGCCAATCTGGCCCACCGGGCCTTGACTTTGACACCCGAATGCTCTACAGGAAATGTACTGGAGTATGTGATGTTCATTGTTTTGTGTCCATATTCTTCTGTCTTTTTTGCTGCCATGTTATTTTGAAAGTGGCCCAAAGACTCTGACATACCACTGAACATCTGAACATCCATCAGGTGATGAATGCTATCCATCTTTATGAATATCGCGCTTGAACGATGCTGCAGCTGTAACGACGCGCTTTACAGAATATTTGAAATAAAATAACAAAAATAATACAGCCGAACATATAAACTATTTGTCAGTTTCAAAATGAGGATAAAGCATTTCCTTTGACCACAAATGTTATTACTATGGGTTTTAAATTATTTGAATGCAATTACAATTAAGGAGGATTTGTTCATTGGCATTGCATCAGACATGATTCAGACCTTATGTCTCATGGCACTTGTAGGTTGCCATTAACACTCATATTCACACCTATTAAGCAAATGTGAGCCTTTGATGAACTCAACATGCATGTTTTTGCAACACTGGATGTAGGCCAGCATATTCAGAGAAAACCCACATAAACATGGCGAGAAACTTCACACGTGAGGGCTTAAGATTGGAACCCAGAACCTCTTGACTGTGATTCAGACATTTTAACCCTCGCACACACTTATGGTCCAATGTATTTAAGTAAAATGTCAGACTTTACAATTCCAATGCTGTTTTGGTGAAAGTTATTCCAATCATTAATATTGTAACATCACTGATCACTTTCAGATTAAAGCAACTAGTATACGGTACTATTAAATATATTACCTTTTGTATGATAAACACAGCTTGATAAGGTTATGTGTTGAATGTGTTGTTTTGATCACCTGTAATTGGCACACCTTCCGTGAGGTGTCATGTGACCTTCTTTTGTCAGAGGAGGTCTCATTAGCTTAGAATGTGCTTGTGTCTAATGAGTAGACTAGTATGGTCCCTCAGGACCAAATTAGTTTTTCAGAAAATCAGTATCAGTTTATGAATGGGTGTGGCTGTCAGGAGAGTCAGTCAAATCACGTGACGCACTTTGATACTGGTCCTCGGTGTGTTTTAGTGTGATGTTTGACGTTTCTTTTTTTTCTGCAGAGGATGAGTCAACTAGTCCAAATGTATTTTATAATTGTATTTTTTGGCATTGTGATAATATACAATACTTAAAATGTATTGATATATTGTTAACATTGATTTGACTTTTTGAAGTCCTGTTGGGTTCTTTTTCAAAACAGGCCATGGGCACCTGACTTTATGAGCAAATTAGTCTGAGGTCACAAATGATCTGGAAACCTTGGTTTACATTATTTTATTATAATTGTATTTGTTTTGTTTTCCTTGAATAAAACATTATTTAATAAAGTACCAATGAATGCTTGCATTTTTAGTGTATTCATTCGACCATAATTGTTGACTTGAAAATAGTTTACCGTATTTGATGACTAGTTTTCTAAATGTGCCCTGCAATGTAAGAGGATACTATTCAACACATTCACATGAAATTCAACAATATACTCTTAATGATGAATTAAGCAATGATGAGTAAAATCTAAATACATTTTACCTGTGAAAGTACTATACTTTGGTTAAAAATCTCACACAGTATGCAGTACACTTTATTTGAATGCACATGTAAAAAACAGTGAAGCACATTTTACATATGTAAATACTATACTCTAAGCAGACGGTGCAGTGTATAAACATTTTTGGAGACAAACTAAATATTGTGCAGCTAAAAGTGAAATGAGGGAATCACACAGTTGCACATGAACAGAAAGTCACAAATGCAGTTTTGCCTGCGCTGTATGTGACGACTGGTGTGGTGCTTAAAATTGTTTGACAAAATGAAAATGTGATAAAATGAGCAATGAAGTGCAATTTTAACACTGAAACAAAACAAAAAGGTAGCACGACGTTTTATACATATTTTTCTCACATTTTATTAGCTAAACACAAGTAACGGTTGAATCTACATTATGTTGGGCTGCTGAAAGTCAGGCTTCAGAATCTGCAGTGTCACAATGAGCTTCATGGATTTTCTAAACCAGGGATAGAAAATGGCATAGATCATTGGATTCAGACAGGAGTTTAAGTAGAACATGCTGATAATAAAGGTTGCAGATGACGCATTGAGCAGTGTGTTCTGTCCCGAGATGGCGACGCAGAAATACGGCATGATACACACAATGAACACTACCACCAACAACCCGAGGGTCCTGGCTGCTTTCAGCTCAGAACTTTTGATGGCTGGACCCTGCAACGTGATGCTCCCCACACGGGAGTGCATAGCCCGTGCATGAGAAACAGCCACCATAAACACTCTAATATACAGAATAACAATGACAGTGATCGGGCCTATGAAGGAGATAAAGAGGTCCGTCATTCCTGCGGCGTATGAGACTACATTCACGCACTCTCCGACACAGGTGTTGAACCTGCCCGGTTGCTTCAGATTATCCATGGAAAACAAAGAGTTGAAGACAAATGACGCCGACCAACATAAGAGAACAGAGATATCTACCCTGGTTTTTGTAACCTTGATGGTGTAACACAGAGGGTCGCAGATAGCCAGGTAGCGGTCGATTGATATGAACACCATGCTTCCTATTGAGGCGGATGTGACAGAGTGATCCACAACAAAATACAAAACACACATCAAGTCACCGAAGAACCAACAACCTCCAAGGAGAGAAATCGGAAACAACATGAGGAAACCCACCAGCAAATCGGAGATGGCAAGAGAAAGCAGCAGGAGGTTAGTGGGGGTGTGCAGCTGCCTAAAACATACAAAAAAACTTATTATTATTATTATTATTATTATTATTATTATTATTATTATCAGTCATCAATTGTGAATGTACAATTAGCACTTTAAGCATTACTTAAAGTGGGAGATGGAGATGATGACAAGCAGGTTCAGAGTGACGGTGATCAGAGACATAGCCGATAGGAGGATGTAGGCGGCGATCGGGTGAGGACGCTGTGTCTTGCTGCAGGAAGCGTTGACGACCAGTGGGAAGCACAACTCAGCTTCCACTGAGGTCTCCATTATCAGGGTGTAACGAAATGATCCGGGTCGGTGTGAATCCCACGTAGGGAAGGATAAAAAATAAAATAAAATAAGAAAATACAAATGGAAATTGCTTGTCTCAAAAGGACAAGAGAATCAAATCAGGACAAATACCAACTGAGAACAACTTTCTCAACAAAATGACTGCATACAAGAAGAAACAGAAAGCAATAAACAAGGAAGAAGAGCAACAGAGCAAAAATCTGTAACATGTAGAAAATTGCACATGAATAATGACTTGACCAAGGCAAATTATCCAACAGTCAGTGCTCGGCAGGAGAGTCCTTAAATAGTGGTTTGATTGATCATGCCGTGAAACAGGCGCGTAGCTGGAAAGATTGGAACACCTGCGTCACCTGCTGGAGACTAAAAGAATCTGAATCATGACACACAGGGAAGCAGTGGATGAGCCGCCCCCACTTTGACTGGACTTGGCTTTTTATTTTATACCATCTAATAAACACCACGTCATACCCTGCATCACCTTTTGCACCTTCTTCATCATTTTTTTCCCGTTCACCATTCTCCCATACTTTGCTGTTAGTATTATTTTGGGATCAATAACTATTGGTAGTCATAAAGGCTTTGTGATAAAGCCTCTAAGATCCCTATAGCCGATGAGTTGGGCAAGAAGTAGAGGCGACGTATAAAGGGAACTCAAATTCAACATGGTTTACATAGTTTCAAGTGGCTGCCAACTCATTAAGTGTGAAATTAAAGTACCAACTTGGTTTTTTTCGTTAGCAAATTTATCAAAATATGTTCAATCGTGAAACAATCTGAATTTTGCAGCAATTTGCTAATTATGATAATGCAACTGAGAAGTTATTGTTTGCTCATACCATCCACAGTCAGTCAAAAGTGTTAGGGTGGTTCTGTTAGTGACCAACAGGTGGCTCTTTAGGGCTCCTCCTGCAGTGGCACACCTGTTGGTCATTGTGTCATTAGTTAGTGTTTGGTTAAAAGGACTCCCTGCCCGACCAGTCGGTGTCGGATCATTGTGTGTGTCTCTGTACACATGTCTGTTTTGTTTTTGTCACAGGTTTTTTGTTATTTGTTACTTTTTTTTCTTGTGGTCTTTCAGGACTTTGAGCTTTTGAGTTAGTTTCTCCAGTGTACCCCTGTTTGCAGTTTTGTTAAATACATGTTAGTCGCTCCTCCCTGCTTTTTGGGATCCACTACTCCACCATCACGCAAAACGTGACAAAAGGCATACAACCTCAATACACTCATTCAACCAAGTCTAAATAAAATGTATGTGAGTAGAATTAGGAAAATGAACTGTGCTCAAGAAAACTAAAATAAACCCTGTATTATATTGGATATTATTTTTTACAGAGCCTTTATGCATCCAAAACGAGTTGCTTTGCTTCAATAGTTTGTATAATTTAAAAACACTTAATAAATCAACAAAACCAAAATGTGGTATGCACCCTGAACATGAAAAATAAACCCCATAAGATTAGAAGTAACTTTTTTTTAAGCGCTGTAAAAATACAGTATGTTGCAAAGAACAGCGTTTTGGATGTGTGGTTCTGTTTCTTTGAGTTCTTGAACTTACAAATTTGTCAATGCATCACTGAACCAAATGTGGAAATGAGTGGCAGAGAAAGAGAGTGTGTGTGTGTGTGTGTGTGTGTGTGTGTGTGCGTGTGGGAGAGAGAAATTAAATGGATGAATGCAAGTCACTGTAATTATTTAACTTACTTATCAATAGTCCCCTTCGAAAGTATTGGAACGGAAAGGTCAATTGCATCACTTTTGTTGTATATACTGAAAATTATTTTGAGTATTAGACTAAAGGACGAATATGAGACAAATGTTCAGATTCAGAATTCCAGCATTTCATTTCATGGAATTTACATTTAAATGTGTTAAACAACGCAAGAGAGAGCTCCAGTAGTCGACTGCGGTTAGTGTGTCAGTCTCACAGTGCTGAGGTGCAGGGTTGGATTCCGGCTCCAGCCTTGCTGTGTGGAGGGGTTTTTTTGCAGCTCAATAATCACATAAATCGATGAGACACTCTCTTTCATATTGGGGAAGAGTGTGACAATTACATGGACATAAATAATGCAGGGGTGGCCCAGTGGCCGAGTGGTTAGCCCGTCGACCTCACAGTGCAGAGGTCGTGGCCTCGATCCTGGCTCCGGCCTACCTGTGTGGAGTTTGCATTTTCTCCCTGTGCCTGCATGTATTTTCTCCGGTTTACTCCCACATTCCAAAAGCATGCGTGGCAGGCTGATTGAACACTCAAAATTGTCCACAGGTGTGAGTGTGAGCACAGATGTTGATTCGTCGATGTGTGCCCTGAAATTGCCCTGCAGGGTGTACCCCGCCTTCTGTTCAAAGACAGCTGGGATAGGCTACAGCACGCCCCGTGACCCTTTTGAGGAGAAGTGGATCAGAAAATGGATGGATGGATGTAATAATGTATTTATTCATAGTTATGAATTATTATCCCGGTAGTCCAGTGGTTAGCACGTCGACTTCACAGTGCAGAGGTACCGGGTTCGATTCCAGCTCCGGCCTCCCTGTGTGGAGTTTGCATGTTCTCCCCGGGCCTGCGTGGGTTTTCTCCGGGTGCTCCGGTTTCCTCCCACATTCCAAAAACATGCGTGGCAGGCTGATTGAACACTCTAAAATTGTCCCTAGGTGTGAGTGTGAGCGAGGATGGTTGTTCGTCTCTGTGTGCCCTGTGATTGGCTGGCGACCGATTCAGGGTGTCCCCCGCCTACTGCCCGATGACTGCTGGGATAGGCTCCAGCACCCCCCGCGACCCTAGTGAGGATCAAGCGGTTCGGAAGATGGATGGATGGATGAATTATTATGAAACATCACAGGTATAAAGTATTATGCATGGTAAAATTTGCATTGCGCAATAAAATTAAAAAGAAAATATTTCCCCAACCGGACATGTTTGGGAAAAAAAATCATTAAACCTGTGTCAAAAATACATTTAAAATTTGCTGATGACCAGTCCATCCATGCCTTATCTGAACCTCCTTATCCCCACGAGGATTGCAGGTGTGCTGTACATTACATGAGCTGTAATAGTCATCTTACCAGAGAACATATCCCATGAGTTTTCTTTCTTTTTTCTTTTTTTTCAGTAAAATAATAGAGGACTACCAAACAGCTACACTGTATTAACCCTAAACTCTTACTGCCTTTTATTGTCATACCCATCAGATCAGATGCGGCAAATATTTCATAATGATGAAGATTATTTCTGAGTGCGAACCTTACAAATGTAAAAAAAATCCAAGGGGTGCAAAGGCGATATTGACAAATCTAAAGAGAAGTAATTTCATAGTATCACAAAAGAGAAACAATTATTTGTATGTGGAAAACAGATGCAACAGTCAAAATGGTCGAACACACATTATTTTTTTATTTACAGTTCTTTTGGGTTCCTCCTGAAAGACACATCTTGTACTTTCACAATTTTTTTGCTAAATGCTTTTTTCAATCAATAACACGACAAACTAAAAAAATTCAAAGACAAAACAACAGAGGTCTTTCAATGGAGAATGTGTTTGGACCGAGACAAGTTGAATTTTGAAAGGATGCACGCTTGTTTCCAGCACAAACCAAATCACTAAATAAAAGAGCAATGACTCTCAATACCAAATGATCAACATTTGAATGAAAATGGAGAATTGTTCGATTCTGCACAGCATGCTGGTTTGTCTACATTATGTTGGCCTGACTGGAATCAGGCTTCAGGATCTGCAATGTCACTATGATCTTGATGGACCTTCTGAACCAGGGATAGAAAATGGCATAGATCAGTGGATTCAGACAGGAGTTGAGGTAGAACAAACAGATGATAAAGGCCGCAGATGACGCATTGAGCATGACATCCTGGCCAGAGATGGCGATGCAGAAATATGGCATGATGCATGCAATAAATACCACCACCACAACACCCAAGGTCCTGGCTGCCTTCAGCTCAGAACTCTTGATAGTTGGGATGCGCAATGTGACGATCCCCACGTGGGATCGAGTGGCCCGGGCATGAGACACAGCCACCACAAACAGTCTCACATACAGAAAAACAATGACAGCGAGTGGACATATGAAGGAGAAAAAGAGGTCCGTCATTCCTACAGCGTACGTGACCACAATCACACACTCACCTACACAAGTGTGGAACTTGCCAGGTTGCTTCAGAGAGTCAAAGAAACAAAGACAGTGGAATACTAACGAAACAGACCAACACAGAAAAACACAGATTTGAACTCTTAGTTGAGTCACTTTGATGGGATAACGCAGAGAGTCACAGATAGCCAAGTAGCGGTCGACTGATATGAGCACCATGCTTCCTATTGAGGCAGACGTAATCACATAATCCAGAATATAGTACACAACACACATCAAGTCACCAAAAAACCAACACCCGTCAAGAAGATGAATCTGAAACAACATGAGGAAGCCCACCAAGAAGTCTGAGGCGGCCAGAGAAAGGAGCAGCAGGTTTGTGGGAGTATGTAGTTGCCTAAACAAAAATAAATACTTATTATAACCTCTGGATTTGGACATAAGGCAGGACAGTACAAGTTTTTAAAAAAAGCACAATGCATTACTTGAAGTGAGAGATAGAAATGATGACCAGCAGGTTCAGAGTGAAAGTGATGAGAGAGATGGCAGACAGCAGCATGTAGGCGAGAGCGGCGACCAAAGGAGGACGCTGCGTCTTCCTGCAGGAAGTGTTGACGAGCAGAGGGAAGCACAGTGCGTCTTGCTCCTGCATTGCCATCATCAGGGAGAGCAGAAGAGGACTTGCCCCTCAACTCGGCCAGCTCTTTCTTCAGGGCGATATTCATACCGTCGGTCCATAGCATATGACTGTGGCTACGCCTCTTTCTCAGCCGCAACATCATAATCCTCCCATACTTTGACGTCAATATTCTTTGGGGATCAAAGAGACTGAATCACAGCTTGACTTGCCAAACTGACCAAGTAGAATCTTTCTGTGGATCATCTTTGCGCAATCAAATCATATCCATATCAGCATGGACAGTCTGTTCATGTGCTTGTGTCAATGGTATGCCACTGAATACCATGGGACAACCACAAGGTTCTGTTGATTTAAAACCCGTTCCCGGATGTTGACAACCCTGTTCTCGAGCCCTCTTGGCATCAGTTGTTGCAAACTTTTATGTGACATGTCACGGAGAAAGGGTCAAAGAACCGTTGGGCACGTGCTCAGTTAGCATTGATGTTAGTACGCCACAATGATGTGCGCCACAATGGTAAACATCAAATTAGCTAACGTGCGGGTGTGGGCACTCACATGTACACATACACAAGGATGAAACGGTTTTTGTATCCCATTTCAACGTTTTTATTCGATTGTATAAGTTTGGTTCGCATGGATTTATTAATGAGGCATCATAGTCAGTCTCGCTAGCAATGCGCTCGGTTAACAGCTAACCTTTCTTGAGATGACCAAATCTTAAATCCACATCAGTCGATGTGCTGCATGCTGGACGTCTTTAATACCTTGGGCTCTTATTCAAGAGAGTGCTGCTTTGTTGAGCCACGGTACCCGTTTCACAAAATGTGGTAGGCGGAGGGCAGATTTCATTCATTTGAAGATAACGTAAATAGCATAGCTCGCAGTTTTCAATAGCGTTCAAACTTGCCTGCAAATGTGGAAGCGTATACTTTCGCTTATATCTTGTGTTTCGCCATGTAAAATGAACATCAAACGCTAAACGTTGCTTTCACCAACAGCTGTTGCATATCTTTGCGTGAAATTGGCTAAAGTTGTAGCTTTGCGCACGATTGGTTCTATTGACATGCTGCTGCGTTGCCCACACGTTTAACCATTTTTAAAATGTCATTTTTATAAAATGTGTAAGAATGACGAGTACCAACAAACAAAATCTGATGAAAAAAAAAACGACAAAACTTACAAGATCTAGGTCCTCCATTGCCGGGGATCATTGATCACAAAAACTAAAGCACATACTCCATCTCGGCGCACCACCTAAAGTCAGAATCATTGACATGATCATTACAAACTTTACTCCTTTGTTTGATCCATTCCATTTCTTATGATTTGCTGGATTCTTCAAGTTTCATGTGAAAATGACACCCGGCAAATCAGAAAACATTAGCATTCAGTTTGCGTTTCCCCATGTTGTTGACGCTAACAGAGTCTTGAATTTCTGAAGTTAAAAAATGGACCGCTGAATACCATTTTTTTGTACTGCTTATTAAATGCAGAATTATAAAATAAGTACCAATGTCTGTTTCTTTGCTTGGGTCTTTTAAGCAGACACACCAGCAGCAGACAAATTCCCTCACATGTGAAGTTATTTCGTACTCTTTAATGGCAACTAATGTTCTGCAAGGGTTCATCCCTGGAGGTGCAACTCATCATTGACCTGTCAGCTGTTCTCTCTAACTTTTGTTTTCAACATGTCACTTGAGATTAGAGCCTAAACACTTGAGGAGATCTTTTGTCTCGAGACATTTGAAACATGCGGCATGCTGCTCTTCACACAAACACTAAAGCAAGAAACAGACTTTTAGCAGCTTAGTAGAGAGCAGCAAATTGTGCAAAGTGAAACACTGAACAGATGCACACAAATGTTCGCAGTTAGGCACCTGTGGATTTGCATATGTGTAGTTTTATTCAAATTTATTTTCAATATTTGTATTTGTTTTTTTATTCCCCCCTCCCATGTTTTTCATGGAAAACTGGAATTGAATGTTTCCCAGCATTTTTTGCAGAACTGTTTTAATTTAATTTAATTTTTTCCCCCAATGTATTTTAATGGAAGCGACTCGAGATCACAGTAGATATAATTTGAAATATTTTTATTTCAAGGATTTTATTATACGAGGCTCGGACGCTCCGTGTCTTTGGTCGCGCACATTTGTGTGACAAAAGTAAAATTTTAGTCAGATTCCTGTCTTTGTTCCGGGTTGAAGTATCTCAAAGGTATCGCAGAAGTTGTGTAGCAAATTCAGAGTGATATTGTAGTCTCAGAAATGACTTTCAAATGATGGTACTGTATTTATTTGGAAGTAACTTGCTCAGCACTGGTAGTTACGCAATGAAACGTTCCACAATGTGACAGCATACATTATTTGTGCAAGTTACATAACAACTTGTGACAAGCGCTGCTCAACAAAATCTTAACTTTTCACCTTCCAGTCTTGAGATAATTGGTAGCTTAACCAAGACACACCAATGACAACAACACTTTTGAAATGGAATGTTCAGTGACACAAGACTTTTTCCAAGCATCTGTGACAAAGACGCATAATGACAGAGACTGAGCCAGTGTGTCTTGAACACAGCGAGAAGAGGAAACCAGGCAAACCACAACATCCAGGCTGAAGCGGAGAAGGTACGAACGCCCAAACTCAATATTTCTAAAGGTACATTTTAACATTTATCTGCTCGACTAAGCATCATCCAGGATCAAGAAGTGATTTAATGTGGACTGCTACTATTTCACTGACCTCTCTGAGTGTTGCCAATTTAAAAAAGGATTGAGGAATGTTCAAATTGCATCGGCCAAAATTGAAATCTTCTCATCGGACTCCTGTGAGAAGTGAGAAATTAATCGAGCAAAACAATAAACCACAGAGACTCAGGCGCTAATACAAATTTCTCTGTTCAACAATTCAAGGTAATCACGATAATTTGACAATTTAATCAAGTATGGCACATTATTAGCTTGTCAATAAAGTATTAGAAATGTGTGCATTATAATCACAATTACAAATATAATTTGAGATGACCTTATTGTGATGGAGGGTTTGTGTGTCCCAATGACTCTAGGGACTCGAAACTAGGTATACATTTTCGATAGTTTTATATCCCATCCAGTTCCTTTTCAACAGTCAGTATAGGCAGAACTTTTTTTTCCCCACGTTTGAGGCATTTTGTCCACAAAAGATTTGTTGCGATTTTATTTTGAAGCAGAGTAATGAAGACAGTGAGGAAGGAAATGTTTCAGCGTAATACTGTAGTAATGTTGTAACCTCCAATATTGGCAGGCAAAATGCAGCTGTTGTGGATGGACTGTGTGGCAATTCCTCTTTGGATTTTAACCATGAGAGAGTTGCCGAACACAGCGTCACGGGGTATGTTCAACAACCACCCAAGCTGCCACTGCACGATTTAACTGAATGGATTTTTTACTCGATAGCTGGTGTTACATACCCATACAGGTGTGAGGAGCAACACAAAGAAGCTGATGATCTTACGATCAACTGCAAAGCTACAGCTGAATGGTGAACCAGATGTTTCGAACTTTCGTCGTACACTTGGACAAACCATTTAGTTTACAGCGGAACAGTATCTCCCATGTCTTCTTTCTCAACACACGACAGGTGTCATCTCATGTGGCAAGATCCCTTCACCCAGTGCCATGTGCACATCAACCCAGAGCCCTTTGTATCAGCCTGTGTCAATAATTTGTGCCGATATCCTGCAGTGGACGGTCTCAAATGCCACTTCATGGAGGCTTATGTCCGAGCCTGCCACGGCCAAAGCAATGTCAGCATTGATGGCTGGAGGTCAATGGCTAAATGTGGTAAGGACGCGATGTTTTCTCATAACACGAGATGGAGGTCCGTACAGAATTCTTGCCAGCCAAATACTGGTTAGATCGACTTTGTACTTGGGGATTATTGCTCTATTTTTTAATCAATTTGGTAATAGCTTCGTTTTCAAATGATGTGGAAATTATTCAGAATTATGGTTTCATGACAAAGCTACGGATTTTTCATGATACTCTATCCAGATGCTGGTCCTCAGGCCCTCTGCCAAGACAAATACTGCAGCAAACATGAGTTCTGTGGCGAAGGTTATGATGGCAAAACCCACTGTCTATACCGCGCCATTTTCGCCTACAACTACAGATCCACGGACAAGTTTGGTATGTTGATGACAACTCCTGAAAATAGCTTTGTCTTTTTTAATTTTTGCTGACTGACTCTTGTCAAATCTGTGTTCAGGTGAGCCAATGGTTTGCAGCCATTCATCTGCATCGATGGACATGTTCTGTTGCCTTCTAGCGGAGAAAGGTATCGACAACACAAAGCTTCACCTGAATGATGAGCGATGCAAAGGTGTATAGATGCATAGACAATGAAACCCACATGGTGAAATTCAACTTCTCTCGGGACACCACTTGCGGTGCAGTCATCAAGGTGTGTACTCCCGTACAAAACAGACACTTTTCCTTTCACCACTGTTTCATTGGTTGTATCTAGACCGCAATAGGTAATAATATAATCGATGCATACTATATTTGATCCTGTAGGCAAACAACACCAAAATAACCTACCAAAACATCATTGCGACTCCTAACATCTCCACTGTGGTGACCCGTTCCAACAAATTGCTCATGGATTTCTCCTGCCATTTTGACCAACCGGACCTCGAGGGTATGGCCATCAAAATGATAGACAGGTGAGTGGCCGGTGTGCCGTTGCAGCTATACTACCTAAAACGAGTTACAGTGTATGAGATACGTCAAACAGCAACTCTATTTTGTTGTTTTTTGCTTTGCAGCCCCGTGATTAAACACTTCACGTCGGGAGAGTGGAATTACACCTTGACCATGGCAGCATACACCGACCCTGACAGAACACGATTCGTAGAGTAAAGCTCTGGGATCCGGCTGAATCAGAAGATCTGGGTCGAGATCAAGGCATACGGACTGGGTGGAAGTGCAATTTCTGTGGTGACGGAGTCCTGCTGGGCTACTAATCAATCGACTTCAAACGGAAGCCTTCGATATGACCTCATCAGTGCAGGTGAGTCTCGCTCCGAATGTCAACAAAGATGTCGTCACTGGTTGCGCACGTCATGTCTGCGATGCTTGTTTCCAAGCAGATGTCCCAACCCTGCAGATGGAACGATTCAGATTGAAGGCAATGGAGAAGGAACATCTAATTATTTCTCTTTCAACGCATTCAAGTTCTCGGACAACAACAATGAAATGTTTCTGCACTGCAGAGTAGAGCTGTGCGTACAACAGGGAGACTCTTGCATTCGGGTAATCTTGAGTTTGCACCACTGGCTGTTTACTTGGGGAGCAGAGCAGGTGGCAGGTTCACTTGGAAAAGAGATTATAATCCCTCCCCACATGCAAACTAAACACATGTACACACTCACACACCAACACACACATATGCAAACACACGCATGCATGCCGATATTTCTAATTCAGGTTTAATTTATTTTGCATTCCCTGGCAACTTTTTATGCATGTCACGTGAATAATGTTAAGCACGAGACCAGTCTATGTATGTTATAATAACAATGGTGAACTCAGGCTGCCACAAATGATTCTTTTGCAACTAGTCACCGATAATAGTTGCAATTAGAACATGTAAATTGCAGCATATTGCTCCAGCAAGCAGCTGCTATTATATAATTATTTTTAATTTACGGCCCAATTTTTTAAAGGTATGTTCAGGTACAAATTAAAAATAAAGACATTTAAGATGATAGGCATGTCATGTAGACAATATAAGGAACACTTCCAATAAAATGGTGGATTTCGTTTTGATAGATTCATTGTGAATGATAGGGTTGGCTATTGGAGCATCAAGGCATTTAGTAAAGGTGGCTGCTGCCACACTTTGACACACTGTAAAAGCACCTGTGGTTTGCACCCATGGAAAAAAATGAGACCAAGCCATTAAATTCATGCGTTGATTTAAACATTTTTTTCAGATGTGCAGCCACGCAGGAAGGAGGCGAAGATCTGTGCCTACAACTGTTGCTGATGGAGGTCCTTCTGTCATTACCATGGCCTGGGCATAAGTGCTGAGCAGTTGACCACCTCTCCGAGTGGCCTCAAGCAATTCAAAATGCTAGAAATTGCTATTGCTAAAGCTAAGACTCCCATTGTTGCTATAGCATCTTGTTTAATGGCATTCTATTCTCCCACTTCAACCCCCCCCCCCCCATGAGATTATTGTTTAGAATTGGATTTGTTTGTTTTGTTTTGTTCTCTTTGGGGCTCAGCAACTGCACAACCACCCCAACTTTATTCTCCTGTCATTGGTCATACTTGGGTAAAATACAAACAAACAATGTTGTAAACCCTTCAATCAGTACATTTGCTTGACACACATTTGCACACTCATGAAATCTGATGATACCCTTTTCAAGATGGGACCACAATTACAAAAAATGTAAATGTGACATCAAAATATACAATATAACATTACATATGCGATTGTATATGCTATACCTTGCAATGATCTTCCACTTCACATCTCTGTATTTTGTCTCCTTTCCAGGGAAAACTACATTTCCACAAACAGTAATCCGAGACGTCACACTTGTCTACTCGAAAAACTTTTTTGGAAGCTCACAAACACATTACTCTGAATGGCACTCAGGATTTTTTTAATGTTCACAATTTGCATTGCAATGCAAGATGATGGTAATTTCAGATGTAATTTTAAATCTCTTTGCTGTTCCTTAACTTCACGCAATCTGTCAGATAAGACCAAATGTACCTAAATTTCAACTTTTTTTCTTTTTTTTAATGATCAGTAAATTGAGGTTAGTGCTTGTTTATAGTTGAATACATCATTACGGTGGTTGATTGGGGAGTTATTAGGGGACACTTGTTGTTTTAACTTGGACTTGTTTGTTGGTGTAATGCTTGCGTCATGGTATCTGTTTGTTTCACACCTTTGATTGCAGCCACGTCATTAGAGAGCACTAAATGTAGAAGGTGTGAAACCTGTGTACTCGAGGGGGTATATACTGTACGTGTGGGTGTCATATTCACACCAAAACTTAACGACTCAAAATAAATACAAATGCCTATTGTGTAATAAAGTTTGTGATGTAACCTTCACACATCAGTACCCCATACAACAACTTCAACCCAAACAACAAATGTACATACACACGTACACTTGTCACTTACACTCTTATTGCGTCATCTTCGAATCATTCCTTATTGTTGTATGCTTCCCAAAGCAAGAATGTCATCATAATGGGTATTTTTTTAATGTCTGTCTATCTATTTATCCGTCCATCCATCCACCCACCCTTACTTCTTTCTCTATGTACCAATTGACAGGAGCCACCTACTCACCATCCGTCCCTGACAATATTCATCCATCCATTTATCCTCAGAACACGACAGTATTTTGAGATGGCACTGCGCATATCAATATGGGTGCTCATTCGCGCCAAAGCTCCCTTTCCAAACAAAGTTACAAAAGGCCTGATTATCAGATGTCAACTTTTTCGACCTGTATACCCATCAAGCACAGCTGGATGCCCCCTCATTAACATTCATTAATAGTGGATGACTGAGGCATCAGAAACGATCACCACAAAATATAGAATATAGTTTGGTGGATGAGTGCTTCTGGAGTATGGTACACCGAGCTCCCTGATACGGGCTGTTTGTTCCCTGGACCACGGATGTCAGAGTTTGGTCCGCATTGCCGGCAGTAAGTCCGATTTGTTTCCAGTGAGGGTTGGACTCTGACAAGGCCGCCCTTTGTCACGATTCTGTTCACAATCTTAATGGACAGAATTTCTAGAGGTTCCGTTTTGTTGCTCTCAGTACTGCATCTCTCTCCAAATCGGGGATGATGTCCTGTCCCAAGTTTGGAGTTTAACTATCTTGGGGTCTTGTTCACGAGTGAGGTTAGGATGGAGCGCAATATCGACAGGCGGATTGTGTGTGTGTGTGCATAAAATATCTGATGGAAATGCCACATTTATTTATATATATACTGTATATATGTGTGTGTGTGTATGCTTGCACGTGCGCGATCGGGTCGTCTGTTCGCTTCAAAAGTCGATCTTTGACCAAAAAAGTGTGTGTGTGCGTGTGTGCATGCGTGTGTGCATGTGCGTGCGCGAGGAAGGGTATGATGTGGCTCTTTGCAGTAACTCAGCAAAAAAAAATTGTCTCTTCGTCTCTGACTGGTTGGCGACCCCTGCTTTAGAATGAAACACCCTTCAATTGTATCGCACCGTATTTATTGAGACACAATTGTTTTTCATTGGAAAGATGCATAGTGTTTATTTATTTGTTCCTTGGTTCCCAAGGTACACACACACACACACACGCAGGAGCAGAAGCAGCCCATTAGCTGTTAAAATAAAAGATGAGATCATAATCTGTTAGTGGTTAAATCCTGAAGTGACAACAACTGAAAGTTTACAAAAAAATCCTTTCAGCCAGTCCAGGTCATGTCTTTCAAAAGATGTCATGAAGATCGAGGTTGGCGACGAGAACAGCCAATTTCAAGAAAAACAAGAGATGAATTGTTTTTACGTTGAGCACAGGGGCACCCCAACATGTCCCGAATGCACAGAAAAATTTGCAGTGCTCAAGAAAATAAATGTCATCACTCAACTCGACAAGTTGAGAAGTATGCATCGTACCAGGGAGATCTTAGCAATCTTGTTCACATTTGGAAGAACGGTAATGCGCTGAAATGTTCTGAATCAAGACTGAGAACATTGAATACTTCATGCTGCCAAGACACACCCAGACTTTTTAAACACACTTTTTTGGGGGGTATGAAACAGCTTAATAGTATTGCTATAATTTCAATAGCAGATGATTTGCGCAACGAGCGACTCCAATTGTAAGTCAAGGTTGCTGCTGTACAGTGAATGACCCCTCACGGTGCGATCAGATGATCTTGTCATCACTGTTGTCACATTGACATCCCGCCATTACATTGTTGTACAACTTGTGGGCTTCTTCCGGCATTTCCTGTACTGTGACATGATGATCCCCGCGTCCCCGTTTAGGGGTGGAGTAGAGGTGGCTGCGAGGGTCAGCTGGGGCGGCCATGACCTTCCAGGCATCTCCTTTCAGCTCTTCGGGGATGTCGTATTCGGAGGGTGGGGCTCGTGGGGGGCGCGAGTCTTTGACTTGCGGCTCGTCGTAAATGTGATCTGCTCTCCTGTAGAGCGGCGCCGTGGCGTGGCCCTCTGGGCCCTCGTCGCAAAGGCGTGTCGGGTTCAGCATCACCTCCGAGTATTCCTGCTCACTGGGCGACGCCGTGCAAGGTGGCGTGCATGGTGCGGGAAAGGACACCTGTGAGTACGTGGGGTCCAGGTACCAGGTATCGGGGCTGGAGGGGCAGCAATTTACAGAGACCAACCCACGGCTGTCATCCAACGTCAACCCGCTGACCCCTACCACTGTCGGCGCCAAGGCCACCTGACACACCAATCGGCAGCAAATCTCAACATCAACATCACCATGTCACGTGATGATGTCATAATTTTGTGACATCAGATTATGACACACGTACTGACCTGAGCAGCCGAGGATGGCGTGGGCGGTAATGGCGGCAGCTTGGCCTTCCGGGAGCGGTCCGGCCTCATGGGCATGCCTCCTGATGTTTGACGGGCACGCTGAATGCTAATGGCTGTTTCAACTGCTTGGAACAGGGAGTGACCTTCTTTGGTGTCAAACTCAAAATTGCCTTCACCAGATGCGCTACGACGACCTGCCTCCACGGAGAAGCAGCTCTGAAACACACACACACACACGCACGCACACACGCACACACACACGCACACACACACACACAAACACACACTCACACACACACACACAATTTTATTCATGCATCCTTTGTGTGTGCGTGTGTGTGCGTGCGTGTTTCAGAGATGTTTCTATTGTGCGCGCGTGTGTGTGTGTGTGTGTGCGTGTATGTGTGCGCACACCTTGTCCCGCCCAAAGCGGCGAAGGAATCTGTATGGCCAGGACATCAGTGTAACACCTTGACTATCCAGCAGGTGTAGTGCGTCCACGCTCGCTCTGAGAACGCCATCTCCCTTTAAACTGCAACGTTCAGATGACGCAGTACGACGCACATGCACCCGGAAGTCACGCCCTAAACACACGCACACACACACACGCACACGCATACAAAGACACACTTCGTGTGAATGAGCCAATGACTTTCAGTTAGATGTTGACTTCCTGTCTGACTTGCTCATTTCCTGTGTGATGTTTTCAGATTAAATCCTCAGACAGTTATTGGCAACCACAGATGTCTAAAAAAAGAAACCTGCGGCTGCTTCAAATTCTTATTTTTGCATGGGAAGTTTCCTACCCTACCTATGCAAACGACGACCTGCAAATTCTGGGACTATAGATTGGATTGGATACAACTTTATTGTCAAATGTGCTGTATGACAACACAGATGTAATTTCTTCCTTCTCAACATAAAACAAGAGGAGCCCTGTGGGTGTCCATGCAGCCATCAAAAGAAAAGTTAACAAAAAAATAGATGCACTCTGATTCTACAAATATTTTGGAAAGTTGCCTTGGTGGAAACCTTTATGCCACCTTTAGCATAGATGACCCCTGACCACCCTTCATGAAATGATATTACCCACAGTTCTGTACCGCAGCAAAATTTAAAGCAACAGGACAGCGACATAGTTGACAGACGACACGAAGATACTCAAGTTTCATCCTCAAATTTACATTTCATAAAACAGTCATTTTTAAAAAATGGAATAAATCTTTTTTGCCTGTCACAAATGAATATACAACGAAGAAATAAACATTCAAAGCCGAAGGAAAGGTGTGATTCCACAGGCGTAAACACTTTCCCGTAATTTATTAAAGAATGGGCCATTCCAAAATCAATGAAAAACATCATCAGTGATGCTTTCGCTCCTTTCACAAAAACAATTTGTATCTGTAAATGTTTCATTTGAGACCCTCGTGAAGATAAATAGCTAAAGAAATGGATAGTTGGATGGAAATTAAGCTGCCATTTTGCACGTCTTCTCGTGGCACTCACATATTCACCTGCATCCTGTTGTTCGAACCACAAACACTCGAATGAAGGCAAAGCCCAGCCGGGATTTTTTTTTTTAATCAGCAAATTATTCCTATTTGCACATCGCCAATAGGAGACTGTTGCTGTGAAATGTAAAACTAACATCAGTAAACCATACTTCATGATACTGAGATAATATTCTCTGAGTGGTCGATGCGGCTAAGTGACATTTGCTCTTTGCGAGTATCTCATTCCCCCATTCAGGGATACTGGCGTAAAACATGCACTGATAACAGTGTTGTCAATGAAAACCAAACGGAAGCGGTCAGTAACAGTGGCAAAGGAAGATGGCTACCCTCTTTGTGTCAGCTGCAAAAGGCCACTACGAGTCTATTTCATTTTAGACATCCATGCGAGCAACACGATGCAGCTCGTGGTCAGCACATGTCTCGCAGCCTTTGAGTTCCTGGCACAGAATCGTTGGATGAGGTGTTTGCCGGGTTTGCACTCCGCTTTCCAACCATTTCCACGCATTATGTGTGTACTCCTAAATGTACAGTGCGTGGATGTATGGTGTATGTTTCGGTTAGTTAGAGTATACGTCTGTGTCTTTTCTGTACGCAAACTACCGTATGTTTCTTATATTCCTTATGTTTGTGAAATGTTTCTTCGCTGTGTACGCAGTTAACTCTGTGATGCTTGTTTGAAGATTTGTTTAATCAACTCCACATTTGCCTTCAACCACAACAAAAGTTGGCTTTACTGTCTGGAGAACTAATTTCCTGTTGCATGCTTTGAGGTTCAATGTAGCCGTCTCTCTCTCTCTCTCTCTCTCACTCTCTCTGTGTCATGCACGCACGCAGGCATGCACGGAGCACCTGGGTCAGTGGTGGAGCTGTACAAAGCGTTGTCCTCCATCCCTTCTTGGTCTTTTCCTCTTCTCTCATCTTGTTTTTGTTGTTGTTCTCTGCTTTTGCTCTCCTCCCAGCTCACCTGCACGCAGCCAATCACAACCAGAATATTATTGCCAATAATAATAATAATGTGTATATATACAACCTATACAATATATGACTCAAATCACACCCCCCACCCACCCACCCACCCACCCACCAATTCACGGACTGTCATTTATAAAATGCTTTTCTACCTTTAGTCCTCAAAGAACTTCACACTGTTTGCTCATTGACCGACTGAAGACGCAGCAGGGCCGACTGGGGGTTCAGTATCTTGCTCAAGGACACTTGAACAAAATTGCAATGGCTGGGGATTGTACTCCTAACCACTCTACCACTGAGCCATGCTGAGCTCAACAACTAAAAGCCGGTCAATCCCAGGCGGATGCCTCTTAATATTCATGCCCCTATAAAAATGTGGATGCCTTCCTGTAACCATAACCCCTCCCCATCAGCCCTACCCTTTACACACGCCTGCTAACCAGTTACTAAGTTTTTGGGGAGAAAATACTTCTTTCACACAGTACCATGTAGTTTTGAATAGTCTTTTCTCTTTAATGAATACAATCCATCCATCCATTTTCTGATCCGCTTATCCTCACAAGGGTCGCGGGCGTGCTGGAGCCTATCCCAGCTGTCTTCGGGCAGCAGGCGGGGACACCCTAAACCGGTTGCCAGCCAATCACAGGGCACACAGAGACGAACAACTATGCACGCTCACACTCACACCTAGGGACAATTGAGTGTGTTCAATCAGCCTGCCATGCATTTTTTGGAATGTGGGAGGAAACCGGAATACCCGGAGAAAATCCACGCAGGCACTGGGAGAACATGCAAACTCAATCATGTAAAAAAATCAATGTAAACAATTGCATTTCATATTGACTTGGTTTAACTTTGCTTGATGGTCTTAAGGTAGGGAAATTGCAAAAATGAATCTTAAAAGAGAGCAAATAGTTTTTCACAGCACTATAGGTGACTCAGAGGTGAAAATGTGTATTACAGTATTTGAAAAATCGTGGCAGCCCTCATTTCAACGGGAACTTTATCCTGGCAAATGTGAAATTATGGTTGTGTGCGTACGGGAAAGGCGAGCTGGCACAGCGTTGTAGCCCATTCGTTGACGTGGTCAGCGCGAGCCGCCAGCACCACAACCTTGTCGACAGTCTCCAGTAGGAAGGGGGCAGAATCAGCCGGACACGCCTCCACTTGGACGTTGGTACTCACACGAACCAGGTCGGACAGACGGATAACCTGAGGGCAGGACAATGGACACTGTGATTGCATTATGAATGATGAGTGACGCTTCACTGTGATTACAAGACAGACAGACTGTTGGACAGACCTTAGTGTGTTTGCGTCCGCTCCTTTGCTTCTTCTCACCACTGCCGCCGTCTTTGATTTCCCACAATTCCAGACGGGAGATGGAAGAAGAACTTTCCCGGAACAGCACGCACCACATGCTCTTCCATTTCTGCGCAAACACACACACACACACACACACACGCACACACGCACGCACGCACACACACACACACACACACAAACATGCTTCTTTGTGATGCAAACAGTAACTCAAGTGCACACGCCAGCTTTGCATCGCTTTCTCGCTTCCGTGATGTTTGTTTGGCTGCTGGGTTTTTGTTTATGGTTTCCCGAAGAGCTTTATTTTTAACTTTGTTGGCACCCTTAGTATTTGTTGAACAAGTACAGCCCCTGGCAGGAAAAATTAAGAGATCACCAGTCTCAGAGGATGTGCATTTGGTTGTTTAATTTTGTAGAAAAAAACAGCTCATAGCGATAACATAAAAGTAAAATGATTTTAAATGGCAACTTTCCGACTTAAACCCTTTCATGCACCCTGTGTCCTGATAACATGATAAGATGTCCACTGTAGAAACTGCTGACCCTGAAAGGGTTAAGAAACACTAAAAGAAATCAACAACAAAATGTGGTAGTCAGTAACAGCTACTTTAGACCAAACAGAGCAAAAAATATGGAATAACTCAATTCTGAGGGGGAAAAAATGTGGACTCACTTTGTAAATTCACTTTGCCAAAACCAAACACCTGCATCACATTAGATCTGCTCGTGAGTTAAACAGGAATGATCACACCTTTTAGAGCTGTTGCACCAAGTGGACTAACATGAATCAGGGCCCCCAACATGAGAGATATCAGTTGAAACAAACGAGAGGATTATCAAACGTCTTAAAGAAAATAGCTAAATCATCAGCAATGTTCCAAAAGATGTTTGTTCAGTCAGCCATGTCTAAATTCTGGAGCAATAACAAACCCCATGGCAAGGTTGTTAAAAGCAAGAATATTGGTAGACAAAGGAAGACAATTTCAAATCACTGTCCAACTTGAAAGCGACGCTTGTTTGTCGGTTTGGAGATTGTTACCTTCATAAACTGTACAAAGGGGCCCTAAGTCAACGGGGAAGGCAGCAGTGTCATACAACCATAACGCCAAAACACTTGGCTTGCATTTCCTTAGACTTAAGAAGTTCAAGGCCATCCACTTCATGTTCTATAGACATTAAAAGCAGTCAGAGGGAGAATATATTTTTCTTAAGTGGCATTTTAATTTGACTGCCAAAAAGATAGTTAAAGAATGTAAACACGGTACCGTGTTTTCTCAAGATGCAACCCATTGGGACCTAACATTAGTAAAAGCTTCCATGCACAGTAGTTGTGTTTCCCAGAGATCATCTAGATTAGGCACGAACCAATGCCCAAATCCAAGACCAACAAAAGCAGCAACTAGACTGCGTATTCAAAAGGAAGACAGGATTTGATCCGAAAATAAAAATCCAGTTTCAGTTTCAACGTTTTGACGAAGTGATGAGTGTTTGAACGAGAAACAAAATCCAAATTATAAACACTCAATCATCACCCTTCAAAAATCACAATTGGGAGTAGATTTTGTACTCAGCCTTAGCACTAAATGAGCAAGTGACTAGTCACCCATCAGCATCGGGGCACACGGAGACAGAAAGACTCCTTCCCGTTCCCAATCACACCAGTGAACAAAAAAATGATTGGTCTTCAATTAAGCTAACATGCTAAGAAATGGAAGAAAACCAATCACGAAAGCCACATTTCGGATTCAAACCTGGAATCTCAGACCAAGGAAGGAGAAGAGCTAACCTCAAAGTTATCGTGATGTAAACATTTTGCTGTAAATGATTGTGAATAATGATGTTCAAAAACATGGTTCCGCTTTGATGGGTGTTTTGGTTGTTTCCATGTTAGCAATAGCTTTGAGTTAGCACGTGTTACCTTTCCAAACCTGTGGTGCTGCAAGTAAACGTTTCCTTCTTTCTTTACGTCCTCATCCATCCTCACACGTCGGACTCGTCGTCGTCTTAATCCACTTAAACTAGGTTTTGTGTGTCTTGTGTGTGGTGCGTGTTTTTTTTGTGCTGAAGTTTGTGGCTTCAACTTCCTGTTCTTGTGTCTTCAATGTCACTTCTTCTCTTGCGTTATCATCTTGACGTCTATGCGGAGATTTCCTGTCATACGCCTCTTAAAACACATGCAAACCGGACGTTGTACACAAGCTGCACTACATCTTCTTGTTTCTGTTTAAAGCAACATGACGCTGCTGTTATGACTTCAGTCTGTAACAATTGCTTTATTTAGATTTTGTTTTGTTATGTTTTGTGTTGCTGGGATTTGATGCGCAAGCTTCGCCTCTTCACAATCGATCAATCACGTTGTCATTCAGAATACAAATCAGCATCCCATTTAACCTCATCTATATTTGTATTTCTACAATGTATCTTTTCCGATGTAAACTATAAGAGCTTTTAAAAAATGCATGGTGATCCGGAGGAAGATAGGTCATCATCATCAATAGAGGTCACGGTCGTAGTCCAGAGCGTCACTCAGCTGTTTCATGACGGACACGTGATTGGCCAAGTAGGATGACAGCTCCTCTGAAGCACAATCACATGATCAAAGAGAGAATGTGTCATTGTGCGACCAATCACACAGCTTTACACTGGGCGACCTATCAGAAGAAAGCATTGAGTCAAGTGGTAAATGTTTAAGCATGTGCCAAATCAAAAGTGAGCGTAGGAATGAAGCGACCACTTCAAAGAAAGTGTGTCATCAAGTGCAATTCGCAGAAAATGTGTTATCATCCGACCAATCAAGAGAGGGAGTGTCAATCAAGAAACCAATCTGAATAAATCAAAACATGCGACCATCAGACAGCATTTACAGAAAAGAGAATCTAATACGCATCCAAAGTATCTAATCAATTACAACCAGAAAAAGGGCATTAAGTGAGCATAGAATTGAGTGTGCAATCAGAGGAGAGCGGTGAATAGAGCAACCAATCAGAAGTGAGCAGCTAATTGGCATCCACCCAGGAGAGCATGTCATTAGGCCACCAATCAAAAGAGGGCGTTGTATCAAGCGATGCATCAGATGGCAACAGCTTATCGAGCAACCAATCAGATGAGAGCATCTAATCAAGGATCAAGAATGTTCAGTTAATCGCACGACCAGTCAGAGGTGAGCAATTATTTAAATATCCAAACAGAAGAGAGCATTTAATTATACATGCCCAATCAAAACAAAACATGTCACATGACGAATCGAGCACATTTACTTAGGCAACCAATTATTATAGCAGCTGATTAAATGAGCATTCGAAAAATGAGTCACGTGACGAACCAGAATGTATTTTGAATCAGGTATTCCATTCAGAAGAGAGCAGGATCATGTGAGCAATCAGAAGTGTGTGTTATCAAGGGAGCATTTCGAAGAGAGAACCGAATGATGCGACTGCTTATCAAAGACACCTCACCGGCTGGCAGGACCCCGAGTGCAGCCGAGGCGGAGGAAGAGCCGAGGCTGTTACGGGCAATGCAGTGATAGGTTCCAGAGTCCTGAGGCTCCGCCCCTTCAATCTGCAGCCAACTGGAGAGCTCAAACTGCAGAGGACCGCCGCGACTCTGGAGACGCAAATGATGGGAGACTAGCCCAAATTTGTTTCTCGTTTTCATGCCAAATGCAACGTGAAACTAAGATTTCTTACAAGCTTTATGCTATACTAAGCTAACTTTTCAGTCGTTTTTCTGGTCTTTATGCAAACCTAGGCTCATGTTTCCACCATTTTTCAGATTCTCATGATACACTTGGCTAGCACCTGACTGTTTGGTTTTGCCTAGTTCAGTTTTGTGGGGTCATGCACACACGTCACCTGCACAGAGATGTGTGGGTCATCTCCGGGCAGGATGACATCGTCATGGTCGTCTCCTCCGTCCTTGTTCGGTATGTCACCACCGCCTTGTTTGTCCTTGCGCCATTCTATTGCCGCCATTGGGAAGGCGAAAACCTCGCACAGGAAAACAAGATGGCTACCGCTCCCGTTCACTTGACTTTTAGGGCCCACTTTGATCACCGGAACTGAGGCGAGGGAGAAGGTTCAGGGTTAGTAGAATGTGAGGGTTGTGTGTGTGTGTGAGACGTGTGTTAATTTGTTGTTCTGAGTGTGTATGTTTGACAATGTGTATTTGTGGATGTGCACAGTCCTACATACCAGTCTTGCAGGGGCCCCTCCCCATGGTGTGCAGTTCGGGGTCCGAGAATGCGACTACTTTGAAGTGGCACATGTTTGCGTATGTCACTCCGTCACTGCCGCACACCGCCTCTCGCTCCTCGCAAACGCACACTTGTTCTTCATCCTCTTCTTCCTCCTCGTGGTCCCGTCCCCATCCAGCGGGTCGTGGGTCCGCTTGGCATCGAAGTCCGGCCCCGCAGAGTCCAAAGCGTACGTTGGTGCGTCCCGGGTCGCAGGCTTGCCCCTCCAGATTGGCGCATTCCAAGCAGCAGCCGCAGCGGTCCGAGACCACGCCAGCGCGGCAGCCGCGCGTCGCCGGGCACAGGTCGGCTTGGCACGGGCCGCAGCCCGCCCTAGGGGCCGCCGCGGCGGTGGGCGTCGGCCCTGACGGCTGGTTGTCAAGAGACCGGCACGGACGCGGGTTCGGACAGAGAACCAGGAGCAAAATCACAACCGGTAGAAACCGTGATGCTGCGCGAACACTGCCGTACAAAAAGTGCTCTCTGGGGCCGTTATGAGACGCCAAAAGTCGGAAGAAAAAAACAGTAAAGTTTTTGTTTTTCTTTAGTTGAAAACAGCCGAGCCGCTCGCGCTGCTTCCAAATGCACGTGTGTCAAACGACACCGTAATAACTCAGGCACTTCCTGTTTGTTCCTTTAGATGAAAAGCTCAACCGGAAGTGTGTTTTCGGTTGTTGTGCACGGTATTTTGACCGTGATGTTTTAAAAAAGACAAGTAATGCAAAGAGAACAATGCAAAACCAACTAAGAACAAACGTGAAACTTTTGTTGTAGCTTGCGTCTCCTTTGTTTTCCGTTTATGTGCAACCCCCCCCCCCTCCACTACATGCATATCCACAACAGCTGCTCCTCTCATCAAATCTGCAGACCACCTGGATGAACTAAAAGGTCTGAAGGAAAGTAGCCATTCCAGGAGAGCTCCAGCAATACTGAAGTAACAAAGAGACACTTTTCCACTTTCTTTCTTGTTCTTTCTCCAAAGGGTAAAAAAAAAATGCAGCGGTGTGGTGCAAGCTCATCGTTTTCCTAACCTCAACCTATTTCAGAGTTACTGTGTCTGCAAATAGCACAAATGTTAGGTTCGTGTTGGTTTGTGGCACACCGCCGGAAACCAAACATCACATGACATTTAAAAAGAGTATATTAGAGTATTTTTCTTCTTTACATTTTACACGATCAGGATTTTGGGGTTAAAAAAAAATCAATCACAAGTTGGCGCAAACCTTATTTAATGCAGATACCTGAGCAGTTTATGGAGTATCAACAAAAATGCAAATTGAAGATGAAATCTTTACTCTTTAAAAGGGAGCAGAACTTTATAGATTTTTAGTCATTTACATAACTTATCAACTGTATCATTGTGGACAGTGCAACAGAAAGACATTCTAAAATGTGCGTGGGCGGTGGGGAGGATGTACTCAAACATCGAGACTTTTGACACTTCAGTCATTTAGGCATTTTACTTGCAATACTGTAACAAAAAGAGCAGCTTCAGTATTGATTAGCACAGGGAGCAAAATATAAGACAGGGGGTCAAACTAGTTTTGGTTTCATTCAGAAGGCCGTAATGACTGAACGCAAATAAATATGTGATTGCCTTATATGTACGCAAAATGATGGAAACCTGTTTTTAAAATCACAGGCCATTAAAACTGTTTGTTTAAACATTATTACAATTATACATTTATCAGTGACAGCCACAATTTATTTGTGGCAGCCCGGCACAGATAAACCTATATGTGGGACACGACACAAAACACTTGCTGCAATGTCTCAATTTGGGGATCAGATGAATTATGTCATTGATCGGATGCCGATCACAAAAATTAACAAAATATCCGATCTGATAGAGCCAATCAGATGATGGAAAGACTGCTTTAGGCTGATATCTAACTTTGTTTAAAAAAAAGTTATGAATAAACAAATCAACTCCAATGAACAAATTGCAAAAAGACTCAAATGTGCGTAACTAACCTTTGTTATGCGTTCCAGCGCACATGTAAACAAACACTCAAATAAATTCAAAAACGTATTCAAAGCTTCTTATTGATTGCCAACAGTGTCTTTGGGGTGTGGCAGGGTGGGGCCAACGGCACTGATTCCTGAGAAGTGATTGGCTGGAGCTCCTGAGCCATCCCATGCAATCTTTCCCTGTTTCACACACACACGCACATGCATGCACACGCGCACACACACACACACACACACACACACACACACACACACACACACACACACACACACACACACGTTACAATCACCGTAACTTGACCCCGTTGCAGTCACACATACACAGGTTACAGTCACACACACACAGACATGCACTCACAGTATGTATTCTCATACACACACAAACATATCGTCGCCACATAGTATCCTTGCCGAAGTCATTTTTCAATCTTTTTGGGACACAAGAAGAAAAAATTAGAACATACTTTGGTATTTTTTATTGGGCCTTTTTCTTTTCACATACTTGTTCACCCAAATAGTTGAAGTATTTGTTATAATACAAAAAAAATTTTAAAAATTATGCTCTGTGGCCGACGATATGCAGGTTGCAATCTCACACACACACACACACACACACACACACACACACACACACACACACACACACACAAATACACAAGAAGCGTGTCACCCTCGTATTTGAAAATGTGTTCCCACTCACAAGAATGTTGCTCTGTTGTGTCTTTCCTTTCGTCTTCCCTTTCTTGTCATCACACGGTGAAGTGGGTGAAGATGTCGCCGTGGCACCAGGCCGTACAGTGGCCAGAAGGGCAGGGAGGGCAAAAACGGACAGGAATCGAGCCTTCAAGAGCAGGTATGCCGGATTTGAGCCCAAATGATCCTTCACCAAAGCACGCAGCGAACTTTCTACACCAAAATCAGGGAAATCACAATCAGTGTCACTGTGCACACGGGCGCATGGAAGCGTGTGTGCGCACGCACCTGTTTCTTCAGAGGTGGCGTCAGGGGGCATGGCCTGCGTCTGGGCATAGCACTTGAGAAGTTGAGCGGCGGTGCCAGCAAGCCGAGTTCTGTTGGCAAAGATTGCAGCAAGTGCGCTGAGGCTGCTGCTGCACGGTGGCAAGTAGGGAAGAGAAATGCCAAGGTGGGGTACGGCCACGCCTCCCGAGCCGCTCAACCAGTCACTGACCACTGCCGGTGACCCCGGGAAAACAAGAGAGGGGTTGATGTTCAGACCAGCCCTGTCCAAAGGCATGGGGGAGGGACCACTGGCAGAGGGGAGGGGTCTGCTGACCGCATTTAACACAAAATTGGGAGATTGCGGAAGCTGGACACTCCCATTGGGATGAGCAAACAAAGACAGCATGTGTATGCTGGGAGGCGGAGTCACCAGTTTGGCTCCACCCTCTTTGGGTTTGGATTTACGCCAACTTCGTCTCTTCCTTTCAGTGGCTGACGCCTGCTGACAAACACATCAATCACAGATGCAATACCGCCCGTGTCTCTTGTGTAGTGTTGAAATTTAAGTGTGTGTGTGTGTGTGTGTGTGTGTGTGTGTGTGTGTGTGTTTGTTGTTTACAAGATGTCGGCGAGATCTGCAAGAGGGGGAAAAAAAGAGCTGGAAATAAGTGAAAATCTGACCTGCAATTGGAGGGCTTTGTGACTCAACTTTCTGACTCGCTTCCCTCTACTGCCGAGCGTTTCGCCACCGGGATCATCATCCCGCGCGCGCTTCTTCCCCGTGAGGGATGGCTTGGGGGTGGGAATGGTGTAGGCATGGTCATTAGTGACCGTGGAGGTGGATGGGCCCAAGGCGGGTGTCACCGATGAAGGAGGAGGGGGTGGAGCTAGAGGGGGCAGGTGGGTGGGGCCCACAGGCAGGGGCGGGGACACAAAGCACACAGGAAGAGATGGCGCGGTCAGCAGGCAGATGGGACCAGGTGTGCGGGGGAGGAGGGTTGGAAGGCGTTGTGATGTCTGGAGGGACACGGGAGCATGTTAATCACCACGTTAATCAAAAAATGTCAATCAATGGATATTGAAGAGAAAAAAGTTTACCTGTGATGCGAGCTTGACTGGAGGTGGAGCACGAGGTGGCACCGTCAACGAAGGGGGCATAGTCATGAGGCAGACTAGAGGGGCGGATTGTGGGAGGAGGTGAACCTGTTGCAATGTCCTCACCGGCTGCGTGTCTGAGGTGCCGGCTCGGGTGGAGTGCAACATGGCCGCCACGGTCTTTGGGTTCTTGAAGCCCGGCGGTTTGCGCTGGCGCTGCTGAGTGGATTCCTGGCGAGGCATCCGGACAGGTTTCTTTGGTGGCGATCGAGGGGGTGGCAGAGGGCTGTCCCGCCGGGGCGGACAGCGAAGCCTCCGCAGGGGTGACGTTGGCTTCTTTTGACTCCGCCTGAGGATGACGTCCTTGCAGCCCGAAAAGTCCACCGTCATGGCGTGGAGGAGGAGCCTGAAGACGGGGGTGGAGCTCAACGCTGTCTTGTGCCCGAGGGCATCAGCCAGCGTGGGTGCAGTTAGGCTGGGCATGAGCACATTACCCACCCAGGGTAGCACAGCTGCCTGTAGCATGTAATTCATCTCCGTGTCAGTCACGTGGCCCTTCTTCGGGCGATGTTGGAGGTTGTTGTACTTGTTAGCCTGATGACACAGGTGTGAATGCAGCTCCTTCTGCGACACCATCAGCATGGCGCCATTCGCGTGGCGCTCCTCCCAGCTCAGCTCCCGTGGCGGTGGTCCCACCACAACCGACCGGCCAAATTTGGCCACTACTGTGGACCGGACTGACCCCGGTCCTAACAGGTGGCACTTAGGTGCCGGATCCAGCGTCACCAGCCGGTCTGTCGGGAAACTGAACTCTTGACTTTCTTCCTGTGGGATCCATTCGTGCATGGGTGGGACCAGATAATACTCTTCCTCCTCCTCCTTCTCCCGATCCTCTTCATCAGTATTCTCCTCCACTGACTCTTCTTCATCTTCTTGCTTCTCGTCATCAGTGTCCATATACGTAATCTGGTCCTCATCCTTGTCTTCCTGGCTGCTATCCTCCTCCTCCTCCTCCTCTTCTTCTTCTATGACTTTCTGCAGACGCTTCCTGATGCCTGAGCTCATCTTGGTTTTCACCGTCTTAATAGTTGTGCTGTCTTGGGTGATCTTTTGTCTTGTTTTATTCTGTTTTAGAAAAAAAAACCCCACACATGCCCACATACAATAATAAAAAGACAGATCCATTGTGTGTTATGCTAACACTGAATGCCAACGTCTGTCATGTACCTTTGAAGGCTTTTTTGCTTGTCGCATCATTTTTTTCCACTGTCGAAGACATTGAGCGTCATTACGGTTTGGAATTTCCGCCGCGATCTTTGCCCAGCGACCTGCCGACCGAGCAACCACGTGGCAAACGCTCATCAGCACACACAGAATGTCTATATGTTAGCGGCACTGGCTAATATGCTAATCAAGGTGAGAGTGATGGACACCGACCAGCGCCATGTTTGTCTAGTAGCTGGACGAGGAGTTGTTGCTCATGGTCATCAAAAGGTCCTTTCTTGAGTCCTTCCTTCAGACAGTCCAAATATCTGTAAGACATACGACAAACGCAGCATCAGTCCCATCAGTCCCGTTTGTCCCGTCAATCACTTCAATATAGTCAGTGAAATTGGTCTGGTCAGTCCATTCGGTCGCATCAGTCTCGTCTATCCTGATCCTGCTCCTCCTCACCGGTCCCTGCAGGCACCGTCCGTGCGTCCTGGAACCTCCAAGCGGATTTTCCACCACATCTTCTCGCCATGGCGTGCAACTGCTTTAAGCAGCAGCTACGGAGAGGAGCAAGTGAGGGGACATGTGATTAAGACAAGTGGACTAGTTTTAGACTTGAGAACGAGTTGATCTCACTCTTCAGCGTACCTGATCCTCCTCTTTGGACCAGGATCCTTTCTTCAGCTGGGGGTCCAGAACCGAAGTCCATCTGTATATCAGCTGAGGCGTGTCTCGACCCTCCATAAAGTAACTGACTGAGTAAGGGAAACAAGTAGAGGTGTGGTCAGGGGCGGGTCTATGCTGCATGGCGCCACGCGTGTTCTTACTCTGCGTGTACGGTATGAAGTTCCCGATTCGCATCTTGTCAACCAACTGTGAGAGCTTCTGGTCCTCGGCGGGGGTCCAAGTACCACGCTTTAGAGAGGATGAGATGAACCTCTGGAATGTCTGCAGGCACATGAAGGCAGTGCGGCCCGTCTGATAAAACAAAAAAAGTGCGTTAGCACACAACCTCACCATGATCCATCTGCTGTTTTCGGGGCACCCTACCCCCAACTCCCGAGCGATGAGGTCCCAGTTGGTCTCCTTGTGTCTGCTGCTGACCTCCTTGAGCCGTTGAACCTCGTCGGGGCTCCAGCGGTTCTTGTTGATGGCGGGATGCAGGAAGTTCTGCCAGAAGAGACGAAGATCGTCCGCCTCGCGAAGGCCTTCAAACTGTCCCAGACGGTGTTTGCCACATGTTAATAAGTCCTGAGGATGAGCTTAGCACTCATAGACAATCTTTGATGGGGGCTCACGAACATCGATCTTGGCGATCTTGTGCCAGTCATGGTTCTCGTACTGATCCCCAAATAGCTCCTCGTCCTTTTTCACTCTGGCCAATCACAGCACACCAGTGAATCTCGCCGCAGAAGAACACTCAAACAGAATGCTAATAAGTAATGACATTCCTTAAAACGAGGGCAGAAGAACCTCAGTTTTCATGATTGGGTTTTGGACCACTTCCTTTGCCAAAACTGGTCAGTTTTCATACAAAAAACACAAATCGGCCGCTAATATTTATCTTTGTTCATATTTTTTGGGTGTCTGCAAGGGATCAATACATAATTTCTTATGAGAAATAATGCTTGGGTCTGATTCGGTTTTACTTGACTTTCTTGAATAGATTCATCCCAAAATCCGAGGCCCCACTTCAAACACATATGCAAAGTCGTACTTGATGGATTCAATGTCTTTCTCCAGACTTTCGATGTGGACTTTGAGCTGGCGCTTTTCATCTTCTGATTTGCCCGATGAGGATAACTTCTGACTCAAGTAGTCCACTCTGACAAATAATCGAGAAGAAAAAGATGAGGTTGAAACACTGGAATGAAAAGGAGAAGAAGGAGAAAGGGCAGAAGAAGGAGGACGAGGAGACAGAAAGAGAGAGAGAGGAAGAATGAGAAGGTGAACCTGGACAGTTTGGGCTGGATGAGTCTCTTCAAACTGTCTCTGGACACGGAGTCAATCAGCAACGTCTTCTGCCAACTCTCCCCTGAACACACAAACAAAGCACAATCCAGAAGATGCAAAAAGTGTGCGTTGATGGTGGACCGGTGTCCTCACATCGTTTGACTTTCATCTTGCTGCTGCTGAGGCAACCCTTCATCTTCATCATTCTCTCTTTTGTGTCCGAATTGGCAGGAGGACCCTTTGGGTGGACAGAGCGGCGTTGTAATCAGTGGAAAGGTCACATGAAAGGTCAAGTGATGATGAGGTGAAGACCTCACCAAGCCGGTGACTTTGTCTTTGAAGTACGGCTTCAAGAAGTGACCCAGGAATAAGGGGCCCTGCTTGGGGTACGACGAGGAGGCGGGCTCTTCTTTGGATGCTTCGCTGAATGGCCCATACAGCTGAGACAGTACCTCCCTCTACACACGCACACACCCGGACTTGTATCTTGACGGCTGTTTTTGTGTGCATTTCTCTCTCTCTAGCTATCACGTGTGTGATTACATGCGAGTGTGGATGTGTCTGAGTGTACGTGTCTGTTTGTGACTTAGTGACCTGTTGTCGCTGGTTGTGTGACAACAGAGTTTCCAGCTGCTTGAGCTTCTCTTCAAGGATCTGCTGGTACACAAAGTTCATCTGAAGACACGAGTCCACGTTGATGGACAGACCCAGCTGATGTCAACACACATACACACAGGTGTTACCGAGGTAGCATGTTATTGAGTTGTCACATTTTAAAAAACGTTTCACGGTCCACCAACCTCACTTTCACTGCTGCTGCTGCTGCCGCTGCTGCTGCTGCTGTCATCATCATCTAAAAAACACACAGGGTGACGACAGTGAGTTGCGCAAGCTCACCTGACAGGACATGGAAGCAGTGGGTACCTGACGCAATGGTGGAGCTGTGTGGTCCCAGAACGTTCTCTAGATTCTGGATCTCCTTCTCGATCTTTTGCCTTTCAGCCAGCAAACCTGCAGTTGACTGAATGGATGCACACAAATGCACACACGCCATCTACTTTTTAATCAGAGTAGCTTGTATTTTAGGACTTATATGAAGATATTCACTGCAGAGGCGATTTGAGAGAAAACCAAAGCTTAAAAAAAACAAAAACAACAATATCAATTGTTCAATTAATTGTTGTCACTTTTGATCAGAGTCTTGAGACGTTGACTAATCTTTGCAACTGTATTTTGCACTCATTCTGAAAACAAGCTCATGTTTCTGCTCCGTTGGATTTTTCTGACTGATTCGTTTATGCAGTTCAATGTTGCAGCTCAGTGTTGCAAATGACCCAACTTATGAGTTCATCAAGATACAAGCCGCTATTTGGTCATTTAAATTTTTTATTTTTATTTTTTTGCTTTGCTTTAGCTTGCAAGCGCAGACATGAGATACGAGCCGTGCACGGTGGTGACAGTGGACAAAAAAAGCTTTTTATTGCCCCTCCGAGTTGAAGTTTCCTCTAAAGCTAAATATAAAACAAAGACAATTACATCTCTCTAATTAAAGCAAACATATATCATAGGCTAGAGTGTGCTAGCTTAACTAATGCTAACACATAATGGGAAACTTAGTTTTGAACAATGACTGTGCAGCAACATGTGTCTGTACACAGCAGGATCGGCTAGTCTAGCCTAGGATGGCCGTGTCTATTCTTGTGTAAAATTTGGTGAGTTTTCAGGAACGGTGTAACCAACATGAAAACCATAGATGATATTGATGATAAGTTTCACCATGCGCAAAAATTGGGGTGCATGTATGCATGTATGTGTGCGTGTACACTTGTGTGTCTTACCTGTTCCGCCACCTGGTCCGTGTCCACACTGGATTCGTCATCTAATCGAGTGACAAGCCGTTAACATCACATGAAGTCATATATTAGCTTATCTCCAATGGGAAGAAACACACAAAGCCAATCAAAAGCGTCCAAAGTGAAAAGATAACCTGTGTCATCGCTGCTGACTTGTTGTAGTTCACTGTTGCTGACACACAAACGTCTTTCTAAAAGTTCCACTTGCTGCTGGATCCTCTCTCTCTGCTCGCACAATGACATGACTATGCACACACACAGGCACACACAGGCACACACACACACACACACACAACAAAAAAAACATCTTATTAGCATAAAATAATACAGATACTACAGATCCTGTACATGACATGTTACTACACAATAAGCGTGTAACCTTACATCCATTTAATCGATGTATCGGTGTGTCTGACTCGTGATCTAGCGACATCAATAGCCGCACATCAACACATCGCTTTTATAAGTTATTGATTGCTTGAATCAATATACTGTACAGTAATTAAACTGATTTTGTACTCAAAATTCCCAAAGGCCTTTCATTTTAAATCAAGCGTGAATGTTATTGCTGCTGGAGGCTGTAAATTTCCCCATTGTGGGACAAATAAAGGATATCTTATCTTATTTTTAATCAATTTAGATTCATTTTTCGCTCGTACACATCATCTCTGGTTGACCATGGAGATTATGTCATACGCAACATAAAGAATAGATAATAATAGATCAACGTAGATCATCCCCACCAAGCATTCTGCAGAAGCGCAGACCAGGCATGTGCGGCCCGAACCCTGACCCGTGATGAACTACGAGTGACATAAACTCACATGAATGATGATGTTTAATATTTTTATAATGGCAAAGTTCCCAATTAAATCGTGCAATACGAGAATTATAATGAAGACGTCAAAGCTGCTCTGTGGCTGATCTAAAATCAAAAGTACTGTAACACAAACACGTTTTTTTTTCTTTACAATAATGGTTGACAGTTCGTTGAAATTGCATGAAAAGTTACTATTAAAATGGACATGGACATAGTCAAAGCCATTAATAGTGTTCATTCATTCATTCAATCATTTTCCGAACCGCTTTATCCTCACTAGGGTCGCGGGGCGTGCTGGAGCCTAGCCAAGCTAACTTCGGGCAGTAGGCATGGGACACCCCGAAATGGTTGCCAGCCAATCGCAGAGCACACAGAGACGAACAACCATGCAAGCCCACACCCACACCTACGAACAATTTAGAGTGACCAATCAGCCTGCCATGCATGTCTTTGGAATGTGGGAGGAAACCGGAGTACCCGGAGAAAACCCATGCAGGCCCGGGGAGAGCATGCAAACTCCACACAGGGAGTCCGGAGCTGGAATTGAATCCGCAATCTGCACTGTGAAGTCGACGTGCTAACCACTGGACTACCGGGCCACCCCCATTAATAGTGTTGCAAAATTTATTATAGAATATACTTTTCTATACTTAATATTATACCTTTATATTATTATATAATTAAGATTATATGATTGCCGTTTACGACTGAGCCAGTCGAGGGCAATATGACTCTACTTTTGCTCATGGTGAGTGACGTGGTCGGCCCTATAAAAGGGACACGCCTTTTTCATTCTCTCTCTCCTCTCTACCTGTTCAATAAAACACGCCGATACATGGCTGAAGGAAACACCTCACTCATCGTGTCATTCTTGGATGTTAAGCAGAAGGATGCCAATCTCCACGCGCCGCGAAACGACTATGCTAACACTTCTGCCAGATTTGAAAGAAACTGGTCTACCTAGTTTGCCAGGTGCCGTGTGATATAGTACCGTTACAAGTACAAACACACACCACAAACACGCGGGAGCTCAGACGCCCTCTCTCTCTCTAACATGCACGCACACACGAGACTAAAGCGATGTGGGAAAGTGGTAGCGTTCCAGAAATCGGGACGAATATGTGAAAAATATAATATGAGCAGCATGGACTACACGCGGACAGACACACACAATAGTTCATTACAGTATACAGAAACACCTTATCAAAGGTTACTACGATATTATCGAGACACATACAAGAGTTCATTACAGTATACAAAAACACTTACATTTCCCAAAGTATTGTCTATTTACACTGCAAGGGAGTACACGATTATTGTATTGCCTTTATCTATGACGTACCTTCATGTGCCAGTATAGTGCAGTTTGTACTAATTTTGACGTCGTTCAATCAACGTTGTGCGGGTTTAGGAGTTTAGCGTATTTCCCAGCAGGCTTTGCGTCAAAACAACACAAACAACCCCACAACATGGCGACTCAGCACCGCGTCAAAATCACCGCGCCCCGAGAACTTTTACGATGTCAAACAATTTCCAAAAATGTACAAGAAGATCCGACAAACGTCATACAGAACAAAAACAACAGTGATTTCCTTCGTTTCTCTTCTCTTCGAATGACTTCCTTATTCATCACCTCCGGTAGTAAACCGTTTACTTCCGGGTGTGGTTCTTCGGTCTTTATTTATTATTATTATTAATTTAGGATGCATTTGAGCAAATCTTACGATTCTATGATAATACAAAAATAATAAAAATGAAGATATTATTTTCATAAAGAAAAACCTGTCACTGGAAGAAATGTGGGAGGAAAAATATGACATGACGTCATGAAGGCGGACCATCCATGCATGTTCTGGAAGCGCTTATCTTCATTTATGTTGTGGTTTAAAGTAGGACCAAATGTGTGAATGTGAGTTGGAATGCTTGTTTGTCTGTGTTCCTAGATATTAATTGGGGACCAGTTCATTATGTGGAAATAAAAGATGTGAATGAATACTTTGGAATGTCTTAAACTTCTGCATATATTGGTCATAAAATGTGGTATGATCAGCTAAAAATCACATATTCACGATTGTAAACGAACAGAATCTGCTCAAAATAATACCACATATGTTTTAATTTTTTTAAATGGGAATGAATAGGTAAACACTGACTTGGTGGAAAAGGATGCTGTGGCTGCTGTGGTGCTATTCACACCAGACATTACAAAACTCTTGTAAACTCTCCAAGTTTTGTAAACTTGTAATTTTACAGTTTTTGCTTAATTTAGAGTCTAAGTTAAGCAAAATTGTAAATTTTTCACCAATTTTAGGAAGTATGTTAGAACATCGTTATATGTATTCAATGTCCACAAGAATAAATACTAATAATTGAACAAAAATAATTGGCCTTTTTTTATTTTGCTGATTTTTGACAATTTTGAAAGAGGTGTTATCAGCCGGACAAATAGGTCAGTGCCTAATAATACTTTTGAACAAATTTCTCATTTCATCAGTGTGTGTCAAACTGGTAGTCCTTCGCATGTACAGTATCAGTTCCCAAGAAGTAACTCACAGCTTCAAAAAGGTTTGTGACTCTTACACTATAAAAATATGAAATCGATTTTTTTGGGTTGTGTTTAAAGCAGGATCTGGAAGTTTACTCATATTATTCTTGTGAAGTTGTCTCCCACTTCATGTGCCCTGGTGACCAGTCCGTAATTCCAGTCTTAACTTTGGATTCAACCAATTCATTTTTTTCTTGATTTAAATATTTCCTGAATTGTAGGTTAAAACTGAAGTCATCAATATTATGAAGAAATATTGACCCCATTATTAAAAAAAAAACCTTATTTATAATTTTGATTCTTCAAAGTGAGTACCTTATGCCCACATAACAGCTTTGCTCATCTTGGTATTTTCTGAGTACACTTTATGATGTGGGATGCTTTATGACCTGCAATGACTTTCAGATCACAGCTGGGCACTATCAAGATTGAATATATTGAATTTCTTGATCTTTTAAATGTGTTTGAGACCAATTCAAGTTGAAGGCATTTCCAAACCTTTGACAGTACTGCATGTACCCTGCAATTGGTTGGCGACCAGTCCATCTAGAAAACATATAAGGGCCGTTCACACGGCACACATTTGCTCCCACATTTGAGGTGGGTCAAATTTGGTCCGGTATAAGCTCTTTTCCGGGGCTACGCCGGAGCTAATTTGCACGTGTAAACGCTCTACTGGGGCAGCCCCGGACCAAATCTTGCCGTGTGAACATCCCTATAGATGAATAAATAAAGGACAAAGTGAGTAAAAAATAAACTTGAAATTTATTGTTTGTTAAAAGTGACGATATGTGACGACTTCGGAAGCACTGTCCATTCACAAGGCCTGATATCACTGAGTGGAAGAGTCTAGCGGCGTCGATACAAGATGTCCCAGGAGCTCCTCCACTTGAGCGCTCGCAACTGACTGGCCGACAGCTCTGGGCTCCCAAAGGTCAAAGGGCTGAAGGCGTGGTAGGACAGGAAGACACACGCCAACATGACAAAAACACACACCAGCAACACACGGCGGTGTACGTCCTTGCTGCAAACACACACACACACACACACACACACACACACACACACACACACACACACACACACACACACACCTGACTCTTCTTATTCTGCATGGTGAAACTTTGATGCATTGTGGTTTGTTTCGAGCATGGATGCAACAATGATGCTAATGCTAAGCTACATTGCGTGTGTGCATGTGTATGTCTGTGTGGAGTGAGTAAGACGTGCATATTTGAGTCTGTATGCATAACTGTGTCTGTATAGTGAGTGTGTGTGTGTGAGTCTTTGTATGTTCGTGTTTGTGCACAACGTGTTTGTGTGTGTGTGCACGTGTACCTGAGCAAGTGTGTGTACACATGCTCCAGCAGGGTGGCGCTGAGCAAGTGTAGAAAGATGAGTGCAGGCAGGTAGTGGTACAGGAACAGATGTTTTTCCATCAACACGAACGGAACGAAGTTCAACAACCAGCCGCCACCGCACAATACGCCCAGCGATACGAAGCGCTCCCACGCAGCTATACACACCACACACATTTAAACGAGGTGCACGGGTTGTTTGTTGGTTGATGTGTGTGTGTGTGTGTGTATGTCTACCATCTGGTAAATCTTTGATGCCCCGCCTCCTCCTCAGCAGGTAGATGGCTGCCATGACGTGATAGACCAGGAGGCAGAGGTGAGACACACCCCATGATGCTGGATTACCAATCAGATGGATCTGAGCCTGCCACAACACATGCAGGTTACGATCTGTCACTCACCGACTCGGACTCACTCATTCATTTACTAACAGTACATTAATAATCTCTCAAACACACACACGCCACAAAAGCGCACGCATACACAATACCAACAACACTGTGCGCATCTCACGTTGGTGGAAGGGTGGAGCCAGTAGGCGATGTTTGTTTCCATGGTGAGCCAGTCCAAAGGGGTGGAGCTATATTTGTGCTCATTGTCTTCCTGTTTCACCGTCAGCATCCTCCACTGGTGGTGATATCACAGCATGACATCCCCTTCGACGACGATGTCATGTTGCGACATCACCTGCGGTGACAAAGACGCACCTGAACCTCCAGAAACTTCGACCACAGAGAAATCTTCCTGTTCACGTCAATGTGCGTGGGGGAATGAAGCTCCGCCTCCCTGTCCTTCTGCTCCTCACCTGCAGACACAGGGTCATTCGATGCCAAATCATCCATTGGGTCAATTTTAATGAAACTTGCTGTACTTGTAAAGAGTGATGGCACAATGAGAAATTTAAAACATTAGGTCAATCGTAGCACCAAATCTGATCGGCACGGACAATCTGATTCGAGTAATTTTACATTTTGATTGATAATTTAACCTTGAAATTGACCTTGTGGATCACGTGACATTCACAGTGTTTTTCAATGCAATCTCTTGCTTCTTCTCTAAAAAATTTCAGAGACACTTTTAAAAAAAAATTTGCAGCAATTAGGAGTCAAAGTATCCATCTCCCTCAGATTTGCAATGCATATTCAATGAAAATTGAATGCATATTCAACTTCAATGAATTTTGAATGAATATTCAACATTCAATAAATACTTACTTCCAATGAATATTCAATAAATGCAGCTTTGTGCATACACATCAGCGTCAGGGACATTAAATTTCAACACAAAAGGGTGTATAGTGACGCAGGCTGCCCTCTGCCACTGTTATCTAAGAAGTTGACATACTGACCGGTGAAGTGTTTGCGTGTCTAAAAGAATGTGAGAGTTGAGTAAGCATACTGGTCCCATATCTGTGCTCCTCCACTGTCCATGTCACTCCACTGCTGTGACCTTTAATCTTCTCTGCGACAACCTCCATCTGACCTGACGCCCAGTCTGGAAGCGACAAGCCACTCAACTAACACGCACACACACACACACGCACACACACACACACACACACACACACACACACGCACGCACGCACACGCACACACACACACACACACGCACACGCGCACACGCACACGCACACATGGGGGTTTGTGGGAATCAGGAGGAAATGGCAGCGTTGTGTGTGAGGCGGTTTCCTGTTATTTACCTTGAGGACTGCTGACGTGTTGACATGAACCAAGCGAACCTCTGACAAGATCGTCTTCCACACCTCGGAATCATCCTCACGGTTCACAATGTCCTCAAACACATCGTAATATCAATGTTGTGATCAATATCGACATCACCGTCATCTAAATTTAAGATTGATTTTTGCACATCATATTTAGTTCAATCACATGCTGTGCAAATTGCCTTTTGCACTGCCTTGCCCGCTGACATCTGGATTTTGGCTTGTTTTACTGACACTTCTCTCTAAGCAGCAAGGTCATCTTGCATTTGTGTTGACAGAAGTGTAAAAGCAAATCAATTCAACTAATGCTGGTTATTAGTATGTTACATTGAACTTATAGCAGTTATTTGGGAATCATAAATGTTCTGTAAACACTGTATTCTGATTAATGCAAAATAAGTAAGGTTAGTGGGGCTGCCATTTTGGCCTTGCACTGCCCTCTGCTGTCGATTAAAATTGATGTAAAACTGCCCTAGGGCTGGGGTGTCAAACTCATTTTTGTCGCAGGCCAGATTTTAGTTACAGTTTCCCTTGGAGGGCCGCAATGACTGAAAATATATAAAGAAGTCAAGAATAGCAAGTATAAATAATAAGTTTATTCAACTATTGTTTAAGTTACCTTAATGAGGGATTTTATTGCAAACCCAATTAGTTCCTGTGAGATGACTTACCACTCTCCAAAGGTTTTGGGCGGGCATGGACACATTGAAGTCGATGTAGCCCGACACTTCTTGGGCATGGGGGCTGACAGGGGCTGCGACGTCATGGCTGCCGCACACAACAAAACACACAGTTAAGTCCCATGCTTGCGGGCGTGCCCAAACGCGTTGCAGGATAACAATAACAATTACCTGTTGAGAAATCGCAATGTCATTCCGTGAAGCAGCTGGACCATGTCGCCGTGACGCACTGTACGAGGAGGATGGCCAACGGCGAGGTCGGCCCTGATGCAGGTGACGCACACATGATTGACATGTTTACCTTGACCACCGTCCACCAGGTTCACCTACTTGTCAGCGTTCTTGACGATCCACCAGTTGTTGACGTCCTTGAATGCGTAACAGGTCACCTGCTGCTGATGAGAGCTGCCGCGACCGTTCTCATACCTGCACATTTATGCAAGCGCGCACACACACACACACACACACACACACACAGATACAAACACACACGCACAGACACACATACACACATCCACGCACGCACGCAGGGACGGACATTCAGATTTAGCGAGATGCCACCTGAGGGGCTGCTATTCCCTGTGAGCTGGCTGGAGGACACCTGATTGGATAGTTGGCTTTGTGAGAATGCAGCCAGCACGGGATAGGCTGGGAGGCAGAGCTTCTCAAAGTCACCTGACTACCATACGCAACCTCCAGGGGCTGACCTTGCGTGATCCGTGACAGACCTCCCTGAGTGATGCAATCAATCAATCAATCAATCAATCAATCAATCAATCAATCAATCAATCAATCAATTCGCAACATATGTTTTTCAGTTCGGGTGTGTGTGGGCACACACATGTGTATGAGTGCGTGCATGTATGAATGAGTGTGAGTCTGTTTATGTGCCTGTGTACCTCAAGGCTGGCTTGGAAGGCGGGGCTCATCAGCTGGTCATGTGGTCCAGTGCGGTGCAGAAGAGTAAGGTGCAGATAGAAGCAGAGAACGTACAGCACGGCAGGAAGCACCAGCAGACACACACCACGACACACACACTCAAAAAACACACTCACCTAACACAGAAACATACTAAGGTGTGTTTTAGTGCTTCTGGGGATGCTCAGTGTGAATTTGCATGTGTGCACTCACGCCGCTCACACGAGTGTCACTAATCATCTTCCAGCAGTGCACACAGGCCACGCCTACTAGCAGTAGGTAGGAGAAGGCGCCCATGTACTTCACCCTGAATATGCAAACACATGCGCACAGGTCACAGCGCGTGTGTGTGAGTGTGTCTCTCTGTACGTGGATGTGTATTTCTAACCCGATGGCGGCAGCGCAGGACGTTCCGGAGAGGAGGAGCCAACTGTATCTGACAGGCCAGCTATGAGGTTAGAGGTCAGAGGTCACAGCATGTCCTCCCGGCAAGGTTTAGAGGCAGCAAGGGTCCGGACTCACCTGCTGCTGGCACGGTAGAAGCGCAGGTACGACAGGAAGGACAAGAGGATGAAAAAAATCAGGATTGACTCCAGCAGCATCAGCCGCGATTGGACAATTAGAGCGTTGTCTGCAAATAACAACAGTGACACATCAATTTACTATGCGTGCCTGTGTGTGAGTGTGACATATGTGGTTACCTAGCAAAAGCAGCAGCGCTGCTCCAAACGCTGACATGTGACCAAAGCCCAACTCCAGAGTCACGCAATATGCCAGAGGAATGCACAACGCTCCGCACACTGCCGGGAGGACACGCAGACTCCACACGCTTACACCGCATGGGTACTCTGTCCCCCAAAACAAACACACACATGCAATCAATGATGCAACACACACACACACACACACACAAGGAGTGTGTTGTCTGACCTGCTCCTATTCGGTTCCATGTGAAGTTTCCATCAAATCCTCCCAAGTAGGCTGCAAAATGCGCACACACACATTCACATCAATGACACACACACACAGACACACACACAGAAAAGTATTTTGGTCGTCATCATAACCCACCCCCCAAGGCCAGGATCATGTGACCAAGTGGCGGTCCGCTGTCATCAATAAAGAAAATCCTCTTCATGTAAAGAGACACAAATTGGCCGTAGTAAACTTCATCAAAGCTGCACACACACACACACACACACACCCGCACACACACACACACACACACAGACAGATGTCCCATTATAAGAGATTGAATGTATATTAGATCTGATATTGCGAAGTGTGCTTATTAGAGTGCTGCTTACACAACGGCGTTGGGGTGCGCAATGCGGTGCACCCGGGTCCAGAAGGCGAGGAGAGACACCAAGACCAGAAGCAGGTCCACGCGGACAGTCACCACCAGGGGGAGCCACAGTACCATCCTCAACACTACACCAGTTGGTTGGTGAGAAATTAAAGAGAAAAAAAAACTTACACTGCACTCATTGACATGCAGCCGTGCCTTGAAATGCGAGTGAGCCGATTTATAATATTTTCAAGATACGATTCTTTGTTTGGCAGCTTTTTTTTGCTTTGATTTGCAAGCGTAAACTTCAGATAGGATAATGCAATAATACATATACACAATAAGTATAGATTAAGGTTCAGCGATTTATCATTTTAAAAATCGAAATTGTGCTTCAATATCACATGATCTCAAACGTCTGATATTTGCAGTGCTCGTGACTGACTTAATATCAGTTGTTCACTAATTTCACGTATCAATGTTGGCACACCATTCAGCTCTGAGCTGCTGCTTGCGAACTGGGGAGAATATGAACACACTAATGCGCCACAGTGAGGCTGCGCTTGCTAGCTAGAGTGGCTAAACATCCTTGTCTCTGTGGCGGTAAATAAGATGCAGTTATAATCAGCATTAACAGTAAAGGCGGATGAGGGGTACATTAAGCATCCAACACTGAGCATGAGGGAAAATAAGATGCCGATCACAATCACTGAGATGATGTGTCGCCAAATACCAGAAAAAGTGCTTTGATGTGTCGTTCACTTTTCACAGAAATGTGGCTCGACCTACGTTTCAGCAAAGAACAACCAGCTATGAACAACAAATTAGGTAAATTAATAAGTGTCAAGAGGGTAAATTTGTGTTTGTTTGCTCTATTTTGAACAATAGAGTGCAGCGTTAGGAGATCTTTACAATGATACACCTCAAAATAACATTATCTTTGTTATTAAATCAATTTTGCCTTGCTAAGGAACTATATTTATGTTATTTATTTTATTGTATGACATTGCAGGAGAAAAAGTTGACGTATGTCAATTAAAAAAATGCAAAATTTGAATGAAAACAGAGAGAAAAATAAATCTGATTCTGTTTTCTGTTTTCGCAGGAAATATTTATGTGTGACATTTAAAATAACTTAATACTTCAAGTTTCATTTTTACACTAAAGTTTATATCACCATGGGTATCATTACTGTGAAGGCATTTAAGTTATATGCATTTTTGGGCTATATCGCCCAATTCCCACCTTTGCCGAATGCAGCATACGTTAATTCATTCTTACTGATTACTTTTTCATTTTTTTCTTTTAACATTTGTTGTAATGTCATGTTATTTTTTCAGCTCTTTCTTTCAGTTCTTCATTTGTAATTAAAATGTTATGGTACTCTGCAGTTTAGTTCTCTGTACAGATGCTTTAAGAGTAGCAGTTTAAAAACTCTGCAGGAAAAAAAGCGATAATAATGAAGATGGTAAGATACGAAAAATATATCGTAATCTTTTTCGGGGCCATTTTGCCCAGCCCTTGCGTTTATGTATGTAATTTAATTAAATTAATTGTTTTCACGGGTACTGTATATCTGTACGTTCACTTCAGAACAGAGTGAGGGTACGTATGTCACATCGGTAAGAATTCATTTTTGCTTTAATACGTCTGTAGTTTTCAGCCGGTACTTTACTTATACTTCAGTAAAAATAAGAACAATAATAATGTACTTCTTCTTACAGGATTATTTGATACAAACATCTCTAGTTTCATTTGGGATGGAAACATGTTCTTTTGGCATCTGTGTGAGGGATGTATTGATCATTAATAAGTCATCCATCATGACGATAAACCGAATCCAGCCAACAGGTACCATTATTGCAAGCATGCTATTATTGCTAGAGGCTGACGCTGGCTGTCCAAGCTAAAGCTAATGCTACAGCTAATGCTAATAGAAATGCTCACAGTGTGCTCACAGCGGTAGTGTCAAGTCGACCGTGTTGAGCGGCTCATTCTGGCCTCGTAGCAGCAACCAACCGCCGGCCGGTGCAGTTCGGTCCGGTCCGTTCGTGTCTCCTCCTCCCCGAAATCAATGTTAGCTGGGGAGCGACGTTTCCTTGACGATTGATACTGCCTGGCTCACTCACTCGCTGCTCCGGTCGCAAGCCTGGGCGTTGCTAGGGAAACACATACCTGTCAACTTTTCGGAGCGCCAACCAGTATAAACTACCCAAAAAAATCCGTATAAAGAGCAAAAAATCCTTATAACATACCAAAGCATATATTGTCAAAATAACAGCACAGAAACCCCCCACGAAATTTTCAACGATATTTATTGTAGATCTCCATAATACAATGTCTGGTTAATGATATTTATTGTAGATCTCCATAATCCAATGTCTGGTTAATGTCTAATCATCATTCTACTTAGTGGCATTACTGTGTTCAGAGTTGTATTCCGGAAATGAAAGCATTCGAGTAGACGAGCACCGTTCTGGGCAAAAGCAAACGCAACTGCCTGTCAGGGGAAAAAAAAAACAAACGGAAATTTTCAGAATCCGTGTGATTTGTGCGATACGGCCATATACGTAAGATTCACCACAAAATTCGTATGAACTATGGCTAAACCGTATGAGTTGACAGGTATGGAAACAGCAGTTTCGGATTGCGACTTCCTCACACAATCCAAGACTAATCGATAATTACTACGAACAGCATGCAAATTATGACTTCATCAACTTGCTTGATTTTGCATGTCCTATCATTATTCTTGAATGGGTACAGACTCCCCCCCCGCCCCCCCCCCCACACACACACGCGCGCACACACATAGACGAACAACACGCTAACGGGGAGCAAATGGGTGCCATGGGTATGTATAAAAGGAGCTTCCCTGAATTGCTTAGTCATTCACTATCAAAGATGGGGTGAGGTTCACCTCTTTTTGAACAACTTCGTGAGAAAATAGTCGAACAGTTGAAGGACAATGTTCCTTTATGTTGCAAGACATTTCAGTTCAACCAGTGTCAGTAAATACAGTTAGGCGCTGCATCAATCAATCAACAAATCAATCAGTCAAACTTTACTTTTAGAGCAGTTTTCATACATGGCAGTGCAACCAAAAAGGACACAAAACCACATTAACAAAACATCCCACAATAGTAAAAGCAAAGAGTGCAATAATTGTAGAGTGTCCTTGAGTGTTTTGAAAGGTGCTTAAAAATTATATGTATTATTATTATTATTATTAACAAATGAGAATAAGACCAGAAGCTGGGTGCAGAGCATCTCATTGAGCCGTCCGCACTGGAACCAGATCGATGCTGTAGCTCTTTACATGAACTCAACTCAAGTCAACAGTATTTATAGAGCACTTTCAAACAGCCATCGCTGCATACAAAGTGCTGTACATGGAGCAATTTGACATGTACAATAAACAGTGAAACAAATCGGTAATAAAGACGGTAGAAAGCACCAAACAGTAAAACCAAGAACAAATCTAAGTCACGCTGAGTCGAATGCCTAAGAATACAAGTGAGTTTTGAGGAGGGTTTTGAAGATGGGCAGCGAGGACGCTTGCCGAATGTTCAGTGGGAGGTAATTCCAGAGAGAGGGACCAGCGCCAGAAAATGCTCGATCGCCTCTGAGCCTCAGTTTAGTTCTTGGCACTTCTAATAATGTCTGGTCCGCAGACCTGAGGCAGGTGTGTAGGGGCGGAGAGCTCAGACAGGTAAGGTGGCGCGAGATCATTTAGAGATTTGAAAACAAATAAGAGGATCTTGAAAATAACTCTAAAATGTTTGGGGAGCCAGTGAAGGGATGCCAGAGTAGGAGTTATGTGCTCCCTTTTACAAGTACCAGTCAACAGCGATCAGGGCCACATGAGGCAGGGGCACAGCCACAAGGATGTCTTTTGGTCAGTCTTCCCAGAAGGTGGGATTACGGGCAAGGTTAGTAAGGGTGCCAACTCCACCCCATGTTCACTTCGTCAACTGTAGGCAAAACAATTCTAATACATTTGTCTTGATTATTTTAGGTTCATCTTCTTCCATGAAGCTTCATTATACTTACTCCTCATCCTTGTAGACAGTTTACTCAGAAGATTGCAAGCCACAGAGAAAGTGTGAATAACTCTAAAAGTCTGAATGTTTGTGTGTGTGTGCGTGTGCGTGTGTGTGTATGTGTGTGTGTGTGTGGGTGGGTGTGCGTGTGTTAATCCAAGCAGCTCGAGCTGGGGTAAAGCTAACACAAAGTACTGAATCATACATCCTAGCAACAAGCACTTCATGCACTAAACCAAACTGAGGAGGCAGCAGGTACGTCCATTGTCCTTTTCTGAACGAAGTTTTCCACCATTAAGTATATCCTCGGGTCCAGGTACGGAATTAGAACATCATTGATCTTGGAATGTGTGAACTCATTGAAAAAAATGCTCTTTTAGATGAACTAGGAAGTATCACCATGAAGGATTTCTCTCTGTCATCGCTGAGTCGGGGTTGCGGTCGTGTCATCAAAGGGAACGCAAGTGAACATGGTCGCCTGGATGTCTGCTTCACGCCGCAGGTGCTCACATATCAAATTTCATATGAAATATTAGCATGAGAGATATTAGTTTATTCTTGCTTGCTCTGCCCTTATTCAGTTTGGAACGGAACTTGAAATGGTCGTACATGACCACCGTGTAACCCACCAACAATCTTCTGGCTTTCTTGAACGCTTGAAAAAGAAAAGTAAACTGAAACATACAGCAGAGTCTTTTAAGGCATCGTGGTTAATCGTGGGAATATGAAAACACTTGAGAAAATAAGTTTAAAAAAAGGTGAATGTGTGTATTATTCTTTTTTTCCCCTTTCCAAATGGGAGAGAGAGAGAGAGAGAGAGAGAGAGAGAGATAAAATGTATTATTATTATTATTATTATTATTTTCTTTTTCATTTGGGGAGCAATAACACAAAATAAGAGGTGGAGGCCCACTGTCTCACTGTCTTGTTCATCTATATGGTAAATCCATTCAATAAAAAATTATCTAGGCAACAGCAGTTGCTTGTCCCCTTATGACGAGACATCTGGCATTGTAATGATTTTGATATAATGGCTTTTAATGAGGATGTAAAAATGTCATTAAAATATGTCACCCCAATAGGATTACTACATCTGGAAATCCCATGATGCCCTCCTGCATCTGACCAACAGCGGAAGTCTACTCAGAAGTGACGAGTCAACCATCCCGAAGACTTACAGCACTCGCCGGGGACCTCTAGTTCTGTACTCACGAGTACGAATGAGTCCATTCACCATCCCCCCCACAAAAGTCCTTTAACTTTACGAGGACTAAACTCAAAGTTTGATCTCCTGTGTCTACAGGACTTGGTTACGCTAAGAACTGTGTCACAGGTGTCAGACAGGAGGAGGCGGGTCACATCGCACCACATGCAGGAAGTGGATCACCGGTCAGACGCTCTGCTCTTGCAACAACAAAATAATCAGGTAAACAGGCAAGAAGTGACCATAGCCTCTGCCTTCACTTAATATGCAATTCCTCACTTCATGTTGTACATCTGCATAATATAAGTCAGGGGTCACCAACTTTTTAAAAAATGAGAGATACTTCTTGGGTAGAGATTTGTTTTGAGTGTGTTTTGAGTTGACTCCTTGATGTTATCACTTATAATGGTCCTTTAAGTTATTACCTTTATTTGTAATGTAGTATTGGGCATGGAAAGAAACGCTGGGGAAATGAAATCCTTGCAATAACTCGTCGATAGAAAAACAAATAGTAAATACAGCCAGATTTAAGACGAATAAGGAAGACTCTTGAACAAATGATCATGATGATGTAGGTAAGCAATTAATACGAGGTCTTCCTTCCCCTGCTGCTATAAACCTAAATGATTGTATTTGTCAACATGCGGTGCAGGAAGCTCTTCCCACCAATCCTCACCAAAGAAACTGGGAAATAGAAACAAAACGATGGATTGGCAGTCTGAGAAACAGGAACTTGACAGTTTGGGGCCCGCTGTAAATCTCAAGGCTTTAGGTAATTGCCTGGGTTTGCCAAATGCCAGGATATAGTCTGCCGTTTGCCCATAGTCGACCGGGATAGGTTCCACTGCCCTGAAACCCTGCATGGGATAAATGTTATCGAAATTGGATAGATGCATGCATTTTGACTGTGCATGTCTCTGACCAAGGTGACCTTGCGGTTTGCCAGTCCCAACTTACCTCCACTTCCAAACATCCATCGTGCAAGCGTTTCCCGACTTTATGCCACACAAGAACACCACGATCCAAAGCTACACGGAGACCCTCAAGAAACCAACTCCCTTCTGGAGTATCCTCCTGAAGGTAAAACACAAAGTGAAAATCTGCTTTAAACATCCTTATCCCACGACATTCGTCAAAGGAGCAGTATCTGTGCTTGGTGGTTGCGCCTTCTCGGCAGCACGCCTGTACCAGCACAGATTTTGATTGGGAGGAATGTCGTCGCCATTGACTGTCGGTGCTGGATAGACCTGGGGCGCTTGTGTTTTTTGCGCCAGTAATGGGCAGCATTTTTCACAACCCCGATTTGTTCAGTGGCTATGTCAGCGCTGTTGGACAGTTGGCGTTGGTGCGGCTGGATGGATGGCCGCTGAAGTTGAGGATGAGGAGAGAGGAGCGTTGGCGAAGAGCGCCGATGCGTATTTGGAACCGTGAGTTGCCGCTTGGAATTGAAATGGATTTCCATGGGACAGGAGAAGTGAACCAATCTCTTTTTTCGTCAATGGATGCTACAGCTTCTTGTTGACTTTGAAACTTAGCTTGTAGCTGACGTGTGCACATTTTGAGCATGACGTCTCTGATCCACTGGTTAAAGGACACTTTGATTCTCTCCTCTTTCATCTCAAACCGCTTCAAACAACAAAGCGTGTGACGGAAAATTGGTTAGGACTGCACGACTGTCCGTGTTTTATGTTATGTGTTGTGTTTATTATTTTACTTTATGTTAACTGTTTTGTAAAGCGCTTTGTTACAGCTGCCGCTGTTGTGAAAGCGCTATATAAATCAGCATGTATTGTATTGTATTGTATTGTATTATCTGGTTGAACCTTCAAACTGATCTTATATGCAGATGAGAATGAAATGCAAGGAAGTGACCAGAGGGTCCAGTTGGATCTGGTACTTGATCTGCAGACCTGTACGGACCACATAACCCTCGAAGAACCACAACTTCAGGTGATCCAAGATAAGTTTGAAGTATTAGTATATTCTTATTTGTTCCTCGTGGTCATACACCAAATTTAAATTTGTAAAAAAGGTTGACCTTTGACGGTTTCCATTCAATTGATGAAATGGGCTCTTTCAAGTGTCCTTGAGTGTTTTGAAAGGCGCTTATAAATAAACTGTATTGTTATTATTATTATTATTATTATTATTTTGCAGGTCGATGTGTCACATGCTGATAGGTCACAGCAAAACATGACGACTGACTTGACTCTTGTCCTAAGTCCTCAAGATGCCGCAGCAGTCACCCGAGGATCTGTGATTATGGTCAACTCTCAAACCTCAGTGACCAGGATGAACAACAGGAGAGGTGTGTGTGTGTGTGTGTGTGTGTGTGTGTGTGCGTGTGCGCGTGTGTGTGTGTGCGCGTGTGTATTTGTGTGTGTGTGTGTGTGTGTGTGTGTGCGTGCGTGCGCACAGGGAGATGGGTGGTTTGTGGGCGGTGTTGCGTGTGCATGTAAGTATTCCCAAAACAAGACAAAGGGTTACAGGAAATGTCCAAACAATGAATTACACAGTCTTGTTGTCATGTTCCCGCAGAGAATCAGTCACATGAAGAGCAGGAATTAAATACAAGCTCAGGTATTATCTGCAATTCAGTCAAAGCTCAAGTGTATACTGTATAATGCTGTGATGTTCACCCCCAAAGGCTTGCTTCTTCCTCCTCTGAGAGCTGAACCCCCAGTCACTCCTGAATCCTACTATCACCACCCACTTGCTGTAAGTCCATGTTGACACCAAGGGCCCAAATTTTGCACCGAGCACAAGTCTAGCATGAATCACAGTCCAATTATGTGCATTGGTGGAGTTTTGTTTCTTTTGGCATATTACTTGACTTTGCACAGGTAAAGTTGGGCGCCGTTGTGTGCTGTTCTGGGATGTAAGTTGTCTTTTCCCAGCCAATCTTAGAGCCGTGCTTCATTTACATCAAAATCAGAGCCTTAAGTGCATACAGCGCAGAAATAGACTTGCTCGGGTCTGCACATGACATATGCAGGTAAACTGCAAAATCTCCCCTTGCGGCACAGGCAATTGGAGAACGCCTTGCACCTCTGATTGTGGGTCTGTGTATGAAATCTCACCACCACCACCCTAGTCACTCCCATTGCAATAGTAATGGAGAGGGCGGGGGGGGGGGTACTAAAATATGTTTAAGAAGATAATTATTAGAATCCATTCAATGAATTGATTTCTACAATCAGCCAGAGGAATTGTCCCACGCTGGTCTCATAATTATGAATGAAATCTGATCACCAAACATATCCGCATAGCAACAATATTTCTGCTTGATCAAATAAACGATTACGCCACCTGCACTTCGAGTTACACCTGCTTTTAGCAAGTCTAAAATGTAGTCTACTATTTGTAACCAAATTTGCAGAACGCCCAGTGAGGCATGGGACGACCAAAAAAAAATAGTAATAAAAATCACAAACACACTGAACTAGACTATTGCCCCACCATGAAGATGATGATGCACTAGTCTTTACACCAAGCTCAGACTACATTCTGTTTCCAAATTGTTGGATGAGTCAGGGACAATGTAACTAGTTATGTGGGCAACATGGCACCAAACACGGTCCTACTAGACTTGCGCCAAAGATACGTCCGTTTCTATATTTTATTTATTAATAGGTGTACCGAAAATAAAATGAAAATGACAGCTCTCCAACAGTAGCAATGTTCAACACAGCAACATCTAAATATGCTCTGGCTCTATATCAAAGCACAAGCCCAAAGGATTTTCAATGATGACTTCCACAAGTTGTGTTTGACTTTGATGTTTCAGATGGGGCGAGAGGGTCCGAACATTGAAGAAGTCCACCATGTTCAGCATCTGCCTCCTATAGAAGACCACCACGTCACTATGAGGCTTGTCGGCGGCACACGGCGGCGGGACACAGACTCAGCAATTGGTCCAGAGCTACGATGTCAAAAGGGCTCCCGTCACCGCCCCTTGTTTCTTCCTCTGTTACTCTCTGACAAAAAACATGGTGATAAAACATTGTCATGATGGTGTTTTCACTTGACATGTATAAGATTGTGTTTTTCTCGCATATGTAGAACAGATAAAGTATAAAAAGAAAGCACCAGGACGGGACACAACTAGAAAACAAATCTGTGAGGAGATGTTGCAGCATGGGCAACAGTCAAAGAAATCTTCAGAGGTTCTGCTTGGCCTGGTGGATGGTGCATCAAAATTGAGCATTTTATACATATTTTTTAGTCTTTTCCATGTTTATAATTGGATTATTCCTTGCTTTGCTCTGTCCTCTACTCCAAGGGACTCCACCTCCTCCAGTGGGAGTCTTGGGTTGCATTGCAGGATGCAGAGGTCCGGGGAGGCAGAGCTCATCAGCATTTTTACAGAATCGATCATCTGATCTCCACGATTCCTGTGACTCCAGTGACACCAAGAGAAACGTTGTCAGGGGGCTTCTCCCACTGGAGCTGAGGGGTACAAATGCCTATGCAGAACATACTGTAGCGTTACAGATAATAACATGACAAACAGTAAGTAGAATTGCTCATTTATTCATTCATCGTGTGGCCGGTTGACAGATTTGAAGAATGGCCAAGCCGTTGGGTGCATGATTATCGGCCCTGATGGGGAAATTATAAGACCCTCACTGTATGACAACTACCAACTCCTTAGTGATGACAAGGATACAGAACAGGAAGGTGAGTCAATCACTTAGTCAGGGAAAGTCATTTCCGGCGTCATCAAACACAGCAGCGCATCACTTGGTACTGTGTTAGGTGCGTGGTGGGCCCACATACCAGAGACACATACAGAGAAAGTTAACCATTTATTAAACACTACAGATATATGCCGATTGTATTTGACGACAGACATTTGAGCCAATACACGAGTGACAAGTAGGCTAGGGTTGTCTTTTTCGAGTGTATTCAGCATCTGAAAGCTGACATATGCCCCTAACAGCTTTCCAGGTTTTGTCTGCAGATGGCGAGACGTTACCTTGTGTCATTGTGCTGCAACATGAGCACTTGCACTCTGGTATGTACAATAGATGTGTGTCGTGTTTTGATTTTATGCTTTATCTTTCATTCATTCATTCATCTTCCGAGCCGCTTGATCCTCACTGGGGTCGCGGGCGGTGCTGGAGCCTATCCCAGCTGTCTTCGGGCAGTAGGCGGGGCACACCCTGAATCGGTTGCCAGCCAATCGCAGGGCACACAGAAACGAACAACCATTCGCACTCACACTCACACCTAGGGACAATTTAGAGTGTTCAATCAGCCTGCCACGCATGTTTTTGGAATGTGGGAGGAAACCGGAGCACCCGGAGAAAACCCACGCAGGCCCGGGGAGAACATGCAAACTCCACACAGGGAGGCCGGAGCTGGAATCGAACCCGCTACCTCTGCACTGTGAAGTCGACGTGCTAACCACTAGACTACCGGGCCACCTATTACAGTTACTATTCTGAAATTTTCAAACAGTACAGTAGTTTTGTGTTATCCACTGCATTTTTTCTCAATATATTATGTAGTTCCTTCAGTTTAATTCGTCCCATGACCAAACTCACAATTGAATTGAATGAATTGAAATTAATTGACCCCCTCAGAACCAATTATTTTGTTAGGGTGCTGTCCATTGACTATGCCTTGGTTTTTCTTTAGGTAGCCTGTAGAATGATTGTCCCTTATTTTGTCCTCTCTTGCTGTGGCATCCTGGTGCATAGCACGTGTCTACCATTGTCAAAGTGTGGCATTTCATCAAATTTAGTGACACATTCTCAATTCTGCCAGAATGGTTTTGTTCACCTTTGCCAAAAGACATTTGTCCGAAATAGTGCCCTTTAGTCCAACTGTATACCACCGACACTTTTTTGTATTTTTTACCTTTGTCCTGCTTTAAGAAAATAAATGAAAAGGCAATGACATTTTTATAAACACAAATGTATTTTATTCCCCTCTGTGTAGAAGATGGGGAGCTGAACTTAAATCCACCACCTGGGCATGTTCAATATTGTGCACCTATTCAAACTGTGAGTTTTTCTTCTTAACCCTTAGATGCATGAGTGACTGGCCCCTACACTCTTCCATAGGTGGGTGAAAAATGACCCATAATAAAATTAATGCTTTTTTAATGACATTTTTATCATTTTGGTTAAGAATAATCACTTGTATAAAATTTAGTAATATATTTAGGACCATACAGGAATGATTTCATGTTTGAAATATTCATTCATTCATCTTCCGTACCGCTTGATCCTCACTAGGGTCGCGGGGGGTGCTGGAGCCCATCCCAGCCGTCTCCGGGCAGTAGGCGGGGGACACCCTGAATCAGTTGCCAGCCAATCGCAGGGCACACATAGACGAACAACCATCCACGCTCACACTCACACCTAGGGACAATTTAGAGTGTTCAATCAGCCTGCCACGCATGTTTTTTGGAATGTGGGAGGAAACCGGAGCACCCGGAGAAAACCCACGCAGGCCCGGGGAGAACATGCAAACTCCACACAGGGAGGCCGGACCTGGAATCGAACCCGGTACCTCTGCACTGTGAAGCCAACGTGCTAACCACTGGACTACCGGGCCGCTGTTTGAAATATCTTTATTTTTAATTTTTTTACATTTTTGAAAAATAAAAATTACCCAGAACAGCAATAGAAAAATGTGAACATCCATTTTGTGTGTGTGTCTGTCTGTCTGTCTGTCTGTCTGTCTGTCTGTCTGTCTGTCTGTCTGTCTGTCTGTCTGTCTGTCTGTCTGTCTGTATGTATGTATGCATTGCCTGTTTTGCCTTTCTGGCAGTGATCATTGCACACAGGTACATTGCATTTCCCACACCTATTGCTGACTTTGCGATCTTTGTTACTTGGGCAGATCTGACACCTTTTTCACTTTGGTTGGCCCTGTGTATTTCTTTCCTGTGTCTTAGTGGTGGCTTTTGTCACCCCGCACCTTTTCATTGCTTCAATAATCGGGATTTGCAGTTGGGTGCAGCTTTCCAGTCGACTCCTCATGTAGGGTGTGACAAGCTCCTTTGACAGCTCTTTGAGGAACAGCCGTCGTGCATTGGTGATGCCACTCTTGAAATCTGGGTGCTGAGCCATGAAAAAGGTGTAGACATTTAGGGTGCCGATGTCAATTATGTTGTACCATTGCACCATGGGCCACCTCTGTGTTTGTCGCTTGCACGGGTAGTTGCCAACCATCTGGTCAATGGTGTCTACACCTCCATTTGTCTCATTGTAAAATTTGATCACTTCTGTTTTTTTTTTCTTTTTGCTATGTTCATCCACTGCTTTGTCGTGGTGCATCGTGCTCAGGAGCACAACAGCTTTTCCTTTCTTTCTGACATAGCTGACCATGGTAAGGCTATCATTGAATCCAAACTCTGTGCTGTAAACCTCCCTGGACTTGGAAAGCTTCATCAGAGTAGGGATGTCTGGCTTGTTCTGACATAGAGTCCCCACAATAGTGAGCTCCTTCTCCAGGAGATGCTGCGCGAGTGGCACACTGGTGAAAAAGTTATCCATGGTGATGTTGTGACCGGTGTTTCTAAATCTACCACACAGCTGCTGGACAATATTTTCTCCCAGATTCTTCTGAACGTCTTCCCCTGGTTGTCTCCCCGTGTAAACTATACCATTTATTGCATAGGGGATGCGTGCATCACAAACCCAGAAGATCTTTAGGCCATACTTGGCAAGCTTGCTTGGCATGTACTGTAGAAACTTGCACCTTCCCCTGAATGGCACAAGCTGTTCATCGACAGTGACACAATCACTGGGGATGAATTGCTGTCTGCAGTTGACCAGGAACAGGTACCATACATAGCAAAAGACTGCCATATGATCTGTTTCCAGGCGGAAGGCCAATTTGTAGATAAATCATAGTCATGAACAACACACAAACAATTTTATATGAAGATAATACTTAGACGTATCAGCTCTTACAGTGTAAAATAATTTTCCTGAGGGGTTCATTTCTGATAGTATAGTCTGCCCAGTCCGCAGTCAATGTATTGCTGACAGCCAAAGTCGATTCGAATCAGTGGTTCCCATTGGACTCCATAGAAAATGTACACGGGTCACTTTTGACCCATTTATGGAAACTTTGGGTAGCAATACAAAAACTGAAATTTCTTAAAATGTATAAAATGTAAGTTAAAATTGTGAATGACATTATATAAAAAACATGTTTTTTGAGGAATACCTGGAATATGAAATTATAATAAATTTTCAGTCCAAAGATATTTCATGAAAAAAACCTCATCGGGTCATTTTTGACCCACATATGCATCTAAGGGTTAATATGCAATTTTATGATATTTTAACTCAGCTTTCTTCATTTAGCAACTGTGGCAGCCAAAAAATATTCTGTATTCATTGTTGTTCAACTAGTCTTTAGATCCTCACAAATCTCCAGAGTGTGATATAAGACCAGACAACAGCCATGTTAATTTAGGTAATCTATTCATATATCCATCATCCATTTACATATCCTCTTTTTCCAAAGCATTAAAGTCAGTCCTTCTTCTTTTAGTGGTTACACCAAATGAAATCACAAAGAGAGCAGATCCAATGCAGGAAACCCAGTGGGAAGACAAACAAGATGTTACAAACAAAGTTGTGAAATCTTCACCAAGGGAACAGTTGGAAGAACTTGCAGGAGGTAGCACTGAGGAGAAGGACGAAAAGCAGTTTGAACATCTGCCAAAAGCCACTTCAGGACTTACTGACCAGTTTGACAACGACATAATTAACACACTGGAATCTGGACCTTGGTATGAGTTTTATTCTATAGAATTCAGTTGTAAAATGTAGCCTCCAAAGAGGAATTGTGCCACTAGTTGACGCATTGGAAATAATTGAAAGTGAATTCTTCAGTTCCGTGATCTAACAGTTGAATGGTCGACTGGTTAGCATGCCCACCTCATAATGCAGAAGTGCACAGTTCAATTCTGTTTCCCTGTGCCTGTGTGGGTTTTCTCCGGGTACTCTGGTTTCCTCTCGAATTCCAAAATCACGAATGGCAGTTTAATTGAACATTCTAAATTGTCCCTTGGTGTGATTGTGAGTGCGACTGGTTATTGGTCTATGCCCTGCGATTGGCTGGTGACCAGTTCAGGGTGTACCCCACCTACTGCCCAAAGACATCTGGGCTAGGCTCCATCACGCCCACGACCGCTGTTGTTTTCATGTATTTTGCAGCATTTTTTGGTCTGTTCTTGCCCAGTGGCACTACACACACAAAAATGGTAAATAAAGAACATAAAGAACAAAACACTTCTTTTGGATGACTTTTGAGTCTGAAAATTTTGGGTTAACTCCAAATGCAGTAAAATCCCCAAATTTTATCATTTTGACATTTGCCAATTCAAATACAGTATATCAACGTTAAGTTTTCACATTATCTGCATTATATTATTTACGTAAGTTATTACAGTTATCCATCCATCCATTTTCCGAACCGCTTGAGCCTCACTAGGCTCGCGGGGGGTGCTGGAGCCTATCCCGGCTGTCTTCGGGCAGTAGGTGGGTCACCCTGTGTCGGTTGCCAGCCAATCGCAGGGCACACAGAGACAAACAACCATCCACGCTCACATTCACACCAAGGGACAATTTCAGAGTGTTCAATCTGCCTGCCATGCATGTTTTTTTTGGAATGTGGGAGGAAAGCGGAGTTCCCGGAGAAAACCCACGCAGGCCCGGGGAGAACATACAAACTCTACACAGGGAGGCCGCAGCTGGAATTGAACCCAGTACCTCTGCACTGTGAAGTCGACGTGCTAACCACTAGACTACCGGGCCACTTATTACAGTTATTATTCTGAAATTTTCAAACAGTACAGTAATTTTGTGTTATCCACTGCATTTTTTCTCAATATATTATGTGTTGAAATGCGTTTGTATTCGTGTGTTTAAAGACTGTTAAAAAAGTTTTAGGACCGGAAATCTTATAAAAGCAAGCTTGTGGCGTAATTAAATTGGGTGTTTCTCTTTCACGGATTTTGGTCTGGGACATTATCCCAGTTGTCACGTTTCGTGGTGGTGGTGGCAGGCAGGAGAGAGGAGCAGGGTGAACTTGACGAATTATATTTAATAAAACAGAGAAAACTGAATCCAAAACAAACAACAAGTGCTAACAACCAAAACTAATCCAAAGTAGCAAAACAAAACCATGACTGTGGCAAAAACAACCTAACAGGAACAGAACCATGACAGAAACAAACATGACAGTTGAAAGCAAACAAACAAAACGCAACGAACAAACATGACAGTTGCCAAGAGCAACACTGCAACAATGACCCGACACTGAGTGTCGGGCAGGAGTCCTTTTATACACTAATGACCAACAGGTGTGCAGCTGCCGGGGGAGCCCTACAGTGCCACCTGTTGGTACCAAACCAAATCATGACACCAGTGATGCAGTGTGGTAAACTGTATTCCCATTTTCTTTTAACTCTAGTTATTTGAAGAAAATTCACCTAATTATTCTGTTGTGCTCAGGCCAAAGCAAAACAATCAAAGTATTGCTTCGCCAAGAGGATGTCACCTTTGTGCCAAGGAACTATGTTGACAAGCGTTAAGGAGCTTCATGAAGTCAAAATTTGTGCTTTGCTACCATTTTGTGGCCTTTATAGGTTGGCATTACCCACAAATTTTCGCTATTTTTTCACTATGCATGGCAGGGCCCTGTCCACTGTTTTAGAGCGCCACTGTTGATGTATTCAATTTTGGAGGTTCCATTGTACCGTCATCTGATTTTTGGGAGAAAAAAAAAATCTGTATATTTGACTTTCCTTTGGCAGTACCACCTTCATCCAGCAGGGTATTGTCACTGGAAAAACACCAGTAGAGAAAGCTGCTGTGGGACTGAAGATGGACGCAGAAAGTAACAATGCAGAGGAAGCTGCACGGTGAGGGGAAAGCACGGATGATACTGGCCCTTTAATATGATCATAACGATATGCATTATATTGAACCGTGTAAAAGCTGTGCGTTCACATTGAATGACATCTGGTCATGCAGGGGGAAGGGTGTGAAAGCTGTCAAATTACAAGAAGAACAGATGCGATCCAGAAAGAACAAAGCTGGAAATGTGAGCAAGCAGAAAAAAGAAGAGAGTGATGCTCGCCTGACTAAACACCACATAGACAAGCGGCCCAATAAAAATGCAATCGAGACCCGAAAACATTCTTCACTCACATCTGAGGTGAGGAATCTTGAGGTTTGTTGTCAGTTTTGTTATTATTATAAATTTTTTTTGTCTACCGTTTCAGAAAAAGAAGAGAGGCATCAAAGAAAGACAGAACGGTAAGATGAGGACAAAGGAAGCGGCAAAAAAAGAGAAAGGAAGGAAGGAAGACTTGACCCGAAGAACACGACAAATTAAACGAAATGACAAAGAGGGTAATACAATATCACCACATCACCACATACAATACAAGAGTATTGGCAACAGGGCAAGGTTATTTTCGCGAATGAAAACTAATAAAATAACTAAAACCAAAATTTGAAAAAACATTTTCAAATCAAAAATAACTATAATGACAAATCCCAAACTATTATAACCCTGGAACAGGGACAAGGAGTGGTTAGACGATACACGTGAACAGATCCAAAACATTTCCCTGTAGAACTCTGGATAGACTCTTACACGGGGAACGTTCCCAAATGTTTCCTGCAAAATTGGATGCAAAGAAATCTGCCGAATGCCTAAGAATGATTGAACTCTTGCTTAATGTGTTTAGTATTTATTAATAATTGTGCCCCAACACCTTTTTTCTATGAATACATTGGATATGCACAGTTAGACTGAAGAGACTTAGAATATTGAAATATTGTATTCATGTTTTTCCTTCACATTTGCAGATTATCCTAATGTTCCCTTACATAAACGAATAGATGATTGTCTGGAGAAAGAGGACATGGCTGCTGAACAGGAAACAGGCGAAGGCTTTTCTCTAGAATCCCCCAGATGTTTTGCTGAAAAACCAAATGCTGTCACTAGCATGGAGCACGACAATGTGTGCCTATTCACTGATGGTGAACACAGCACTGAGAGCAGTGTCCGTTCAGTTAGTTCCCAAATGTCTCCTTCTGCATCCTTGGACCTCGATGTGAGGAGCTCCCTGAGGTCTTCCTACGAGGGTCTATCGGCAGACATGCCAATCCTCACATCCTCTCACGCTCAATCGTCATCGCCGTGTTCCACCATCATGGTAACTGAGCAACAGCTGATGTTAGAACTAGTGAAGACTGAGGTTGGTTTCAAAGCACGATATAAAACCTTGTATAGTGTTTTGAAATTGATGTGTGGAAGTCTTTAGCAATAAAAAAAATTGTTCAGCTAATGTTTTGACAAACACTTCAGAATATATTTTGAAGTGTTTGCCGAAAAATTAGCTGAACAATTAAAAAAAAATTTTAACACGTGCAAAAGTTGTACAAAAACATTTTGTGGCCAGCATAGATGAACACAGCGAAATATCCAAAGCCCTGCATCCCGAAAGTTGAATGTGTAGCAAATCTTGTGAGACTTCAGTTCAGTGATCATCTGAAGAATTACCTCCACATGTGTTTTTACTGAAACAGAAAGATTCAATGGGTGATAAAGGAAAAGTGTGATGAAAGCCGTAGATCAGGAAGTGGATCTCACCGCAACTAGCCGATGCTAACATAAATACCTTTTTTATGGAATAGCGGAAATCAGTGAGTAATTGGCGCTCACTAAAAGGAGAACTGAACAATAGTTGTAAAATTCTGAATTCTAACAGAGAGTAACACACTGTAGGAAAGCGGCCACAAGACACCCACATATCAGGAAATTACCAGTCAGAGGAAAGCGGTTTTCCAAATCAAATTAAGGAACACAAAGACCAATCAGCCCACACCTCATTTGCATATTGAACATTTCTTAAAATTAAGGAGACAATGAAGCTTTAAAAATCACAGCTATTTCTGACCAACAAAAATAGCTTGAAAAAAGGGCATACTGCTCCTTTGCAAAGGATATCAAAGATTCTAAATAAATAAATGATAAAAAGATAGTGTCACCTTTTGAAAGATTTCGGCACAATGCATGCATTTTAGACCTCCCGAAGCAATGAGGAGAAGACCCGTCGTCAGGCTGAGCGAGCTGAGATACGAAGGCACGAGATGGAGAGGAGGAGAAGGGAGCAAGAGGAGGTCGAAAGAATGGAGCAGCAGGAGAGAAAGTGGACAAAGGATAACATCAGGAATGAGCTGGAGGAGGAACGGAGAAGGAGAGCTGAACATCTCAGGTAAGAAACGTTTTCACTTTGTATGACAGACCTTTCTGGTTCCACTTTGTTTCTCTACCCATAGACTGAGGAAGCTCGGAGAGGAAGAGGTGAGTAGGACACGCGAGCAGGAGGAGCAGGAGCGAGCCAGACAGGAGCAAGTGGAACGAGAGAGAGCAAGGAGGCGACAAGGGGGGAGGAGGCGACAGATGGAACGACTGCAGAAGATGAGGGAGGAAGAGGCGAGGAAGAGGAATGGTGAAATATGATACTACAACTACTACTGTACTGCCACTAATATAACAGTAATAATAACAAATACTATTTTATTGTAGCGGAAGTGGAACATCTACATTTGGAGGAACAGAGGAGGCAGGAGGAGGGGTGCAAGACCTTGCAGGATATGGACATGAGTGAGAGAGATGAGTACCTCGCTCTGCAGGAGCTACAGAAGGAGGACAGGAGGACCAAAGAGGAAGCGCACCAAATGGGGGAAGAAGAACAAGCTTTGAGGGCCGAAGAGATGGCGGTGTTGCAGCAGCAGACGGCCTTCAAAAGGGGTCTGCCGCTGGAGGTCGAAGGGATGGGAAGAACCCAGGGCATCTCCAGGCCGTGGGTCTATTCCTATTTCACTTTGTTACGGCTGCAGGACCTGAATTCCACAAAAACTTAAGAGACCGCTCACTGTTAAAACTGGTATGTCAAAATGAAAACAAATTGCAAAACACTGGCAGATCATAGGGGACACACGAGCTGGAGAATTTCCGGGATGATGGTTTTGAACGCAGAGCTGAATGACACAAACAGGATCCTTGCGTAGGTCCCTGTGCTGTCGAGGTGCTCGAGGATGTAGTGCAGCCTTATGTTGACTGCATCCTCCACAGACCTGTTTGCCTGGTAGGCAAAATGAAGAGGGTCCAGCAAGGGTCTGGTGATGTTCTTTATGTGGTTCAGCACAAGGTATTCAAAGGACTTCATGACCACAGACGTCAGAGCGACAGGCCTATAGTTGTTCAGTTTCGATGTTGCCGGTTTCTTGGCAACTGGGATGATGGTAGACACAGGGATGGCAATGGCTAGTGATGAAAAAAAGCGGAAGGGGGCGTGGCCTGGACGGGGCGACCAATCACAACAAGTAAGACATCATACACGTCCGATCGCAGGGCTGTTTACAATCGGAAGATGGAAAGACTGATCGGGAGAGCTCGTGAAAACTCAACGATAAGGTACCTGACCCCCCCTTAAATTTTCTCAACGGATTTAGACGATTCACAACAGTGATCAATTTAAGAAATAAAACGGCGGATTTCAGAAAATTGCCATCCCTGTAGACCAGGGGTGTCCAAACTTTTTGCCAAGGGGGCCAGATTTTATGTGGTAAAATGTCAGGGAGCCGACCTTGGTTGACATTCTTTACATTGAACAACAATATTGTTCAACAAATTGTAGTAAGCCAGTCTGTTTCACATTTCCATTTTTATTTTAATTTCAACAATCTTAAGAATTTCTTTTGGTACATTTGAAACAGGTATATCACATGCAACTGCTTATTCACTTGACTTTTTCTTAAACAGAAGTCTCCTGAGTGCAAATTGATTGATTTGAAACATAAAATGTATCACCATGACTTTTCAATAGTCACAAAACCTTTGACTCGAACAACAGGGAAATGAACAAGCAATACACATATCCACAACTGCAAGGATCATTTGAAATATGACATATCAGTCAATATAAACACGGAGTGATGTCTTGTTAACTCGTGAGTGATGCCCTCTAGTGTCTAAATGCTATTACTCATTTAGTGAATGCTATTACTCATTCAGCCACTAGAGGGAAGCAGTACTCTATGAAACATCACTCACCAGTCTACGAGACCTCAGTCAATGCAACACGTGTTCCATTGCGCCCAACCTGCGGGCCAGACGGCACTGATTTTATGACAGGGGCCGAGGGCCGAATGAAATTCGACCGCGGGCCGGACTTTGGACATGCCTGCTGTAGACTGTTTGAGTACCCATCAACAAGTGGGTACTTACCCACTGACAAAGACACAGCTGTCCTGCACAATTTTCTTTCAATGACTTGATTACCGACTAGTCTCTCTCCTTTCAGTCCCGAATCACACACATAAGTTTCTTTTGTGTGGGAGAGTACAGCACTCCTGTGACAAATTTACCTGTGGCAAATGTAGGCGGACTTCACCTTGGTTATGTGACAAATGCGAGATGTGAAGATTGTATGCAGCAATTGTTTGCTTGAAACATTTGTCCCGCTTGGTACATTTTCCTTTTTTTTGGCTTATCTTTGTGTGAAATAAAAACAATATATTTTTCAAATTACACAGTTTGTTGTTTTTCTAAACTGAAATTGAAATGTGTGGGGTGCTAATTTTGTTCCTCTGTCCTCTAAAATTTTAGGATTGGCAGTGTGCAAGTATTCCCTCCATAAAATGATGGCCATTATAAAAATAATGTTCATGACAAATAAACAAATAAATAAATTTCTTGACTCAAAAGACAAAACAGGATGATCGTGGAGAGCCGTTGAGAATCAAACACGCCCAGGGCTGAGCATGAGCATGCACGGTTAGCAATTCAATGGAGACAAAGAGTACCTTGAGTGGAATTTGCAAATTTTGGAAGAGGGAAGGGGGGATGCAGAAACACTGGAAAAAAGCTGAATCAAAAAAAAAACGCAGATAAGCATGTTATACACGGCGATCGAACAAATTTATTTTCATAATGATCACATAAGTAAAGCAACAGCTGCGATAAAAGTAATATATTGGGCGAAATAGCCGTATTGATGAAATACACGGCGATCGGAGAAATTATATTTTCGTTAAGTCAAGCAAGAGTTGCGATAAAAGTAATTTCTTGGGCGATAAAACAGCCAAACATGACGTATCACTTGTAGGCGAAAAAATGTGTAGTTTTATATGTGTTCAGTTATTTCCGTTTTCATGGCCCTCTGAATAGGGTTTGTCAGTCGACATGGGAGGATTACTCGCTCTGTCCGGTTTTGATCATTTATTGAAGCAAACGAGATGGCTGCATGTGAAGTAATATTCTGAAACATTTATTTTGCGCAATGACCCCCCCCCCCCCCCCCCCCCCCATCTTGCTGCTGTAGACTCTAAATGTCCCCAGTGTGGGACTAATTATTAAAGGTTATCTTATCTTGTAAACAAAATTTATATACATTAGAAAGGTAATGTGTCATATATGGTAACGTGATATCATTCCAAGAGGCAGCGAGTATATCATAGTTTGATGCTATGGAAGTTATTGCTTTGTGTTCGACTTTCGAGCGTGGTTGAGCGTCACTAGTAACGAAATGAGTAACGCAAAGAGATAATTTTATCAAGAAAAAGAAAAGAATCACCAACTTTTACCTGTTATTTTCCATGGGTGGCCGGTCCCACCTAAACAATGTTCCATTACATATTTGGAATTTTATAAAAGCCCAGAGGTGATAAAAAGCAAGGTTGCCAATCGTCCCGTAAAATACGTCCGCCTCGTTGGATGGTTGTGATTGTGTTGTTGTTGTAAACCGCCACCAGATTCACTAGGCGGCAGTCTTGTACTATTTGCTATTCGGAAAGCGCAGTCTAATGACCAAAAGAAGAGTAGAAGGACGCTTCGTCTCCAAAATCTTGGACCGAAACAGAAAATTCGTCTGATTTGTTTTTGATTTTCGCCTGTGGCTGTTGTGAATCATCTGTCACGGCTGGTTTTAGAAAAGGGTACGCTACCGATTTTTAATATTTTATTATTATTTAGTATTTTGACTGTCGAGGCTTATTTTATCTGCGTGATGAACACGGGTGGAACGAGCTCTGTTGTTGCATACGCCACGAATGTCATGACTTGTATTAAAAGCAAAAGTACACATTCAATTTAGCTTTTATGGGCTGCGTTTTAATCGAGCGTTCTTCGTGTGGACTAGAACAATGGAATACACATTTGCCTTAGGATAACGGTAATTGTTGCATGGTTGACGTGCACAACAGACATAGTAGGCCTCAGTGCCATTTTATACCACTAACTATTCTCAGTCACTAAACAATTAACGTGAAATCGTCACACTCTGAAACTAAACTGTTATCTTAGCACCAATAAACTGTTGTCATTGCCGAGTGTACTGACGTTTAGGTTCACCTTCCTGTTCTAGAAAACGGATAAGACACCCGAATTCCAAAATAAAAGGTGCGTTATTAATAATCATGTGCTTGGTGTAATATTGTATTTTGTAACGTAAACCTTTCAGAAAGTGAATATTTTTGTGTAGCCTACCGTAGGATGGGATGCTTTTAAGAGTTATATAATTCTAATGTACAGTATAGATAGCCGTAGTGTCTCGAAGGCAAGACACAAGTTGTGGATAGACATTAACGTTACCATACATTGCGTTTGAAACGTATATTAGGTGTATTGTTCCCACGTGTATGTATATTTATTATGTAAGTACACTAATGCTGTGTTATTGGAAGTATTATACTGTGAGTTGTTGTATGTTCGCAAAATAAAATGTTAAAAACAGCCATACAACTACACAATAATAAACCAGTATTTTTGAAGACACTACTTTTGATAGAGCTCTTTTATTGGATTATAAGGGGCTATGCAGGTGTACTAAATGAAGTGCTCAGTGTGTTTACTGTGACATTGTGCTTGCAGGTGAAATTCAACGGTGTGCTGAGATGGATGTCAGCATTGCTGTCTCACTAATCCGAGGCCAAATGGGCACCGTGGTGGAGCAGGCGGTGAACGGAGCTGTGGAGACGGTCCTGGCCGAAATGCTGAAGGTGGTGGGGGTCAAATTTGAGGAGCTAAAGGCGCAGCTGGCACACATGAAGCGGGACATGATGATGCTGCAGCGAGAGAAGGCACTGAAGGAGAAGGAGAGCGACAATGTCCGAGCCAAGCTGCGCTACACAGAGTTGAAACTGAAGTATTACAGGCAAGGGGTGGAGGAGGAGTTGCAACACCGAGCGTCCAGCACTGCCCTGGTACGAAGCCACCAGTCCAAATGCCCTCCGGCACAGGCCGGTGGGGCTGGCAACACCTCCACAGGAGCTTCACCCTCGTGCTCCTCTCAGAACTCCACAGCTGATGATCCATCATCAAGCAACCAAGGTAAGTTCTTAGTGTGACTGAAATGGCCCAGATATGTTACATAAATAAATAACTAAATAAATTGTGCATCAATTTCATTACACACATTTTTGGTACCTTTGCGGCATGGTATCTAAAAAAGTTAGACCTTGACTGCATTATATCAATTATGAACAGAAATTCATGAGGGAGGAACACTTGGTGGATGAAAAACATCAGAATTGCAGACTTTTGCCAAAGGGCGAGCAATCCAAATGACTGTGATGGGCAACACAAGTAAAGCATACATTCCTCTACAAAAATGTTTTGGAATTGCATGGTTCCCCCAACGACTATGTTTACTTCCACTGTGTGTGTGTGTGTGTGTGTGTGTGTTGGGGGGGGTGATATTTTTGTACCTCTGGATTATTTTGTTGCCGTGTAGGCCTCAAATATACATTCATAAAATGTTTTGAAACACTTCTGATACTCAATTTGAATGAATATCAAGTTTTATAAAGGATCGTCGGAGATAGGCACTCAGAAATAACGACAAGACACTTCTGGCTACCAACAATAGGCACTTTATTGGTCCCACACAGAAATGATAACACAGTTCAAACAAGTTGTATGAAGCTAAAGAACTCTTACCGTATGCCATTAGGGTGGAGAGCCAACACCCTCAGCAGAGTGAGCTTCAATACGAGCTGGGCGTTTCGTACGTTAACCCACAGCGGACTCTGCCGAGGAGCATCGCTCCCCTCCTTTTATCCTCTAAAGTGTGTGCATCGGGAGGGGTGAGTGGCCATTCTCATCCCTCCCTACGCCACACTGTTTGTTGTGTAATCAAGTGGCATTGATCACAATCAAGTTTTGACAATTCAAGCAAAGTAGACTATGAAGTCGTCAAAGCAGGCTAAATAGTTTATCTCTGAGGTCGTCAAAGCAGGCTCCAGAGTCCATCTCTGAAATTGCTTAGGCAAGCAAGTCACCAAGTCATGCAATCATCTCAAAGCACTTTTTCACTGAGAAGATATACATTGATTAAAGAAAAATCACAAAATATCTTAATATACCATAAATTCATCCATTCCTCCATCCGTTTTCTAATCAGTTTATACTGACAATTGAATTCAAATTTTCTTTCCTACAGAATCTCCACAGCGCATGAATCGGCTTTGCATCAGATCATGCACACAGCCAGACTTGCAAGTGGTTAGTCCTGAACCAACGGACGGCATTTTGGCGGTGAACCTTCCCATGAGTACAGAATGTCTGGATAATTCCGGTTAGGCAGATCCTTCATTCAACATCATAAAAATACCACTTTGAGTGGCACTTTTAACATCTTTTTGTGTGCGTTCAGCTCTGCTCTGTCACCCGGACCAAGATGGTCCTCTGAGCACAGGCGGGAGAGGTCAGGAGAGCGACTGGAGTGTCACTGTGCATCCAAGCTTAGACGACACAGACACGATTGTGATCCCGCCTCCTTTCCCATCCCATGACACCGACCAGCAGTCTTCCACCAGACCTCCGTCCCGCCATGGCTCACCACAGGTGGATAGCTCAACACTGGCCACCTCCACAACACAGGTGGTAATAACCAAGCACATAACAAAATAATTAGAAACTTATATTTAATGTTTATATATATATGTATGTGTGTGTATATTAAAAAAAAAATATATATATATATAACCGAGGTTTGACATTTTATATATATATTAGAGCTGTCAAACGATTAAAATATTTAATCTAATTAAAAATGCAACTGTCATAATTAACTCAAATCAACTAAAAAATGTATCGCGATTACTCACACATTTTTTTATCGTTTCTGAATTTCCTTTTACATTTTTTGTCCTATTTTTCCCCATTTTAATGCTCTCATCAACATGGAATCATGAATCAGTTTTCTATGTGCCAAATGCAAATATTTACTGAAATAACAATTTCGATTTTCAATTTTACATAAACATTTTTCACTTGGTGCAGTTATTCACACATAATCTCTCACACAATATTACTGTCCATCAATAACGGTGAAAAAAATATTTTGTCACACAACAGCTTTTTTTATGAAATCAAAACAGAGCAATATAACATTGTAAAGTGCACATCTAAGGTACACTAGTACTCACCATATAGTGGATTTAAACCACGGTTGCATACTACATTTTTCTCAAGTTTGCTTTGAACACAGCAGTCTGTTTCTGTATGTTTGTTGAAGAATAACGAGACACCGGACACCCGTGTTCATTATGTGCCGCTGTATTGGAAACTGCCGGCCGTACAAACAAGCACACGCACTTCCCCCGTGCTGCAGGGGCAAACCATTCTGAAAGGGAGTGGGGGGGTCACTCCCCCTAACACAGTCACGCTATGTTGATTGTGTTGGTCCTTCTTGCGCGGAAGTCTCTCTACGGTTTTGTGTAGACCTCATTTCGAATGACTACACTTGGTTCGATGACAACACTGGAGACATTTCACTTTCGCGAGGTCGCTATCACTGTAGACGAACACAGAGAAGCTCCACCCGCTCTGTTTACATGGACACAGAACACTGTAACCTTCCACACAAAATAGTTCCAAACAAGTAACAATCGCGTCAGTGGCATACATCGTATACCTGTATGATACAGAGAGAGAGAGAGAACAGATAACTTTGGTCTTGTCAGTGGAGCAATATGGCAACTTTTGAAAAGTAAACTTTCCATTCATAAACTCTTTAAGTATCCATTTTCGGTGTCTCGCGCAGCCGTGGCTGGCAAAACAGACATGGGCGTGGACTTCTGCAGCGCGCTTGTTGTTTTGTTTCTGGTGTATTTATAGAGCAACGTAACATCAGCTTGTGACGTGTGCCGCGTTAATCTCGCGAGAAAAATTTTAATCCCGTTAAAATTCATCTAAATTAATGCCAATAAAAACGCACTAAACTGACAGCTCTAATATATATATATATATATATATATATATATATATATATATATATATATATATATATATATATATATATATATATATATTAGGGATGTGAATCTCAGCACTGAGGACGATTCGATACACATCACGATCCACTGCCAGCGATGCGATACTTAAACGATACATGGAATTTTCTGGCGATACGATGCGATACGTTTCACCGTCGTCACGATGCGATACGATTCGATACACATTAAGTTCAAATCAATGCGATCCGATACGATACAATGCAATTTGTTGCGATAATGTGCAATTAAACATGATGCAAATAAGCAAAGAAAAAAAGCTTTTAAAAAGATGGAATTCAGTATGGTATTACAAAAAGGATACCACTTTATTCCATATAAAGAGTAGAACTTGTAAAACAACTTATTTAAGCCCTTTCACAATTGGGTTTTGTGCAAAGAAAATGTAAACAATTTGGCACCTGAGACTCACAGCTATTGCTATAGTGTAAACACAAACAGACTATTCTCACTGAGTGTCTATAATAATATGTATATGTATATGAATCTATAGCGCAAGATGTCCACCCATCCACTGTAAGTGCAACTCTTTGCGCACTGTTCAGCGACACAGTAATCTCACTTCTCACTTTGTCGTACACATCGGGAATATGTTTGTAAGTGAACACAGACCTGTCTGGTATTTTATACCTGGGTTCCAAAACGTGCACGAGCTGTCTGAAACCCTCGTTGTCCACCACGCTAAGGCTGGAGGTCTTTGCATATGAAATAAGCAGTGGCCTTAGTTATAGCCATTGCGCGGTCACAGTGAGTTGCAAGGGGACTCCCAAAATAAGAGGCAATTTTTTTCTGATCCTGACCTGGTTTACCAAGAGTTTCTCCGGTGTCCGACGAGGAACTGGGCGGGGAAGCGGGAGGGAAACTTGTCGGTGATCTGGTGCCATCGGTTTAAGTGGATCTGCATATTTGTGGTGCTGCCGTTGTATGGCTTCTTAGTGCGACATTCCTTGGAAATTACGGAGATTTTATCAAGCTTTCCGTCTTTCTTTTCGAAGCCGTAGTATTTCCAAACATAAGATTTGAATGTTGCGGCTGCATTAAATATAGTAGTTTCCTTGCTGCTGCGTGCGCTAACTTCCATAATCTTTCGCTCGTTGTGTACTGGACTGTATGTGACGCACGGCTACCGTCCGTATTCAACACAAAACGCAAAGCAATGATGGTGCATTCATTGCGCCTAGGAAAGGGCAGATATGTGACGTTTAACATGAATAAAACGGCGATTGAATCGGATTTTACCGATACCCATCAATGCATCGTGATGAATCGTGATTTCACCGATACCCATCAATGCATCGTGATGAATCGCGATTTCACCCGTCAATCGCGTCGTACCCAGTGAATGAGCCGATGCACTCGGATCGCGGACGTGCGCATCAATGTATCGATTAATATCGATTATTTTCCACACCCTTAATATACATACACACACACATGTATATGTATGTATGTATGTACTCTATGTATGTATGTATTTGCATGGGGTTGGTACAACAGTCATGTTTCTATAAGGACCGTTGTGCTAACCTGTATTTCCTCTGTCATGTCACAGGTGAAAGTGGAGGAGGAGGATCAGCAGGTGATCTGTATCAAGGAGGAGCCAGAGGAGGCCCCGGAAGTCATATCCTGCTTACTGCTGGACAATCAGTTGAACCGTGGCCATCTGGCTCAGTCAGAGGTGAAATTTCTTACTTTAAAACCCATGTATGGCATGCATTGTTTTTTTGCAACACAACGCATGTCAAGTGTATATGATGTGTACCTGCAGGCCACAAGGGATTTATTAAGGAGACCCCCCTTGATTTTTTCTGGATAAAAGGCCAGAATTAGCTATTTATTTGCAGTCCACAGTATTACAGTATTGGGAACAAGTGACGGCAGCGATACACTAGATCCAGCAGATAGAACTGTGGAGATAAAAAATATTATTCGATGTGAAAATCTGTATTTTGTATTTGCATTACAGTACTGCCAAACACAGTACTGGAGTGTAGGAGCATCACCATGTTTAGCATTTTCTGATCTTGACGTAAGAGCTTTACTGATTTGCTGTGGTCGCTGATTTTAGGTTTCGATGTCTGCCGCACAGTGGTCAGGACCTCAGGCCAGCCAGAGAACATGCTCCTCAGGTTTCAGCTCAGCTGGACCAAGCTCTTCCTGTGAGTACCTTCTTTACGCTAGCAGGGAGTAGGGCTCTGCAATCTGATTATTAGAGTGCAGCTCCAAGCTCTTCTACTCGCCATTTTGTTGTGCATTTTATAAATACCCAACACACTCAGTTAAACGTTTTGTGTCAGGCAGCAGCACAAATTTCAGGTCATTCCATTTCACGTCACAATCACTGAATTTGTGGATCAGCCTAGCTCGTTGTTGACCACTCACACAAGGGTTTGTGGTTGTGAATATTGCACAGTTTTAAAATTTTTAACTATCAAGTTCATTGTGAACCTTCACTATTCGTGTAGGATAAGGACCGAGCCCTGCCAGGACTAGCGAATACATATGAGTAATTGACAGCTTCAACTGTTCAATAAACAAACAAACAAACAAACTGTAAAAGTTTGTATTTGCTTAAGGACCATTTTTCTCAAAATGTGATTCCTCATCACACTTCAACATTGTTCTTTGGCACCAAGATGCCTCAAGTTGGGGCCAAAGCAATACTTTTATTGCCTTGGTCTGTATGGCCGTGGTACAAACTAGGGCTAAGTGATTATGGAAAATAATTGATAATCCATTACCCCCAAATTGTGATGGCAATTTAATTTCCAATTATTTTTTGACAAGGTCCTCTTCTAATATGTTTTTCAACAAACACTGACAATGTTTACATCATGTCAATATTCGGTCAAAATTCAGGTTTTTGAAACATTCGGGATAACCCGTTTTCATGTGTTCCATTTATTCCCATACACATCCCATCCGTTAGATGCCACGCCTCAGCAAGCCTTTCCTGCCATTGCCCCACTGCCTCCTGACACTCCACGGCAGATGGTGCGGGGTCCGTGGACTAAGGACATCAGCTTATATGAAGAGTACAAACTGCGGCGCAATGAGCTACGCCGGCGAAGCCTTAATCGACGGCGAGAGCTGGAAAAAACGCTGCCTCAGCCTCTGCTGGCCGATCTGGTGAGTGAGTAGTTTCTTACTGAGCTCATTTGTGAGAAGTGTTTCCCATTGTGATAAGTGTTTCCCAAACCTTAAGTCAAGGCGCACACAGGGCATATCAAGATGGAAAACCCCTGATTAAAAAACAAAACAACAACATCAACTGGGTTGTGGCTTAATTTAATCACATTCAAATTCATGGGAGTTAGCACACACACTGGTCACCGTTTAAAGTGCCTCAAATTATCCCCAGATAAAGGTTTTCAATTAGCAGGGTTTTTTTCTGGCTCAAATTAAGGCAGAGGTGGGACCATCCTGACTCGGCGCCATGACGAGCATGTATTCTGTAAATTCAACAGACCCGTTTCTAATATACCTTAATTAAGAGTTCCAATATGAAGATGGCTATTATCACGTTAAAGCATTCATTTATCAAAACCTAGATGAGGAGAATGATGGACTCATAGCTCATGTTGTGAGGCCACTTTTGTTTGAGACACTCATAGATTATTTCGACGCAGCCTTCAAGCGCTCTGTGGTCCATTTCCACGTGTGCTGCAATTGCAGTGTCCTCCGTTTAAAAAAATAAATTCTTAATCGATTTCAACTATTCTAGTTTTTGTAACAGTGTTTTATGTGCTACCATCCATATACTTCTTCTCTTCTCCTGCTTTGTGAATGGCAGTCACCTCACGTCTTTTTAATGTGTCCAGCCTGTAGTTGGTTGATGGCTTGTCCCACAAGGGAGGCAATGATTGCCTGCTGTGTTGGGGGCGCAGTGCTTTTGCCATAACTAACAGTGCATGCCTTCGTCAATATGCCTGAGCCAGGTAACTGCTTGTCAAAGCCACTGCCTCGTGCGTCTTTAAGAGCAATAAAAAAAATAATGTTTCAATCATGTATATGTTGACACAATGAAAGCTTTATGCTGTATTGAGTGATATCAATTGGTCTGGCTGGGAGCGGCACATAATTAGCAGGAGGTGGCAGCAGGAAAAACCCTGTGTTCAGCTTTTCCTGCTTTTGTTTTTTTCTTTCTGGCAGAAGCCTGAAGGTTTTATGTTTCGAATAAAAATTGAAATCTTCAACTGTATTGCACAACACTGCTTGAAGCATAGTGGTAGCTGTATAATACTGAAATACCAGTCAGTGTTCACGAAATACAGTCAGATATCTGCCTACCTGATGATTCCTTCTGACACATGTGGTTGTCAATCGCTGTTGGTGAGCTTTTTTGTTGTTGTTTTGTTAGGTACGGGAACGGCGAGAAAAGACCAGACTGAGGGTGGCCAGATGGCGGGCAAAGCGGAAACTGCAGGCTTGTCTCAACCAGGTTCAGGTTGGTGTAGATGCCTTGAGTCTGTATAAGATGACATCAGCCAGGGCTGACACACAGCATCTTTTGCCGGTGATACAGTAACAGTACTACTTGCATCCTTATCATTAAGAACATGCTCATTTCCAGACTCAAGGTGGCGCAGTGGCTCTTTCCCAGGATGGTTTCCCAGTCAGTGGTCCTCATCAACACAAAGCATCTTGTGGTAAGATGAGCCCCTAGCTGTAATTGTCTAATTCAGTTGCAGTGGTGCCATTTGTACCTTCGACACAAGTAAAAAAATGAATTAAAGCTGCAAACTCAATTTGCTGACTCCCTTGCACCCCCTATTTCAGGGGTGTCAAACTTGTTTTTAACGTGGACTACACTGCAGTTCTGGTTACCCTCAGCGGGTCAGTTAGTATGATAATGTCAGGTAAATGTCATTTAGAATGATTATGCTATAAAAAAGGAATAGTGGCATTTATTACTTTGACTCCCATTTGAAATGCCCGATAAAGGCTGGTCAAAAGTTTGAAGCTCAGAAGAAGTCAAAGTTTGCAAGTTTCACTTGCAAACTTCTAACTCCATTTTAGGTTCATCCTGATTTTTTTTTATGTGTTCTCTTTTCAGCATCCACTTCCAGTCCGCTCAACAATGTGGTTATCTCTGCAGTCACGAACTTCCCATTCGTCACGCCGACGTCGTCGTCCTCCCTGTTCCGGAGGGGCCCGAATATGGCCACACATGTTGATCAACACACGTTGATGTCAGCATCACATTCGTCTGCCTCTTATCCGCAGGTTAGCATTTCGCAACAGAGCAAGTCTGTGATGGACGCCAATGTCGATTTATGAAAATCCAGGCTTAGCTACCATTCTTTGTCTGGCAGTGGCACTCTTGACACTTCTTTATGTGTACCGGTAGTTTAAACACTGAATGCCATTCATATCCTGTAGGGATGGGGTGTTAGTCAATTTTGAAATATAAAATGTTTGAATTGAAAAAATACAGGATTGCCTATTCAATACTTTGCATGGCAAAAAGTACATTCTTTTAAAAAAAGTTATTCGTCAGAAATATTTCCCAAGAATTCTAACAATTTAACATGAGATGCTTTGTTTAAAAAAAAGAAAAAAGTTCCAGAAAAACAGCGCCATCTCCTGGTTGCTGCACTTATTTTGCCTCCATTGAGTTGACTTCATAGACCAGAGACAGGCAACTGGCAACCCACGAGTGCACACTCGGAGTGGCCCTTGATTCGGTTGTGAAAATAAATAGTTTACTGTAGCGAAAGAGTTTTTTTTGTAAGTGTTTGCCATTGGATAGGGCACCATCAAACCGAAAACTGTCCGGTGCTTCTGTATCAGAGAAGAAGAGAGAGTGCTTTATCTCCCGCATTAGGTCAAAAAATGGTGTCTTTCAGGTAAAACAAGAAGCAGATTTTATGTTTACCCAATTTAAACCAAAGTCCCTAGTTTGCTGAGAGCAGGCATGTCCAGCTCTGGGCCTGGAGGGCCACTGTCCTGCCTGTTTTCCAGCTCTCCCAGCTGCAACACACCTGATTCAGATGATCAGCTCATCAGCCAGCTCTGAAGCAGCATTAGAACGTTCCTGATTATTTGAATCAGGTGTGTTGCTCTTGGGAGAGCTGGAAAACAGGCAGGACAGCGGCCCTTGAGGACCGACTTTGGACACCCCTGGCTTAGAGAGACTATTAGCCATGAAATTTTGCAACTTACGTTGCCACCACAACATTGATCTCAAGAGTACACAAAACGCAATTCCCACCACTGACACACACAGCATGCACACAAAAAATGTTGACAGTTTATTTTGAAGGCCATTAGGAGTTACAAAAAATCACATTGAAATCAAATCACAGTATGTGGTTGGTTTTGCATTGCTTTATTGCTTTGTAGTTGATCAGTACATTTGAGCATGCAAGATATGAAGATATTCTTTTGCATATTGGTCTAATAAGAAACCAAAAACAGATATGCACATATTTATTGTCCATATTTAAAATGGCATTTTTGTCCAACATCTGGTTTGTCATACATCTCGTTCTTTGGAACCCTCCCTTAGCGCTGACAAAAAATTGCCGCCCTCCTCAATCGTTTAAGTTGCGAATCCCTGACATTGAGTACATTGACGCTAAACTTTACTTTCCTATTGAAATGAGAAGACTCACACATTTTAGAAATGTTTAGAAAAGGTGCCTCAATGAAACTTTTAAGTCACCTTTAGCTCAGGTGACTCCTGACCAACTATTCAGTAGGAGGAGCTATATAACCCACAGTCCTTCACATCAACTATATTCACAGCAACAGACTACCAACAGACATTGCGAAGACGCTGACTATAGACTTAAAAAGTACAGAAGATATTAGAATTTGCATCAAGAATAAATAGGCTTACGGAACAGTAGCCTTGCCTCAACAGTAAGACTCACCTTCCAATCCATTGAGAAAATAAAAGCTGTCAACTCTAAATTTAAAAAGACCAATTTTAAAGGATTAAACTTTCAATGAGAGAAAAAGGACACAAAAAGAAAAAGCAATGCTTATCATTGCACAATGACCAATTTCAACCTGCTATGCTTTCAGTTCTTGAATTTCATCTCTCTTTGATTCAGTGACGCATTCTAACAAACGTAGAGAAAAGGTTATGGGATTTGACTTTCTGAATAGGCCCTCTGCCTTGAGAGCTGAATTATACATCGTCAGTGCCGCCATATTGTATGTGGCATAGATGAGCGATCGATGAAGATGCCTCGTTCATTTGATGCCCGGTGATGTACACATTGCATCCGGAAAGTAGTCACAGTGCTAATGCACTTCAGTTTCCCCGCATTTTATGTTACAGCCCAATTTCAAAATTGAATTCAATATTATACACATTTTTCCTTCAAACATATATGTACATTGACACCATAAAACATATATATATACAGTATACATATCTATATATTTTTTGCTAATTTATGTTAAAAATAAAATAAGAAATCATACATGCATAAATATACTTTTAAAATGGGCCTATTACATCGACAAGGGTCCAGCCTTGTCGATGTAATAGGCCCATTTTTTTTGAAATTTGTGTAGGCTGAAAATGTGAGTTGCATATTTTTGGGGTGATTGTGACTGGTCTGAATTCACTGCTCGCTTAGCCTGCAGATATCATTAAAATATTGGGTGTTATTCAAATCTTGAGGAACTCAATTTTCTAACAGAGTATAACGTACGGGCAAGTAGACAAGGAGGTGATGTAAATCCCTTGGCTTGTTCCAAACATAGCGAAACTGTACCGCATTCGGTGCACTAGAACTCCTCTGGCGATCGGTAGGGATGAAATACAAATTCCTAAATAATTAATAAATGTACTATAATTACATCATTTATGCCCATCCCTGATAATGTCGCACCCCTCTTCTTCACTTTGTGTCTTTGGTGAGCATCAAAAACCTTCGAGTATTGTTCAACTGTTATCAGATGCGCACACAACTGTCAAATGACTAACATCATTTTTTAGATGAAACGTGTGCAGAAACTAAACATGTTTCCTGTTTTTTGTATTATGTTGACTGGATCCCATTAAAATGTGCTGTGCGAGTAAAGTGTGTGTTCATTCAGTGTTACTTTTCTCCAAGAAATTGTTAATCGATTCATTTTGACGCTCTTTTATATTGAAAGAAATGACAAAAACTCGGTTTACTGCTATAAGTAAATCTTTATTTTTCCAACAATAATACATTTAACTGCCCAAAAAAACTGACCGTGACGAATAATTTCCAAATTTTTTTCATGTGCATGCAGGTGTTATCCATTGACTATTTTTTGAGATATGGCACCCGGCAGTGTGTAGAGTAACAGGGCCAGGAAGAGCGCTGTGATCAGTAGCACCAGAGCGATGATGATGTACTTCTTGTAGTTCCGCCAAACCAGGTGGAAGAAACACTTGAAGGGGTTAACGAACCACGAGAATGAGGTGTCGGGACGGCTGGGGAGCGGGCACACAAAGAGAAAAGGATGATGTCCAGGTTTTGTTTCCCGCCATTTACTTTGTTTGCCGGTTTCTATGACAGCCCATTAAGGTTGACTACAAGTTAACTGTACACTGTATTGAACTAATGAACTATGAACACAAGTGAAAGAATTAGTTCAGTGGGGAGTGCCGGCAGCGGGATTTCACTATAACGTGCAAGTGTTTGGATTCTTACTTGGGTTTGGGCAGCGGTTCTGGTTCCTTCCGGGCTCGCCCCACTGGGTTCTTCTCAGCCTCTTCAGCTGTCACAAGGTGAAACTCTGCCTCCACCTTCCCCTAGTGAGGTAATTGGACAACACCTGTTAGTCAATTCTACTCTGCTTTATGGATTTGGTTTTCAGTCCTTCGGGGATGTGCAATCTTAAGGTTAGCGTACCGTCAACTCCCCAGACTTGCTGAAAGGCCACCATCCTCTGGACCTCTTCTGCTGGAAGATGGAGATCTTCTCTGTCCCGTCCGTGAAGACGTCCACTTTGCACGATTTGGCTGTCTTTGCTCCACGCGGGAAGCTGTGGAGGTCTAACTCCACCGTGCCTGAGCACGGACATGCAAGCAGGGCGTTAAATGACAACATTTGCGAAGCTCCGTTGGCATGTTGGGCATACCGAGGAAGTCGTCGGAGGAGAGCGTCTCAAAGTCCCACACCTGAAGACTCAGGATGGCGGGCAGCTTCTGTTCTGTTTTGTCCAGGGAGAAAATGTTGTCTCGCTTCTTTACCACCACTACCTATTAGAAGGTGATTCGTCAGAAGAAATACGCAAACAAATTTAGGTTGTTGCGTCAATTCCTTATGTGTTTTTTGCTCGCCTTAGTGACTAAGGCATGCAAGAAACAGATTAAGGCTTAGTCTTTTACTAGTACACCTAATTGTCTTGCATGTGAGGACTAATGGAGTACTAGTACACACATAATTTAGCACACTAGTAGGAGATTGAATAAGAACTCAAAAAACCTGCATATCGCCATGAACTCAACTTGACTTTCAACCGGATATCATGTCCCAAACTGGCAATGTTGAGTTACGGCAGCATTTTGTAAAGATGTGGTGTGAAAAAAGTACAATTTGTTCAGATGTAATGCAATAACAGTAGACAGTAGCAGTTTTTAATTCTGCATTTTCCGCACTATAAGGCGCTTCGGAGTATAAGGCGCACCTTCAATGAATGGTCTATTTGAAAACTTTTGAGATACAGGGCGCACCGCATTATAAGGCGCATTGAATAGATGCTGCAGTAGTGGCTGCGGTTGTGCTATGCATCCACAAGCTGGAGGTACGCTAAAGTGAATACAATACAATACAACGCAGCCTTATTTATATAACGCCTTCACAACCACTGCAGCTAAAATAAAGCACTTTACAGAACATTTAAAATACTACATCCAAGAAGTAATAATATTGATCCATATAGAAGGCACATCAGATTATAAGGTGCACTGTCAGCTTTTGAGAAAATTTAATGCTTTTAGGTGTGCCTTATAGTGTGGAAAATACGGTACTTCCAATTTTGCTGAGCACAAACTGTTGATGCTATTTTTCTGTGACTTGCAAAACATTTTTTGAAGTGATCAAGAGAACAGCTTTAAATGTTGCACTTTGAATCCAAGATAAATATTTTGAGTTATTTACAACTCATTTCAAGGTTGTGCATAATTTGAGATGCTGTATTTTGAGCGAAATAATAAAGATAACTACAGAGCAAACATCAGAAGCCTAATAGCTTGGAACAGAATCTGATATTTGTCTTGGACCAAAATGTTTTCGTGCCATTTACAGGCAAGCATTTCAAACAGCAGCGACGATCACCTTCTCAGCAGGCAAGTAGCTGAAGGGGAAAACTAAACGCCAGTTGAAGTTTCCTTCCCCTGTTATAGAATTGTAGTGGACATCGGTCTCCTGCCGGTCGTCCTCCAAACCTTTCAGCCAGCTGTAGACGAGTAGAGTTGCTTACTGTCGCTACATGCCGACACAAAAGGCTAAAAACGTGACAGAAAATTACCCTTTGATATAAATATCACTGGACTTTTGACCAGTCAGGAAGTTGCTGTCCTCGAGAATGACGTCCTCAGTGTTCCAGATGATGACGCGTAACTCATACCTGCAACCACACAATCAATATTGACACCCATCCAAAAAAACAAAACAAAACACAAAACGGCATGCTTTGCCTGAGTGCCGTTCACAAACTGGTCTCACCCTTTGGGCTTGCGAGGGGAAATATCCACTGCAAGACCGGGATGAGGAAGGTCCAAAGGGAACATGTCGACCCACATTTGGACCTGACCCTGCATGTGCGAGCACACATAGACGCGCGCTCACACAGGTATACACAAAATCCATGTAAACTTCTATTTAAGCAATCAAATTGGCAAAATTGAGCTTTGTTCTGCCTGCAACAAGGCATACACTCATGTTGGTAAGATACTTAGGTTCCGCCGATAGTTCAAAACTCTGTTAAACCTGATCCATCCCAGGCCGAGACTTGTGAAACAGTGTCCTGGTCTCGATATGTTCTGGTACCAGCTTGCATCCAACAGCCGGTATCTCAGCCCATCGATGCAGAATCTTCAGAGACAAGTGCTCGTAGGACTCTACCGGTTCCTCATCTGAGACATATGCACACGTCAGGATTATCCTTTGGATCATCCGTAGTACCAGAAACTGGGTCACCTACCTTCATGCATGAAAAGCGTCTTGCCGGTGAAGACTTTGTCCGCCACGGTGATGCATCCTGGTCTGAAGTGAGGACCGTCCACATTGTTTTCTCTGCACAGCCTTGACAGCAGCTCGGATGGCTTCAGACAATCTCTCCAGGCGTTATAACCTTCACTACGGGACGCAATTCGCAGAGGCAGAAGGGATCTTCAACAGGGCTCAACAGCACACTTTTTACTATTTGAGGATATTAACCCTTCAGGGACAGCGGCTACTCCAGTGGACAGCTTATGTTGTCAGGTTACAGGGTGCATGAAAGGGTTAACACCAGTATCATGATGTTGCTTAAGACAGAAGTCTCCGCACAGGTGAAAGAGTACAAAAAAATATCAAGCATATGCGATTTATCAATTATCTGAAGTTGAAAAAGATTAGATTTTTTTTTCTTTCAAGTGACATATCGACATATCAAGATGTTAATTTTCTTGGTCACGTAAGCTAATGTTGAACCCACAAAGTTAGCAAAATGAGTTTGGGAAGTTTCTGTGGGATGGAGGCCCTGTGAAGAGATGACACAAGAGCCTACGACCAAGAAAATGAAAGGCACATTTCACAGACAATAGCGGGAGGCCGACTTCAAATAATGGATTTCGAGCTCACTCCGCGCAATATGCGGCGAGCGTCTCCCTGATTTAGCGTGATGGTGAGGTATTTCACATACTTTGCTCTGTGGTGCCCTGATGTTGGCGCATTTTAGTGGGAGGCTGCTAATAATTCTTTCTTCGTTGCTATATCCACTGCTCCTGAGCTTTTTAACTGTGTTATTGACCACCTCATGATCCAAGTCCGGGGGCAAGTCTCAGGTGTGTCATTTGGCAACCTCCACCTCACCGACATTGAATACGCTGATGACACCACCCTGTTTAGCAGCTCCGTCCAACACCACAGCAGTGCTCTCTCTATACACCAAACAGAAGCAGCAAAGCTGGGCCTCCAAGTAAGATGGCAGAAACAAAACCTATGTATATTGGTGAAGGAGCCCACCCTTCCCCCCAGTTTTTTGGCTCAGACGAAGTGCAATTCATCGATTCCATCATCTCCACCTTCCATGGGCTCCTCCATTACAAGCAACAGCGATCTCAAGCCAGAGATCGACCGCAGATGCGGCCTCGCAGTTGCAGCTATGCAGTCGCTATGGCGGTCCCTCTGGCGCCACCACTGAGTGTTCCAAAAGGCCAAGATAATATGGCAGTTCTTACCATTCTCTTGTATGGTGCAGAATCCTGGCCTTTAAACAAGACTCTGGCCAAGAGGATCGATGGCTTTGACAGCCGGTCACTCAGAACCAGAATCATGAACATCAGCTGGCACCTCTATGTTACAAATTCAGACCTCCGAAAACGTACCCTGCAGACCCGTCCGTGCAGGGTACGTTTTCGACTGGCTGCCCAGAGGCACATTAGATGGCTTGGACATCTCTTCCGATTACCCCTGGAAGACCCCACTCGTGCCATCTTCTCATTCGACCCAGCTACAGCCGGCTGGAAAAGGCCACGTGGCATACCCCTCACCAGATGGCTTGATGTCATCAGGGAGGATCTCAAGCACCAGGGCCTTACCCTGGAGGACGCAGCGGACCTGGCTCATGACTGTGGTCATTGGCGGGCCCTGATGAAGCTGATCGGCTCTACGCACTGTGACGACCCCGCCGAATGAGACCGGGCCCTCGCATCGCAAGAGCATTTATTATTATATCCACAAGAAACTCCAGTTCTCGTGTCGCTCATATCATTTATGCACATTATATTTGTTCAGTGGTGTGTGTGTGTCTGCTGCATGTTCAAGCGTTATCAGAGTGAACATACAAGCATGGTTATTTTGTTATGGTGTTCGTCCTGCTCCTAGGGTAAACAAGTAAACAGACAGAGCCCGACAGTCATGTGATGCTGACTTCCATAGGTCGTCATTCAACAGCTGCTTGGCAACCCGTCCGTCATTATTTCAAACCGAACCAAACTGTAATGGTCAGTCTGTCACTCCGTCATTATTTTAAGCGTTGTTCCGTCATCGCAAATTACACTTCGTCAACGCCCAACAAACACGCATTTTTTAGTCTGTCGTCAGTCAAGAAGGAGTCTGTTAGTGACGGACAGAGAGATTCCGTCAGTACTAACCCGGTTGGTGACAATACCATTGATGAAGGAAAAGCCACTTCTGACTGTGCTTAATCGGTCCGTTTTTCTAATGTCCCGTCATTTGTCAGCATCCGTCGGTGACGGATTAACTGACCTTCTGTCAGTAGTGACGGAACGCCCACTTCTGCCGACTGTGTATTTCCAACCTTCCTCCCAAAACGGACAATCATCAATTATGTGTTTTCGTAAAAACAAGGAGCTGCCATGAAGCCACCAAGCCGGCCATTTCAAGACGATACAGTTTTTTTCCTTTTCCATTGGGAAGGGACCCAAAATAAAACTATGGGTGCCATGACACTTCTGTTTTTAGCACCTTCAAGGTTTGATGACTAATTTTGGTGGTATAGAGCAGTGCTTTTCAAACACTGTGCCGCGGCACACTGGTTTGCCAGGAGTTATTATCCAATTTGTATGCCCATGCGGTCTTTTGCCTGGCAGAGTAATCATGAAGTACTCTTCCATACCGGTAGGTAGTGTCACGTCGCGTGTCCGCCAGCAGGTGGCGGGTTTTCTCACCCGCCACCTGCGCACCTGTCCGTAATTTCGGGCTGATTACCCTCCTATATTAATGAGACTCCGGCAGTTCTCCCACTGCCGGAGAATTCCTCACCGTGCCATTGATCTCTCGTGCTAACTCCTCTATTTGTAGAATTACTCGTTGCCTTCTTGCCTTGCGGCCTTGACTCTTGCCATTCGCGTTAGTCACTAAATTGAATACTTAGATATTGCCTAATCAGTAGCTCCTCGCACTTTGTTTTTCAGCGAGCGTTTTCAGTTGTTTCCTTATTTCTTCCCTGGTCCTTATTTGACCAGCGTTTTGTGTTTCCGTTTTTTCCCTGTCGGGCTCTTTCTGTTTTTGTCATTAAAGACACTCTTTGCTTTGAGAAAATTCTTTCGTTGTCTGTTTTCCGGGGATCCAATCCTTTATTTTTTCGTTCTGCACGGAGCGATCATTATCGCTTCGGGCAGATCGTGACAGAATTCTCCGGCCACCATGGATCCCGCAGACATCGAAAAAAATTTTTCCGCTCTTTCCCGACAAGAGCAACAGATGAGTCAGCAGGGCCAAGCCATTAGGGAACTCCGTGGCGCGGTCTCCATGCTGGCTCATCGGTCCGATGATTTAGAACCTCGGTTGGTCCGGGTGGAAGAGCGGAGACCATCTCCCCCCGGGGTTCATTCTATTATTCCCGAAGCGCCCTCCTCATATCCCGTTATGACGAGGGAGCCATCGCTTCCACACCCCCCTCGCTACGGGGGCGAGCACGGGCAGTGTGGACACTTCCTCCACCTGTGCTCTCTCATATTCGACCTACAGCCTTCTGCCTATGCTAATGACGCCGCCAAGGTGGCTTATGTCATGAGTCTGTTAACAGGTCCGGCGGCATCGTGGGCGATTGCGACCAGTGACGCCAAGCCGAATCTCCGTACCTCGTTCCCCGACTTCGTGGCTGCGTTCCGCCGGGTGTTCCATCATCCCGTGCGAGGCAGAGAGGCAGAGGGCCGGCTACTCGCCCTCCGCCAGGGAGAGCGATCGGTAGCGGATTACTCCATCGAGTTCCGGATCCTGGCCGCCCAGAGTGGATACGATGATCGGGCGCTGTGTGGCCTGTTTCGCCGCGGGCTAAACCCTCAACTCAAGGACGAGCTGGCGACCCGCGACCACAGCACCAACCTGGAGGAATTAATCGACCTCTCCCTCCTCATGGACAATCGCCTGAGGGAGCGAAGCCGGGAGCGTGGAGGTGATCGGTCCCAGTTCCGACGAACACCCACGGAGGAACAGGTGCAGCTGGGAGGCAGGGACGCTGGTGCGGAGGAAAGAAAGCGTCGTTTCAGCGACCGAGCGACGACTGACGGCGTTCCACCATCTCCTCACGCCGCAACCAGCCATCCGGGGTCGTCACCCCCTGCCCACCAGGAGTACTGTGAGTCACGACCGCGCGCGCCCCCCTTCGAGTCTAGGCGAGTCGACTCGCGGCCTGGACACCCCAACAGACTCGAACTCGAGGGGGAGATATTAACGGGGTCCCGGTCGTGGCGGGTTCGGGCTCTGGTTGACTCGGGGGCTGATGACTGTATAATGGACACCGATCTCGCATCCGAGCTGGGTTGTTCCGTGGAGAGGTTGATAGATAGGAAGCGGGTTTGTGATCTTGATGGGCGCCTCCTGGCGGTAGTTACGCATAGGACGGAGCCGTTGAAACTTCTACTGTCCGGCAACCATGTCGAACATCGCCGTTTTTACCTAATGCCGTCTCGCAATGCCCCGATCGTTCTCGGGTTACCCTGGCTGAAGACACACAATCCCGTGATTTCCTGGGCGCGCCCAGCGATAGACAGCTGGAGCCCATATTGTTACCAGCACTGTCTTCAATCGGCCGTCGGGAAGCATGAACGTGTCACGCCCCCCGAGGAGATCTGCCTTGACGGAGTGCCGGATTGCTATCGGGATCTAAAGGAGGTGTTCAGCGAGGATCGTGCCCACTCTTTGCCCCCACACCGCCCCTACGATTGTGCTATAGACCTGCAGGCGGGCGCTCCGTTGCCGACCTCGCGGCTGTATCAGGTGTCCCAACCCGAGCGCGAGGCATTAACGGAGTACATCAACAGCTCGCTCGCCGCAGGTCTTATTAGACCATCGCGTTCACCGTTAGGGGCGGGTTTTTTCTTCGTAGGGAAGAAAGACAAGACCCTGCGACCCTGCGTAGACTATCGGGGATTAAACGAGATAACAATTAAGAATAGATACCCGCTACCCTTGCTGGACTCCGCCTTCGCTCCATTGCAGTCAGCCACCATTTTCTCCAAATTAGACTTGCGCAGCGCTTACCACTTGATTCGCATCCGGGAGGGTGACGAGTGGAAGACGGCTTTTAAGACCCCTCTGGGTCATTTTGAATACCTGGTTATGCCTTTTGGGCTCACCAACGCCCCTGCCGTTTTTCAAAATCTAATTAATGATGTGCTAAGGGACATGATAAACATCTTTTGTTTCGTTTACCTTGACGATATTTTAATTTTTTCCCAGTCACTACACGAGCACCAGCAACACGTTAGGCTGGTGCTACAACGTCTACTGGAGAACCGGCTCTTCGTCAAGGCAGAAAAGTGTGAATTCCATGTCCCCGTCATCTCCTTCCTAGGGTTCATTATTGAACAGGGCAGGTTAAGGGCGGACCCCATTAAGACGCGTGCAGTCACTAACTGGCCGGTTCCGTCCAATCGCAAGGAACTGCAGCGCTTTCTGGGGTTCGCCAACTTCTACCGACGCTTTATCCGCGGTTATAGTCAGAAGGCGCTCCCCTTAACCCGCCTTACGTCCATCAAAACCCCATTTAAGTGGGATTCGACCGCGGATGCGGCGTTCGCAAACCTGAAGGCGGCGTTCACCAGTCCCCCCGTACTACAGCACCCTGATCCTGATCTCCCCTTTATCGTGGAGGTGGACGCCTCGGATTCGGGGGTGGGGGCTGTGCTGTCCCAGCGCTCTCCGGTCGACCAGAAGTTGCACCCCTGCGCCTTCTTCTCCCGTCGACTCAGTGCCGCTGAGTCCAACTACGACGTGGGCAACCGTGAACTGTTGGCAGTTGTGACCGCCTTGCAGGAGTGGCGGCACTGGCTCGAGGGGGCAAAGGAACCCTTTACGGTCTACACGGATCATAAGAACCTCGCCTACCTCCGCTCCGCCAAAAGACTGAACGCCCGTCAGGCCCGGTGGGCCCTCTTCCTTACCAGGTTCGACTTCATCCTCACCTACTCTCCCGGGTCTAAGAACACCAAGCCCGACGCCCTCTCCCGTCTCCACGAGCCTGCGGGGAGGGATCGATCCCCGGAGACCATCCTCCCGGCCCGGTGCGTCGTGGGGGCCGTCCAGTGGGAGGTTGAGCAGCGGATCCAGGCAGCCCTGGAGGGGGTTCAGGTGCCGACGGAGTGCCCAGCAGGGAGGCTATTCGTACCTCCTCCCTTACGATCTGAAGTTCTGCAGTGGGGACATGGGTCCAAGGTGGCGTGTCATCCCGGGGTGAACCGGACTGTGCAACTCGTCGCCCAGCGTTTCTGGTGGCCGGAGCTCCGCAACGACGTGACGGAGTTCGTCAAGGCCTGCACCTCCTGCGCCTGCGGCAAGTCGTCCCATCAGCCGCCGGCGGGACTGCTCCAGCCGTTGCCCATTCCTCCTCGCCCGTGGTCCCACATCGCCCTGGACTTCGTCACGGGTCTCCCGCCTTCCCGGGGTCGAACTGTCGTACTCACGATCGTGGACCGCTTCTCCAAGGCGGCTCATTTTGTTCCTTTGTCCAGGTTGCCGTCGGCGCTGGAGACCGCCGACCTCCTTGTCGAACACGTCTTCCGTCTCCACGGCATTCCACTGGACATTGTCTCGGACCGGGGGCCCCAGTTCGTATCCCGCGTCTGGAAGCAGTTCTGCCGGTCCCTCGGGGCCACGGCCAGTCTGACCTCGGGGTACCACCCCCAGTCCAATGGACAAGCCGAGCGTGCCAACCAGGATCTGGGGGCGGCCCTCCGCTGTGTGTGCCTTCACCGTCCCTCATCCTGGGTCGACCACTTACCCTGGGTGGAGTACGCGCACAACACCCTCGTCTCTTCTGCCACTGGTAGGTCCCCCTTCATGGCCGCCTACGGGTACCAGCCGCCGCTGTTCCCGTCCCAGGAGGGGCAGGTGGAGGTCCCCTCTGTGCAGCACCACCTCAAGCGGGCCCATCGCGTGTGGAAGGAGGCCCGGGCTGCGTTGTCCCGCACGGCGGCCAGGAACCAGCGGATCGCGGATCGTCGCCGGCGCCCGGCTCCTTCATACGTGGTAGGACAGAAGGTGTGGCTGGCGACTAGGGATCTTCGGCTGGCAGGCACGTCTGCGAAACTGGGACCCCGATTTACTGGACCGTTCGAGGTCGAGGCCGTCATCAGTCCGTCTGCAGTCAGGCTCCGGCTGCCGCCCACCATGAAGGTTCACCCCGTCTTCCACGTCTCCCTACTCAAACCCGTGTCTTCCAGTGACTTGGCTCCTCCTCCCACGCCGCCGCCCCCTCCGCGGGTCGTCGACGGTGACCCGGTGTACACGGTTCGTGCCATCCTGGACTCTCGGCGCAGGGGAAAGGGGTTCCAGTATCTGGTCGACTGGGAGGGCTACGGGCCTGAGGAGCGGCAGTGGGTGCCTCGCTCCTGGATCCTTGATCCATCCCTTTTGCGCGACTTCCACGCTACACATCCATCCAAGCCGGGTAGTCCGCCGGGAGGCGTCCATTGAGGGGGGGGTACTGTCACGTCGCGTGTCCGCCAGCAGGTGGCGGGTTTTCTCACCCGCCACCTGCGCACCTGTCCGTAATTTCGGGCTGATTACCCTCCTATATTAATGAGACTCCGGCAGTTCTCCCACTGCCGGAGAATTCCTCACCGTGCCATTGATCTCTCGTGCTAACTCCTCTATTTGTAGAATTACTCGTTGCCTTCTTGCCTTGCGGCCTTGACTCTTGCCATTCGCGTTAGTCACTAAATTGAATACTTAGATATTGCCTAATCAGTAGCTCCTCGCACTTTGTTTTTCAGCGAGCGTTTTCAGTTGTTTCCTTATTTCTTCCCTGGTCCTTATTTGACCAGCGTTTTGTGTTTCCGTTTTTTCCCTGTCGGGCTCTTTCTGTTTTTGTCATTAAAGACACTCTTTGCTTTGAGAAAATTCTTTCGTTGTCTGTTTTCCGGGGATCCAATCCTTTATTTTTTCGTTCTGCACGGAGCGATCATTATCGCTTCGGGCAGATCGTGACAGAATTCTCCGGCCACCATGGATCCCGCAGACATCGAAAAAATTTTTTCCGCTCTTTCCCGACAAGAGCAACAGATGAGTCAGCAGGGCCAAGCCATTAGGGAACTCCGTGGCGCGGTCTCCATGCTGGCTCATCGGTCCGATGATTTAGAACCTCGGTTGGTCCGGGTGGAAGAGCGGAGACCATCTCCCCCCGGGGTTCATTCTATTATTCCCGAAGCGCCCTCCTCATATCCCGTTATGACGAGGGAGCCATCGCTTCCACACCCCCCTCGCTACGGGGGCGAGCACGGGCAGTGTGGACACTTCCTCCACCTGTGCTCTCTCATATTCGACCTACAGCCTTCTGCCTATGCTAATGACGCCGCCAAGGTGGCTTATGTCATGAGTCTGTTAACAGGTCCGGCGGCATCGTGGGCGATTGCGACCAGTGACGCCAAGCCGAATCTCCGTACCTCGTTCCCCGACTTCGTGGCTGCGTTCCGCCGGGTGTTCCATCATCCCGTGCGAGGCAGAGAGGCAGAGGGCCGGCTACTCGCCCTCCGCCAGGGAGAGCGATCGGTAGCGGATTACTCCATCGAGTTCCGGATCCTGGCCGCCCAGAGTGGATACGATGGGCAACCGTGAACTGTTGGCAGTTGTGACCGCCTTGCAGGAGTGGCGGCACTGGCTCGAGGGGGCAAAGGAACCCTTTACGGTCTACACGGATCATAAGAACCTCGCCTACCTCCGCTCCGCCAAAAGACTGAACGCCCGTCAGGCCCGGTGGGCCCTCTTCCTTACCAGGTTCGACTTCATCCTCACCTACTCTCCCGGGTCTAAGAACACCAAGCCCGACGCCCTCTCCCGTCTCCACGAGCCTGCGGGGAGGGATCGATCCCCGGAGACCATCCTCCCGGCCCGGTGCGTCGTGGGGGCCGTCCAGTGGGAGGTTGAGCAGCGGATCCAGGCAGCCCTGGAGGGGGTTCAGGTGCCGACGGAGTGCCCAGCAGGGAGGCTATTCGTACCTCCTCCCTTACGATCTGAAGTTCTGCAGTGGGGACATGGGTCCAAGGTGGCGTGTCATCCCGGGGTGAACCGGACTGTGCAACTCGTCGCCCAGCGTTTCTGGTGGCCGGAGCTCCGCAACGACGTGACGGAGTTCGTCAAGGCCTGCACCTCCTGCGCCTGCGGCAAGTCGTCCCATCAGCCGCCGGCGGGACTGCTCCAGCCGTTGCCCATTCCTCCTCGCCCGTGGTCCCACATCGCCCTGGACTTCGTCACGGGTCTCCCGCCTTCCCGGGGTCGAACTGTCGTACTCACGATCGTGGACCGCTTCTCCAAGGCGGCTCATTTTGTTCCTTTGTCCAGGTTGCCGTCGGCGCTGGAGACCGCCGACCTCCTTGTCGAACACGTCTTCCGTCTCCACGGCATTCCACTGGACATTGTCTCGGACCGGGGGCCCCAGTTCGTATCCCGCGTCTGGAAGCAGTTCTGCCGGTCCCTCGGGGCCACGGCCAGTCTGACCTCGGGGTACCACCCCCAGTCCAATGGACAAGCCGAGCGTGCCAACCAGGATCTGGGGGCGGCCCTCCGCTGTGTGTGCCTTCACCGTCCCTCATCCTGGGTCGACCACTTACCCTGGGTGGAGTACGCGCACAACACCCTCGTCTCTTCTGCCACTGGTAGGTCCCCCTTCATGGCCGCCTACGGGTACCAGCCGCCGCTGTTCCCGTCCCAGGAGGGGCAGGTGGAGGTCCCCTCTGTGCAGCACCACCTCAAGCGGGCCCATCGCGTGTGGAAGGAGGCCCGGGCTGCGTTGTCCCGCACGGCGGCCAGGAACCAGCGGATCGCGGATCGTCGCCGGCGCCCGGCTCCTTCATACGTGGTAGGACAGAAGGTGTGGCTGGCGACTAGGGATCTTCGGCTGGCAGGCACGTCTGCGAAACTGGGACCCCGATTTACTGGACCGTTCGAGGTCGAGGCCGTCATCAGTCCGTCTGCAGTCAGGCTCCGGCTGCCGCCCACCATGAAGGTTCACCCCGTCTTCCACGTCTCCCTACTCAAACCCGTGTCTTCCAGTGACTTGGCTCCTCCTCCCACGCCGCCGCCCCCTCCGCGGGTCGTCGACGGTGACCCGGTGTACACGGTTCGTGCCATCCTGGACTCTCGGCGCAGGGGAAAGGGGTTCCAGTATCTGGTCGACTGGGAGGGCTACGGGCCTGAGGAGCGGCAGTGGGTGCCTCGCTCCTGGATCCTTGATCCATCCCTTTTGCGCGACTTCCACGCTACACATCCATCCAAGCCGGGTAGTCCGCCGGGAGGCGTCCATTGAGGGGGGGGTACTGTCACGTCGCGTGTCCGCCAGCAGGTGGCGGGTTTTCTCACCCGCCACCTGCGCACCTGTCCGTAATTTCGGGCTGATTACCCTCCTATATTAATGAGACTCCGGCAGTTCTCCCACTGCCGGAGAATTCCTCACCGTGCCATTGATCTCTCGTGCTAACTCCTCTATTTGTAGAATTACTCGTTGCCTTCTTGCCTTGCGGCCTTGACTCTTGCCATTCGCGTTAGTCACTAAATTGAATACTTAGATATTGCCTAATCAGTAGCTCCTCGCACTTTGTTTTTCAGCGAGCGTTTTCAGTTGTTTCCTTATTTCTTCCCTGGTCCTTATTTGACCAGCGTTTTGTGTTTCCGTTTTTTCCCTGTCGGGCTCTTTCTGTTTTTGTCATTAAAGACACTCTTTGCTTTGAGAAAATTCTTTCGTTGTCTGTTTTCCGGGGATCCAATCCTTTATTTTTTCGTTCTGCACGGAGCGATCATTATCGCTTCGGGCAGATCGTGACAGGTAGCAGCAGCTGCAGGTAGCTAATTGCCTTGTGTTTAGGGACAATCGAACTAGTGATGCATGGATGCAGGATGATGGTGACGGTTTTATTGATTGTTAAATGTGTGAATGGTCACCTCACTTAACTCTGGTTAGTAAGCATAACGCTAAAACCGATATCCTGAACTGCATACTTGAAAAGGTTTAACTGTTCTACAACTGTTCTAACTGTGTACAGCTTCTTGTTGACTTTGAAACTTCGCTTGTAGCTGACGTGTGCACATTTTGAGCATGACGTCTCTGATCCACTGGTTAAAGGAAACTTTGATTCTCTTTTTCATCTCAAACTGCTTCAAACAACAAAGCGCGTGATGGAAAAGTGGTTATGCCTGCATGACTGTCTGTGTTTTATGTTATGTGTTGTGTTTATTGTTTTACTTGATGTTAACTGTTTTGTTAAGCGCTTTGTTACAGCTGCCGCTGTTGTGAAAGTGCTATATAAATCAGCATGTATTGTATTGTATAGTTCAAATCTATACAGTGAGAAGCTGAACCAAACTCGAATGCGAGGATGGAATCGTTATTACTTACAGACTGTACTCGGTTGGAAGTCCGCAGGTGGCTCTGTGTCGGCTGTAGAAGCGGTTCTCCAAGTCAATCCAAGTCTCCCCGATCAGGTCGTCCCCTCCCACCATATCGTAGTCGTAGATGAGCACCGTGAGCAGAGACTCCTGAGGAAATGTCACTTGCATCTCAAACGACCTGCAAAAAGATAGAACATATCATTCGGTGTGTGTTTTAGACAGCAAAACTGTCATGGTCGAGAATACAACCTTCCAAAGACGGGGTTCAGCTGCTTAGGGATGTAGTTCTCACGGTCTTTGATTTCATTTTTGCCGAGTTGAATGACGACGTAAGGGTCTGCTTTTCCGTCCGGGTCGGCTGGGTGCAGGTTTGATGCCTTCACCGACAGCGCAATCAAGAATAGTACAACAAGGAGATCACAAAACAATACATTGAAACTCCTCTAAAATTAAACCTACCGGTACTTGGGTGAAAATAACCCCTAGTGTGAAAAAATCTCCATGCATTAAAACCATTCCCACTTTTCTGCTCCCCGTACAACGAAAAATCCCCCTTTTGCGTTATACAAAATCTTTTTCTCTTCCCTTGCCTCGCAACGAGATTCACTGCAATGAAAACAAGCCTTCCGCAAAAGTCTAATCCAACCTCAGCCTACAGCTAGTCCTACTGCTTAGCTCGGAAACAGCAAACACCACAGTGTGTGCGTGTTTACATCTGAGATAAATTTGCTATAGTGAAAAGATCCCTGTTGTGAAAAATGTCTTGTTGCAAACATGATTTTATTGTAGAGGATTTCACTGTACAACTTACAGAGACGATGTAAACCCGGATCAGGACTTGAACAGGGGTGTTTTGCGGAATCCCTCTGTTGACTCTGAGATGTCCATCGTCTTCCTCCCAATATCCTTCCTCATCCTCTGTGAGCTTATACAAGCAGAAGCGCCCCTATGGAAAAGGGAAACTCATGTGGTGGAGTTGAGCAAATCCGGTGGAGACGGTAATTTGTCATGATCGCCTCACCTTGAACTTGCCGACGAACCTCTCCTCTGTAGAGCCGTCTTCCTCGCTGGCCTTCCCGCGGAACAGCTCGTATGTGCTGACCCAGTCGTCGAAGGGTCCGAACTCTGCCTCCAGCTCTTTGTTGTACAGCTGCAGAGTCCAGGATTATGAACTTTGAGGTTAATGCACACGAGACGTTGAATTATCATTCCAACAAAGTGACTGTAAGTCTTTTTCCATCGTGATGTCGGTTAGATGAGTTTTTCTTTACTGTATGGGTTTTATGACGATGAGTACCTGCAGTGTGGCGAGTTTGGTTGGTAGACTCAAACTCCGGTTCAGGTTCTGCTCTGACGTTCCCTTTCCCTTCTGTTTCTTTTTCTTGTTGCCATCTGATGAGCTGCTCACTGACAGGACAAAAACACATAGAGAGCTTTGAGATGAGGATACAAACACAAAACAAAACAAAACAACACAAAACAAAAAATATATATCTGTTCCTTCCTGGGGCAAAACAGCAATGCCGTATCAGAACCACACCACAATTTGATCTAACAACCCGAATCAATTATGACCTAATGGCAGGATCTTCATGCTTGTCACTTCTCATTTCTACTTTTGTCCTTACCTAAAGAGTCAATTCCATCGCTGAGCAAGCTGTGGTACGGCAAAGCTGTAATACACAACAATGCTACGTGGGTATGAGGCAGATGGCTGGGTCAACCTACTGCCGGTCTTATACTATTCTATTTTGTATCTTCATCCAAACAAGAACGAACAGGACAGCCAAGAAATGTACAGTACACAATTTCAAATAGAGCCTTCGAACAGAACCTTGTGTTCCATGGTGCATCTACCCTTCAAAAAGCCAGCTGATTCTAATAACACCGCTCTGAATCAAAATTCGAACAAAATACGAAGACAAAGAGGTGTAGTAGTTTGGTGGCGAAGTTATCTCTAATGCTATTAACAGGAAGGCTAAATGGGGAACCACAAAGCAGGCAGGGGTAGTGTGTCACTCAAAGCGTGTCCCCGGTGATGGTTTTCATTTGGGTTTACCATTTCTGGTTATGATACACACTTTGTCTCTCTATACTGCCCCGCGTGGTTTCCACTAGTGGGACTGAAATGTTTGGTCCATTCAGGTTAGGCTCCAAGGTGAATCATTTTTCCACACCTCCACCCACAGAGAAAGTTCTGAGCCACTCTACAAACCTTTACCAGTGGCGCAAGGCTTGGATGCTTTTGCAAGAAATCTTCCATAAAAAGAAACATTCTCACACAAACCAACCAAACCTTTATTTCTGTCGTGAAAGCGGAACCTGAAATCAAAGAGGTTCTTACCTTTTTCAAAGACTTGTGGGAAGGGAGATCCTTCTGTTTGTTTGGTCTGTAACGACAACAAGGGAGTTTATTTGAATTTGAGGATTTAGTGGTACCTTGGACACTCCAAAAAGAAAATACAGTATAGCCGAAATTTTGAAGGAAAATTGAAGGCTTCACAAGACCAAATTTCAGCCAGCATCTAATGGGCCACCGTTTTTCATCAAGGCTATTGGACCACATACTTCCTAACAAGATCTTAAATAGGGACAAAAAATAAATAAATATGCGGCTTTTTAGCGACATCTAGTGGCTCCCTGGAGCTTTAGAAAAAATGTTTGAACATAGAAAAAGATTTTGATAGTAGGCTAATATAGTGCAAGTAGGTATAAATACATGTTGCAGCTCCGAAAAATGAGAGCTGTGGTGTTTTTTTAAACATACACTTTATTTATGCTTTTAACAGTCTCAACAAACACAGACACGTCTGTGTCCGACTCTGTGCCTTCTCTCTTCTCGTTCGACTTGAGAGACATTCAAAGACAAAACGAAAATTAATGATCATTTCACTGACACTAGGAAGAGAAAACTTTTATTTTTTTGCGGCTCCAGACATATTTGTTTAGTTTTTTTTTTTTTGTCCTATATGGTGAAGTGTAATTTGGAATTCCCTCTCTATTCCTGTCGGTGGCCTTAGAATGTCCACCTGGCGTCAGTGACACGATTCTATTCTATATTTGCTGGTCAGGGAGAACTCAGTTTCAGCAATGTGTGCAATCCTATAATAAGGTAAAGTGGCTGTTGCCGTCCATCACCAACAGCGCAGGTCAAGATCTCCTTTTTAGAGACTGAAGTAAACTAGTAGATTGAAAACCGCAGCTGGTGCACAAAGCCATGACATCAGCTCCTTACCAGGTATAAAAGATACGGGCCTGACAGGGGTGGGGGGGCTTTTTTACATCCATGCCTTGGGCCACTCAACTTTTTGGAAAGACTTCACTCTGACATTGGTTGAATAAAATCTTTTCCCAATCAGCCGTGGTCCCTGAAGTGCTCATTCGTCGGGAAACAGCCACCGATCACCGAGTGTTTTTTGAAGACCAGCGAAGCAGCAAAAACCATATACCACAATGGCTCTTTCAACATAATGGGTTCCCGACCCCTGCTAACCCAACAAGGGCTTTGAAGCAAACGATAAAAGAATAACATACTACAAAAAGTAAAAGAAAAACATCCAGGGATCTTTGGGAAAAAAAGACAATTCAAGGCACAAAACTGCTTAGCAAGAAAACAACATGAATGGCTCAAACTTATTTCTAGAATTTATTTTGTCCACGTTTTTACAAAAAAAAAAATGAACTCAAAATTGTCGTATTATTGAGGTACTACGTTGGTCCTGCATATCATTCCAAATCCACAAAAAAACCCATTAGGTTCACTCATGTTGTAGTGTAAGGCTGCATAAAGACCCGGTCTAGGCCATGTATGTATCATTCACCACTAGTCACTAGTGGTGAATGATGATACTACAACTTTAAACTACAGTCGACTTTTACATATTAGCAGTTTGGCAGGTGCAATTTCGCATAATCAAAGACAGTTTTTTCCCCTTTTTGTTCAAGATCTGTCCATATTTTAGATTTTCCCCGGTTTTCCACAATTTTTTTCCTCTCCATTTCCAATCATTTGAATGATTAAAAGCATTTTTGAAGAATTTGGGGGGGGGGGGGGTTGTCTGAATTTTTAAAAAATTAATTATTCAAGGAGCCACTCAAAGTGAGATGCAGCCCGCGGGTTGGCAGTTGCCCATCCCTGATCAAAGATGTGCTTGACAGGAAGAGCATCAAGTGAAGGTGTACAGTTGATATAAAATGTCATGGTTCAAATATCATAAGTCATACTTTCTTTGCTGTAAGTTGAGCAATAAACAGCAAATAATTGCATTGTGAATAAGGGAAGAGAGATTCTCCCTCCCCCCAAAAAGAAAAGACTGAATTCCCTATCTGTGAATATTGGGGGTTCATTATACCTGTTTCTCTACAGACGCATAATACTTGGACCACCAGTCAATGACGCACTCTGCTGACTCGTCTGCAATGGTCCGCCTTCTTCGCTTGGAGGAACGATGGATGCTCTTTCTGTGGCTATCCTACATTCCATACAAACACAAAAATATCATGGATATCAACATAATGAGCCAAGCTATAATACCCATGCATCATCTAGGTCACTTTTTTCACCTTTTTTCTTTTGGGTGCTGTCTTTTCAGAGGTCGGTTCCTCAACTGCGATAGCAACGTCGGAGGTGGTTGCTGATGCCACAGTGGAGCTTGTCTCTGTAGCAGGCTGCCAAGATTCTGTGGTTGACAAAAGACAAATCAGAGTTGATGATACCATCCCTGCCCCCCCCCCCAAAAAAAAGCAATTTATTCATATCATATCATAATGGATTTCTAAAATAATATTTGTAACAAAATGAAAATATATGCAACTTAGAAGTTGGTGCATAATGCTAACATTCAAAACTAACAACCAAAAGGTAAATACAGTAAAATACACATGGTGATATAAAAACGTAAGCTAAAATATATACTTTACAGTAAATACAGATTAAGAAATAAGAAGTTAGGATGGCAGAGGTAAATACATAAACGCACGCACACACACTTATTATAAGATATACACAGTAGCACCTCTACTTACAAAATTAATTGGTTCTGGAAGAAATTTCTTCAGTGCAAGATTAAATTTGTTAATAGATTAATGAGTTAATTAATTAGTTAATTCATTAATAGATTAATGAATAAAAATGATGGTCATTTAACTTTTAACTGCATCCTCATTGTTTTTTGCCCTCTTTAGTGCATGTTCTCTCTCAGAAGCATTTTTCCCCCCTGGCGTTTTGTAAAGAACTGATCCAAGGACGTTTGCTTTTGTCGGTTTCGAAATTGTCCAGGGCAAACATGAGCATAGTGAGCGATCGCCCGACTGGTGAATACTTTTTCTGGGTGATTCACATTTGTGTAAAACCTTCTGAATGCCTCATGGCCACAGGGGCGAATGACCAGGATAGCACAAAGACACATCTCTATCTCTCAACAATCAACATAAATCCACATACCATCCAAATCCAAATCCATTGGCTAAAGTGCCACTCTTAGCCAATGGGATGCCAGGATGATGCCCGGTAGTAGCATCATCCTGGTATGAGTATGCTGCATTCAGGAAACTCGGAGCTGCGAGTAGCAACCCATACTGTATTTTTACCTTTCGTATCTTGAAATTTATTTCGTAACAAGAGGCAATATCTACCAGTTGAAGCGTTTCGTAACTAGAATATATTGTATTAAGAGACGTTCGTAAGTACCACTGACAATATATTTTTTCTCCTGTATATATAAGCGATTACAGAAAAATACATTATGCAACTCAACTTTATTTATATAGCGCTTTCAAAGTAGCTGAAGCTGTGACAAAGCGCCTTACAGAACAAATAAAACATCAGCAAAATACAATATATATAAACACACACTGTATACACAAACAACAACACATTTAAATATCTAACAAAATGGAAAACGTAAAATAATAAGATCGTAGATTGTAAATGGATGTAAATGTATATAAATCATTAGTGACTAAAAGTACAACAAACACAAAACCGAGACGGAAAAAACTAAATAAATATATAACAAATGCAATATAAGAGTTGTAAAACTTTATTTTCCATACGTAACATTACCATCAGTTTTTTGAGGTCCTGGGGTGTCCGTGACTGCAGGTGGCGTGTGCGTCTGTGTGGAGGGAGGCTGGGCTGGGGGAGCGATGTATTTAAGGGTCATCAGGTTGTTGACGACGTGGTTTCCAACCAGCGTGCTGCGACCAAAAGCCCTCCAGTCGACAACGGTGATGCTGAGCGGCGGGTGGAGATGCTCATTCTCCGGTAACTCCTACGAGAGGAGAAAAAGGAATTGCGGGAATTGTTTCTTTACAGAGAATAAACTCATGGAAACATCTGGGGAAAAAGAAAGATGAAAACTCTACGGACCAGCTCAATGGTGTCAACCAGGGTGGTGAAGTTGGGGTTGGACTTATACCGTTGAATGACAGAAGAACGCAACGTTTTTCCAGCGCATTCTATGAACACCTGCAAACACAATTTTACTTTTATTTATTTTTTATTTTACTCACATTTATTTTTTAATACATTGTGTTCAAAAACTATTTTTTAGTGTCATTGGGACATTGTTAAACTGCATGTTAAAATAAAATGCTTATTTTAAGATATAAAAAATAAATATTCATATGAATATTATAATATATAATATAAACAAAATACGGCGGCCCGGTAGTCCAGTGGTTAGCACGTCGGCTTCACAGTGCAGAGGTACCGGGTTCGATTCCAGCTCCGGCCTCCCTGTGTGGAGTTTGCATGTTCTCCCCGGGCCTGCGTGGGTTTTCTCCGGGTACTCCGGTTTCCTCCCACATTCCAAAAATATGCATGGCAGGCTGATTGAACACTCTAAATTGTCCCTAGGTGTGAGTGTGAGCGTGGATGGTTGTTCGTCTATGTGTGCCCTGCGATTGGCTGGCAACCGATTCAGGGTGTCCCCCGCCTACTGCCCGGAGACGGCTGGGATGGGCTCCAGCACCCCCCGCGACCCTAGTGAGGATCAAGCGGTACGGAAGATGAATGAATGAATGAATGAATAAACAAAATACAGTATGAAATGAGCAACTTAAAAATGGAAGTGGCCACAATTTTTCAGCAGTGTACGACAAAAGTGGCATTTTAAATATGGACATAAATAAAAGAAAAACAAAAAAGGGTTTGAACAATCATGAAAAATCCACATACATGGCTTTTTGTTTTTCCAGTGCAGAGGGTTATAATGAAAAAAAAAATACTATTCAAGGACGGCACCAAATTGCTGAGCAGCAATCCAACATTAACAACTACTTTTGGGCCTTTATTCACAAAGATGAACTCACTCAAAATATAAATAAGTAATAAATAAATATTATTCGGCTACTATAGTACTACATGCTTGTCTGGTATGTCATTTCAAACCCACCAAAAATATTCTTCGGTGTAGAGGGCATTACAAGACCCGGTGCAAGTGCATCTAAGTCATGTCTTTCATCTAAGATAAGATCACCTTTATTTGTCCCACACTGGGGAAATTTACAGTCTACTGCAGCAAAATTGGGTGGGGGTAAGAAAAAAAACAAAGTGTTTCATTGCACAAAATAAATGTTTCAGAAAGTGCAATATAAAATATAGCATTAGCAATCTAGTGGTGAATGGTGATCTTACAACTTCAAGCTAGACAGTGGAATCCCTACGCTCTACAAATCATGAAAATACACATATAGACAGACACTGATATGCTTCGGGCTTTGGATACTTTTATAACCCCCCGCCCCCGCTCCCCAAAAAATTCTCTAAAAAATGCTGATAAAACTCAAATACAAATTTTGTACAAAATTAACATGCCCCCATTCTATATTTTTAACAAATGAATAGGCCAATCCGAGTGTGACTGCAAGTTACCTATCCCTGATACAAACTATAATAACAATTTTTAATACAGCAAATATGAATATATAATAGACAAAAATGTTATAATATAATGAATGGATATAATGAATAGATAGAACTATATATCCATGTTTTAAAATGGGTAATTTGTGCATACCTGAGGGCGATCAACAGACAGTAACTGAACCTTCTTTAGCTCTCGTAGACCCCAAAATAACACCTGGCGGAAAGATACAGAGAGTCATATTTACTTGATGAATTGTATGTAATGTTTGGATGATATTATTTGATGTAATTTGATGAGGCAATATTTTGCTGTTTTAAAGAATTGTTTTGAGAAAACACACACACCTCTAGCCTGTATGTACTGAGAACAGGTCTGATGTTTTCAGGCACTGTGTAGATGCCTCCTTCTTGTTCCTCCAATGGAGGAAGACTCAGCTCTCCAGACATGGGAACCTACACTTGGACAACCGCAACTTGCTGTCGGCTCATTTTCAAACAATGCTGTGAAGAAACAACAGCAAAAGGCACATCTGCTGACCTGCACCAGCTCGAAGGCCGCCAGCAGCTCCCCACCCGATTGGCTGGCATAGTGCAGCGGGCTGTACTGCAGTGTAGGTGGTGTGTAGGACTCGGAGAGCAGGCGGACTTCAGGTAAAGCCACTGTGGCTCCCAAATACTCTGCCTTGCCCTGCACATGGCATTTGTGAAACAAAATCCTTTCAAACCAATTATTGCTTCCTACCTTAGACATTTAGATTTATGATTTTTCTCGTTGTAGTATGTTTGGTATTGCACCTGTCTGATATGTGTGACGCATCATCTATTTTCTATTTACGGTATCAAAGCTAAGTCGATTTTTCTTACCAGTGCATCGTCATCATAAACTTCAATGACGAGTCTTGGTGGCTCCTCTTGGATGTGTTGAAGATCTCCGCTCAGTACGATATGACTCATTTGCAAGGACTGATTCCATGTGGGGCTGAGAGTCTGACTGATCACCTGATGTGCACAGCAAAGAAACACAAATATACACACTGCGAACAACAGCTGAAGCCGCAGAATGTACAAATATGTTATTTCTCTTATTTACGTTTGTGGTCTGGCTGTGTGACAAGTATGTGACCCGGGCAAAAGGGTCAGAAAGGCCAGAGTTGTCGGCTGCAATCAACCCGCGAGCTTGATACATGTGACACCGTAACTGGAACTGATGCTGCTCTGCACACAGAAACACACACGCATACATGCGCACCCGTGTGCAAATGAACAGCAAAGAAGAAAAACAGAAGTTATACACGATAATGTCACTCAGGAGAGTGAAGATCTCCAGCAAGGCCCAAAAACCCGAGCTTGTGTCAGTCTGAAATTATACAAATAAATCTCGTCTCATTCTCAATATGCCTGATAAAATAAACAATATTATCAATAATTCAACCCCTTCATGCATCCTGCAACCCGATAACATCCACTGTACTTATTAGTACTTATTAGTAGCGGTTACTATCCACTGTAGTAACCGCTGTCCCCAAAAGGGTTAAATCAGCATCAAAAATACATTTCGGGACACATGAAGCTATCTCTGATTAAAATTTGTTGACCAGTGTCATAATACAACGTAATACTATGTCTCTTTCTCACCTGTACATGTCAAGTGAGTGGGGGGGCTTTTGGCGTCAGTGCCCCCAGCGACAGCGCTGAATCCTTCAGGCAGGTCATCCAGCATGTGTGCGGAGTCCGCGCAGGATCCGAACCACAAATATACATCCACTTTGGCTTGCACAGAAAAGCCTGTCGCACGGTTGCCCGGAGGCTGCCGATATAGCCGCAAACATGCACGTGTGATTGTCTTTGGCCGAGATTGCTTGACTTTCTGCATGTACGTTTCCTACCTTGAGGAAGAGCGTTACTATCTTTCCACAGTGGACTCCTCGAGCCTCCTGACGACTGCAGAAGACAACATCTCTGGCCGGGAGCCGAGAGTATGCGACGCGCTTGTTGTTGCTCAACAACCACACGAAGATATCTGGCACCGTGTGTTGAGGCTACGTGTCACAGATATGATATGAAAACACCTGGTCATTGTTGTCATTTGTGAAAGCGTGCATTCTGTACCTCCTCCACCAGAAAGCGTAGTTTCTGCGTGAGTTTGGTAGCATCCTGGAGCTCTTCTTTCACTCCACCTGACTTCCTCTTCCTCTCGACCAGCGACTGAGCATCTCCGATCATACTTTCCTGCAACATGCACATATCGGAAAGACCTGAAGCTAAGACCTCAGCTAGACATCTATGCATGTCTTTTTCTTTGCGTGACTCTTGTTACGAAAGTGGGTGTTAAAAGAGATAAAATGTGTGAGTTGCGAATCGTTATCAAAATCAATTACTGATGACTTTTTTTCCTTATATTTTATCATGGTCATCTTTTTACATGTATGACCACTCAGAATCTAAATAATTGGCATTAGCAATTGGCTCAACTTCAGATTAGGGAAGCACTGTGTCATGTTTGATCTTAGGGGTTGCATTCTTTTTATTCATTTTAAGTGGCACTGTGCCTATTTTTCTTCTGTGAGTATTTTGTTTTCTCCCACCAGTTCTTGTTTGCACATTGAGAGGCGTTTCCTGTCCAGTTGCGTCAGGCAGTTGACCTTTAACTGAGCCTTCAACTTGGCCTCCGCCGCCACAATGAAACGCCTGCAAAGGCACAATGCTTTATGGACCACTTTGAGAGAGGTTAACGTTTACACTCTTCACACCCCCGTGATCGATTTGAATACCTGGCATCGATGCAAAACTCTTTGACTGTTGTTTTTAGTGTCTGCTCGGCCCCGGGATACGACTTCCTGTGGAGTTCAGCTGCCTTGGTCACGCCTTCCTCCTGTAAGTTCGAAAAAATATCTGACCTAATGGTTGTCCATCCATCCAGTCTCCGAACCGCTTGATCCTCACTAGGGTCGCGGGGGTGCTGGAGCCTATCCCAGCCGTCTTCGGGCAGTAGGCGGGGGACACCTTGAATCAGTTGCCAGCCAATCGCAGGGCACACAGAGACGAACAACCATCCACGCGCACACTCACACCTACGGACAATTTAGAGCATCCAATCAGCCTGCCATGTATGTTTTTGGAATGTGGGAGGAAACCGGAGCACCCGGAGAAAACCCACGCAGGCCCGGGGAGAACATGCAAACACCACACAGGGAGGCCGGAGCTGGAATAGAACCCAGTTCCTCTGCACTGTGAAGCCGACGTGCTAACCACTGGACTACCGGCCCGCCCCCTAATGGTTGTACAACATGAATATTTTAAGTACTTGGGGTCAAGTGTCCAGGTCAATGGCCAGTGTGGAAAAGAGGTGAAGAAGGGTTTACTAAGCAGGCTGCAACAGCTGGAGAAAAGTGTTAAGTGTGATGTGTGATAGAAGTGTCAGATAAGATGAAAGCAAAGGTGTGTAAAACTGCGATGAGACCACGCATGCAGTTTGGACTGGAGACAGTGCCACTGAAGAAAAGACAGGAGACAGAGCTGGAGGTAGTAGAGATTAAGATGTTGAGGTTCTCTTTGGGAGTGACCAGGTTGGATAGGGTCAGGGATGAGTGCATCAGAGGGACAACTCATGTTAGAGGTTTTGGAGAGAAAGTCAGAGAGGCCAGATTGAGATGGTTTGGACATGTTCAGAGGAGAGAGGATGAATATATTGGGGGAAGGATGCTGAGTCTTGAACTGCCAGGCAGGAGACCGAGAGGAAGACCAAAGAGAAGGTTTATGGATGTAGTGAAAGTAGCTGGTGTGAGAGAAAAGGATGCACAAAACAGGGTTAGATGGAGGCAACTGACTCGCTGTGGCGACCCCTGAAGGGAAAAGTCGAAAGGAAAAGAAGAAGGGTCGTACAACATGAAGGCGTTTGTTTGTGTGTGCGCACATACAAACAGGGCTGCTATGTTCTCCAGCATGTTGGAATTGTACAGCCGATAGGTTCTGTCCTCCCATTGACTCAACACATTGATGCACGGCTTCTGTTTCTCCAGAGGCAAATACATGTAGTACCTACAGTATAGAAGCATGCACATAAACAGACAGTTTTATCGCTCGATCGATCTATCTGAAAGTGGAGTGGCCGGTGCTCTGCTGCAGCCTGTAGCTGAAAACTGGATTTCATGATACTCAGCTGGTCCTCACGCTGTCCAACTGTCTTTTCAAAAAGCATTTTATATTTACAAATGCGCATTGTTTCTCTAAAGTGAAGAAAGAAAAATGACTTAAAAAAAAATCTACTCTACAATTTTGCAGCATTTATTATCGAGTGTTGTTTTTATGCTTGATAGGTCATCTGTTGAAAGTACCTTCTTAATTCCTTGGCATGTACTGGCAATTAACATTCAGTTTCAAATCACCTATTTTGCCAGTGATATTCTTTTGATGCACTCTCTGAATTAGAAGTTTTTCTTCATTACAGCATTCACCTGTTTCCTTCGACGAGGAGCGGTTTCTGGGGACGTGTGGTGGACTTCGAGGTCCTGCTGGGGTCTTGAGATTCTCTGGGTAACAGTGGGGAGGAAGCGAGGGTCCTGTCTGAGAAATCTTGTGCCTGCCTCCTGCGGCTGAGCGCGGGACTTGGGGTGCTCAGGCCGGGCTGGCCCATAGGCTCCTGCACGTTACCGCAATTCCCTTGGCAACAAAATATAGCAAAGACACATGACCACTGACCACTATTTCAACCACAAATACACAACTAATAACAATAATTGAAGCTGCAAACCAAATGGCACAACCTGGCCACATACAATCCGATAACTGAGAAAGCACTGATGAAAGTTAGAAATGACCTCCTTGTTATTGAAGCAAAGTTTTTTTTATTTGTACATACCTTGATACAATTGACCATCACTTGTTGAAGAAAAGGTTTAAATCCAATTTTTCAGATTGCATACTGCTTGTGAATATTGGTACTGGTGATGAAGTAAAATGTTATTTGCACTGTTCTTAACCCTGTAATGCCTGACCCATCAAGGAATAGCCAGAAAAATCTGATTTTGGGGAACTGAGATGTTCATTAACCCTTATAATAAAATCCACAAAAATGTTTTTGCCATATCATGTTGTTTTAGATATTTGTCACATCACATTGATAAATAAGCATTATGTAGATTACATCTGAAAATGATAATTTGGGGAAAATCATATTTCAAACCTGCAGTATCAAATTTGATACAGATGATTTAATGTAATATACTCAAACCTCTGTTCAATCAGCATTCAATCAATGTGGGAGGAATCCAGAGTACCCGGAGAAAATCCACGCAGGCACAGGGAGAACACACACACACAGAACTCCACACAGGGAGGCTGGAGCTGGAATAGAACCCTGTACCTCTGCATTGTGAGGTCGATGCGCTAACAACTTGAGCACCAGGCCGCCCGTATGCAATATTATATGGTGTATTGCTTCACTTACCCAGTGAGAACTCAAATGTTACAGGCTTGTCTCCAATCTTTCTGTCAATCATGGTGGCTTCAAACAAGGCCCCAAAGAGCAGGAAATTCTCTCTGTTCTCAGTATTAATCTATAAAAAAATAAAATAACCAGACATCTTGAATCATCTGCTCCCTCCCCTTAACAATACTTTGCTTTGAATGACCTGTCAGGAATGGTTTTCTTACTGTTGGCGGACATTCCACAGGTAGAACCTCCGCAACCGCTTTCCCTTTGTCGTCATCAGCTGTACCTCCAGATGTCCCCCCGGCTACTCCTCCACCCGCTGGGGTCTTACCGTCCTTCCCTCCGGCTTTTACTGCCTTTGCATCTCTTATGGGCTTCACCATTCGGGCAAGTTTGGACTCTGGGCCTGTCCCGCCTGATAGGATCTCCACCGCCAACTCTAAAAAGACACGCCCCCTGGAGGCAGGAATTTATCTACTTGATTGGTTGTTTCTTTATTCTCCTAATCACCAATATTTTTAACAAACCGATAAGACACTCCCTCTCCAATGCCCTCGTTAAGTTCGGCTGTGTCGTCACCCAGAGAGTTTCTGACGGAGCCATACAAGTTAATCCACGCGGGACCAAAAGTTGGCAAAAATCCTGTCGAAACATCAGGACTAGGGTTATATTTCAGCAAAAAGTTCCTACATCGCGAAACTCAAACCCACTGCCTTACCTCTGTCGCCATCTTGCTCATTAGAGATGCGCCTCAGGTCAAAGTAATGGGTTCCTATGGCAACGTTACTCACACTTCCTTCATCCCAAACCTATGAGGAAACACGTTTTGGATAAAAACATGTACGACGGACGCTTGGACCTTTAACGGTTTCAACATTCGAGTTGCATAAACCGTCAGTTGGCACGCCTGTTGAACTGAGTCTCTCAATCAAACGTCACTGAGCTGTAAAATTCATGGACAGAATTGGCAAACTACTTCACTAAGTTGCTCAACGACAAACCATTTGGCCAAAAATTTAGACTCGTCAAACTGATTTGCCCTTCTGTTGAGAGAATTGTTCGACTTTTCATCCGCCCTTCCAGCTATAAGTTCTAACCATCAAACCTGAGTTGCGTAATTTCACTTAGCCTAAAATTCAGAAATGTCCAATAGAAATCTTAAACCACAGAATTTAATTGCCGAACCAATGAACTTTAACCATCAAATGAAGTATCGGAACAGTACAATAGTTGCTCAATCGGTGAACCTATTTGCTCCACCATCAAACTGCATCATTAAACTGTCAAACCCATTTAACTGTCTAACCCAATTTCTGATGCGCTGAACAGACGTGCTCTGCTACCTAACCCAATAGGTCAAATGTTGAACAAAAGTGTTGATTTTGCCGAACTGAGATGGTATACTGTCAAGTGGAGTTGCTCAGTTGTTGCACTGATTTACTCAACTGTCGAAACAAATGCCAAACCAAGGTGTACAACATCAGAGAGACCCGCTGTTCTCTACATACAAATTCCAAAACATATGGATTGGAAGGCAGAAGCTTTCAGACCTGGATCTTCATCCTCTGGCACAGAGGAGGAAACATCTCTGTGAAGACGATTTGTTCATTCCACACTGGATCTGCGTTGGACTTCTGCGTGGACGTGCGCCCCTTAGAGGTGAGAGACAGAGAAGAGCTGGGATCTGTTATGTGTTATATGAGTCGAGGCTGTTTTTCGAGGAAGGTATTCACTGGGGATATAAGTTTGGGATATTTCGATATACTTTTTCTTTTGTTTTGACTGTTTTTTAAATTCGTGTAATTTTAATTAGTTTTAAGAATTTTTAAATGTGTTTTTATTGTTATTTTTTTAACCATTAGTTTTTTATGTTTGTTTTTTTGCTAGGTTTTAATTGATTTTTTTAATTAGTTTGAGTATTAGTTTTATTTATTTTTATTTTTTTACTGTATAGTTGTGGAGTATTTGTTGAGTGCATGATTTAAAAAAAAGGTCACATTACATATTGTGGAACAAAGTAAAATACAATTCAAACACCTCCTCAAACTTTCTTGTTCTATACAACCAAAGAGTAATTCCAAAATAAATACATTTAATATCAACACTGAAAACTAATTTGAGTTATTCCAATAGTTTCCGTGAACAATATTAACCGTGATCTACACACAACCCCACCATTTGTTTGAAGAAGCTAACAACCACGAACGGGTCTATGAGTGCTGTGTTGTCTCCAATGAAAGCCTTCGTGACATTGGCCATGATGCTGGAGTTGTTGCGAGGAAGACCTTCCGCTCGATACACCTTCACAGAAAAACGAGCCCAGGGACGTTCTGACGGGAATCCTTCTGGTATCAAGAGGTTCCTAGTCAAAGCATTTTAAATATGTAAAAACAACAGAGGTTCATTTGCTTGTAAAGAGATAACTGACATTGAGCCCAAGCGAGACCAAAAACAAAACAAAACAAAACAACAACAACAACAACAAAACTAGAACATTAATAAAACTTGACTACATACTTTTCTATTTGTTCCTCTGCATCACTGGCTTTCATCCCGGGCTGCATGGCATCACCCTTTGCCGAGACACTAATGTCACACTTGACGTAACCTTTGCACCCTGTGCTGATGTCACCAGGGACCGTCAGCATTGCCCACTTGTTGATGAATTGGTGACCTCAAATAGAAAAATAAAAAGCATGTCAAGGAAAGCCGGTATTAATCTGACACATTGTGTGGACCAGAAGAAATAGAAAATGCCTCATTCTTGCATTTTTTTACTTCTTTGAGTTAGAATATGTCCCAATGTGTTTGTCGATAAAATGCATAGCCACATCAGGTATCGATTGTCATGTCTGTCTGTTTTGTTTTCGGTTCCAGCTGGAGGGAAAAGGCGCACTTGTTCCACATTTCCCGATGAAGCCTGCCAAGTATTTTAGGACTGCCAAGCTGCCAAGTTGCTTGTCGGATTATTGACCTTGCTCGCTGTTGTGCTTTGAGTGTTTTTTTTTCTAGACTTCTCGATATTATTCAGTCGCTCTTGTTTTGTCATTCATTCATTCATCTTCCGAGCCGCTTGATTCTCAGTAGGGTCGCGGAGGGTGCTGGAGCCTATCCCAGCCGTATTCGGCCAGTAGGCGGGGGGCACCCTGAATCGGTTGCCAGCAGGGCACACAGAGACAAACAACCATCCACGCTCCCATCCACACCTAGGGACAATTTAGAGTGTTCAATCAGCCTGCCATGCATATTTTTTTGAAATGTGGGAGGAAACCGGAGTACCCGGAGAAAACCCACGGAGGCCTGGGGAGAACATGCAAACTCCACACAGGGAGGCCGGAGCTGGAATCGAACCCGGTACCTCTGCACTGTGAAGCCGACGTGCTAACCACTGGACTACCGGGCCGCCCTTGTTTTGTCATGGAACTTTAATTATTTTCATTACTCATTTTTTATCGATCTTGATCTTTGGTTTGGGGTAGTTGGACTGCCACAATATCAACATTTACCAACCAGTTGCATTTGTAAGATAACGTAAGCGACAACATGCAACATTGCCATAATGTCCACCTGGTTGTTTGTAGACTGTCCACACGTCCAGCTTGAAGGAGCCGATGCAGAAGCTCCTCAACATCTTGGAGTGCATCACCTTGCAAATCGAAAGAGGAAAACAACCATGAGGCGTTCAAGCGTCTGACAAAACCATTAAATCTACCTTTATCTGACGTGTTTGAACTCACCGTCAGCCTGATGACTTTGTCGAAGAAGATCTCTTTGTAGGCAAAGAAGTCAAACACAAAATACTGAAAGCAAGAAAGGAGGGATGGCTCCATTACACGACTCACACTTGATCTGAATGTTCATTCCTATTCCATTTGCAGTGTTCCTTTTGTCATTTAACTTTGTTCATCCTCCCACCTCATTGTAAAAGGGAGCGTTGGTTCCCTCTTTGACTGTTGTTTGTTTCTTTTCGTCGCCAATCTCAATTATGACACTGGGGTCGATATTTTCACCAACCAGCTGCTTGGCTTCTGTGATGTTAATTGCAATCTGCACACACAAAAATACATGAAGTACATTCAACCACAGTAATTCATGTTTAAATTAATGTGCCTCTGATAGTGTACACTCTATACAATACACACATACACACACTCACACACACAATGCACACTCACACTGCACACAGTATACACACACAAATGTGTGTGTTGTGTTTACCTGGAAGCTCTGCGGTTTCTCTTCATTATCCTGAATGCGAGTCTTGAGTTTGGCCCTGGAAAAAGATGGTACATTATGACAGGAATATTGAACAAGTAGTAAAGCATGTCGTATGATTCACTGCTGTGTAAAATTTATATATTATACATATACATACATACATATATATATATATATATATATATATATATATATATATATATATATATATATATTATATATATATATACTGTATATACAGTATATATACAATTTTTAAAAATACATACAGTATATATACACAAACAGACACACACACAGACACACACACACACACACACACACACACACACACACCATTAAAAAAAATATGAATCAAAATCATACTAATCACGTTCCAATGAAATCGAGATATTGTGATACCCATAAATAAAATCAGAATAAAACGAAGCGTGACATCAATCGAAACACAGTCCATGTACAAGAACCTTTTGGTGTTGGGCATGATTCTGGCTCTGATGGCCGAGAATCCATGTTGATCATCCTCGTTTTTGTCCTCCGGCAACTGAGATGTTTCGGAACTGACCTCCCCTTCACCGTCTATTGCAATAAAAAGGAAAAATGATGTACAGTATTAAAAATAAAAGTCGATGTGCATATACATAGACATACATATATATACGTACATACAGTACACATACATATATTCACATATGTATGCTGCATAAACTTCAGCCACAAGTCACAACATCATATATGTGCACACTGTATATACAAACCCCAATTGAAGTTGGGACATTCTGTAAATCTCAAATGAGAGCAGAATGTGCAAATATTTTTCCACTGATCTGAACATGGCTCGGCGACAGAAAACAGGTGAGCTCTGATTGCTCTTTACCTGAGCCCTGAGCAACTTTGATGTCATTGTCAGTTGACAGAAAGTGGCAAATTGGCCATCCCCTGAGATGGCTAAAACAGATTAATTTTGCTGCTAAACCCATATTCATCAAACGCAATATGAATCAGAATGCAGTGTTTTGACTTGTGAAGACGCGTAGAACAAATTATTGGAAAGAATATCTTGGGTTTGACTTACCCTTAAAGTCTTTAAGTTCATCCATGAGTTTAGTGAGTTGGAGGAAGGGTGGGCGGTGGGGGGAGCACATTCAGCAACCACCTCTGGTGCTCATTTGAGAACCACACCAACATTTTTATGTGTACCCTCTGACTATACGTTCTATGGAGCAGTGAAATGTGCACCCTGCACGGTCACTTGCAAAATATTATGAAAGTGTATCCTCAAACACAAGCGAAATAGAAACAGAGTGAAATAGAGAAATTCAAAATGCCTGGCTCAATGTCCTGGCTAACAATACATAGTGTTGAACACAAAATGAACCTAGCTGGCTCGTTGAGGAAAACCATTTATTGTTATGGGAGACTTGTATTTTTAATCGTCTGTTTTTGTTTGTATTTCATACTTGTCCGTCAAAAATGTTTTTCAACTGAAACTGGTTCTTGGTGTGAAAAAGGTTGGGACTGCTGCACTGTGCTTAAAATTTTTTAACCCTTTTCATGCACCCTGTAACCCAATAAGATGATAAGCTGTCCACTCTGGTAACCGCTGTCCCTAAAAGGGTTAATGGCAACCAACTTCGACTCGACTTCAACACATAATAGCAGATTGAAATCTGACTCAATATGTAGTCAGTGAACCCCTAATTTAAAGATGTTTTTTTACAAAGTATTATTGCAACTGCACAACTTGTGAAAACCTATTAAAGACAAGCGAGTGTTGAAACGTGAAAGTTCACATTCATCCACTGTTGTATGGTGATTCACAGGGTTCAATTCTGGGGCCTCTGCTGTTTTCAATATATCTGCTGCAGTTGCATTCCATCTTAAGAAAACATGACATTTCCTTTCACTGCTATGCAGACAACTGTCAGGTAAATGTCCAGCAAACACACTTTCTTATTGAGGCCACTTTTGTCCTGTCTGGAGGAAATCAAGGCTAAGATGGCACAGAATTTCTTGAATTTCAATAAAGAGAAAAATAAGTGATGGTGTTTGGTCCAATTGGCCCTTGTACATTCTACAAGACTATGGCTTGGGGCCTTATCTAAATCAACAGTCTCGAACTTGGGTCTTAAACTGAGCAGTGATTCAACAGGAGCTTGAAACAGTACTCCATGCCTTCCTGCTATACATTAGGCCAGCCACCACTCTGCTCATCTTTAAAACTTGTCTTAAAACAAATACTGTACTCCTTCTTTGGCTTTTGACACCGCATGAGATTTGGTTTTGTTTTTTTGTCACTACTGTATGGTTTTGACTGTTTTTGTTGGATGAATATTTTTTTGCTCTGTGTACTGTATTGGCCCGAACATAAGACAGTGTTTTTTGCATTGAAATAAGAAGTGGGGTCGTCTTATATTCGGGGTCTAGACATTATACCCATTCACGACACTAGATGACGCCAGATATGAATGAAGCAAATGCTGAACTTGACCCCCGAGGCCAAAGTGAACCCCTGCCACGACGAATAAAAATAAAAATAGCGGTAAGAAGGAAAAGAGAAGAAAATAATAGAAGAGATAACAGAAAATGGAGAAATGTAGTGACAATCTGGAGAAAAGTGGGTCAAAGATCGGCCAGGTTAACCGGCTGAGGAGAAGTTATGATGTCATTTACATTTCAAAAACCAGAAGCCATTCATTTACGAATGTGATTTGAATGAGGCAAAATAACGGTGCTTTTTCTCTCAAACATATTTTTATAATCATTTGTTTTAGATGTACTGTAATTATTTTCTGTATAAAAATGTATTTGATGTTCAAAAAGTATTTTTTCAAACTTGAGTCTTGAAAAAGAGGGGGTCGTCTTATAATCAGGGCCGTCTTATATTCGGGCCAATACGGTACTTTGTATGCAGGTGTGGCTGTTTCTAGTGTTCTAGAAATACAGCTCAGCTGAGGTGAGAAAAAAAACAAAAGTGACCTTTCATGAATATGAACATGTGACTGTTTGACAAAGGTGAGTCTCTCTCTTTCTCTTGGCTGCGCACACACACACACACACACACATACACACACACACCCACACACACACACACACACACACACACACACACACACACACACACACTCACATTGATTAATGTTAGCATGGTTTTATTTGCATTCGGTGTGTGTGTCTGAGGACTTACCTAAAGCAGCCTTGTTTGCCAGGACCATGTCTGAGTGGACTTTCTTCTTCTTCTTCCCTTTCAGGCCGAACATCAGCTTCGCCTTTCTGCTCACAGAAGACACCAAATTACTAATTGAACCATGTCTTTGTACTTGCACAATCTAATACAAATGCAACCAAACCAAGATCATACTGTTATTAAATACAATTAAATTCCCTGCAAAAACCCCCCAAAACAAAACAGCATGGACCAGGATGGTTTAGTTGCGTTTTTGTGCTGCTCTTGTGCTACCAGCAAGACCAGCAGCAAATGCAAAACAAAACAGCCGAGACAGCAAACAGCCAAACCTTCGGTCACTGGGTAACTCATGCTATGAACTGAGCCACAGAGTCACAGTAGGGCCAGCCTGTTGCTGGGGCCCTCTCAGGAGCTGGTGAGGTCTGCTGACGCCCAGGTTGTCTTGCTGGTGTCACCAGCTTCCGGCAGGACAACAACAGCATGTTGGTCTTGCTTGGTGGTTTTAGCTCAGTTGATAGAGCGGGTTGCCCAGTGTTTGAAGGTTTGGGTGGTTGGTGATGCTTTTGCTTCTGGTCTTCCAGGCACGGGCGGGGTGGTCATCGGGAATTTCGGGAAAATATTTAGATTTTCGGCATGGTAGCCGAGTGGTTAGCGCATCGGCCGCACAGTGCAGAGGTTGTGGGTTTGATCCCAGCTTCGGCTTTCCTATTTTTTTTTTAATTGACTGATTGTGGATTATTGAATATTCAATACCTGTATGAAGGGTGAAGATGTTTACATTTTAAATTGTAGAAAAGAAGAACTTTCACCAGTCTGTACACTGATAGTCCAGAAAAAAATTTCCACCTCCCATTATAAAGTATGTAATACAAATAAATAAAACAATATTCTGTCAACTTAAATACAATCTTCGTCTTGGGGTAAAAAAACAATTGTGAAACTGCAAAATATTGTGTTTTAAAATGTAGGTATTTTTTTTTTTTTTAGATAGCACAAAAAGGATTTGCCTGTAATTTAACGGAGAACCCCTCATTGGCTAAGAAAATATGTGAATAAAATTGGTTTATATTTGCATTTTTTTTAATTTTAGAGAACAATAAAACATACACAGTACCCTTTGACGAACGCAGACATCTCGTTGACAAACTTCAAATTCTTTTCATACGAGGTTTATAATCCAAATTGGGACTGTTAAACCTTGGTTCGAGGTCTGTGCTCTCCTGAGTTGCATTCTGGTTCTTTTCATACATGGTTAGAACAAATATGCAGCCCAAAAAAATAAATTTGCTCACCGTTGTTGTGTTGTAGGACTTTCTATAGTGTCCATCTTGTTCTCTAGCAAACTAAAGAACCTTCACGTAATTTATTACTTTTGGTCGCCGCTGAATAATCAAAAAAACCCAATGACACTGATGCAAACTGATCCGGATGGCTCCTCTCAATATAAAGGACGTCCTAGATGGACACCCTTCCAACTTCGACACCTTTTGTTCTGGTCTCCAATTCAATGACTTTCATGCTGCTCTTTTATATTTACACGTAGTGTGTTGGTCAAACCTCTTCCTCATGCCAAACAAAACATTTCGGGTTGTTCAATTGTGATTTTAACGCAAGGACCTGCCCACCTTCTTGTGAGACTCACATGCATCACACACAATAAATATTATTGTGTGATGTGTATATATATATATATATATATATACACATCATATATATAAGAAAGATATATATATATATATATATATATATATATATATATATATATATATATATATATATATATATATATATATATATATATATATATATATATATACACAAGTGTAGACAACACATGAAAATGACCACCGTGTTTCATGAATTAGCCAGATTCTTACCTGAGTGCAGGATCCATGGTCGTGATTGCAAATGGTGGAGGTTTGCAGACAGCATCAGCAGCTGGGTGGCGTCTTGATCATGTGGCTGACACAATGTCAAAAGTTACATCACGACGAGACATTTACGAACAAACGTTAAGTCTGCCTGAGTGAATGATTGCTTCTTATGTTTGCCCAATGGATGAAGCCAAATGTGTTCCCATAACTCTTTGATTAAGAGTGACAAAGTCTACAGTATCCTCTGTTTTAGAACTAAATTGAATTGCTTATTCTGAAACACAATTTGTTTTTAGCATAGCTAATAGATAATATAGATAATATGCAATCGCAGAATAAATGCAAAAGTATCATTGGCGTATTTTATTAATTTTTTTACAGATTAATGTCAGTATTTACGATCATGCCATGATTGTATGACACAAAATGACAGTGTTTTCCTTTTGAGGCCTAAAACTAAACAAAAAAACATATGGTTTGAATACCAACGCAGGGAATTACATGTGGGTGTAACCATGGGACCAGGATGTAAGAAACTGTCAGAGTTAACAAACCCTCCTCTTGTAAACAAAGCAGTCAGCCCAGCTCACGCTCATATCGACCATCTGCCAAAATAAGTCAAATATAAGAATACACCTTCCCTTTATTAATGTTATGCGAATGTTCAGACAAAATTTCACCTTTGTGACTATATACAGTATATGGTGAAGTCCCCTGAGAGTCCAGTAGGGGGCTTAAAAAGTGCAGTGATTAAAAAAAAAAGAAATCTAACATGTACAGTACTGTATTATATATATATTAGAAATTATTATATATAGAAATATTATATATTAGAAAAAAGATGCTACCGGTAATTTCACAACAGAGTCAAACATTGTAAGGTTTGAGGCATCAATACAATCTTATCCATTTATCCTATCCATCCGCTTTATCCTCACAAGGGTCGCGGGGACGCTGGAGCCTATCTATCCCAGCTGTCATTGGGCAGTCGGTGGGGGACACCTTGAACCGGTTGACAGCCAATCGCAGGTCAATACAACACTTTAAATTTAAATAAATGGAGATTTGACATGGACACGGCCAACATTTCTTAAGAACATTCTTCATAATGCAGGAAATGCTACATTATACACAGTGTTGTATTGTTAGTGTACCTTAGTGTGTGAAAAAAAGTGTTATGCATGGCTATGAACAACAAAGAAAGATATTTACAGTTTGTTTTGCGCAGTAAAATTTGTGTCAGTGCCTCTAAATAAAACGGAAAAGCGACTTTAAAAGATGTGAATAATCATACGGCATAATGTCCAAAGCATAAACATCACATGACTATTTCAAGAGTTGTTGGTTTCACACCATGTAATTCAATTCTGAATAGAGATGATGAGTTTTTTTTTAAAGTTCGCCTCATTCAGACATGTCGCCGTTAATAAAATAAAATGTCTCAATCAAAAAAAGTTGATTGAAGTCTCACGATTTTCATTTTCTTTACATTGATTCTCATTTTCCCTGGTGAATTTGACCTGGGTTTGTTCGGTCACACTTGAACTGCTCGTCTCAGGTTTTTTCACTTTCCTCCCTCTTGAAAACACGATCGCTCATAAAACCTGAAAAACAAAAATGAGAAAACTGATGAGAAATCCTTCTGTAGCAAGCTAGATACAACTTGCGCATTTGCAAGACTCAAGATTTGTTCGAAAATAAAGTGCTTGACACCCAGCGTGCTTCTACTTGCAGCAGCACAGCCCACAAAGTGGAAAAAAGGCAAGCACCTTCACACACAATCCAATTTCCAGGAAGTTTAGGCTAAACGTTTTGGAGGTTCCATCGTACACTGATGACACCAGGGTACAAACTGCAGTGGTACCTTGATTTGCAAGTTTGGCTTGCTGTGACCTTTATCTCTATTGACTTCAATATAAAATCAGTTTGATTTGATGAGGTCAGTGTTGGCGTCTTCTCCATGCTCCTTGCGAGTGTTTTCATTCAATAAAAAGCAAAAAGCGCACCAGAAACTGTTGCCATTGTTTTTTTTCCCCACTTCACTCAAGCAGTTTCTGCGTCATGGAGGCTCATTCTGAAGAAGGTCTCAGAACATTAGGCCTTTAATTTTCACACCAAGAAAAGAGCAAAAGTGACAAAAAAATGTTTGCATTATTTTTACCCTAGGGTGAGTCATCGGCATAAACAAAAACAGTCATTGGTCGGTTCTTTGTTTCCGTACGCTGCTGTCACTGTCAGTCACATTTCCCTGATTGCGTCTTGTTTGCTGTTCTGCTGAGTTTATTCCCAGTATTTGTTTATTACTTTGAAAATTTAGGGGTTTTGCTAAGTGAAGGATTTTTTGGTTATCCTACTCGCTTTGTTTGCCCTTTGGTTTTTGAGAATATATCCTCTTTTTAAGACTGCTGTACTCTGACAGGTGTCCGCAATGTCCCATACTGAATTGGATTCCACCAACGTAGGCACAGACAAGAGAGTTGACAAAAAAATAAAAATAAATAAAATACGAAAGCAAGACCGGCAAAGTACAATGAAGGATGCTGGGAACAAAGAACCAGGAAAAAATTAATAACAAACAAAAAATCCTTGCAAAAGCCAAGGAACGAGAAAAACGTAAATTGCTTGTCAAACTCAAAGGACAAGGAATTCCAATACGCCAGAATATCAACCTAAATACAACAAGAACTACTGTACTTACAGGTACATAAAATGCACTTTGAAATAAATGTGGCGAGAGGCTATGAATCAAAATGTCAAGAACATCTAGAGAATTTAGCACTTGGAGACAGAGTCGTGAGCAAGGCCAATTGTCTGAAGCAGAGTCTATATTGGCAGCTGGTAATGAGGCGCGATTACTGTCAAGTTTGGCTCATGAGGGAACGCCTACTCTCCAGATCAGCGGATCGGATCCGGCCCCTTGGTCTTTTTAATCCGGCCCGCCGAAGATTGGTGCACAATTAAGGTTTGAATGCATTCATTTCGTTTGGACTTGTAATGGTGTGGCGCAGTTACTTCAAGTTGCAGAGCACAGTGAGGGAGGGGAAGACGAAGAAAGAGGGAGAGAGTAATGACCATAGAAGGGAAAGTGATATGTATCCGATTAAACGAAGCAGGTAACAAAGTATGAAACATTCAGGAGACACCTGGAGTCGGAAAGACTCAAATCTACGAGACTTTGAAAAACAAGGAAGTGATTCTTACTCAGTCCGATTCTGGCAATTTCCATGCTCAGAGTGAATTGCTTGTGGCTCGAGTAAATGAACATTTCCTAGAATGGTTTGATTGTTATCACGTTAAATACTTTCCGCAAAATGGACCGCTAAAAAGAGTTGGAGAGCAGTCAAATGTGTAGAGCGTGAACAACAGGGGGCTCAGTACACATCCTTGAGGAGAACCGGTGCTGAGTGAGATGGTGGAGGAGAATGTTACATTATTACTGGCATGCAAAGACATTGTGCTATCTTTATTTTCTATTTCTAACTTTTGGCCTGTCCCTCCACAATATTTTCTGCTTCTCATTTCTCCCCCCCCCGGGAAAATAATTGCCCACCCCTGCTCCAGATGGAGACAAACAAAGCAGAGGACAGGATCATGACACACACCTTGCCTCCCTGCACTTGGGTCCTCCAGCTTTTTGTCACCCTCACTACCAAAACCCTACAATGTCAAGCTTTGCTCATATGCCAAATTTTGCCTCACAACACAAAGCAAAAAAAAAACAAAACAAAAAAACAAACAAACAAGCGACAGCTGGAACCTCAAAAGCTCAGAATAAATACATGATAGCACAGGCTTGCTCGGGGCTTCGTACCTGCAAGGTGAGTGGCCGAGGAGCTGCTAACATTTTCTGCTGGAGTCATGAAGGTGTTTGTAAGAGCTGCGGAATGGGGACTCTCCCATTTGCAGAAGGTGGAGGACCGATTGACTCTTTTTTTTTTTAAACATAACCGAAGGTGCATACAGTGCTGATGTAAACAGGCAGTTCAGGATCGTGTAGCATCAAGGTAGAGTAGCAGGCTGTCACTGGTCAATATTTTAGACGTCTTTTTGGTAGATAAACACAATGTTTTCTTGACTTTGGAGATGCTAATATTTGGGAAGGGAAAAAGCGGTGAGAACATCCAGCTACGAGTGGAGCAGATGGACCACCAGAAGCCAGGCGTGGCCTTTGTAGATGAGGAGTGGGCCTGCCACACATCCGGGGTGGGACTGAGAGAGAAAGCAAGGCACACGTATGGAAGTGGTGGTTAGGTGCACAGTGCGTCAATACCTGCTGGGCTGAGGACCAGGGCCTGGAGGAGGTCCGACAGTGAGACGATTCCTCTCACCACATCCTTGGCATCAACCAACACTAAACGATGCACCTAGCAAAGCCACAAGTCAATGCGACATTACTGCTTGATAGTCAACAACTTTATTTGTCACTATTGCTCTTTGTATAGCTCGGTCACCTAAATGGCGAGTTAGCCGTGTTGCCTTGACTACACTGTGGAGTGTACGTCCTGAAGGAATCAAGGCGAAACAAATAGCAATGCTCGTGCTGCAATTACCATAATTTCTGCACTATAAGGCGCTTTGGATTATAAGGCGCACCTTAAATGAATGGCCTATTTTAAAACTGTTTTCATTGGTAGGGTGCATCGCATTATATGGCGCATAAAATAGAAGCTACAATAGCGGCCGTGGTTGCGCTACGCATCCACTAGACGGAGCTACGCTAAAGAAATACAATACAATACAATACAATACAATACAGTACAATACAATACAATACAATACAATACAATACAGCTTTATTGTTATATGGAGTCTTCACTACCGCTGCAGCTGTAACAATAAGAATTGGTCACAAAAACGGACATGAAACATATACCGTATTTTCACGACCATTCGGCGCACCGTGTTGTTGGGCGCAGTCTCAGTAAGGGGTGCTTTTTCTGTATTTGACACATACACAAAACGCACTGTATTATTGGGCGCAGCCAGGCATGGTAAAACATACGCCAGCTTAAACATACGGCATGCATGCACGCACGCTCAAAACACGTTTTTAAAAAGGCAACGGAAGCAAAACTGAGTTCGGTTGTACTTTATTTAGCCATTTTACAATGTATTCACGTTTTTCTATTCACCTCTTACACGGCCAACCTTCACTCTTTGGCGGACTTCCGCATGCCTGTCGTCACTCACTCCACTTTTTCTCTATATAAACAGCGTGTCAGCCAGAGGTGCTCTCAGTCAGGCTTTGGAACTCGGCGCATACACTAGACGCTCCGCTTTATAAGGCGTCCTGTCTATTTTGGAGAAAATTTATGTCTTTTAATGGCGCCTTATAGTCGTGAAAATACGGTAAATACAAATGGCATTACAAAACAACAAACGAAACACAAAAGTTATCAAGACAACTGATTTAACAAAAAGGCACACAAATCTCGTGGGCTCACATCCACAAGGGCTTAAATATCCTCAGAAGTCTTGCTTGTCTCCTTCTTCTTTCGTTTAGTCAGTAGTGAACTACGCTTTTTGGTATTATCTTCGTTTCATCATGGCTGCGCACAGCTCACCAATTCGTCGTCTGTATGAGTGTGTGTTGGCAAATGCACATATCGTTTGGTGTTGGGCGGAACCTTTTATGTTACATTTGGTTCCTGCTAATAATCACCACTGGATGGCAGAGGAACACTGACAGGGAAACAACTCGATGGAGAATATAAAGAAATTGAAACCCCTTATATAAGGCACATTGGATTATTGGGTGCACTATTGGCTTTTGAGAAAATTGGATGCTTTCTGGTGCGCCTTATAGTGCGGAAAGTCCAGTATACGGTATTTGTTATGATTATTTCAGGGGTCACAGTAACAAAAAGGCTTAGCACATATGCCTCAAAGTTCTGAGGATGGGGGTTTGAATTTGCACTTCTTCTGTGCAGTTTGCATGTTTTCCCTGTCTTTGCATTGGTTTTCTCTTGTTACAACGGCCAACTCCCACATTCCAAAATGTACCAGTACTAGCCGTGTCGGAAAGGTCCCAGGACTGGTGTCAGAAAAGATATTTCAAATGAAAACTGTAATACCTCACATTCATTAAACACTCTAAGAGTCTTTAGGCGTGAATGTTGGCGTCACTTTTTTTTAAAAATGTGTTTGGCTTGTGACCAATCCAGGGTTTACCCCACCTCATGCTGAAAGTCATCGGGGATAGGCAGGATAGAAAATAGATCGATGACTCCTGAACAACAACAGATCCATATTGCATTTTGTAACCGAACAGCAGCCAGCAGATGATAAAACAACTCTGTTACCTCAGCCTGAGCGATGCGGTCAATGATGGTCTCTAAAGTTTCATGAGGGTAACATTTAAGCACTCCTTCCATACAGCAGGCTCTGGAGGCAACAGCCTCTGTCATGGTCATATCCAAGTTGTTGTAGCGCTTCTGGGCTGCAAGATTCTTTCACACAGACCAATGTGGAATATATACAGTCATTAAATTGGAGCATTAAGTAAAATGAGCCTTTTCAACTACGTTTGTACGTGACAAGATGCACAATTGCTAATTTTAAGCCCCTAAATCCAAGTACATGAAGTTGCAAAACTATTTTAAGAACAACATGAACAGTACGAACTTGTGAAACTTACAATGACATCAAATCTGGAGTACAGCGCCACTACTTGACCTGAGAATGAAGTAGGAGAAGAGACATCAACACGACAAATGCACAGTTCTAGATGACCACAATTTATCCCACAAGATATCTTTTTGGCTTTTGTTGGCATGAACTTAAAAACAATATGGAGCTGCTCTGGCTAGTAGAGAAGCGGGACGTTGACTTCGAAATGTTTGGAATTTCTCAAAATGGAAAGAAATCACATTTTTGCAAAAGATGAGCTCACTCATTATACAAAGGAGGGCAGCTAACCCCAGTTTTAACATAAACAGCAGAACTTCACTGTCAATTGCCAGATTGATTTTATGACTCCGGCTCTGACGCTGCGGACCTCCGCGAGAAAGAGGCCCTTGCGGATTGGTGAACTACCTTGCTCATTGACCACAGGCAGAGCGGACACCCGTCGCTCCACAAAGATGCTCAGAGCGTCGTAGACCGACGCCGATTCCTGCACTGTTGCGATCTGCTTAAAGGTACCGATAGCCAGCTGACTGATCTGTTTTTGCAGGAACCATGGCTTTGGAATCATAGAACCCTGGTGACGGAGACATATTGAATAAATGAATATAGCCCAACACTAGAATGCTGACACACAAAGGGATCCCAAGACACAAACATGAGGGCGAACATTGTAACTGTTTTGCTTACGAATATGTGGAGGAATTTGAGGATGCGTTTGTGTGTCAGGATATGCAAGACATTCCCCGATGCCGGGTCGATGACGGGAAGGCGGTGTATCTTGTTCTTTAACAGGGAGTAGATGGCATCAAACAGACTAGAGGGAGGATAATAATATTGTCTTTCAACAAATGTCCAACAACTTTCACAACTTCAAAAAAGGGGGCATAAACCTGGCCTCGGGGGTGATGCTGATGAGCCTGTTGGTGGAGTACTGCAGATAGATCTCTGCCGAGATGGGAGGCAAGTTCAGAATATTAAGCGATGGTGCCAAGCACTGCTTTCGATGCGCTATTATTACACCACCGTGTCGCATGTACATGCCTCGCCACGTCTCGATCTTGTGCTCCTCCAACTCGTAGATCTGAACCTGCCGTCAACACAAATCTCCATCAACTGGCTTGTTCAATGGCTCCCTGCCTTGTAGCATATGGGACAGAAGGGATGCAAAAACACTACTCAACGAGACAAAAAGGAAACATTGGTTGGCTTACCAGTGGAGACTTGTAATAACGATGGAGGATGTTGATGAAGTCCGTGATGGTCAGCATCCCTGCGGATAAAGATAAAAAAGTTCTGAATGATACCTTCTGAATGATGGTCCACATGAGGGAGCTCTGCGCTATTTTAAATCACTCAAATATTATCGAAGGGGTGTAAAGGACCCTTGGGCTAACACGTTCTGGAAATACAATATTTTTGGGTTACAAACAGCGTGCGGATTAAAGAGACCGTTGGCAAGAAGGTCGATTTTTTACAAACCGGGATCAAACAAAGGACGTCTGTCAATTCTTCTTAACACAGATAAAATTGAGAGGATGATCAGTGGCTCTGCTCATCATCAGTATTTCAAGACACCAATCTGAGCCTTGATAAACCAGGGTAGAAAATGCCGGTTCCTCGAGAGCCATATCTCGCTTGTTTTAGATCTCTCCCTACTCCAACACAACAATTTCAATGGATCATGATTGATTCAGGCTTCTACAGAGCTCTTTCAGGGCACCATATTTAAACCACACACACACACGCACGCAGGAACACAACAACTAAACACACAACCTGGTGTCAGTGGCTTGGTCTTGTACACTTGCTGGCAGTGGCCAGCAAGTGTACCTAATGTTGTGCCCAATGTGTTTGCGCGTGCATTCCTTCTAAAAGCTGAGAGAGGATGTGTTCCACTCAGCGGTGAGTGGAACACATGACAGCAGGTAAGAGGGACAGAGAAAGGTGTAAAAATAAATAAATAAATAATGCAAGGCTCACCTACAAAACATTTGAGCTTGTTGTCCCACAAAGGTGCTGCTCGTACACCATTAGCCACCAGAGCAAAGAAAGCCTTCTTCACCTTCACATAAACGCACAAAAGCAAAAATCTGGTGATTAAAATATTGATATTTTTTTTTCAAATAAATGAAGGGAAAAAATCAGCCTACTCATGCACTACCTGCAGTGCGGTGTCAAAGATGACCAGCTTGGAGCTGGTGGGAATGGCGTCATAGCAGCTGTGGTTCTTCATGAAGTTCATGTAAATGAAGGCATCTCGCTCTGGGCCTGCTGGGGGGGCCGCAGCATCCATCCATGTAGGTGAAAAACTGCCTGTCAGATCACATACACTGTTTCACCATTTCATGATGTTTGCAAAAAAAAACACATATATACTTTGTATATATATATATATATATATATATATATATATATATATATATATAGAGAGAGAGAGAGAGAGAGAGAGAGAGAGAGAGAGAGAGAGAGAGAGAGAGAGAGAGAGAGAGAGAGAAATGTTTGACGACCACTGATCTGAACAAAATGATGGCACGATGGCAAAAACTTAAAGTTTGGGTGGCACCGCCAGAGATATGAAAAAAGATGTAGTTGTTTCTTTTCCCAACTTCTTGAAAAAATAAAAACAAATTAACACAGCGGAACCTGGATTCACTGAGCAGAAGTAATGCACTCCTGAAACAAAGTCGCCAGGTTAATGGAAGTTATTCTCTCAGTTATGTCGAAAATTTCAGGTTGCGTTGTCTATAATTTTGCAAAATATATCGTATTGGCCCGAATATAAGACGGTGTTTTTTTGCATTGAAATAAGACTGAAAAAGAGGGGGTCGTAGTCTAGACATTATACCCATTCACGACGCTAGATGGCGCCTGATATCATTGAAGCGAATGCTGAACTTGACCCCCAAGGCCAAAGTGAACTCCTGCCACGAAGAATAAAAATAAAAATAGCGGTAGCACGAAGAAGAAAAATAAAAAGTAGCGGTAAGAAGGAAAAGAGAAGAAAATAATAGAAGACATAACAGAAAACGGAGAAACGTAGTGACAATCTGGAGAAAAGTGGGTCAAAGATTGGCCAGGTTAACCGGCGGCTGAGGAGAAGTTATGATGTAATTTACATTTCTAAAACCAGAAGCCAATCATTTACGAATGAAATGATTGCACTTCAGATTTGAATGAGGTAAAATAACATACTTTTTCTCTCAAATATATTGTTATAATCATTTGTTTCAGATGTAATGTAATTAATTTCTGTATAAAAATTAATTTGGTGTTTAAAAAGTCTTTTTCCAAACTTGAGTCTTGAAAAAGATGTGACTTTATGCCGATAAGGCCCATGACTAATCATTATCAGGACAATTGTGTCGTCATTACCTGCGTCTGCCATTAAATCATCACCTCCATTGTCCTCTTCCAACTCCATTTCAAACAACGGCACCTGGAAAAGAACGTGAGACAAAACCTCAGCGACACCTGCCCAGTGTAATGACACCAAATCAAAGAGCTGTCATTTTGGTACCGCATTACAAGCAACAGAGAAGTAAACACAACAGAATAGATAACAGCAAGATGCAGCACGGATGTACGCCACTGAACAACTAGAGCCATTGCATTTATCCATTTTCTAACGCTTATCCGGGGTCGGGTCGCTGGGGCAGCAGCTTTAGCAGGGAAGCCCCGACTTCCCTCTTCCTAGCCACTTGTTTCAGCTCTTTCCGGGGATCCTGATGCGTTCCCAGGCCAGCCAGTGGGTCATCCCCGGGGGCTCTTGCCAGGAGGACATGCCCGGAACACCTTACTAGGGAGGCGTCCAGGAGGCATCCTAATCAGATGCCTGAGCCACCTCATCTGGCTCCTCTCGACATGAAGGAGAAGCGGCTCGACTCTGAGCCCCTCCTGGATGACCGAGCTTCTCATCTTATCTCTAAGGCAGATCCCGAACACCCTGCGGAAAAAACTCATTTCGGCCACTTGTGTCCAGGATCTCGTTCTTTCGGTCACGAACCATAGCTCGTGACCATAGATGAGGGTTGGAACTACTGCTGGAAAAACCTAGACCGTATCATAAATAGATCTAAAAAAACCCAAAAACATATCTGATACAGTTGGAGTACTACAGACGTGCGAAGGATTGTACAGCTGTCACTAAATGGTGCACTCGAAGCATAACATGACTCAAGACATTGTCATTAAAAAAATGACCATTGAAAATCCTAATCGTGAATCCTACAACTGGGGATATGTGTGTCAGTTTTTAACAAGGAGAAAAATCCAAGGAATGCCATCCCCCCAAACAGTGAACAATAAGGGTCTTGCTAATGAACTAAACATGTTTTTCTGCCGATTTGAAAAGGACACCCCCATTTCCCACACACACCCACCTCTACCAGAAACTACTCTATCTACACCCCACACCACCTCTTTTTCTCCCCTACAGATCCACGAACAGGACGTGAGATGGCTCTTCAAGCAGCAGAAGATCAAGAAAGCTGCGGGGCCTGACAAAGTGTCCCCCTCCTGCCTGAAAGTCTGCGCTGATCAGCTGGCTCCGGTCTTCACACAAATCTTCAACAGATCCCTTGAGCTGTGTGAGGTCCCATCCTGCTTCAAACAGCCTACCATCATCCCAGTTCCCAAGAAATCGGCAATATCGTAACCGAACGACTATAGGCCTGTCGCCCTGACGTCGGTGGTCATGAAGTCCTTTGAACGCCTTGTGCTGAACCACCTAAAGAACGTCACCGGTCCCCTGCTGGACCCTCTCCAGTTTGCCTACCGGGCAGTCAACATAGGTCTGACCTACATCCTCGAGCACCTCGACAGCAGAGGGACCTATGCAAGAATTCTGTTTGTGGATTTCAGCTCTGCATTCAACACCATCATCCCTCACCACCAAACTTCTCCACCTCGTTGTGTCCCCTACGATCTGCCAGTGGATCCTCAGCTTCCTGACAGGACGGACACAACAGGAGAGACTGGGATCAACAACATCATCAACACGCACCACCAGCACTGGAGCCCCACAGGGATGTGTCCTCTCTCCACTGCTCTTCTCCCTCTACACAAAGGATTGCACCTCAACAAATCCAGCTGTCAAACTCATAAAGTTCACAGACGACACCGTGGTCATCGGTCTCATCAAAGACGGCGACGAGTCCGCATACCGCCAACAAGTGGAGCAGCTAGAGCTCTGGTGCAGCCGACACATTGTCTCACTTACATTACGAAATGTCCTTGCATACCTATTTGTCATGTCCTTGTTTACGATGATACTAATGCAGCGTGTTATACCGGAGACAAATTCCTTGTGTGTTCTACATACTTGGCCAATAAAGATGATTCTGATTCTGATTCTGGTTCTGATCTGAAAATCTCCAGCGACAATTGCACGTCTCAGAGTACGAGGATGCATGCTCAAATGTTGGTACGTTTGGCACAAATGTTGGTACGTGTGCACTCTGCTTAGAGCGCTGGTCCCCAACTTTTTTTGTGTAATGGACCAGTTGAGACAAGTACATGCTGTTCGCAGACCGGCAAGCATTTATTTAATCGCCATACTAAAAAGCAGTGGTATTGACGACAAAGAAAAATATTGAGCAATTAAACATTTTATTAACATGGATTTTTGTTTTCATTCATTTCCAACAGTTATACTACTGTACAACAAATGTAGAATGAAATAACACAGTGAAATAGACTAATTAGGACTAATAAATATGTCTTATAATTTATTGGTAATAATTAAATAATACCCATTTCAGCCGAGTAGGATGACTTTGTCTCATGTTAAACTGTCTCTGGCAGGGTCTCAAATGCTGACTGACACCTTCCCACGGCTCTACACGTATGATCAGGGCTTTGAAATGACCCGGGCCGACCGAGTGAAACGACACACTTGGCAGAAGATCAGATTATCGATGTGAGAACACTGTTTGAGAAAGCAACTCTTTTGCTTATGAAAGCACAGCCTAGTAAAGAAGACCTATTAACGCAGGACGAGACAGAAGCCCCTCCTGGGAGACGACCCCGGAAGTGTAGCAGAACTAAGGCTCTGCCTAAGCTTCAAGAGGTTCAGAGAATCACAAATAAATGTGACCTCTGGGAGCAAAGTGCTCTAGTTAGATTGACAAAGCAGTTAATGTGACAGTGGAATGGTGGTGCACAAAAACCTTGGCGTTTGTGCAGCAGAAGGCTAATCATTTGTCGGATCATCTAAAACAAATGTTATTTGACCTCTACTGTAAGCCTCAAGGATGATGTAATCCACTAAAACCTTCTCTGAGCCAGATACAGAAGAATGCTTTCAGCTTTGTTGTTTCGCATAGCTGTTAGGGAGCTAGACCTGGCTCTCTCAACTACGCATTACTTGCCATGCAAAACAAAAATAAATAAAAAGTTTGACAACCACTGTTCTGAGCTACACAAACAGCAAAAATTGACTATCTTGATGACAGGAGTCCTACCTCGGCAGGAGACTCCATGTTTGGGGAAGTGGTGGGGCAGACTCCCTTTGCATCAGAACCCAAAGCTAAATATCCTTTATGGCCGACATTTGGAGGGTCCTGTGCCCATGTTGACGGTGAGAATGAGAAATCAGTGGAGCAGTGCAGCGCGATTCAACCAGCTGAATCTGGAAGTCTGGGAAAAGTTGAGGTCTAAATCTGGACAAAGTGGTCAGAGGCCTGTGGCATTCACTGCAAGCTAGAAAGGGAAGGCGAGGCGAGGTGGGTGACAACATGCAACAGCCAAGAGTAAGGAAGGGAGAGAGGTGCGGTAGCTAAAAATAGTCCTGGTAGGACCACTTACAAAATCAGATGTGATCCAAGACAGAAGCTGCCGTGTTTGTCTTCGAAATGAATTATGTTACACTGTAACACAGGGGTGCCCAAACTTTTTCGATCGAAGATCTACTATTCGATCAACTAACCTCCCGAGATCTACCCTTACTGCACACAAACACACACACACACACACACACACACACACACACACACACACACACACACACCATGATGAGAAACAGCCTGAAATGGAGGCATGCGACGCACTTTTGCAGCCCGTTAACTATCGTAGCTCGCACGTACCGTTTTAAAGTGCTTCTCTGGGCCCTCCTAGATTCCAATTCTTTGCTCGTGCCCTCGGCGAATTGTACACGAAGCAAACTCTGAATGAGAATCATGACGATAAAAGATAGAGCGCAACAGCTCTGATCACAAGTTGCAATTGCAAACTGCTGAGCGCTAACAACTTCCGGTGACGTAATCACGCGCCACCGTAAATTTAAGATTTACCTGCTTTATTTGATTTTTTTTTTTTTTGTGTGAAAATGAGACTAATAAGATGATTAGTGTGCAGTGTATATTAACACAAAAAATATATTACTAAGATGTACAAAGACACAAAGATGTTTGTTTGTTTTTTTTCTTCTCGAGACTCCTCGGATCCACTTGCAATCTGTCTTAGATCTACCGGTAGATCAGGATCTACCTAATGGGAACCCCTGCTGTAACACTATTTTTTTCAGCTGTTTGCAAATGCAAAACTAGGTGAAAAAATCTCCCAAACTCCCTCTGAGTACAAGCGCAGAAAAACAGTATGTACCACAGTTCTTTTTACGACATCAAATATTCAACTGGAAGGTTGAGTTCAAGGCAGTGCCTTTAGGATTAGTTGAGCAATTCGGGTTAGGGTTAGGCTTGTTAGTCTATTCCACTAAGAACATCCCCAAACTTATGATTCATAGCTGTAAATACTGATCGAACTAGTGTTTCTAGCATCGTATTTTCTGCACTATAAGGTGCATTTTCAATGAATGGCCCATTTTAAAACTGTTATCGCACTGCATATAAGGCGCGTGGAATATTAGCAATAGTGGGTGCGGTTGTGCTATGCATCCACAAGATAGAGCTACGCTAAAGGGAATACAATACAATAGTTTTATTTACATAGAGCCCTGGCTGTGGTTGCATTATGCATCTACGAGATGAAAAAGTCCGCTAAAAGGACATTTAAAATACTACATCTAAGAAATCAGAAATGATCTATATGTGGCGTTGGACTCACAGTGCACAGGTGTAGGGTTCGATTCCAGCTCTGTCCTTCCTGTGTGGAGCTTGCATGTTCTCCCCGTGCCTGTGTGGGTTTCCTCTGGGTACTCCGGTTTCCTCCCACATTCCCAAAACTTGCGTGGCAGCAGGTTAATGGAACATGCTAAATTGTCCCGAGATGTGAGTGTGTGCGTGGATGGTTGTTCGTCTATGTGTGCCATGCGATTGGCTGGCAACCAGTTTAGGGTGTCCTCCGTCAGCTGGGATAGGCTGCCGCAAGCCCCGCCACCCTTGTGAGGATAAGCGGATCAGAAAATGGATGGATGGATGGATGGATGATCCTTATGTAGCTCCCTCAAGAAATAGCATGAAGCACGACACGAAGTCCATAAGAATAGAGGCTTTATTCATTCTCATAAATACAATTGGCACGACAAAACAATAAATGAAAGACAAAAGTCATGAAGACAGGTTATTCAACAAAAATGCACACAAACCTCATGGGCTCTCGTCCACAAGGGGATAAATATCCTCAGAGGTTTTACTTGTCTCTTTCTTCCTTTGTTTAGTTAATAGTTAACTATGCTTTTGGTATTTTCTTCGTTTCATCATGGCTGTGCAGAGCTCACAAAGTAGTTGTCTGAGTGTGTGTTGGCAAATGCACGTCCATTAGTGTTTTACGTTACAATTGGTTCCTGCTAATAATCACCACTAAGTAGCATAGTAACACTAACAAGGAAACAACTCAATGTGGAATATAAAGAGACTGTAACATCATATATAAGGCGCATCGGATTATAAAACGCAGTCGGCTTTAGAGGAAATTGAATGTTTTAGGTGCGCCTTATAGTGTGGAAAATACGGTACTTCAGGATTTGCAAATCATTGAATTTGGGTTTTAATTGGACATATCGAAATACCCTAAATTCAATGGAATTGGGATTCTTGGGTCAAACTCAAGGCCCGGTGGCCATATCTTGGCCGCCAGATCATTTTATGTGGCCCACGAAAGCAAACCAAACATGTCAAGTTCTACCTTGATTGCTAAAATCTGGACCAACATTTCAACTTCTAATATGTAATAAATAAGAGAGATATCATAAGCATTCTCTTGTCACCAAACCCTTCATTACAGTAACTTAAGCAATTGTTGAATCAACCATTATTCTTGACTTATTTAATTACATTCACAGTCATAATGGCCCTCCAAGGAAAACAGTCACTTGCATGTGGCCCTTGGCAAAAATGAGTTTGACACCCCTGTTGTATACAGTAAACAGAAGGCAAGGACAGCTGTTTCCTCGAATCCTACTATTAATACATGTGGTTATCCAAACAGGCCTGCCGCTCAAGAGTGAAAAGCCAAGCTATTAATAGTTTACAACCATGTCCTGTTGTAAACGCTGAGCGGCCCCCATTCAACGTGGTCATTATTTTACAGGGGGAGACTCCAACAATCATGCAAATTAACTGCAACAGCACTCGCTCACACACGCAAGCGCGCGCACACACACACGGAGACACAAACTACTTAAAACAACTTTTATTTTGAAAGTATTGAGCAGTATTTTCAAGCCCTTAAAAATGCTACATTTGTCCAGTTAGTAAAACATATTACTAGTATAACAATCCTAATCTCAGATAGTATATTACATTTCAGTTATGTTAGGAACAAATACCCCTCTCCCTACACAACAAAGTGGCCAATAAAAGCGCTGTCAAGAGTCGCAGTGATGCAGATCAGCCTTGTGACAGAAAATTGTGCGGTAATGTGGAACTGCTGACAAACTGGGTTTCAAGCAATCCAGATTTGTTTGTATGTAAATCGTGTTTTTGACGCCACCCCCCTCCCCCAAAATAAATCAAGTTTCATTTGAGAGGTAGATTGAAAAGACAATCCAGTACAGCCCCCTTCATGCAGACTGATGGTAAGAGGCCTTTTAAAATCTGCACTGTGCACAAATCTTGTGCTATCATTAAATTTGACGCTTGTTTGAGCAATTACTGTCCAAGAAAAATTCACAAAATGTGGTTGTTTGAAAGCAGTAGCTGTTGAAAGCAGTCTTCCACCAAAGACAAAATGGTTTTTTTGGGGGGGGGGGGGGCCATTTGTTGGTTAGCAATCAGGCTACTGGTGATGCCATTGCGATTCTGGAGGGTGGACGCTTCCATTTTTGTGAATCAAAGGGTGCAAATACACTTTTATCCAAATCCACACCTGAATTGACCTCCTTCTTACTGTCACTGTAAACGTATGTGGCTTTCTGAAGGTGTTCTCGCCATAATTTAAATACAAAGATACATTTACTAAAGACAAAAAAAAAAACTGTCAGCCAATAACGGCCCGTGGATCCTGTGCTCCAAGTTAGAAAGACAAGTGTGCTTCCGGTGAGTTTGCATCTGGCGAAGGATTTATTACAGCAGAATCCGAAAGCAATAATATGGGGTGGAAGGTTAATGTGATTAGGAATCATTCCTGGTTCTGTTCCAAAAGCAACCAATGTCCTTTGTGTCACAGTCAAAGGGTGTGCATTCAACATTCATCAAACTCCCTTTAACACTGAATAAACAAGCTCATTTCTGGTTATTATAGTTCAGGACTACAGTATTATTCAAAGTGGCAACAGGCCACTGCAGGAACCTGCCTGGGCCGAGTGTGGAGTCCATTCTCGCCCTCAGCAAGTGTCAGCAAATGTAAACATTTTACTCCTGATAGCACTCACTGAAGAGTGGTCGGAAGGGGAACTTGCAGTTGCTTGATCCATCCGTTCGATAGACTACGTTACGTGTCGTCACACAAAGCTTCAGGTCAAGCATTACTCGTCAGGGCAACAAGCATGCGGTTGACATCGCAGTTCAAGTGACGTTTGTTTTAGATGTTTCGAAACACTTCAGAGGCGAGGGTAACAGAACTGTGTCATAACAAAACAAAACAAAATTGCAGACTAGAAATAAGTTATTATGAGCAGAATAAATGTACAGAATTTTCCGCACTAAAAGACGCAGTGGATTATGAGGCGCACCTTCAATGAATGTTCTTTTTGGTGCGCCCTATAGTGCGGAAAATACGGTATGTACTTGTTTTTAGAATTGCACGGCAGAACAGATTAAATACTGCAGTGTGCTTTCTGTGGCCCATTCAGCACCCCTATTCTGACTTGGTCAGAAAATATGCGAGATTGTGTTTTTGTTATGCGCCCATCAGTAAAATTTTAGGATTAAAGTAGCCCTGGTCCTCAAGGGCCACTATTATGCATGTTTTAGATGTCACCCTCCTCCAACACACCCAATTCTAATGATCAGCTCATCAACAAGCTGCTTGATAGCGATCCTGTTCATTTATATCTGGTGTGTTGGAGAAAGTGAAGGAGAGAATAAAACATGAAGGACCGGAGTTGCCCGTGCCTATAGTAGACTGTCAAAATAGCATTTTTTTTGTACATTTTTTTATTTTTCAAGGTCCCATCAACCAACAGTTGTCATCAATTGGTCTGAATTGTTATGAGATTGGATCTTGCTCAATGTAATCCACGGTGAAGTCATTGGCAGTAGGCAGTCGAAGACCCTGAGCATGTCGTTGTGGGTGCGAGGAGGCCTCACAAACTGAGCTGAGGACTGGTACGGGCGCTGCTGCCGGCACTGGACCTGGGACTTTGCAAATCGGGTGGACTAGGAACAAAGGCGTCCCCGTCTGAGCCTTCGTCCATGTCCATGTGATCCGACTGGTTCGGATAGATAACTGCCACCCTGGAAAATGAGAGCGCTTGCCTTTCAATTGCAGTTTTCAATTTTATCGAGAACACGTCGGTCAGCGTGCGCACCTTGATTTCGAAGGGTAGACTGGTGCTTCTCTGTGGTGTACAAATTTGGAGATGTATTTACACTTGGACCACTGGGTAGATAAACCAACGCGGAGGTTAAGCATTTGAGATTCGGTGCGTCTTCATAGAGATCAACGCGGTCATGCTCCTTACCATGTGAGCAGGATCATTGGTGCCAAGATGGACTCCTTTCTGACACAACGGCCTGAGCAGATTGATACCTGCACACAGATTATGATAAGATAAGATATCCTTTATTAGTCCCACACTGGGGAAATTTACAGCCTCCAGCAAGAATATAAGATAAAATAAGAAAACCTTTCTATCAACCCAGACTCTTGTCAGTTTATGAATTACACAACAAATTGTCCAATAAGTGAGATGCAAAATGTACAAACATTTTTTAAAAAAGACAACATGTCGCATGTTTCACAAGAAAAAATAATCAACCCTTTCATGCAATGTGAACCTGATAACATGATAAACTGTCCGCTGTAGTAACCGCTGTCTCTGAAAGGATTAAATTAAATCGCACTTCTGGGTACAAAGCAACATTCAGTTAAAACAAACAACAAAACAAAACACGACACTTTGAAATGCAATGTCTAACTCGGACCAGCAGAGGACAGCCTTCGCTGCCTTGGGAGAGGCTCCAAAGGGGAGCTATTAAACACCATGTAGAGTTTTCTGCTTTCTTCCCTCCGAATTTTGCTGCTGTAACTTGCAACTTTCTCCATTGTGAGACAAATAAAAATCTTTTCTTTTAAGATTTGCTGATGGCGGCACCCTGTAGCCAATTATTTCTAATTCTATTTATTTATTTTTTTGCGGCAAAATGTTGAGTTTGAATTCTATTGACTCACACAAGCAAACTTTCCACCATCGGTGGTGCTCATAAAATTCACTGACAAACCTTTTGTCCTGTTTTTGCAGTACTTGCGCTCCCACTGGTCCAACAAGATACTGAGGTACCGCGGACACTCAAAGAAGCGCAGGTATCTGGATGACGACGGTGATGGGAAAATGCGTTCGAACTCTCCTCGGCGGCTTAACTCGTCTTCGCTCTCGGCGAGCACGCGGACATCATTGGGAGTCAAAACATCCAACACTGTCGCCAGGACGCTCTACCGGAAGAAACAAAATGTGAATACTGTATTGGAGACAGAGTCGCAGGCTACAACTGCTTCGCTTATCCGCCGCACAGCGCAGTCAAATGTGAGCAAAACCTTCACATTTTTGTCAATATTTTCTTACATTCTTTCTTACTTTCTCAGCGGTTCAGACATGTTGAATGACTTTGGGTGGACAGGAAGTGTACACAGTTATACAAGCTGTACACTCCAATACAAACACAAAAGGCAAACTTTCTCCCTTTCCAAAACTAGCTCGAAACATGTGGTTGAATACTACAATAATGTATTCCATAGGGGAGGAATATGGATTTAAAAAAATGCTCAATTAAAAAAAAAAGGGGGATTTCAACACAGATAGAGGAAATCATTTTGCACCAACAAATCAAAAGTTTGGAAACATGAAAAATTCAGTGTTTTTTCATTATTTAAACATTTCCAGAATTGTAGATGAATACTTAAGTCATTGACATTATGACGAAATATTGATGGAACAGTTTGAATGGTTTTATCAACATAATAACATAACATGACAAAGGACTTTGTGGACTAGTGCCAGCAGAATCTCCTCCAGATCAACCCTAGGAAAACTAAGGAGTTGGTTGTGGATTTCTGCAGGAAAAAGTCCTCACCAGCACCGATGAACATCCAGGGTATGGACATAGAGAGGGTGACCTCCTACAAGTACCTTGGTGTTCTTCTGAACGACAAACTGGACTGGTCTACAAACACGGACACCCTGATTAGGAAAGGACAGAGCTGACTCTTCCTACTCAGGAAACTGAGGTCTTTTGGGGTTCAGGGATCACTCCTTAAGACGTTCTATAACTCGGTGGTGGCCTCGGCCATCCATTATGGCATTGTCTGCTGGTCAGGCAGCATCTCAGCCCGGGACAGAAAGAGACTCGAGCGACTGGTCAGGAAGGCCAGTTCTGTCCTGGGTTGCTCCCTTGACACTCTGGAGGAGGTGGGCAACAGAAGGATGCTAACTAAGCTAAAAGCTATGATGGCCAGTCCCTCCCACCCCCTCCAGCCCGCCCTGACAGCACTTGGTAGCTCCTTCAGCCAGAGACTGTTACACCCGCGCTGCAAGAAGGAGAGATACAGACGCTCGTTCCTACCGACTGCTGTCAGGCTGATGAATAAAAAATAACAATCATAATAATAATAATTAAATGATGTGAAGGAAAATTGTAAATAGTACTGCGATTTATCCATTTTGTGTTCATATTGCATTTAATTGAAAGATGTTTGTTGTTTTTTCTCTTTCTTCTTTCTACATACATTCTTGCTGCTGGAGGCTGTAAATTTCCCCAGTGTGGGACGACTAAAGGATATCTTATCTTATCTTTATCAGTTCATGGCTTGAATTTGTTGACCACTTAATAACGTTTGAGTTTGAAAATGTTTCCAAACTTTTCAGAGGTACTGCATATGGTTGGATGCTTTGGTAAACTAATGTTGAGGTCTTTTCCTCCTTCTTGTTTTCATGTAACCCTTAGTGTGGTTGTGTACCTGTTCAGCAAAGCGCTGTTTGAGGTAAAAGGCCCGTTTCACCTTCTCGTCAACGGAGACCTCCACATTGCTTGTCTCCTTGCTCACGCCGCACAGGCTATCCACAAAGGCAAAACTATCAGGATGCATTTCAACTTGGTGCCGCATGTTCCCCTCCTCATACCTGCTGTTGGAGCTGGAGGTGCTTCCACTTGCGGTGACAACATCCTCTTGATGCGGGATACGAAAGCCCGCCAAGTTCAAGAGGTCGCGAACCATTTGACCCTTGACGGAAACATCCAGTGCCGTGTTGGAATGGAGGCTGCATGACAGAAACAAACAAAACAAAAATGAACAGAAGCTTGGTTATTTATTGATGAAACTGAGCACTCTTTGTATAGCCAATGGTGCCTTTGTGTGTGTGTGTGTGTGTGTGTGTGTGTGTGTGTGTGTGTGTGTGTGTGTGTGTGTGTGTGTGTGTGTGTGTGTGTGTGTGTGTGTGTGCGCGCGCGCGTTACCTGGGCGAAATGTTGACCTCTAGGATCCAGGGTTTCAGGTTTTCATCTAGCATGATGTCGAAGCCAAACAGCTCGTGGCAGCTATAAGGCGTACGCACATGCATCCTGAGCAGAGAGTTCACATACGGTTCTGACCTGGAGACAGATACACCAGAGAGACAGAAGGTCACCATCAAAATGCAGCACGTGATTCTTTAAAGTAAAGTAATTTCTCATGTTGACTACGCTGAATTCAAATCACATCAAAAATTGAGGGGGCATACTATACATCGGTGGACGGAAAATGAAAAATGATCGTCAAATTGTATCGAGGAAGGGGAATCTGATGTCTCCAATGGCGGCTTCAATTTTGAATGGCAAGGTACAGAAGGGGTGTGCTCCGGTGAGATAACACAGAACGGGTTTGCCGATTGATTGGTTCATTCATTGTGGCCCCCTGGCAACCATACAAGACAACAAATGTATGGTAATTGAGGCAATCAATCACTGCATGGTTTGATGACATTAACCGTTATTATTTACATTGGGGGAAGGCAACAAAAACATCAACTTGTGCTTTCAAGATGACCAGAAGCACATTTCAAACTCAGACAGAAAAATGCCTTGATGACAACAATCTAAACCAGTGGTTCTTAACCTTTTTAGAGGTTCTGAACCCAACCAGTTAATATGCACGTTCACCGAACCATGAGTGAAAAATAAATATATATATATTTTTTTTATCAAGTCAAGATATTAAAAAAAAGGATTTACACATTCAAGATATTAAAAACATGCATTTATTAAAACAGAAAAAAAAATGTCAAGAGATTAAGTATACTTTTAAAAAAAATTGTATGTTGTACTATCACAACAGACACATGTTGACTCGTAAGCGAACTAAATTTCCCACAGCACTGATTGGACAAGCAATGTAATGTGATCATCTGCAGCCAGTGATGGCCAAGCGGGCGTGTCATAACTAATTGACAGGTTGAGTCATGTGTGTCTTACCCTCCATGGCAGAGGCTCTGTCGAACCCCTGAGACCGACTCAGCGAACCCCTGGGGTTCGATCGAACCCAGGTTAAGAACCACTGATCTAAACAATGTGTGCTTTTTAAAAACAGCCGGAAATAAAAACAAACATTTTTTACTCAATGTTTTTTGTTGTTTTTGTAAAAGTGGGTTTCCCATGAGGTAAGAAATATATTCCAAAGCAAGTGTTTGTTGATGAAAGGCTCATTTTTTACACTGCTCTCGCCTCAGTCGTCTTTGAAAACTCTCAGAACACATATTTGGTACTTTCCATTATTCTTTTTCGTTTTTGTGAAATCTATTGCGATCAGGATTTGTCTTTGTGACTTAGCCTCAAAGCAAAACAAAGAAAGGGAACTATGGCTTCCTCTATGTAACACAAATTAGCAATTGAAAAATTGAAAATTGAATAATACTTCAATTTTCTACAAGCAATTCTAGGGTGTGTATAATGGGAAGATGGAAAATGCAGCTCAGGAGGTGCGTATGGCAGACGGAATGAATTCAGGTAAAACAAAACAAGTTAAGTCTTACGCAATTATTGTTTTGATGACGATGTCTTTAATCTTCTCCCAAATTATGGTGGTGTTAACTCCCCTGGAGCCAAGATATTGCCACAAGGCCTTCAGAGTCCTGAAAACACATGAGTGCACTCAGGTTATGTCACAACATCTACAGGAATTATTAAAACCTTTTTTTCTTCTTTCCTCCAGGGCAGGAGTGCCCAACCAGTCGATCGCAGTCGACCGCGAGGGGTGGTCGTATTACTGGTATGATATATTTTTGTGTTTGAGTACACTGCACACTAAATACACAAAGACAAAAAGTATTTATCAGAGCTTTTTTTGTTGCTTATTCTCCTTCAAAGTTTGTTTGATTTGCAATTCGCCGTTGGCACTGTCACAGATTGGGAATCTGGAGCGCCACACTGCACGCCAGCCACGATCTTGATGTTTCTGCACTGAGCACGCTACAAATCGTCGCTGGCTCCCTGTGTCAGCTGTCGCACGGAGGTAGGCAGTGATTTCCTTTTTTTCAAACGCAGTCTTGTCCTTGTACGTAGTTTATTTTTCAGTTTGTTTCATGTTTGGGTCCTTATGGCTGTTGCTCATCATGGCGTGCGTGTGTAAGTACACATACGTTAAGGGCTCGATTGTGGGAGGTTGACAGCTTGAAAAGTACCGTAAATTCCGGATTACAAGCCGCTACTTTTTTTGCCACACCTTCAACACTGCGGCGTGTAATATGAAGCGACTTTTAATTTTTTTTTCCATCGCGGGAAAAACATGGACCAATAAAATGAATGAGTAGTTCACTGAGGTCCAATGAGATTGTATGACTAATCACAACTTGCACTCATTTCGCCGTAGCGGGGAAAAGTGTGTTACCTTTAACAGGTTTAAACCCGTTAAAGAAGGAAATCGAGCTGCTGCCCGTAATCTTGGCATAGACGAGTCGATGGTGCGAAGGTGGACGCTCCGGCAATAAGAACTGAGCCAGTGTAAAAAGACAACCAAAAACACCCATGCACATTTGATTTGCCCCTCACTCGGACTGGAAATAAAAAAGGTGACTCCTCCGTCATACTGAAAACACGCGGCCACGAGAGAACACATTTGACCTGTTTTGAGCTGCGCAGCATCGGGCTTAAAGCTGCCACCGATGATAAATTTTAAGCGTCTGACTATCGAAATAATTTCATATATCTTTTCGCATTATATGATTTGCATTCTTCTATTTAAAGCCTAGTGGGCTGCAGTATTTTTCCTCGTAATTACACAATTGCGCATCAAGATCTCTCTTTGTCTGGCCTCTTATTATATGTTTCAGCGTAATTTCGTTGTGCAAATGCATTTATCATGCTCATAAAAAATATGGAGATTATTTTAACCTAAAGAAATTGTTACGTTTTTTGGCTGGTATGGAATGGAATGAGTTAATCAGGTGCGGTCTGGAGCCCGGAATTTACGGTTGCTCCTTGGTCAAAAAAGGTTGGGCCACCCCTGCTCTAGGGTTAAAAACACACAAAGGGCATTTTAAACATTTCCATTGCAAACAAAAATACATGAAAAATAGTCAAGTAGTTCTGCAATAAAGCGCACACAAAAATCTGCATATATGATTTCATAACAGTTCAAACTGTGTCATGACACAGTTTTTTTTCAAATCTCTGTTCAAGATAACAGAATTAAGTGAACTTTTCGATCTGATCAGAATTTTCCCCAAAATGAGTTCGGTGTCCCACACGTGACTTCAACTCTACTGCCATTTTGAATTACCATTTGTGTCCCTGGCAGGCTTTGTCATCGCTGTTGGCCTGGTACTCCGAATTCTTCTTGTTGACGCTGTAGTTGGTCAGATGCATGAACTTGTTACTCAGCGTCTTCATGGAGGACGAATATCTACGGAGGGAAAGATCGTCAAAGTTTAAATGATTTGTCGCCTGCTGTAGAATTTCCAGATATGAAGTAAAATGTCACTCCGGTAAACGGTCGGTGAAGACTGACTTGCAGCTTGCAAAGCGGACCAGCCCGTCTGAGAAGATGTAGATTCTGAGCGGGTCATAGCATGTCACATAGACGTAGATGCGCAGGTCAAACTTGTTACCACTGATGAGGTAGGGCTTGTGGAGATACCTGAAAAAACACAGAGTTTGTCATTGGTAGAAAAACACGGGCACAAAAAAAAAAAAAAAATTAGCTTTAGGCAAAAGTATTGGGAAATACTGTATGTAACGGTTCTTCAGATTTAATAACAATAAGAGAAGAATTCTCATTATTGGCGGTGCAACAGAAGCCGATTTGAATTGTAAAATCAGCTTTGATTTGACAAGTCCAATTGTGACACTAAAATTGTTCAATACTTGAGTCACATCCCACCCCATGGATTGATCATCAGATCGTATCGTCTTCTTTTGAGAGATGTACAACAAATATAAATTAGTTTAAAGTTGTTGATTCCTATTTGGTGTTTCTTTGAATCTAATTCACTTGGACGGTTCGGGTTTTTGGAAAGCTTGCCGCACATGACTAAACATGACAAAGGTTTCAGCCGTACCATATCCAATCGAATTGCAATCCCACTAAATTGAACCCAATTGTTACATTTTAAAAATGGCAAAATGTTTTCATCGTATCGTACCCCGTGTATCCAGAATCGTGTCGAATCGTCTTGTGTGGAGAGATGCGAGCCCATTTCGAGGCATTTAAAGGAAATGGTGATGCAAACCGTGAAATAACTGATTGAGAGCAGTATCCCAAGACTTTTGTCAACTCCCAACGACTTCTTGACTCATTACTTTTGGACCAGTAGTGACTTCTTGCGCGGCATCTGGCTCCATTTGTGAATGACCTGAATTCCCACTCCTCTGGCTGAGGCAGGCTATTTGGAAATAAGAAATCCTGTTCAAAAATGTCCACAGTTGTGGGGGCAAAACTTGATTATGATCAAGCATCATGAATTTACCGGTTTGATGATCCACTTCTGTCTGGACCCATCCTTCCAGGCCTTGCGTAGCTGCAGGATGTCCTGAGGAAGGACAAAGGTGCGCGGGATGAAGTTGAACTCCTGCTTGCCGAAACGATTCTGCATCTTGGACAGATTCTTCCACAGTCGGTCCTTCCTGCCAATCTGGAATGTTCCGGGGAAATGGTTCAACTAGGAATTGCAAGAAAGGAGCAAAATGGGAGTTCAGTGGGGAAAACAAAATCCTGTCTTTCGACTGACTGATTCCAAGCAGTTTTCACCTTCTGGTGCTCTTGAAGAGTCTTGAAACAAAGAGACTTCATGTGGTGGCCCCAGCACCCCAACCAGTCATGGCTTTCTATCAGATACTCAATGGTGAGGGTTTTGATCTTGTAAAAAATGACAATAACTGCACTTTGAGAAAACCTACTCTTGGTGTGGACGAAGTGCGACCGAGCGACGGCATTCTTCACAACATTGGGCGTCACGGTGCTAATCTTCCACTTTAAAAGTCGCGCTTGCTCTTCGGGCAGCATTTCAACTGCAGGACACAAAAAAACAACACCAAAAATAAATAAAGACTAGCATTAAGAGAGAAGCAATGTGCAAAAAAAATGAGTGGCTCACTGAAACATATAAACAGGGTCGCACTTGTGTGGTGACATCAGATCAGCATCTCACGGAATCGTAGCCCTCGTCAAACTCCGTAAAATGCAAGCTTAACTTAAAAACCGTGCATGAATCTCCTTGGACGCGTGCAGTAAGTAGAGACACTTCATTGAGAGACTGTTTTCATGTCACGATAGGTGCTGCCCTATTGGTTCGAACCAAATGGGATAAACGTTGGTTTGATTTCGTTAATTACAAGAGCAGCTCTTTAAATACCGTATTTTCCGCACTCAAAGGCGCACCTAAAGCCTTCCATTTTCTTAAAAGCTCACAATGCGCTTTTAAATCCAATGCTCCTTGTGTATGGTAATTACGGCAATTTGTCGACCCCCAAAATGGCTCCTTGCTCGAGACATGCTTACAATGCACAGTTCAAACTTAAGGAGATCGGTTTCACAGTTGAACACGGAAATAGAGCAGTGGCAAGAGAGTTCAACGTTAACGAGTCAATGTTATAACTTGCTGTTGGTTAAGTGAACTGTGTCGCTGCTTTATTAAATAAGTTTTACTGACAGCTGATCGTAGAGATATAAATCAGGGTGTGGTGTAGTGTTCTGTTGGCATTTCCATGAGTGTAGCTCCATCTAGTGGATGCATTGTAGATTGCAACTTATAATGCGATGCGTCCAATATATGAAAAAAATGACAAGATAAGCCATTCATTGAAGGTGCGGCTCATAATCCAGTGCACCTTTTAGCGTGGAAAATACGGTATATCAAGAACATACTGCCTACATTGAACTGCCCCTTTTGGCTCTACTGTGGCCACTTTTGGCCAATTGAGGTCCACGCAACCCATTTTTAATAAATTACTGTTTATGTACTGGGTTGAATCATACAAATTTAGGCAAAATGGGTTTTATTTTAAACCCCACATTTGAACATTTTAAGTTTTCCATTTTCTACCAGATTTCATGACATTCATCCATTTTGGGACAAGAGAGCAATTTCATGATGATAATACCCTTTAATTTCCAAAAGAGTCATACATTGGCTTACTGCACGACAATGGCGCAAATGAACAACACTTTAGATTGTAAGAAACAAAGATACCCTCAGTTATGAAAGTAGAAGCTCCCTTGACTGACGTGGAGAAAAGCCTGTGTTGTTGGATTAAGAAAAAAAGTGGTACTGAGTTATTTTGGAACAAAAAAAGCTATTACTGAGGTTGTTTTCAAAACAAACAAACTATGCAAAAAAAAAAAAGGAATTTAAAGGCTTGAAAAAAATTAAGTTACTGAATAATTTATGCAAATAAATAACAACTGGTCTTATTTAAAAACCATAACCCTTTCAGGGACAGCGGTTACTACAGTGGACAGCTTATAATGTTATCAGGTTACAGGGTGCATGGAAGGGTTAAGAACTTAAAAAAAAAGAAAATCGTCAAAATTCCAGAATGTAGCAGTAAAATCAATGAACAATCAAGTGAACCGGGGGAAAATGTTAGAGTCACATGTTGAACATCGAGATTCACACCTTTAAATCAGTTCATGTATGCTGCGCTTTAAAGTGGTGGGAGTTCGGGTGGGACATTTCGGCTTCGGGTTCGGGTTGAGGAAGCTATTTACTGACAGCAAAGACTACCAGCACATACCTTGTTCATTGGCAGTACTGAAATAGAGTGTGGGAGGGAAGAGTGAGAACAGGCTGGGAACGAGAGCCGGTTTCTTCACCTGATTTTCCTCCACCTCCAACAACATGGGCTCTTCAACACTGTAACACAGAGAAGACATTTATAGTACGCAAATATTCATCAGAAAATCACAATTAAGTGTCACTATTAAACATTGTCAAAAGCCAGAATTTATTGATACGTGCGCTTGTGTCGGGATCTCATTGAATGTACCGAAATGTTATGGCTGGTGAGCAGATGTGCCCCAAGCGAAATATAATGTGGGAATCAAAATCAATTAGCCACACCAACTTGCAATCCCATCATAAGGGTGACATGCGCTAACGAGAGAAAGTTATCTAATCAAAAATGAAATTGAAAGAGAGAGCACTCACATGACAGTCATATAGGAGGTGAAGTGAAATGAACGGATGAAGGACAGGTGGATTTTCGCTTCCCGCTCTCGAGGCAGCTAACGTACGTTTGCTCTACCTGCATGAGCTCCAGCTCTCAGGCGAGCGCAGGGGCTTGCAGGTTTACTAAATGGCCACAAAGCCGACAATGGAGGGTGAGCCATTTTTGCGGAGAAGCACCTACGAGTGTTTGGTGGACACTTGTACAGTCGAGCGACAACAATGCGGTGCACAATGCTACAGAGCTTTCCACCGCACTCTGCTGCTTTCAACCTCATCAAACAATGCCGGCGCAGAGAATGGATGCGGGAACTGATGGATGTGTGGATATGTCATTGAAGGGGGGCAGGCGCCAATTAGACACTCGAACCAGGTGTCAGTTCAATGACCACACTGTCACTCAAAAGGACCCAAAATAAAGACATTTGCTCTTTAAAAAAAAAGACGGATTGCAAGTTGTTTCTTGTAAAACATCTGCGATTAAAATCCACAGACGTGATTAATTAGTACTTCTTTTTTCTCATGCTACAAATCATGCTTAGTCGGGACTTGGCCTGATTTCCGACTCCATCGCATCTAAATATTTGTTTTGAAATCTGGTTTCAAATGACAGAATGTCCTTAGAAGGGTCCAGTTAGGAAGCAAAAACACAAAATTGAGTGTCAATGTTCTGTTCAACAGTTGTGTGTGTGTGCATCTTACGGGCCATATGAGGATAGACATGGACAGGGTTAACCCGAATGTCATTTAATTCCTCCACAAGAGGGGACCTTGGTATTGGTACTGTTGTGAGTAGGCGCTTATAAATAAAATGTATTATTATTATTATTACATGATACCTTGAAAATAAGACCGGTGCTAATACAGTACTCGCTCATCCCGAAAAAAAAAACTAAACAAAAAAAATAAATACATCTAAATGAAATAAAACAAACTACAATGAAATCACCTTACCGTGGTGGAGGGGTTTGTGTGTCCCAATGATCCTAGGAGCTAAGTTGTCTGGGGCTTTATGCCCCTGGCAGGGTCACCCATGGCAAACAGGTTCTAGGTGAGGGGCCAGACAAAGCACGGCTCAAAAGACCCCTTATGATGAGTAAAATTAATGGATCTCAGTTTCCCTTGCCCGGACGCGGGTCACCGGGGCCCCCCTCTGGAGCCAGGCCTGGAGGAGGGGCTCGTTGGCAGGGGCCTGGTGGCCGGGCTTACACCCATGGGGCCCGGCCGGGCACAGCCCGAAGAGGCAACGTGGGTCCCCCTTCCCATGGGCTCACCACCCATGAGAGGGGCCAAAGGGGTCGGGTGCAATGTGAGCTGGGCGGCAGCCAAAGGCGGGGACCCTGGCGGTCTGATCCTCGGTTGCAGAAGCTAGCTCTTGGGACATGGAATGTCACCTCTCTGGCAGGGAAGGAGCCCAAGCTGGTATGTGAGGCAGAGAATTTCCGACTGGATATATTCGGACTTGCCTCCACACACTGCCTGGGTTCTGGTACCAGTTCTCTCGAGAGGGGTTGGACTCTCTTCCACTCTGGAGTTGCTCACGGTGAGAGGCGCAGAGCAGGTGTGGACATACTCATTGCCCCCCGGCTCAGTGCCTGGACATTGGGGTTCACACCGGTAGACGAGAGGGTTGCCTCCCTCCGCCTTCGGGTGGGTGGACGGGTCCTGACTGTTGTTTGTGCATATGCACCAAACAGCAGCTCAGCATACCCACCCTTTTTGGAGTCCTTGGAGGGTGTGCTGGAGAGTACTCCTGCTGGGGACTCCATTGTTCTGCTGGGGGACTTCAATGCTCACGTGGGCAATGACAGTGATACCTGGAGGGGCGTGATTGGGAGGAACGGCCCCCCCGATCAAAACCCGAGTGGTGTTTTGTTATTGGACTTCTGTGCTCGTCACGGATTGTCCATAACGAACACCTTGTTCAAACATAAGGGTGTCCATATGTGCACTTGGCACCAGGACACCCTAGGCCGCAGTTCGATGATCGACTTTGTAGTTGTATCATCGGATTTGCGGCCGCATGTTCTGGACACTCGTGTGAAGAGAGGGGCGGAGCTGTCAACTGATCACCACCTGGTGGTGAGTAGGCTCCGATGGTGGGGGAAGATGCCGGTCCGTCCTGGCAGACCCAAACGTATAGTGAGGGTTTGTTGGGAGCGTCTGGCGGAATCCCCTGTCAGAAGGAGTTTCAACTCCCACCTCCGACAGAGCTTTTCCCATGTTCCGGGGGAGGCGGGGGACATTGAGCCCGAGTGGACCATGTTCCGTGCCTCTATTGTTGAGGCGGCCAATCTGAGTTGTGGCCGTAAGGTGGTTGGTGCCTGTCGTGGCGGCAATCCCCGTACTCGCTGGTGGACACCAGCGGTAAGGGATGCCGTCAAGCTGAAGAAGGAGTCCTATCGAGCCTTTATGGCCTGTGGGACCCCAGAGGCAGCTGACGGGTATCGACTGGCCAAGCGGACCGCGGCTTCGGTGGTCGCCGAGGCAAAAACCCGAGCATGGGAAGAGTTCGGTGAGGCCATGGAAGCCGACTTCCGGACGGCTTCGAGGAAATTCTGGTCCACCATCCGACGTCTCAGGAGGGGGAAGCAGTGCACCACTAACACTGTGTACAGTGGGGATGGGGCGCTGCTGACTTCGACTCGGGACGTTGTGAACCGGTGGGCAGGGTACTTCGAAGACCTCCTCAACTCCACCAACACGCCTTCCTTGGAGGAAGCAGAGCCTGGGGACTCTGAGGTGGGCTCTCCTATCTCTGTGGTTGAAGTCACCGATGTTGTTAAAAAGCTCCTCGGTGGCAAGGCCCCAGGGGTGGATGAGATCCGCCCGGAGTTCCTCAAGGCTCTGGATGTTGTGGGGCTGTCCTGGTTGACACGCCTCTGCAACATCGCGTGGTCAACAGGGAGAGTGCCTCTGGATTGGCAGACCGGGGTGGTAGTCCCTCTTTTTAAAAAGGGGGACCGGAGGGTGTGTTCCAACTACAGAGGGATCACACTCCTCAGCCTCCCTGGTAAGGTCTATTCAGGGGTGCTGGAGAGGAGGGTCCGTCAGGAAGTCGAGCCTCAGATTGAGGAGGAGCAGTGTGGTTTTCGTCCCGGCCGTGGAACAGTGTACCAGCTCTACACCCTTAGCAGGGTCCTTGAGGGTATGTGGGAATTCGCCCAACCAGTCTACATGTGTTTTGTGGACTTGGAGAAGGCGTTTGACCGTGTCCCTCGGGGAGTTCTGTGGGGGGTGCTTCGTGGGTATGGGGTACCGAACCCCCTGATACGGGCTGTTCGGTCACTTTACCACCGATGTCAGAGTTTGGTTCGCATTGCCGGCAGTAAGTCGGAACCGTTTCCAGTGGGGGTAGGACTCCGCCAAGGCTGCCCTTTGTCGCCGATTCTGTTCATAACCTTTATGGACAGAATTTCTAGGCGCAGCCGAAGCGTTGAGGGGGTCCGTTTTGGGGGCCTCAGTATTACATCCCTGCTTTTTGCAGATGATGTGGTGCTGTTGGCTCCTTCAAACGGGGCTCTCCAACTCTCACTGGAGCGTTTCGCAGCCGAGTGTGAAGCGGTTGGGATGAAAATCAGCACCTCCAAATCTGAAACCATGGTCCTCAGTCGGAAAAGGGTGGAGTGCCCCCTCTGGGTCGGGGAGGAGATCTTACCCCAAGTGGAGGAGTTCAAGTATCTTGGGGTCTTGTTCACGAGTGGGGGTAGGAGGGAGCGGGAGATCGACAGGCGGATCGGTGCAGCGTCTGCTGTGATGCGGACGTTGTATCGGTCTGTCGTGGTGAAGAAGGAGCTGAGCCAAAGGGCGAAGCTCTCAATTTACCGGTCGATCTATGTCCCAACCCTCACCTATGGTCACGAGCTATGGGTCGTGACCGAAAGAACGAGATCCCGGATACAAGCGGCTGAAATGAGTTTTCTCCGCAGGGTGTCCGGGCTCTCCCTTAGAGATAAGGTGAGAAGCTCAGTCATCCGGGAGGGGCTCAGAGTCGAGCCGCTTCTCCTCCACATCGAGAGGAGCCAGATGAGGTGGCTTGGGCATCTGATCCGGATGCCTCCTGAGCGCCTCCCCGGTGAGGTGTTCCGGTCATGTCCCACCGGGAGGAGACCCCGAGGAAGACCCAGGACACGCTGGAGAGACTATGTCACCCAGCTTGCCTGGGAACGACTCGGGATCCCCCGGGGAGAGCTGGAAGAAGTAGCTAGGGAGAGGGAAGTCTGGGCTTCCCTGCTAAAGCTGTTGCCCCCGCGACCCGGCCCCGGATAAGCGGTAGATGATGGATGGATGGATGGATAGACAATGAAAAATACCCAACTATTGTAACCCTGGCATGTGTGTGAGTGTGTGTTTGTCATGCGTAACAAGTAGCCTCACCCAGATAGATGCAATTGCAATGGAGTGGATGAAGTACCGTTGACACAAGCCGAGTCGGAACAATCTGGAAAAGAATCAAACTGAAAATGAGCCAGCAGATTGTAGGACAGGGGTGTCTAACTCATTTTAGTAGCAGGCCAATTTGAAGTGAAGTCTTCCCTCGGAGGGCCGTTATGACAGTGAAAACACAAAATTATTACTTGCACACAACAAATGAATGGATTACTCATTCTGAAATCAGTCAACTATCATAGTTTATGAAATTATTGTTCAAGTGTAAAGAGCCAACTTAATTGGAAAATCTCAACGTAATTTATTACACATGACAATTTGACATTTTGGTCCAGATCTTAGCAAGTTGACACACGTGATTTGCTTTCGCGGGCCACATAAATTGACCTGACAGGGCAAATCTGGCCCCCGGGCCTTGAGTTTGACACGTGCTGTAGGTGATGTGACGGCACTACGAGGCAATGGACAAGCAATTCCATCACAAGTGTTTGAACGTCATCGACTTCACCGTCATCGCTGCAGGCGGTCTCCAACTCGTAAGGCAGCTCCTCCTCACCGCCGCAATCCACCTGCATGTCACAGTCTGAGCTGGAAGACAAAAGTACAGTTTCAATCGACAGTGTTAAAAAAAACTGATTTATAATGGTCGTCAATTACACAGTGATTCATACCCGTCAACCTCGGCTAATAGCTGCCCTTATAAATGATTACGATTCCTCTAACAAAGCAACAAAAAAAAACGTACAATGGCTAACCGCGCATGCGCACATCATGCTTTATCAATCCTACCGTATGCAGCAATGAAAAAAAATGTACGATTGAGGATTACTTTTGCTGGTTTGCCGTGACAATAGCAGCGATCGACGACAGCATTGTCATTGGCTACCAGCAGGTGAGACTGCTTGGATTTGAGCCAAAATGGTCTTTGTGAGATCGGTTCACCAATTTTTTTCCCCTCGTATAAAAGTTGTTATACGCCGTAGATGATTTGAAATGATTAAAAACGTATAAAATACAGGGTAAACGTACAAGTTGACAGGTGTGGTGATTTTTGATTTGATTTGCTTTGATTACTGTATTTTTTGCACGATAAGGTGCTTCGGAGTACACGGAATGGCCTATTTTCAAAACTGCGGACCGCATTATAAGGGGTATAAAATAGAAGTTACAAAGTGGCTGCATTTGCTTTATGCATCCACTAGATGGAGGTACGCTAAAGGGAATACAATACAATTCAGCTTTATTTTTAAAGAGCTTTCGCTACCACGGCATCTGTAACAAAGCGCGTCACAGAACATTTAAAATACTACGTCTAAGAAATCAGAATATTGATCCATCAATAAGGCACATCGGTTTACAAGGCGCACTGGCAGCGTTTGAAAAAATGTAATGCTTTTAGGTGCGCCTTATAGTGTGGAAAATACGGTAAATGATATTGAGCAAAACTGATTTTTTTTTTCTTTATTAGAACATGTTTGCGTCACAGAGCAATTTGAACTGGTAAAGTCAAGGACGCAGTGTCAGCGTAATTAGGAACACGGCATATTTGTAAGATACAGTTAAATATAAGAACAGTCCAGGGTGTTGGGACTATGAAGGACAAAATATGTGTTAATCTTATGACAATCTTACCTGGCCTCTCTAGCCTCACATTGAGAGGGAGTGGAGGATAAGCACACAGTTGCAACAGAGGCAGTTGTTGACTGCTTAGTCAGGTGGTTGGTGGAGATCTTGGTGGTCCCAGAGCCCATCAGCGCTCCTGAGGGATGGGACAGTGGTGAAGAATATCATCCACGTGACTAACATCTATGAGGTTGGTCTGGTTCTGATTACCTGGGAGGCTGTCCTGCAGTACGGACTGATCTCTTGGTGTGGCACTGGCATTGAGGCCATTGAGATTCCCCAATATGGTTCTATTTTCATCCCGTGCACTTTGTGGGAATTTCTTGTTTGAATCCAAAGCTACCAACGTTAGAGGCTTAATACTAACAGTTGGTGGACAAACATCAATGACTTGAAGGGTATTGTTTACTGTCGCCGATTTAGCATGGCTGCTGTGCGTGTGAGCGAACTTTGCTGCAGTGTTCCGCTGGTTACAATAAGTCAACGGAAAGGTCTTGCTCATTTCCACTTTGGCATCAAGGCTGGAGGTATCTTTTCCCATCTTTGTTCCTGGGTCTTCAAAAGGAGTAAGGCATACCAAAGGCACTGAAAGCGGGGAGGCAAGTTCTGCAGTTTCAAGCTAAGAAGACAAAACAACCAAAATCAGCTCTTGAACCAGAAATCTCTCTTTCATCTCTCTATGTTCAACAGCACTCGGCATGATGGTGTCGCAATGATACCATACTTTTTGCAGTTTGTTGTTCTCCAGCAAGTTATCATTCATCTCGAATAACATCCACATTTCCAGAGGTGTCCACTTCACTGCTGTTTCTGTGACTCTTCTAGCGTCTCTGTATCTCTGGTGCAAACTGCTGATGACACCCTAAACTCCGTGGCCACTTCCCTCTCAGAACATCCTGATTGAAGGCTCCCAATGATACTCTTAATCAATTGTTATGTGTAGGCATGAGGATTAGATTCTGACGCTGTGATGACCATGACCAAAAATATTGCAGTCTCACCATATTAAAATTACAGCTCTAAAATTACCTTCTCGGAAATATTGGGGTGAATATAAACAGCATTTCCCCCATTGAATACAATCTACTTCATTTTGAAACTAAATATTGAATATTTTGTCCCCAAGAAAGGTGTACCATGTTAAGTTTAAATAAACGTGATCATTCTTCTTGTGTTTTAATTTTGAGTAAGTCACAGTATCCTATCACCGGTGAGCTCTTTTTTAGAACTGACGAGTGGGTTAGTCATATTTTCCTTGGGGCTAAAATCCTACCGACTCGCACATTTTTATTCATTGATTATTACTATTGTTTTTTTTAAGGACAATGCATAGAGCAAAAAGGCATCCGTGTTTGCAGTGTCTCTTATGTCTTGCTTTCTCCCCCCACTGGGAGTAAAAAAGTATTTTGAGGGTGATGAATCAGCCACTTTTTTCCCCACAGTTTGAACCACGTGGCTTTCATTGTGACAAGGTTTAGTTTATAACTTTTTACCGACGTGCTTCAAGCTGGTGACACATTTACCACAAATCTCATCAGATCTTACAGATGAAATTGCTGAACACTTCTCCGTGGGCCAGTGAAACCGCCGGCCACCTGAATGACATGACATGTTCATGGGTTTTTTTTAAAATCATGAATGTCCGAAGATGAGATGTTGCAAACGTGAACATTACACATTATAATTAATGTCTATCAGTGTTTAAGTATTTTTTTAAAAACCCGAAGGCATTTTCATGATGGCAGGGGTCGACTGCAGAATGAAGTTGTAAAAAGTATTAATTATTAATAAATACTGCTCCATTTTCTGATCAATTCAGTTTTTTTTTTCAAATCTTCTGATTTACCCCCCCAAAACCCTCATCACATAACGTCTAATTTTTTTTAAAAAAGCCATCGGTGCAACCTCTTTACAAATACCAGGTGGAGACCTGTGACTATTAATACGAAGCGACGAATGTATAGTGTTATAAATTTGCTTTTATGGCTACATTTGGCTGTTGTGCCTTTTAATCGTGCCTTTTGTAGTCTGGAAATTACAACAATTGGAGGGTGAGGCTAGGAAAATGGAAGAATGGATGGAGGCAATTAACTTCAAATAAGTATTCTTTTTTTTGGAAGGCCCCCCGTGTATTCACTCTCTGTCCTTATCTCCTTGTCACTCTCCCTTCTCTTGTTGGACATGTTGCAGTGTTCACAGATTTTAAAAAAAGATTTATATGTGCAAATTGTGATTTTCTGAGATTTTGGTCGCCACTTTAAAAAATGTCGTTGAACCAATGTCAGATGCAATCTGAAACCAAAGATCTTATTACATTTGCAAAAAGTAGCCAAAACTGCAACAGAATACGCTTGTTTGAAAAAAATTAAAGACTGGGGGGAAAAAAAACCAAATCCTCATACTGTTAGAGTATCGCCCCACATATTCACAATTTTGTATTTATTATTTATGTGGATATTTGCTGAAAAATTTGCCCATCTGTGTTTTTTGTGCGCTTTCTGAAACACCCAAAGATGCCACAAGATACTGCCAAAGCCCTGTTTAAATTGACATTGTGTCACGGAAGCATAAGTAATACATCTCGACAAAGAGACAGATTTAGTATGTTGGGGAGGAGCTAACTTTAACCTGGAATGTTAGATGAATTCTTCTGGTGCAATTTATCCAAATCAAATCATCACTATAGTAAGCCACATATTTTCAGAGTCATGTAGGATGAGTTTGAAATTGTATTAAAGGACTTTGGGCTCAAACTTTGTATATTTACAGTTCAAATAACCGTATTTTCCACACTATAAGGTGCACCTAAAAGCATTTAATTTTCAAAGCTGACAGTGCGCCTCATCATTCAACGCGCTTTATCTTTATTTTATTTATTTTATGGATCAAAATTCTGATTTCTTGGATGTAGTATTTGAAATGTTCTGTGAAGCGCTTTGTTACAGCTGCAGCAGTTGTTGCAAGCTCTATAGAAATAAAGCTGTATTTAAATTGTTTTGTATTCCCTTTATCATAGCTCATCTAGTGGATGCATAATGCAACCACAGCCACTATTGTAGCTTCTATTCTATGCGCCTAATAAGGCGCTGTGCCCTATAGATAAAAACAGTTTTAAAACAGGCCGTTCGTTGAAGATGCGCCTTATACGCCGAAGCGCCTTATATGGCGGAAAATACGGTACTTTAAAAGGTATAAGGCTTTTGTTGGGGGGCGTCAGTATTTTTTTGTTTTTTTTCTATTTGTATAGTGGGGGAGTACTTTATTACTGCTCTGACTGTCAACTGAAAATGAGCATTATGATCCTCGTAAAGGGAGAATTTTCTCTCATTAAATTGTGCGGGTGTACCAAATGAGTTTTTGCGAAAGGTATTTTGTACCTTACAGACGTTCATCTGCATAGAAGGATGTCCTTGGATTCGTTGCAAGGTGCCGCCTCTCGGGACATTGAGGTTTTCCCTTTTGAGAGTAGAAGAAGAATGGTCACCTGTGTCCAGGGCGGTGCTGCCAATTGACTTTGCCCCCGTTGACTTGATTGCACTTGGAATGCCTTTAAACATCGGCGGCTGAATAGGAATGACTGTGGATTGACTCTTGGTTGCATTCTCTTGCATCTGAACAGATGAAGAAGCAGGAAGTTTGGTGTGCTCTTGTTTAGGAAAAGGCACTTGAGCAGTCGCAACAGTCTCTGGGTCGAAGCTGACCGACACGCTGGTTGACATGGCCATGTCGCAGCAGGCCTGTGGGGTTCCGTTGTCCCAGGGTGGGGACTTATTTGTGGGCATGGTTCTACAAAAATGAGATGATGACAATTTCTTCCCCTTTGAAAAGACACTTGAGGTTTTTGGAGATGTCAGCTCAAACTGGATAAACTTGGACACTTCGATTTTTTTGGACAGGGACTTCTTGCTAGGTGTTGCTGAGCGACAGCATTCATCACTGCGAACCAAGTTCAAATGCCTGCAAAGAAGACAAAGTCGAGTGATGAGTGGAGGCGACTTAGCCTGGACGCCTTACATGTAGGGTTACACGAGCAAGATTTAATGTGTTTTTTTTTCTCTCCAAAAGTGGTTTGAAATCACATGCAAGACCAAGTCCAGCCTGGGAACAAGAACTTCTAAAGTGAAATGAGGTTTTCCCTTTTCATTAACTCTTATTTAAAACCTAGACGGTGTTACATGCGCTTCAGGTTGGATAAAACTCATTTTGAGAAGGGCTCCAAATTCACCGTTATGTAATTGTTGTGGTTCCCAGATCATTTTTCAGGAGTGCTATTTAAAAATAAATAAAACAGCTTTGGATACGATAACAATAAAACACTGAATGTTACAAGCAATCAGAAACGTCCATCTAGCTCTATCTCTCCATCTGCAATGCCAAGAAAAAGTATTTGCCCCCTTTCTGATTTCTGTAATCTTTGAACATTTATCACACATCACACCCATTTCAATACCACACAGAAACAACCCAAGAAAATATAAAATAAAGTTTTAAAATCATATGATGAAGGCCCCCCAAAAAATCCAAACCCAGCCGTCTCTAAGTGAAAAAGTAATTGTCCCCTGAACCTAACAATGGGTTGTTCAATCCTTGGCAGCAATAACTGATAGCAACCGTTTGTGATAATTGGTGAAGCGTCGTTTTCATCGCTGTGGAGGAATTTTGGCCCAATCTTTGCAGAATTGCTTCAACTCCGCCATATTGGAGAGTTTTCTGCCTTGAACGACCCGTTTAAAGTTACACCACAGAATCTCAATTAGATTCAAATCCAGACTTTGACTTGGCCAATCATCCATCCATCCATCCATTTTCAAATCCGCTTGTCCTCACAAGGGTCGTGGGTGTGCTGGAGCCTATCCCAGCTGCTCCTTGGGCAGTAGGTGAGGTATAACCTGAACTGGTTGCTAGCCAATCGCACGGCACACATAGATGAACAACCATTTGCGCTCACAATCGCACCTAGGGACAATTTAGAGTGTTTCGTTAACCTGCCATGCATGTTTTTAGAATGGGGGAGGAAACTCTAGTACCCGGAGAAAAAACACCCAAAATGGAGAAAAATGCAATCTCCACACAAGCCGGAATCGAACCCTGCATCTCTGCACTGTGAGGCCGATGTGCTAACCAGTCGAACACAATGCCACCAGCCTGGATAAATTGTCATTTACATGCGTGTTTGTTTACATACAGTCCCTTCAAAAAGTATTGTAACAGTCAGGTCAATTTTGTCTTTGTTTGAACTGAAGACATTTGGGATTAGTGAAAATTCTATTTAACTATATCCATATCTGTCTCTACCTATTGTACAATTGACAGTTCAGTTTAATATTTCAAACACATATCTGTTGAATAAATATGTACTACACACGACACTCACATATATCAGCTCATCCCATGTGATGATTAAAAAGCACTGCGTTGCTAAGAGTACGTTCTATCTAAACACAAACGGGGGCCTTAGCAGCAAAAACAGATTAAGTCATACGAAGTACTAAAGTGTTTACGTTTTTACTCTTAATGAACAAAAATGTGCACAAGACCAACAAGTTCAAATGACAATTCTAACATTAAGTGACTACTTGTTAGCCTCATGTTTGATTCAGTTGATTTGTGGTGACAATGTCGCTTTTATTTGCGACACAAAAATATGAATGCGATGTCGTATTTAATGTAAATCTTGATCGGACACCTGTGCATCAGACGTTTTTTTTCGAGCAGAATCAGCAGATAGCTAGCTACTTGGTTTTAGCGTTCAATCGTGTGTTTATCACCGTTACGCCATGGCAACACGGGCCACCCCGTTAGAAAGATTCAACGACAACGCACTACCGTACATAAAAGTTGGGAAAATAAGACCAAACTTACCGGCTTGGACGTGGAGAAAGAGGCCAGCACGTTGTGTGGCAGTTCCTCTTTCCACCCCAAGAGGAGTGACTCGCTCCACTTTCACATGGCAAGCCTCTGACAGGGGCTGACCGGAGTATCCGGGTGAATAGTGACGAATCACGACGATAGAGCAGCTATGATTACTTCCGACTTCCGGTTCGCCAGTTCGGTGGCTCGCCCCGAGCCTTGCCTCCAACGTCATACACGTCAGAGCCTTACGCAAAAACAAAACAATACAGTACAGTGGGAGTTTATTTTTTATGTATCGTTTATAACAAAAAAATTAACATCACACGTTTAGTCTAAAAAAGTATAAGGACTGAAAACAACCGTGTAAAACATTTATTTTATTTATTCATTTATTTCCCTGGACAGTGCACATTAATCAACAATAATAAACAGTGTAAATGCGCCGGGCTTGTGTGATGTTTCTATTTCAATTACTTAGTCTTGTAGATCCGTACATGTAATTTCACCAGCAGGACTCTCGGGAGACGAGCATGGTAACTCGATGTTACTGGAGTCTCACTTCGCTTTCATCCACAGTCCAGTGGATACCCGCATACTCGCTGCTTAGCACTCCCTTGTTCACCTGTTCGAATTTATTTTCCCCTACAGTAATTCCAATAAAACTGTTCATCCTTCGCGGCTTCGCTATATTACAGATTTTTTTTCAGTCATTGTTTTTTTAACTGTGCATTGTGTTCTGCACATTTGACAATAAAGTTGTATTCAATTCAATCCTGATGGCTAAAGGACTCACTAGACGAACGTCAACTGTCTCCACACCTCATCGCTGTACAGCTCGCCAAATTTTTTCCATAACAAAACCCACAATAACAAAACCGACAAAACATTCTGGACAGTATTTATTTAAAAAAATGCCAGTTGTTTGTAACTAACTAACTAACTAACTAACTAACTAACTAACTAACTAACTAACTAACTAACTAACTAACTAACTAACGAATTAATTAATTAGTTAATATATATATATTAACTAATTAATTAATTCGTATATATATACTGTATTTGTTTTTCAGGCCTAGGCCTGACGAAACATTCTGTACAGTATTTATAAAAAATGTCACTTTGTTAAAAAAATGCTTACATATTTTTTTTCAGGCTTAGGCCTGAAAAATGGTTTAATCTTTGGTTTCATTCAATATTGAATGGTATATGTAGTAATTGTAGAAAAAAAAGATGACTACGGATTTCACTATCCATTTTTGGAACATCAATACAATAACAGATATTGTTATTGTATTTTTCTGGCAAACGTTTTTTGGAGAACAATCATCATATTTTGAATAGATTATTTTTTGAGTTTAGAATAAAAAAAAATATCAATGCATTCTGATTTTCCGCTTTTCACATGCCGGCCCGCACAACCACTATATTAAAGTATCCCCAATTAACGTTCAGCTATCTTCCATCTTTTTGCCCATATTTTCCCTTTAACTGTAGGTTCTCGATTCCAACAGCAGTATACAAACCTTAAAGCGGTAAAAAAAATACAAAGTTGTGTGACCTTTGTAAACTATTTCGCTGTTTATTTGACCATATCCAAACATATAACACATAACAGACGATCCTGTGTAATACTGTCATCGGTGTAGCTATCTGCTGTTTCTATACGTATTTATTTTTCTGACATAGATGCTGTGTGACTTTCAGCTTGTCCCATCAGCAAAATTGTAAATATTTTTTTCTTCTTATTATTTTGTTACAGGGAGCTGCTAAACTGTTTGGCATTGTTTTCGCAAAAATAAAAATGAAGCATGTTCTACTTCATTCTAATCTATTATATCCTTCTATCCAACCATTTATACCACTTATCCTTATTTAGGCCACAGTTGAGCTACAGCCTAACTATCCTTATTTAGGCAACAGCTGAGCTAGAGCCTAACCCAGCAGACTTTGACCGAGAGCCGGGGGTAGGGTGTACCCCCTGCTCTAGCTGGTTGCTAGCAAATCGCAAGTGAAATATAAAGCACCAACCATTCAAGGAACCTAAGAAGGGGAGTACACTGTAGTACCTGGAGAAAACCCACGCAAGCATAAGGAATACATGCAACCTCCACACAAGAAGGCCAGAGCCCAGTTTTAGAACTGTGAGGTTGATGTGCTAACCCATGGGTGCCAAACTCATTTCACATTAAAATTCTACCATACTCTGCTATACATAACCAAAATAATGTCTTTCCTTAGTTTTGGTCTTTTACCAAACATTTCATGAAGCTCCTTAGATTTCATATCATTCACATATATGCATTGCAACAGATCCCACTGATTGTACAAAGGCACACAACTTTAACAAGTAATTCAAGTCAAGAAGTCAAGATGGCGCCCGAGTAGGCAGCCGTCAGCAAGTGCTCTCATGAGCCTTGCTTTTTTTGTTGTTTTTGTGTTTCTTTTGTCACTTTGTGTTTGTTGTTACGTCGTGTGGACTTGATGTGGACCTTTTTCAGCATTTTTTTGGCCACAACATTCATTAGGAGGACTCTGTGCTTGGTGGTTGCGCCTTCTCGGCAGCATGGGTATACCAGCACTGTTTTTGACTGGAGGAATGTCGACGCCATTTGACTGTCGTTGCTGGACAGTCCCGGGGCGCTTGTGTCTTGCGCCTGTAATGGGCAGCATTTTTCACAGCCCCGCTTTGTTCAGTGGAGAGATCGGTGCTGTTGAACGGTCTGCGGTTGGATGGATGGAGGTCTTGAGGAGCCGACGATGAGAAGAAAGGAGCGGATGCGGATTTGGAGCTGGCAGTCGCGGCTTGGAGTTTGAAGCGGATTACGTGGGACAGGAGAAGTGAACTAATCTCTTTTCGTCAATGGATGCTACAGCTTTGTGTTTGCTTTCAAAACTTAGCTTGTAGCAGACATGTGCACATTTTCAGCATGACGTCTCTGATCCACTGGAGAAAGGACACTTTGATCCTCTCCTCTTTCATCTAGAACTGCTTCAGACAACAAAGTGTATGCAGAAAATTGGTGAAGATTGAACGACTGTCTGTGTCCTTGTGTTGTCTTGTGTTATTTTGACTTCAAAATGGCGCCGCGAGAGTGGCTGCCTTTCCAGCAGCTCCTTTATTTTGTTGTTCTACTTCTTACTTTCATAACTTTGCTGCTGTGAATTGGGAATTTCTCCATTGTGAGACTAATAAAGGTTTTCTTATCTTATCTTATCTTAATTGGTATTGAAAAATATCTTAATGCACTTTTAATTTAAGATTAAACAAGATTTATACAGAAAGGAATTTTTAAACCATTTACACGTGGTTAAACCATTTACATTTACACAAATATAAAATCTAAATGTAATCCCTGCCGACACCTTACAAACGAAGGAGAGTGCTATTAAATGTGTAAAGAATAAAGTATTCACGTCCTTGATGGCGTCTGCTGCGTTGGGTCTATCTCAGTGACAGACTGAGGTTGCTGTTGTTTTCTTCTCTGATCAAAACAATGTTGTCTTTTACTCTGATCATCAGTGTGTCCCCCTAGCGTATACTCTATGAATTTCACCTTATTAAAATATTCATTCCGTGTCTTTTATGCATTTTTTTCACTTTTAAATTACCCTGCGGGCCTGATCAAACCTCCTTAGGGAACGGTTCCGGTCCGCAGGCTGTATGTTGGACACATCTGTGCTAACCACTCGATTCTCTTCTTTTCCTAACAGTGTTTCCAGTCTTTCTCCTCCCTCCTTTCTTCTCACAACTATCTGTGTGTCCTCTGTGTCCATCTTTCATCCCATATGGTTTATCTACCACTATACTCTCTTCCCTACTTCTCTCTGGAATTACCTCCCACTGAACATTCGGCAAGCCCCCTCACTCCCCATCTTTAAAACCAGCCTCAAAACTCACTTATATTCTTTGGCATTTGATTCAGCATGACTCAGTTTTGATCTAAGTTTTACCGTTTGGTGCCTTCGACCATCTTTGTTACTGATTTACCGTATTGGCCCGGATATAAGACGGTGTTTTTTGCATTGAAATAAGACGGGAAAAAGTGGGGGTCGTCTTATACTCGGGCGTCTAGACGTTATACCCATTCACGACGCTAGACGGCGCCAGATACCATTGGAGCGAATGGTGAACTTCACTCAACAGGGCAAAGTGAACCACTGTCACGAAGAATAAAAATAAAAATAGCGGTTGCATGAATAAGAAAATAAAAAATAGCGGTAAGAAAGTAAAGAGAAGAAAATAATAGGAGAGATAACAGAAAATGGAGAAACGCAGCAACAATCTTGAGAAAAGTGGGTCAAAGATCAGCCAGGTTCAACGACAGCTGAGAAGAAGTTATGATGTAATTTATATTTCAAAAACCAGAAGCCATTCATTTACAAATGTGATTGCACTTTAGTTGACATATTTAAATGTTCAGATATTAAGATTTGAATGAAGCAAAATAACATGCTTTTTCTCTCAAATATATTGTTATAATAATTCGTTTCAGATGTACTGTAATTATTTTCTGTAGAAAAATTAATTTGGTGTTCAAAAAGTATTTTTTCAAACTTGAGTCTTGAAAAAGAGGGTGTCGTCTTATAATCACGGCCGTCTTATATTCGGGCCAATACGGTATTGCGTTATTGTATACTGTATATGTTATCTGCTCCATGTACAGCACTTTGTATGCAGCGATGGCTGTTTGAACGCGCTTTATAAATACAGTTGAATTGAGTTGAGTTCCCTCTTTCCACTTTCACATTTACCAATTGCCCTTTTCCTTCCTTTATTCTCTTTCTCTTATCACCTCCCCTCTTTCTCTTTCCCAATCATGTCCAACCTTGAGAGAGAGAGAGGCAGAGAGAGAGAGAGAGAGAGAAAGAGCGAGAGAGAGAGAGGGAGATAAAGAGGCGACTGAAGAGCTGCGGCAGTCCAGTCACTGAGAGTAAAGTGCTTGGTATCCAAAAAAATAAAAAATAAAAGAAGAGGTGAAGTAATATTTTTCCGTCTCCTCCCGGATGATCTTTTTACTTGTAAACCTGACAGGAATATAACAGAAGAGGACATCTTTTTTTTCTGTCCTGGGATGACTATGGAACCTAATTTTGACTTCAACATCTAGAAGAAAACAAGAATAAAAACAAAGACTTAAAGGAAAGGAAAGATGGAATAAAAGCATGGGTGATTTCCCAAAGAAGAACAATCACTAAAAAGTATCCAAATATTTAATCTTAACTATATTTGCATTGCTGTTTATCCCAACAGAGGTTAAAAACAACAAAAACTGGAAGACAAACAGGATATGTATAAGGAGCAAAAGGGATGCAGGAATCCCACTTTGGAAAATGAAGGTAAAACGCAGGAATCTGCATTGAAAGAAAAAAGCTCATTTGTGATATTGACAGACTAGCAACCGAGTCAGAATCCCAAGGAACCAATTTTAAAATGGATGAATAAAAACATTCATTATTTCAAGGGAAAAGGAGAGGCAATTAAAAAGTTTAAAGTGAGGAAGGGAGGCCAAAAGACAACAAATAAAGAGGAAAGCAACAATAGAAAGTGATCTGAAAAAGCTCAAGGACAACAGAACAAACCAAGAACCAGGAGAAGCTGACTCCGACAATGAAACATTCTCTCCTCATCTTCGTCCTCCACTTGGCAGCGCCGACGTTGATGGCGAAGGGCGTGCCTCAGGTGCAGCTGGGGCGCTGGGTGCGCTCAGGCCTGCAGTCCCTGCAGTGGGACCAGCTGCACCACTGCCTCCGCGCCTCCTCTCACTCCGAAACAGAGTGCCGGCGACTCGCCCACTTGTCTCCCTCCGCCGTGGCAGTCTACGCCTCTGAACCGCGTACAGGTGAGTGATCAAAGGTCACAACTTTGATGGTGGGTGTTTGATAGCATCCTGATTCATTTTGGATTAATTTGAATGTATTCAGGGTTCTACAAAGTATATATTCTTTTTTGATCACCAATATGGCTGGTGACTCCCAAAAGTTACAAGTAGGGGCGGGCTGGCCTCTGGGGAAGGCAGGGTTTACCATTGTGGGCCGCGGCCCGTCCTGCTGATCCGGTGGACCCACGGGTTGCTCGGGGCCACCACGAAAAAAAAGAAATCAGAAACAAGTGTCAGGCTACAGCTAACAAATCCGTTGGCCACTAAAAATAGGAATAGGACACACCCCCCTCAGATATATGAGGACCACAATCCGTTTCCTCAATTGTGGCCAAATATGACAAAAATCTCCGGTAAAACACAGGATATTGAGTCTACAATTATCAGTGCGTTAGGCACACAAGATTGTTGCAATTTCTGTGATACATTAAAAGAAAAACTTTAATGAATTCTAATTTTATGCCGATTAAAACTAATATTGTCAGTTGCAAGAAGAGCTGGCTACAATTGGACTCATCTTCTACAGCTACATGGCATATTGTTTTTGTGGTCACAGTTGAGACAGCTTAGTGAGAGGTGTGTGCAGCTCCCGGTATGTCCGTACTATCAACAGTGCTCTAAGTGGGAAAAGAAAAGTAAGTGTTGGTGCTCCACTTATTTGACTGTTTCAATGTGAGTTAGGCGGTGGGTAACAGCAGATCATGAGGTGAATTAATTCATTAATATATAAAAGATAATTGATCAAATATGTCAAATACATGAATAAATCACTTAATTAATGCCTTGTGCCTTTTTGTTCTGTGCAATTATTGTTGAGATCGATGGCAACAAATGAATTAGAAGTGCTAACATGTACTGTTAACTTGCTGCTAACAATTGACGTGTCACCTTGTGTCATCGTCATTAGACGCAGTCTGGGTTCTCTTTTCAATTTTTTGGAGTCACGGCAACGTTTCAATGGGTTGGACTGTTTTCAACCAATGACTGTAAAAATAACTTGATTCAAAATTTCCACTCACTCTAAGACAGTGGTTCTGCGGGAAATTTAGTTCGCTCAGTCGTCAACGAGTGACTGTCGTGATAGGACGACGTCTGATTTTTTTAAAAGAACTTTTTTAAAGACATGCTAACTATGTCAAGCCAAAAAAAGAAAACAAAAAAAAAAAAGCGGTCCGACGCATATTTACAAATTGATTCACATGCATCACGGAAAGTGATGGGAGTCAGTGTCCTATCTGCATGATTTCTCATGCCAAGTTGAGCAACTCAAAACTGAAGGACTTCTTGAATTATATTTTTATGTTTCGAAGGGTTCGGTGCATATGAAGTAGTTGGCTTCGGTACCTCTAACAAGGTTAAAAACCACTGCTCAAAGATGTTTATATTCTTCTGTCTTCTCCTTTTTGTCTATATTTTCTGCCACACACTCGACTTGCGAGACCGCCTCGCCAGGGACAGGTGAATGACATGTATCAGTGCGCACTGAGAAAAAGAAAGTAGAGAGAAGTAGATCAAGAGATGGTGCTGTGGGGGCTCATGCGAAGACCCGTTGCACTGACAAAAGTCAATGTAGGCTCGAGGCTAAAACCACTTCAAGCACTCACCAGAAAGCGAACATAGTACGAATTAAGTAGATGAGTTCTGGCTTTTCGGCTAACCTTATCACCACATTCATACAGTTGTAATTTTATGGATTTTTTTTTTACAAGGCTTGTAATTATTATTCATGTTTTATTTACATACGTACGGTAAATACAAACATACATACACTTTTGTTTTGGGTAGCCAGCAACATTTAGGCAGCAAACACGGCACCGCCTGTGAGAGCTTCAAAACATATTCATTCCGCTTCCAGTGTACTATTTAGTGGACTGATGCCAACTTTACGATTGCTACAAAGCAACAGGTGATGCTTTCCCATCATGCTTTGTTGCATTTACAAGTAACACTTGTGATTGTGTTGCGTCTCTTCGATGTGTTATTGTGTACCAATAGGGTGTAACGTAGTAACAGTGGTGTTGTTTCGACTCATTTATTACTTATTGTAACTTTTGATACGAATAACAAAGGTAATGCTTTCTAAAATATCATATCGTGAATGTGTTAGTAGTACAGTTGTTTTAAAAGGTGCAAATGGCCTTTATTTTCAGATTTCAAAATGGATCTACGGGCTTGACTCTCACCAAAGCAACACAAACAGCTGCCCGTCCAACCGGGAAATTGCCCAGTGGTCCAGATGACCCGCTCTGGGCCTGTTAGTGACTGCAACAATACTTGCAATGTCAACATACAAGCTGTCAATTTTCATGAATTGGGACATTTTTATCATTGCCATTTCAGTGATTCAGTGTCATTCAAATACACATTTCCGTTGAAGTGACTTATTTTTTTAAAATGTGACTGGATTGGAACATCTCTCATATGTAAACAATATCACAGACAATTGGCAGATCGACTCTGCACAAAAAAAAATAGCATCGAAACTGAATGGATGGATGAACGTGAATGATTTAATAATAATAATAATAATAATAATACATTTTATTTATAAGCGCCTTTCAAGACACCCACGGATACTTTACAATCAGGAACAAAAACAATAAAACACAAAACGAGTTGAGCAGCGGCAGCCAGACGGGCCAGCGTTCACTCAACCCCGAAAGTCGGAAGAAACCAGGGGGAGGGGGAGAAAAAAAACACGCTCGAACTATCCTCATTTTGAGGATAGTTTGAGTTAGGCAAAAAAACCCCTGCACAAGCATATGACAATTACAACAGGTCACAAGACATGAACAATGAAGGCGGTGATACAAGGGAGTGTATGCGCGTGTGATCGTCTGGTTGTGTGTGTGACAGGCCTAGCTGCTTCATCAAGGTCATCTCATGGAGACGGTCCTGGTTTATCAGACTATGGCAGAGAAGGAGGGCACGATGGTAGCAATGTCACCCGGATTTATTTTGTATGTTGTGACCCAGGTGTCTCCGACAAAGTGCTGGCCATTCTCCCAGACTCTTACTCGTCCAGTGGGTTGATCAGCTCCAAATTTCGGAGCGCTTTCGGCATCGGCCGATTGACAAATGGGAGGGAGAGCCGACATAGGTACCAAGCGCCTTTTCTCGCCTCCGTGAGCCATGACGCGGTGCTGGTGCTGGACCCGAATCCCAGCGAGAACTTTGGTCACCCAGTTGCCCTCTTCTACGTGGACTTCAATGTGACAAAGAAGAGATGTTCCCACCTGGACGGCATTTATCTGGGTGAGTCTGGTTGATTGGGTTTCAGATGCATCCGGTTTGTAATCATTCAGTAAAGCACAGACCTCCACCAAAGCCAGAACTTTCACAGATACCCAAAGGTTTAATGTATTAGCAAAAATGAAAATCTCGCTCATCACCTTCTGCTTCGAAGCCTCGTCTGACTCACACCCTTCCACAAATGTATTTTCATGTTCTTTTTCTTTTTGTACCCCGGCAAAGAGTCAAGGAATGTCAAAGAGGATCTGTGTAAAAATATAGAATTTACTGTGACATAAAACATGCTAGGGGGCGTTCAGTACAATATATGTGTTGCAATGTCTTTACGTATGAGAGGGCTTCATTCATCACAGAAACTCCTACGAAATGCAGCAACTTTCTTCTCCAACATGTTTGTCAGGTTTGTTCAAAGCGTGAACAGTTTTATTCTATTTTTGTGTGTGTTTGATGATACAGAGGAACGTTCATTTATACATTTGGTTGGATTTAAATTTCAAATGAGATTGGTCAAAGAATTACAGAAAACAGAATGAGACTTTTTTCAATGACAGGTGCACAACGCTGAGCATCCCGGTGGGCGGAGCTGTTCCACCAACCAGCGAACCAAACTATTTGGTGACACAAAGCAGACTGCACTCAGTGTAAAAATGGGCCCATCTTCATTTTCGAGTCGGGGCAATACTTGTTTCGCATGTTTATTTGGGAGACCGTGCTACGCCTCGATAGGCAATCTTGCATATTCGATCATATGCCCCTGGCGCATCTGACAATTTATTGACCAAAAGTAGATGAGCTTTTGGACTAGTTAAAAATAGGTATAAGGAATGGTGCAATTTGTGCAATGTGATTTTAGTGGATTTAAACAAGGTTCAGACAGACAGATTCCGAGTTCCGCAGACTTGTGGTGCATGTCATCATATTTCATTCATTCATTATGACAATAGCATAGATCCCTTAGAATGTTTGAAGAAATAATTTCATTGAATGAATTAGTCTCATCTTGAAAATATTTTAATCAGCATCATCTGCTAGGGGAGATCTTGCAGTTTACTTTCCATCTCACAATGCCGCATAATGCCGCAAACACCCTCTTCCACCTGCGCGAGTTGAGGAAAATACCAAAAGAAAGAAAATTCTACCCATGCATACATCGAACCTGTGCTGTGCGCTAGACTTGCGCTGAGCACGGAAATAGGGCCTAATGTGTTCAACTTTTGAGGTTTCACTGTAAAGTACGTCAAAATGTATTAAAACATATGAATAAAAGAAAGAACAGGACCATTAGAACATCATACTTCTACTTTGAGCAAAAGTGTCAGTATTACACTTTCTGCTGCAATGGTGTAGTTTGTTGATTAAGTTGGTCCACGCATTGATGGCATAAAGTCATGTGAATGTTAGGTTGTGGAAATAGTTGCAGTAGTTGTGGTTTTCCAAACGTGGCCAAGCCTGCGAGTTTATTTTATTTAGTGTGTTTGAGTGAAGAATTCTGTCTTGAACTGAAGCAGAAGAGACAGTGAAAATCGGGGATGTTTGAAAGCACCCTTTTAAAGCTCATCGTTTGTTGCAAGACATCACAAATGCAGCTTTAAACAGGTTTTAATTTCGCATGATTACAGTTGTTATAGTTTGCGGCGGTGTACCATACTGTTTCACCTTGTACAGCGAAAGGTAAACCAGTTGTTAGCAAGTATTATTATAAGCATCATCACTGTCAAAGTTTTTTTTTCTGAGAAATGTCAAAGCACTGATTAGATTCTGCAAGTGAACATCAGCAGCATTCTGGTCCATTTGAGGCATGCAGTTGAAAAGTTGCTGATGGGATGACGGCTTGCAAACTTGTGCTTTTTGGTGGTTTGAAAAACAACACATCACAGCAAAAGAGAGATAGGTAAAAGGCCATCAGGGACAGCGAACAAAGTGCTTCAAAGCATAAAATAGTCTTGAGGGGACAGGATGTGAACATCCGATCCCCACAATCCCAGTAAAAGAAAGTGGTAAAGTGCAAATTGCTGACCCCCCACTGTGAAAAGGGTTGCAACCAGATGTTAAGGTTGCCTGTGTGCCTCACGAAGACGCATCAGTCAATTATTTATGCACACACACAAAATGTTATGCCCCCTGCTGGGTTCTAAGGATAGATTTTGGATTGCATATTTTTAAGATGAATTCTATTTAAACCAAAAAGTCTTTGAGGCAAGCAAAACCAAAAAAAACAGCTTCCCTACTTGCCGCCTTTGAAACATTTGTGTTCAGAGCAATGTCCGTTTGTAGTCTCGAGAGAACCGACTACATACACATATTGATGAATCCACAGCCATTGACCAAAACAATTTGCTTATTGAGATGGTTCTATGGTTCAGATATGTCGATCGGTTGTGTGGGTGTTCACAACCGCTCTTCAACTGATGGAAATGGTGGTCAAGGAAATTAGATAAGTGTATGAATGGAAGGATGAACCCAAAATACACCTTTAGTCACCAATTGGAATGCATGGGGTGGCATGTCAAGCAATGTCAGCTCCTGAGTGCAGATTGGGCTGAATAAAGAAGAAATGATGGATCACGCTCGACTTCCAACAAGAACCCGCGTGACCTTGACGGGAAAGGTCCTTCGTTGGATACAATCTTTCAAAAGCAACTCTTCTCACATCCATCCATTTTTAAAACCGCTTTATCGTCACAAGGGTCGCGGTGGGTGCTGGAGCCGATCCCAGCTGTCTCCGGGCAGTAGGCGAGTGACACCCTGAACCGGTTGCCAGCCAATCCCAGGGCACACAGAGACGGAACAACCATCCAAGCCGAGGGACAATTTCAAGTGTTCAATCAGCATGCATGTATGTTTTTGGAATGCGTGAGGAAACCAGAGTACCCGGAGAAAGCCCATGCAGGCACGGGGGATAAACATGCAAACATGCACACAGGAAGGCCGGATCTGGAATCAAACCCACGACCTCTGCACTGTGAGGTCCACTGGGCCACCTCTGTGAAATATGTGAACAACACATTTAATTTGGACCACCGGGCCGCCCACTCTTCTCACATCCCATTATTAATGTAAATGAGAAATTCTGGATGGCAATTCAGTGCTCTACATCTGCATCTTCAGGTGAGGAGTGCTTGACTCAGGCCTTGAAAGGTCGCTGTCAGAACCAGCTGAAGCGTTGGCAGGCCGGGCCCGAAAGGCTTATGGAACATGGGCATAGCTGGCTCATGGGAGGAGCTCCACGCAGAGGTACCTTTAGCAGTCAGGTCAGTGGACGGCTCTGTGAGGTCCACTTTCTTCCCTTGGTGGTTGGAGTCGGAGACAGCAACCGGACCCAGAGACTCAGATGTGTAGGTAAGTTTCAAAGCTGCTGAGCCCGATGTGAGGACATGTTGATGTGTCACGCTGTAGATATCTCACATGTTTGCTTTCGACAGATCACACCGAATTTTCCAGGTGTCCTCAATTGGTGCCCATGGGGTCCCCCAGTTTGCCCGTTTCGAGTTGCGAGCTGAATAAAAACACGAGACGCTGTCACCAGCAGCCACTGGCCACGCACCTCTCCTGCCGCCTTTACCAGACATGCGACCATGCTGTGCTTATCTCTGGTATGATGCAAACCAACCTAAACACTGGTGGCAAATCTGATTTTTCGCCTCACTGACCAACGGTTGCCGGAAGCATGATTCTTTACCAGTTTTTTTTTGTTTGCGTCAGGCGGCTGGCGGCAGCAGATGACATTTCAGCGACATGTGCAGAATCTTCAGAGGTTCTACAGAATGCTGCGTATCAATGGTTTTCACAAAGACCATATCAAGACCTTCTTTGCCAGCAGTGGACACAATCCAGGTAGGACTCCCAACGGATATTCTGCCATTCTAAACTGGACGTTGTAGGTAACTTCTTTGTCCGTGTTCTTTCACTGCAGAGGAGCTGGAGGGTGCCTACTCAGCCACGGAGAAGGCGGTGATCCGTAACCATGTGTCATATGTCTGCAGGAAACAACACTGCGCCGACTCACTGGTGCTCTACCTGAACTCGCCCACGCGCAACGATGGGACCATGCTCCTGTGGGACGCCAACCTCAATGGCATCGTAAGATAGGGGGAAACACATAGCCAGATACCGTTGTCGATCAGATTGAGGCTGAGCACTGAGCAACTCCAGTGAAGACTTTCAGGGAATTGTTTCTCCTTTCAGGCTGATCTGAAGGAGCGCTACTCAGTCAATGAACTCTTGACTGACCTGGCCGGCTGTCGGGCAACTCGTGTTTTGTTGTTCGTGGATCAGAGCTACAGTGGCGTTCTGTCCAAAAGGCTGAGAGGCTCTCAGAAACATCTCAATGTAGTTCTAATCCCAAACCAGAAATTGTTGACTCAAAACTACCAGAACCAGCGGGTGAGCATGAGCTGGGAGGACAGCAGCTGGGCACATATTGGTCCGTCAACATGCTTGCTGGACTACCTGGAGAAGGTATTTTATTGCCACAAGGTAGACACCTCTCAACAAATTGAAATTCAGTCAACGAAAGCTTGTTTGGAATATTTTTCTTTCCGTGTATAGAATCAATTTTTTTTCTGTTTTATAAGTGAAATAAAATCTATGATGAGACAGTAACAACCTTGACTTAAAAGATCAAAGAGCTCATTTACTACTGCTCTTGCCGCTACGACTACTACCTTGATTTCTTTCTTTCTTTTTCTTTTTACTCAACATAATATTCTTTGATCTATTCATCTCTACGACTAATTTATTTGGCTTGATTACAGAATCTCTGAGCATTCCTGCACTATACAATGTCACAGAAATTTTAAACAATATCAAGCACCTCCACCCCAATGTCGCCTTTTCCTAATAAAAATTGTAACAACTTTATTGCAGAGTGCGGGTGATTCCCACCTGTTGGACCAGTGGGCCGGCCTCTTGAACATCACCCTGGCAGGAGCTCCGTGCAACGCCACACCTCCGCTAACGGACAGCGAGATGAGGCGATGGTACCAGGGATGCCAGAACCTGCCGACCGCACTTTGGCACAGGAAGTACCAAAGCAGCAACTAAAAGAGGGAGACACAAAATGACTGACCAGACAGGCGGCGAGAGAGGAAAACACCTCACTTCCACAATACATGTTAGAGTTAATCACATGCATGTGTAGATGGACAGTAAAAGCAATGTGTGTGTGTGTGTGTTTAGTGTGTCTTTGCGTGCGGGGATGTATGTATGTGTGTTTTCTGCCCTGACGCTGAACTCGGACTGCAACCATGGTGATGACAGCACATCCCAAGGGGGCGTCCTGAACCTGAACGCCATTTGTGTGTGGAGGTTCATTAAAAGGACAGCACTTGTGTCAGAGCTTGCGTGTGTGTGTGTGTGTGTGTTCAACATTTCACAACTGATCATCACTCCTATTTTAGTCTGCATCAGTTTTTTTTCTTCCATTTCTTTGCTTCTTGTTTTCGTCCATCACTCACCCCTCACCCATGACCTCATCAACTGACCCTTTTATCGCACACTCACCTTAACTTAATCATGCACATTATTCCTATAATTTTCCAAATTATTTGAAAACTTCAATTTTCAAAACATTTACATCCACTATTTGAATCTAGCGTGTCACATATCAGGCAAATATCTTGTTGTCACTTTGACACAAACGATGGGAGGCTTTTATTCAAAATGAAATAAAAAACAGAATTATCAAATGAAAACCAATTACATAAACAGAGAACAATTCCATACCTTTACTCCTGTGCGTGGCTAGCGCACGATTTGATTGCGTAATAGGTCCAGACCATTTTAACAGAGGTATCGAAAATGAATGGACAAGTGAATTGATTACCGTTATTTGACAATGAATGTTAAGGGGGAATAAGAAGCAGCACAGTGAACAAGCGGTGAGCATGTCTGCCTCATATCTGAGGGTTCAAATCAGGATTGTACCCAGGTACTGTGCTGTTCTCCGAACATTCCCCAGCGACATGCAAGCTTGGTTAATTAAAGACTCCCAAATCGTCCAAGAGTCTGATCGTCAAGGCTCATTTGTCTTGGTCTTTTCCTTCTAAATGGCTTGCTGGGGACCAGTCCGGGGTGTACTCAAAGTCAGTTCCGAAAGCACACAGCTCACTGGAGAGGCGAGTGGAATAAAGATTGTCGTTTCAGACACTGATTCCACATAGCATGAGATCACTTTGACTATCCATGGGGAACTCATGTTTAGTAGGAGTTGGATTTCACTCTTTCACTTTCGTCATACCTCTGAGAGACCTTTGTAATAGACCAGCGCGTCTATAAAACTATTCTGTGGCGTTTGCTCCGTTGAGTGTGTGAGAGAAGTAAGAGTTCTGCCCTGAGCATCCTACACTTCCCGAACGAGACAAACATTACCTTGATGGACTAAACTCCCTCTTCAAATGACTCCATGTGATTTTTTTTTTCACTTTTCGCCCCTGGGCATTACGTTTTGACATAAAGATGTCTGTGATGAATCCTTTCAGGAGTGCATGAATTCTTGGCAAAAAAAAGTGATTTTACTTCAGGGGAAGAAAACAGAGTTCAGTTGAAATATATTTTTTGTGACACCAGTCCTGGAGCTTTTTTGTCATGACCCGTCAGCAGTTACTTCCTGTTTGTATTCTACTGTCGAAAAAGAAGCCACCTTTCTAGGGAAGGCATTTATTTTCAGTTGATGAAGCATGCTGAGAATGTTTGGGGAATGGGGTCCAGTGGGACTGCCACTATGAGAGGAAGTTTATTGTTCTCGATTTCTAGCCTCCAATTGGCTGGCCACGAGTACAGGGTGCACTCCATCCCTTGGTAAAAAAAAAATCAGATGGGATGATGGGCTCCACCCTGTGATTAAAATATAAAATGTAAATAAATGGAAGTATGAATTTATCCAGAGGAAAAAAGTAGAAAAAATAAGTTCCCTCTGGTTTTATCAATTTTTTTTTTCAATCAGAAAAAAAACAACAGTGAGAAGACAAAAATAAAATCTAATTCGAGGTATCTTGCATCCCAGATTTTAAAACATGGAGGAGTTTTTCCGTGTACCGACTAAAAGAGGAAGTGTGAGGGGATGCGAAGGACATGGAAGGAGAAGCTGAGATTGGCCTGCAATGATCATGATTAAGATATGAAGCACTGCGACTGCCCTCGCTTCTACACCGGCTGGCCATGGCTTTTTAATAAGGGCGCTGCTCCTGTGTGTGTTGGTGTGCGTGTGTGCGTGTGTGTGAATGACAAATCACTCGTGAACACACTCTGGAAAGAACTCATTACTGACAATGTGTTGTCTAATCGTTTTTGTCGTGTACCTGATCTGACCTCCTGACGTGTCTTTTCAACCCTCAACAAACAACATCCACTACCTATACAAAAGTGATGTGACACATTCCGCCTTACGAGAAATGGAAAGAAAAAAAATCCTTACATAATTGTCCTTTGGGAAGACTTGTGGCGTGTATGAGATATTTTTTTTTCGTCCCAATGTCTGACGGCCAAGCGTGTCTTGACCTTGCCCTGTGCACTGGGAATGGGAATCCCTACTAGCATATTTAACCGATTAAGAGGCATGCCTCTGCTTTGCGTTGATGTTTGTTTACATAACGTTTAAGATGGCCGCTTAGGAAAACGTTCCCAAATGTGTGGATTGACAGACCGGACCATCCACCAAGATTGTGCCCAAAAAGTTACTGTGTATTCAATTCACAAGTTTGTGTACAGATAATAAAATGACAATTAAGCAGAAATGTTTCTAGTGGCATGCAGTATTTCACAGAATGTAGTCAATAAAGATCTGATAGAAACCGATCCTGTATGTCTGTGCTCCACTTGTTCACTGTCCATTCTTTTCATCATCTCCTTTACGCATGTAACTTAATGGAATGACCTCATGAACGTTCATGGTCGTTTCTGATTGGTCGTTCACACTCCAGTTTTGACTCGTACATACACCATGAACCCTGATTTTTAGCTCCTTAATAATTTCTTCAGTCAAATCGCTTTGATCTGGCCACTGCCATCTGATTGCTTCAGTCAGGCACTCATGATTGGATGCTCAAGTTTATTGGGAACAGTAACAGTTTGTGGGTTCTTCAACTGGTCACAATTCCAACGTGGCTGCTCCAACAGTACTGATTGGTCGCTGTTGTTTGTTGGCTCTCATTTTTTACTTTTTTTTTTGGTCACTTCTTGGTAACTGCTGATCCTATTTGAGCACTCCTGATCTCTTTCTTGTTTGGGGACTCTCTTTTAGCTGCAGTTTGTTGATGCAAGTACTGCCAACATGTCGCTGTTGACTTGTCGATCCGATTTAGTCACAACAATTTGGTCACTCCTATTTAGTCATAGCGGATTGACTGCTCTTCTTTGGGCACTCTGAGCTGGATGCTCCTGACTGGGCAGCAGTTAATGAGTTGCTAACAAAAAAATAAAGCACAAATATATAAAATTTTGGAGCACAACAGGAGTAGTGTAAGAAAGTTCAGTTGTCATTAGGAAAAGGCGAACAAATTGTGCATCAAAACTGGTAAAAAAAAAAAAAAAGATAATAAACTTGGAGTACTAAGAGGTTCTGGCATGGATATCCCATTAGAAATGGACCACTGGTCCATTGCCATGCGTATGGTTAATACCCCCCCCAAAAAAAGGTGACGTGTTACGGGCCTCGTGTTTTTCTGGGGAGGTCCCTTTGAGATAATGTTCTCACAGCAACGCGCCATCTGTCTCTGTCAAAGCCACCCTCAGGCCACTCTTATAGTTTTACTCCAAACACTAACCTTTGACACAAGCACTCACGGCCCATCCACGATGTTATTACCAAAACACGACCAAGTAACACAACCAGCTCAGCGAATAATAAGTGGCTTGACTCTGACACAACAGTACCAAATATAGCCAGTCTAATTAACGCACAATCTAGAAAGCAGAGCGATTGCCTAGCTCCGAAAAGATCCGTGAACCTGCAGAACGATGCTTGTGATTAGATTGGTGTTGGCTCTATCAACATCAGTTTTAAACTGTTGAAAATATTTAGGGTTAGGTATGATTACTTTGTTTCTTCAAATCCTTTCATTCCTCTCCTACAACGGTGGGCAATTAATTCTGCAAAATCTTGTGCACCAACTATCAACTTATTGGCCATCCGGGTCATGGCAGCGGCTGGATAGCTCAGTTGGTAAGGCATCGGTTTGGCATACGGGAGACGGTGGTTCAAATCCCGCTTGGGGCAAAAAAAATGAAAACAAAACATAACAACATCCAGTGTGGATCCTTGGGCAAAATCCTAATGCCTACCTCATACAATGAGAGACAATAAAACGAATGACATGCCGGCTCAGACGTCGCTCGGCCAAACAAGGTCTGTGTCAGGCACCTTGATGAAAAATGGGCTACTGGAACATGGCTCTGTTGGAATGCTACTCAAGCAACCCTAGTCATACATGCAGAGAATGTGGGCTAAAGGGTTACTTCGAAACCCACAGTCACGGTTAACCACGAAACAACTAGTAGCTCAGTGTTCCAACATCCACAAACGGCAATTGCTGTCACAACTTGAGATTGATGAGGGACAACACAGGTTCCGTGGTGAAGGGCCCCAGGCTGCCAGATCAGAGGAGGAGGTCATACAAGAGATTGGGAGGCAAGCCCCAATGAATGCAGATGATGAGATTCGGGGGCCAGCCCCAATGAATGAAATATTGAGCGAGGCAGCAACTGACCTGAAAGCTAAGATCATGGCGAGAATGAAAGCTGGGCAACCTAGAAACCGATTACAATGGCTATGTGAAGTACCATCTGAAAGTCTCATAGAGACTGAGGGCGATCCCTACCGTAACGATCACAGAAACCAATGAGCTGATATACGCTTCAGCATCAGTGATCCTGGAGACTCTGGGCTATAAGAGCAACCATGGAAGCCATGAGATACGTTACCCACCATGGAAAAGACGGTTGGAGGCTAAGATCAAGGCGACTCGGAAAGATGTGAGTCAACTGACGGAGGTGTGATAAAAAGGCTGATACCCGAGAGGTAGATCCAGATGACCATACCTGAAGCACTCAAAACTGCCAAACAAAGGCTCCAAGCCTTGTCCAGTCGCCTAAAGCGGTACACGAAAGAGAATGAGGCCAGACAAATAAACAGGCTGTTCGCAACACAACCTGCGAAAGTGTACGCTCAGTGGCAGGGCCCTACCAGCGGACCCACCAAGACTGGAAACTGAAAGGCATAAGGGAGAAGGAGGTTGCACATAACAGCAGTGCACAATGGCTGGTGATCCTGAGAGAGTTACCATAACAGTGGCAGACATACAGGAAAGAGTCTCAGATATGAAGAACTGGACAAAACCAGGCCCGGACATGGTCCACACCTACTGACACCTACTGGCTAAAGAAACTCACATGAGCGCCTGGGAGCACAAATGAACCAGCTGCTGTGGGATGGGACTCACTCAGGATGGCTAACCGAAGGGCGAACGATCCTGATCATGAAGGATCCCTCAAAGGTTGCAGTCACATCCAACTATCGCCCAATAACCTGTCTCTCCACAACATGGAAGCTCATGTCAGGCATAATTGCGGCAAAGATAAGTGGACACATGTATCAATACATGAGCGAAGCACAGAAGGGCATTGGTAGAGATACCAGAGGAGCCAAACATCAGCTCCTGGTTGACAGAACAGTCGCACAAGACTGCAGGTCCCGACGTACCAACCTGTGCACATCCTGGATTGATTACAAGAAAGCCTATGACTCGATGCCACATACACGGATCACTGAATGCTTGGAGTTGTATGAGGTGAACAGGACCCTAAGAGCCTTCGTTGCGAACTCGATGAGGATGTGGAAAACCACACATGAAGCCAATGGAAAGCCACTTACCCAAGTGTCCATCAAATGTGGCATATACCAAGGTGATGCACTCTCCCCACTGCTGTTCTGCACTGAACTGCACTGAACCCCCTAAGCCAAGTAATCACCAAGACAGGCTATGGATACCACCTCAGAAATCGAGCGACAATCAGTCACCTCCTCTACATGGATGACATAAAGCTGTATACTAAGAGCGAAAGGGACATAGACTCCTTGATCAACACAACCAGGATCTACAGCAGCGACATGGGGATGTCATTCGGGCTTGAGAAATGTAGTCGGATGGTGACTAAGAGAGGAAAGGTAGTCCGCACTGAAGGGGTCTCACTCCCTGAAGGAACAATAGCAGACATTGAGGACAGCTACAAGTACCTCGGTATACCACAAGCCAATGGCAACCTCGAACTGGCAACAAGGAAAGCAGCTATGGCCAAATCCCTCCAGCGAGTGAGGCAAGTCCTAAGAAGCCAGCTCAATGGCAAGAATAAGACCCGTGCAATAAACAGCTATGCCCTGCCAGTGATCAGATACCCTGCAGGAATAATAAGGTGGCCAAAGGAAGAGATTCAGACCACAGACATTAAGACCTGAAAGCTCCTAACCATGCATGAAGCGTTTCATCCAAAATCCAGCACCCTGAGACTGTACGCAAGCCGAAAGGAAGGAGGCCGGGGACTTGTGAGTGTGAGAGCCACTGTCCAGGATGAAACATCCAAGCTACATGAATACATCAAGGAGAAGGCTCCAACGGATGACGTACTCAGAGACTGTCTGAGACAATGGGGAACAGAGGATGAGGTGCTGGAAGAGGGACCATCATGGGAGGACAAACCCCTACACGGGCTGTACCACCGGACCATAACTGAAGTGGCTGAACTCAAGAAGTCCTATCAGTGGCTAGAGAGGGTTGACCTGAAGGACAGCACAGAGGCACTCATCCTGGCTGCTCAGGAGCAGGCCCTGAGCACCAGAGCCATGGAGGCCCAAATATACCACACCAGACAAGACCCAAGTTGTAGGTTGTGCAGAGGCACCTGAGACGATCCAACACATAACTGCAGGGTGTAAGATGCTGGCAGGGAAAGCCATAACCAGGTGACTGGCATAGTCTACCGAAACATCTGTGCGGAGTATGGACTGGAAACACCATGGTCAAAATGGGAAACACCTCCGAAGGTGGTGGAGAATGACAGAGCGAAGATCCTGTGGAACTTCCAGATCCAGACTGACAAGATATATATATATGTATATATGTATATATATATAGATAGATAGATAGATAGATAGATAGATAGATAGATAGATAGATAGATAGATAGATAGATAGATAGATAGATAGATAGATAGATAGATAGATAGATAGATAGATAGATAGATAGATAGATAGATAGATAGATAGATAGATAGATAGATAGAGAGAGAGAGAGACAGAGCGAGAGACACAGATATAGATACATACATGTAATAAGTATAATATTATTGAGAGTGTATGGTACAGAGATGATTCATTATACCCCAATATGTACAGTATATGAGGCTGTAGATTTGCATTTAGTACAAACAGGCCAAACATGATTGGTCCTCTTCCCCTCTAATTTTGCTCAAATTAGGAGCATCGCTGTTATTTTTGTACTCTGTATTTTAGAAAGATAGTTGTTAAAAGGCGTGTAAAAATATTACCGGTAATAAAATAAGTGATGAGACAAATAAATTAGCACCACTTCAGACACAAGTGGTAGTTCTAGCTCACTAGCTCGTTTGTATGAGCGTCCATACGTCAGAACATAAAATAAAAGCCACGTATATTTTACATTTTTCTTTGACTTCATGGTCACTGTGAGGTAGGAGTTTGAGACTCATACTTTCCCAGATCTGCTCTACTCAATGCCTGGTGTGTCAGCAAATTAAGACAAACACCTCCTTCATTTTATGATTAATATATTATCTTTCTGTATTTCATGTTGTGTTATCTCAGTTCATAAATGCTATTGTTCACTCACAGACGATAACTGGTAAGCCTATTTTTAAAGACATTTGCAAACCAAAACAGTAGCACCTAGTGTGCTTTGATTCTTGCTGCATATTTGATTTTACTTTCATTTGACACATATGAATACTATTCCTAATATTGTATATCTGTGCATAAATAAAGGCCGAGCCACTGATGAACCCATAATTACCCATCTGCGGCTGTGGTCCCAAATGATCACATGCATTTTCAATTCTGTGTTTTTTTTGAGGATGAAAGTATTTACCCTTTCATGCAACCTGTAACCTGATAACATGATAAGCTGCTGATAAAAGAGTGGGGGTAAAGAAGCACAGGCAAAGGCAAAGATGCTTTAAAAAAAAACAAACACCTTGCATAATGTAAAATGCTCATGCAGACTTGAAGCGACTTTACTATGAATTAATAAAAACACAAGTCTGCCACTGTCTGGGCCACCAGACGGGATGACGGAGAAAGAGAAGTTGAGAAATGGATGATGCCAAGAATTAACAAGAGGGACCCCCCCCCCCCATTTTAAATATATATATATATTTGTACATATTTTCTCAGTGTGTTGACAGTGATCTTTCGCCGTGATTAACTGGATTTCGTTGTGGGCGGTCTTTGGAAAGGCCGCTGAGCTCAGCTTGAGGACGGGATGAACATTTACTTCCCGTCCATGTGCGATCATATGCTGGGGTGTGGCCGTGGCGGCCGGTGTATTCTGACGCCGCAGGTGAAATGGGCTTTTTCTTATTTTTACATCACAGGTCAATAGAAAGATGAATGGTTTTCACACAGACACACACACACCCTACTTGTCGACTGGGACTAATCAGTCACACACAGAGGACCTAATTATGTTTTCCAGGAATATTAATGTATTTAATTTACACAGATGCATACCAATACTGGGCGGCCCGGTAGTCCAGTGGTTAGCACGTCGGCTTCACAGTGCAGAGGTACCGGGTTCGATTCCAGCTCCGGCCTCCCTGTGTGGAGTTTGCATGTTCTCCCCGGGCCTGCGTGGGTTTTCTCCGGGTGCTCTGGTTTCCTCCCACATTCCAAAAACATGCGTGGCAGGCTGATTGAACACTCTGAGGATCAAGCGGCTCGGAAGATGAATGAATGAATGAATGAATACCAATACTAGTATGAGAACCTATACCAGTATGTAAACATTCTACAGCCCTATTCTGTATGATGACTTTAATTTAACTTACTGTATAAGAGGCCTGATCAGGGTGAATTGATCAAACTTGGTGGTGAAATTACTGATTATTTACATCAACTTTACATGGTCACAAATTAGACACAACAAAGAACTTTGGTGTGGCGCCTGCTCATGAGAAAGGAAGTCTTCCTGCTCATCTCTGATTTCAAAGGACTGTACGCCTCAGCAGTTAAGGTGGCTCTTTGCTTGTGTGTGTGTGTGTGTGTGTGTGTGTGTGTGTGTGTGTGTGTGTGTGTGTGTGTGTGTGTGTGTGTGTGTTTGAGCCTCTGGGTCTGAAAAAGACACCAACAGATTTTAGGGTACACATGCAAAAACAAACACACAAAGATGGCTTTTGATCAATCGGCAAGCGGAGTCGGTCAAGCGTGTTGCTCCGTCTCTCTCTGCCTTTGCATCTATATAATTTATATTACTGCAATCTCACATAGTTGCATTTCTTGGGGTTCTGCAAAAAATGCTCATTATACATCTACAACAGTAATCTGGGCTAAATTAATAACATTCATAGATGTAATCTTCGGTGTCAATGCTGATTTTGTTGCTTTGACTGAGTTTTGGGGCTTGTCACTTCACTTCATTGGGTAACACATGTCTTGGCCATAAGAATAAAAAATGTTTTCAGGTTTGAGAGATCTTGAAAACAACCACATACTGTATGTTAAATGTGGACTGTATGGGGTGTCTGGATTATTGTCTGTTAGTATAGCTACTATACTAACAGACAATAATGTGCTATACTATAGCACACCTTGGAGGGCAAATGAGAGAAATCGGATTTCAAAATCCTCACTTTTGATTGACACAAAATGAACACTAGCTTTAAATTTGTGATTGTAGTATAGGTGGTGGTGTCCAACTGCACTGAATTCCACAGAGAGCAGTTTCTAATATTTTGCACCAAACTATTAGAAACAACATGGAGAGCTGTGTTTGACTTACACATTATTCCACTACTCGGCTGAATTAGAGCCATGGCGAACAATTGAAATCCTCTTCACGTGAACCTTTTAAAAAAAAAAATTCAGATATAATCAATCCATCCATCCATCCATCCATTTTCTGATTTGCTTATCCTCATAAGGGTCACGGGGGGTGCTGGAGCCTATCCCAGCTGTCTTCGAGCAGTAGGCGGGGGACACCCTCAACCGTTTGCCAGCCAATCGCAGGGCATACAGAGATGAACAACCATCCATGGTCACACTCACACCTAGGGACAATTTTGAGTGTTCAATCAGCTTGCCGTGCATGTTTTTGGAATCTGGGAGGAAAGCGGAGTACCCGGAGAAAACCCACGTAGGCCCGGGGAGGCCGGAGCTGGAATTGAACCCAGTACCTCTGCACTGTGAGGTCGACGCGCTTAGCACTTGACCACTGGGCCGCCACAATAATTATCTAAATGAAAATAAATGACCAATGTATCAGTCTGTATGGAATGAATGTCTGCATTGCACTCAGCAATACTATTCACCTTTTGAATAGTAGTGCTGAAATAAATCAGCTGCTTGATGATCTTCAAATTTGTTGACGAGCATCTGTATATGAGAAAATAGTGCGTCTCATTCAAAGAGGGAGTCAGTTGCCGCTCTGCTTGCACGACACGGATGCTATCTTTGGATGGCCAAACTCAATATTTCATAGAAAACCTGGGTCACAGGTAGAAATATGTCTCCCCCACAGAGACTGCAGAAGCCTGCTGCTCTTCGCGCCATCCATTCATGTTATGTTGATGGGTATTTTTTATTTACGTTTTTTTCTTTTCTTGTACTATGCTAAAATTTGAGATCCATGTGTCCACCAAGGGTAAATGAAAACATGAAAACACATTTACAGGCTGTCCCAAAACATAAGACAATGCTATGATATCTAACAGGAGGGTTTATTTTGCAATAAGAATAATGGAGTGTGGGCTTATTGTGAAAGGGCTCTATAAAATATAAAGTTGACAAAATTATGTCGGCTATACTGTATTTCCTCAAATCGTGGCTCTTGAGCGAATGAACTCTTTCTTGCACCCAGTAACCTAATAACACGATAAGCTGTCCACTCTAGTAACCGCTGTCCCTGATATGGTTAATGCAACATATCAGTGAGTTGCTGAAGGCTTTGTCAACAAAAGCCTCAAATCAATTAAATGTCTCTCTTACTACATCAGAAAAAAAAACCATTAACATTTTTTTGATTATGAATAATTGTGTTTTTATTTTATTACACCGTAGCTCAGTCTACAAATATTTACAAGCATAGATGTATGAACTGTAATGACACAGTAATGTTTTAACCCACTTGTGTCAAAGTCAAGGCCTGGGGGCCCAGATTTGATCCGCCACATCATTTTATGTGGCCCTCAAAAGCAAATCAAGCATGTCAAGTTCTATGATGCTTGCTAAAGTCCCAACCAAAATTTCAAATTGTCATATGTAATCCACAATAACAGTCATTATTCTTGACTTTTGATTTTAAAACTAGTTATCCATCCATTTGTTGTGCGCTGTGTAATATGTGGAGGTGGTTAAACATTTATAATGGTTTCCCAAAATTCATAACGGCCCTCCAAGTCAAACCGTAACTACAATGTGGCCCGCGACAAAAATGAGTTTGACACCCCTGTTTTAACCCTTTAAGGGACGGCGGTTACTACAGTGGACAGCTTATCATGTTATCAGCATTCAGGGTGCATGAAATGTATCTTTGCAAAAACTCAAAAAGCATCATAACATAACACTGTTTGAACTTTAACTCTTGACATCCCAAGAAAACTAAAGGGACATTTGATTTGATGATGTGATGGCACCATGAAAAATTATCCTGTATGTCCACATGCTCAAAATGTGATCTCTTTACAATGGATTTGGTTAATACTGGATTGATCCACCAAAGACTCTTCCTAACCGCTTGATCCTCACTAGGGTCGCGGGGGGTGCTGGAGCCTATCCCAGCTGTCTCCGGGCAGTAGGCGGGGGACACCCTGAATCGATTGCCAGCCAATTGTAGGGCACACAGAGACGAACACCCATCCACGCTCACATTCACACCTAGGGACAATTTAGAGTGTTCAATCAGCCTGCCATGCATATTTTTGGAATGTGGGAGGAAACCGGAGCACCCGGAGAAAACCCAGGCAGGCCCGGGGAGAACATGCAAACTCCACACAGGGAGGCCGGAGCTGGAATCGAACCCGGTACCTCTGCACTGTGAAGCCGACGTGCTAACCACTGGACTACCGGGCCGCCCCCACCAAAGACTATTTAATAATATTGAATAAAATTATCAAGGCACGACCGATGCAATTTCTCATTCGTTTTTGTTTTCAGTATTAGGATGATGACTGAATACTGTACACAGGCCTGCATATTATCAAGAGGCAGCTGTGAGGAACAGACAAAGTGTTCCCTCAATCCAATATCAGAAGTGGATGGAGCCTTGATCAAAAGACAAGAGTCCATCTGGTGCTGCCATTGAAGGCTTAGCCAGCAAACAAGCCTCATGAATGACATGATGTTATGATGACACCCCTTAATCCAAAGCATAGTCAACAAACATCCAATTTACTAATAAGATGCGATAGAATCAATCCTCAATGTGCAATATTTTCTGTGCCAATGCAGGGAATTATTAAAGATAAATAACTTTGAGCTCTGGCCTCCCTGTGTGGAGTTTGCATGTTCTCCCCGGGTCTGCGTGGGTTTTCTCCGGGTGCTCCGGTTTCCTCCCACATTCCAAAAACATGCATGGCAGGCTGATTGAACACTCTGAATTATCCCTCGGTGTTAATGTGAGCGCGGATGATTGTTCGTCTCTGTGTGCCCTCCGATTGGCTGACAACTGGTTCAGTGTGTCCCCCGCCTACTGCCCGAAGACAGCTGGGATAGGCGCCAGCACCCACCGCGACGCTTGGATGGATGAACTTTGAGTGGCTGGATTGAGAAATTGTCATTCATGAAGACATTTTACAATGATTACAATCCAATTCTTTCAACGAATTTTCATTTCTAAAAATCCAGAGCAGAGTTTGCATGTTCTCCCCCATGCATACATTCATATTCTAAAAACATGCAGGGTCGGTTAAGTGAACACTGTAAATTGTCCGTAGGTGTGAAATGTCAGTGTGAATGGTTGTTTGCCTGCATTGAAAAAAACAAAAACAACTCTTTCTTTGGATTTACTTAATTTGGACATGTACATGATTAAAATGTCAGACATCAATTGAATATGTTTGAGGAAAAGAGGAGAAAATTACTTCAGTTGACCACTTTTTAATCATGTGCAACCAAAAGTGAAGTACTTTTTTTAGTGTCTAAGTCAGTGGTCCCCAAACTTTTTCCTGTGAGGGCCACATAACTTTTCGCTTCTCTGATGGGGGTAGGGGGGGGGGGTCAGTTTGTAACAGCAAAAGTGTGACTGCAAGAGTACCGAGACGTAAAAATGTATTGTTTCCCAGAAACCCACACGAAATCAAATAACCTTTTTTGATACACTCGCGGTATTAAAGGTGTTTCTTCTCGGGACACAACACCTCTGCGACAGCATTCATGCATTTCTTGACAAACTCTCCCTACCGCTGCTTGCTATCAGTTGAGCAAACCGAAAGCTAGCCCGAACAGATGGCTGGTTCAGCTGAGCTTGGCGTACAAATGTATTTTGCTGAGCTAACGTTCCTCTTATTAGCTTTAACAGTTTGTCTGCTCTCATTTGCCCATGCAAAAAATCGTACTTGTTGTTGTGACGGTATTCATAGTGTCTCCGCAGATTGTATTCTTTGAATACCGCCACCGACAGATGAGACAGACAATCTTTTGGAAAAAAAAATATTTTCTCCATTTTGGGTTCCCTGTATTCTGAATATTTTTTTTTCTCTTAACTCACCTTTTCGCCATGATTACGTTCTCTTTGGGAGGGACGGGTTTAGTATTTTTTTTCTGGGGTTGCCAGATAACGGCACAGTACAGAAGGATGGAACAAATGTCACGTTATACTGTATGTGTTTATGAAATTGTTACTAGTTAATATTTAATCATGAAAATAGTTCATAACTAAGGAATATTTTATTGCAAAAGCCAATTTTTATGTTAAAATACAAATATACATAGATGAAAAATAAATCAAAAGACTCTCTGGTATTGTTCAGGGGGGCCAGACCAAATGTGGAGGCGGGCCGGATCCGTCCCGCGGGCCGTAGTTTGGTGACCACCGGTGTAAGTGCTGTGTGATCACACCCATGACCCTCACGAGGACAAGGGATTCGGGAATGAATGAATGAATGATCATTGTAACGGGCCTCTACCATATGATTAAAACCGGATGTCTTTGGGTTCTGCTTTTATAGACAATGCAACACAAGCGCATCCTGACTTGTGCAGTTGCAGTGTCTGGGGAATTTAACAGATCGCACTGCTCCATGTTGGACAATTTGGTGGCTGAAAGTAGATAACATTTTATGGCTGCTGGAAGCAGGTCTAAGTTGTGGCGCAGATTGTTTTATCGCCCTTTTGGTGAATGTGATCCCAACAAATTCTGTGCATCAGACACATATGTGGGGGATGCAATCGCATTTTAATCATAGATATAACAATGGCGTGTATTAAACTCATCCTACCTCAATGTAGAACTCAATTAATTGAATTCATTATTATATTATCATCTTTATTCTTCTGCTTGAGCTAACTCGGATTGTGTCAACAATAGTACACGGTGGCTCTACAGAGTACATCCTCTTGCTGAGCAACCAGACATCTGTTCCCGTTTTGTCAAACTGTCATCTTTTCATCTAATCTTTTTATACGTCCCTTTTGTCGAGTGTAAGTAATCCATCTCCCTGTTCAACACAAATGCTGTCTTGTTTTTATCCCGTCAGCTTTGTACCACGTTATGTCATCCATTTGTGGGAAGAACAGGAAGGGGTGCCTAGTGATAGTTTTTAGGTATTGCAGCAATTATTAAGAGTTTTTTTCTGTCCACTGTTGTATGCCTGCCGTACTTTTTAGATGTACTGAAAATTCAGTCCACAACTAATCTGTTCGGTAACTACATTCGCAAACTGAAACAATTGCCAAGGAAATCACTGTTTCCCTTTTAAATGAATGGAAATAGATATAATCCGTTGTAGCCTAGAACAAAGATATCTTTTGCATTTTGTAAGTCATGGGTAGCTGGATGGTTGTGAGCAGTCACCCTGTCACAGCAGCTCAGTTAACGCTCTCCTTTATTGGTGCTTTCTACCCTCTTGAAATGAGGGTTTTTTCGTGTCGGGTTGTCACATTTGCACTTTTCCAAAATATTTATTGTGATTTTTTTTTTTAATTTTTCAAGTTCATTCATTCATTCATCTTCCGTACCGCTTGATCCTCACTAGGGTCGCGGGGGGTGCTGGAGCCTATCCCAGCTGTCTCCGGGCAGTAGGCGGGGAACACCCTGAATCGGTTGCCAGCCAATCGCAGGACTCAGCTAATTTTGTGAGTTATGACTTGCTTGGCAAAAACTTCTGAAAGACTCAATCTGACTTTGACTTGAATTCCATGTCTCAATAAGTCATTCTCTGTCCATTTGAAATTTGAATATACACTCCCGTTTCTTTTTGAAACTAGTTCTTTTTTCGTGGTCATGAACACCGTCCACCTGGTAACCCAGCAACCAGTAGGCTATGCTACGAGACTAGGGCTGAGACTGCCTCATTGAACAAGCTATTATGGAGTATGCCAAAAATGAGTACATTTGGATCAAAGGGTATTCTTTTTGAAATGCAATCAAACCAGCGTTAAAAATCATCCTCAATTAATTTCTTTCATTATAACTTTGACCCAAACCCATCATTAACAAGTTTGGATTCTTAAAATCACAACGGTTTCAGAAATGAAAAGATTGTCATAAAAAGCTAAAAAAAGACCAGCTTTAGTTCCTGTTTATCAATTACTCACCCAATTCCAACTCAGTCAAAGAAAAAAAATCTGGAATGGTTGGGGCAATGGTGCTGATATTTTTATGCACCAGACATACTTATGAATTCCGACATATTGGAATATTTTTCGTCAAGAAGTGGAAGCTTGGAGGCCCGAAGGTAGGGTTGCCCAATACATCAATTGGGATTGGACGGATAGCCCACGGACTGGTCCCAAGTCAATCACGAGGGGTGTAGGGAGAAATGGGAAAAACAAAATAATTTTTGTCTGTGTGTGTGTTAATGTTATATATTTTTGTGTTAGTGCACACTGGACCCTATCAGTTTCACTTTCAGCCAAAAAAATATTTAAAAAATAAAATTAAGTCAGAAAAGCAGCCTTTAATCAGGAGGGGATTATCTGTATCACCCGAAGTTGTTAGCTGTCAGTAGTCTGCAATTGCAACTTGCCACCTCAGCTGTTGGAATATAGATTTTTATTATTATGATTATGATTATTATAATTCTCATTCAAAGTTTGTTTCATGTACAATTCTGTACAATTCACCGATGGCACTGGCAAAGAATGTGAATCCGGAGCGCCAGGAGAAGCATTTTAAAACAATACACGTATATATGATAGTTTCTTCACTTAACGTGCTGCAAAAGTGCATCCAACGCCTATGTGTCAGGTCTCTACTAAGGTTGGCGGTGATTTTCTTTTCACAAACTCACTCCAGCTCACCCGTGACATTCGTGAGGATAAGTGGCTAAGATAAATGGATGGATGGATGGATGGATGGATGGATGGATGGATGGATGTAATTAAAGTTGAGTACATTCTTTTTCCAGTGTACAGAATTATTTCTCCAGAGCAGAATTGAAGGTTATCTTGCAAAATGTCACAGAGCGATATATATATAATATGTTACTATTTTTGGTATTGACAGTATCCATATCTGGATCGTTCCTCCAACCACAAAAATTTTTGGTCATTTTAGATGTAATGCAATGCACCTCTCAAAAAAAATGCTACGAATGCTTTTCATTGGACAATGATAATGCGATTTTATGAGCAATTTTTAAATTACAGGCATATATATTTTTTAGATATGTTAAAAAATACATTTGATGTACAGGATATAAATTATTAGTTGTCAGCAGCTTGAGGTAATTTTTTGTGTGACTTTGTGCACATGGCATGAAAAAACTGTGTGTGTGTGTGTGTGTGTGAGTAAGTGTGTTTGTGCTTGTGTGCCTTGATGGGAAAAAGCCTCCCCCAAGGCTGACGCATTCAGTGGCCCTTGACATGGTAAACAGCCACATGAATGTCCACAAAAGTGCCGAAAGCACCTTAAAGACGCAGCAGGCTTGGGAAGTGGCAGTAAGTCAGGTCTGTGTGTGTGTGTGTGTGTGTGTGTGTGTGTGTGTGTGTGCGTGCGAGTGTGTGCGTGTGTATGTGTGTGTGTAGTCAGCCACAGCACAGGGAGAACATGCAAACTTCACACAGGAAGGCTGGAATCGAACCCCACACCTCTGCACTATGAGGCCGACGCGCTAACCAGTCGCCTACCATGCTGCCCTATATAAAAAAGTCGAATATATTCATTCATTCATCTTCCGAGCCGCTTGATCCTCACTAGGGTCGCGGGGGGTGCTGGAGCCTATCCCAGCCGTCTCCGGGCAGTAGGCGGGGGACACCCTGAATCGGTTCCCAGCCAATCGCAGGGCACACAGAAACGAACAACCACTCACACTCACACCTAGGGACAATTTGGAGTGTTCAATCAGCCTGCCACGCATGTTTTTGGAATGTGGGAGGAAACCGGAGCACCCAGAGAAAACCCAAGCAGGCCCGGGGAGAACGTGCAAACTCCACACGGAGGCCGGAGCTGGAATCGAACCCGATACCTCTGCACTGTGAAGCCGATGTGCTAACCACTGGACTACCGGGCCGCCCAAAAGTCGAATATATAAAAGATATTTCAAAAACTATTCTGATTATCCAGTATCGACCTCATTGCTCCCCCCCACCCCTTGTGTGATGCGACAACACTTACTCTTGTTAATACTGTATTAAATTGGAGAGTCGATTGAAGACACGCCGAGTTGCTATCATGTCACCATCACTTCTCTATGACCTTTCACTTCACGGCCTCATGAGTCTGTGTTGTTCTCCCTCCTTGCCTTTCAAGCTGTCTGCTCTTTCCGCACGCAGCTTGCCTTTACACACACACACACACACGCACACACACACGCACACACACACACACACACATGCACACGCACACATGCACACACACGCACCAGTCACACTGTGAATAAATCATAGTAAAAGGTTACTGAATAATGAATGCACTGAGTTCAGACGCCAGATGTGTATGCCTGTCTGTGTGTGTGCCTTTGAGATGTAGCGTCTCAATAAAAAGGAAACAAGGCATTTATAACACGCCCCAGCCACACACACCTGTTCCAGGATGACAAACAAGACAGAACGTCGAGGAACGTTTCAAGGAAGAAAAATCTACCCATTTTTCCTTCAAGTCAAGAAACAGGTGGCATAAGTTTGTTTCCTCTGTGCTGTTTTAATTTCTGACATATTACACAAGCCCATTGTGCATGCTTTTGGGGTTAGAAATCCAAAAACGTAAAATTGTGGATGAAGAGGCGGTCAACATGAACTGAGGCTTTTTCCGCATCACAGCACATTTTAGCAATACCATGCTCATCTATCCCCCTAGTAGCTCTGAGAAGTATAGATGATAATATCATCGTCAGTGACTGGCCAATAAGACGTAGGCAATCTTTCCCCTTTTGTGTATTATTTCATCTGGGATCTAATTGACAAAAAAGTTCAATGGAGTGTTCTCCTGTTGTTAAAGGGTCACAGGAAGCAAGCCCTCATGCTAATAGTGAAAATCTGAGAAATTATGACATGACCCCACCAAAAAAAAAAATTAAATATTGTCTTATGATGTCAGATGATTGTGGCAAAGGTGGCTAATGTCTGACGAAATGAAGCTCCTCACCACACTCCAACACTAGTTCTGAAGATGCTTCAAGACGGTGCCAAAGCAATATTTTTATACAGGACATTGCATAATAACAGCACATATGTGAAGAGTTTTTTTTTTTGGGTGAACAATGGCGAATACGTCCCCCCACCCCCTCCAAAAACAGTTGGCAAATTCACAACAATCTGTTTCATATTTCATGTTTTGGGGTTGAGAAAAATAAGAGCTCACCTGTGCCAAACCTTTAGCACACTTCTTCCTAACATTGCACTCTTTGACTGAGTTTGAATTCAATTTGTTGTGGTGCTGCTACATACCTGGACACACACACGCACACACACACTTACACACACACACATTTGTGATGATGTACATTTTAGCGTGACGTGTGGTTTGTCTGATAATGAGTTCTGTTTTTTAAAACAGTGGCTAGCGTTAGCTGTTTACCCAATGTCGACCGGCTAGCTACTTTTGGGGAGACTACGCCTTAGTGTAAAAAACAAAACAAAAAATAAATAAATAAATCACACATGAAAAATGTGTATCTTGAGAATAAGCACTCATCGAAAATAATACATTTATTGAGAAGGCACGAGATCTGAATGGAAACATTACTTCCGTTTTGGCAAGCTTCGTGTATTTTTGGCATGTTATATTGACAAGAATGTTAGGGTTGGGCTAAATACCTACAATTGACTCACATTTGAGGGTGTCGGAAGGTATAAAAAATTTGTGATCCTGAAAAAAACCTCAAATAAAAAACTAAGTTTCATTTTAATTTGATTGGTTGTGTCAGTAAGGGCATCTGGGTTAAATGAGCCAAACATCTCATGTGAGTAACTTGCTCTCGCAACCCCTTGATTTGAAGGGACTAAGTCAAAAGTTAAAAAAAAAAAAAAAAGGTTTTGAAACATCAGTATCGTGATAATTTACAATGAATGGCACTGTTTTATTCCTGGTTTTCAGGACTGCAGCTGGCATTATCTGATTACTCGGGGTCGCCTGGTGAGCTAGCAAGATTTCAGACACGACTGAAAATATATTTTCAATCAATAATGAATCACTTACAAATAATGTAGAATGATGATGATTGAGATAGTAAAGTAATTTAGGGTAACTGCGATGGAGATTAAAAAGAATGGACATCCTGGTGGAACCTTTTAAGTAATCTTGAAACTAAGCCCTATGAATTGGCATCAGAAGGCAATGACGCACAGTTGCACGCACATTCTAATTCATGACTGTCAAAGAGGTGCAACTGGAATGAAATGAATAAATAGATAAAGGGAGAGGGGTGGAGGAGGAAGAGGAGAGAGAATAACAAAAAAGTGGAATTAAAAAAAAAAGGTAGAAGAAAGATTTGAATTTGCGTGCCTCTTTAACTTTCTTCTGCAGGGGGTATTTTCGACTCATTGGCATGTTGAGCTCCGAAGGAGGGGGTCTGGGCCTGAGGGACAAAACGTTCGTTGTAGTGTTGTGTTCACGCCAGCAAAAGGCATCTAATGCTGCCCTAAGCATGAGTGGCAGGAGCGCCGACCTTCCAAAAAATGCTCCAACTTCCTGTCCTTGCGACACAAAGCGGGCACCGCCTCCTCCTCCTCCTCGTCATACTGGCTTACGCTTTCATGTCTCTCCAAAAGCCAAAGGCGCACTTTTCTGAAAAGAAACTGGAAAGCTGACTTTGTTGGAAATTGAGGCCTGTGCCAAAACCTGTTTGCTTTAGAAAACCAAAAAAACCTTTCCAATATAGCTTTTACAAGCATGGGAATTTTCACTTGTTTTATAGATTTTATGTTCTGGAGGCAGGAAAGTTCTTGTACAGTTGGATAAGAGAATCACCGTCCTGAAATTAACAACCACAAATCTTTTACCTGCCTTTTTAGGAAAATGAAACTGCTAAGAAGACTCTTCTTTCATAACATTACCGAGCTGCATCAGATTGTCTGGGGGGAAAAGGCCCAGAGCAACGTTCTGGACTGCACTGCCTGAAACACAACAGAGACACATTAACACAGAAGCACCTACCAACAAGCCCAAGCCGAAAGGTAAGCAGAGCTGCGCCGAGTATGATTGGACGCACAGATCAGCGATAGCAGTTAGCTTCCGGAAACGGATTCGGAGCTACTATACTGGAGTTGTTCGCTGTCATGGTTTTGCTCCGTTTTTGTTTCAGCTCCAGCTGGAGTTGGGCAGGGCGTTCCCTCCAGCGACACACCTGTTTCTTGTTCCAATCATCATGATATATAAGGACTCCGGCTTCTGCCGTGCTTTGTCGGATTATTGATCTTGCTCCCTGTACTGCCTCAAGTTTCTAGTCCTCATGCTCATGTTCATAGTCTCTCTTCCCCGCTATGAATCTTGTTTCATAAGAATTTTTGTTTTCGATTTATTCTCGAAAGATTTTCGTTATACGTTTTTGGATCTCAGCAAAGCAAGCACTTTATGTTCATGTCTTGTTTTCCTGGCTCTTTGTTGCCATCGATTTCTTTATCGGTCCTTCATTTTTCTGGAAAGAAATACTTTTGCGCCCTGCGATTGGCTCACAACCATTTCAGGGTGTCCCCTGCCTACTGCCCGAAGACAGCTGGGATAGGCTCCAGCACCCCCCGTGAGCGTAGTGAGGATAAAGCGGTTCAGAAAACGAATGAATATTTTTGCTTTGCATTTTATCTGTGTCTATGTTTGTGGGTTTCAAATATCATTTGGTTCATTCCCGAACAGTGTTATTCACAAAATGTTGGAGATTTGTGTATGTATTTTGCGTTACCTCCATGTTCCACTTACACTCATTGTATGAGCTGCTGCTTCTTTGAAATACTATTTTTATATCCTCAGGTGATTGCTGTTTTTTTAAAATTGGGCAAAAAAAAATCATTTTAATTTCTCTCCAAAAGTCATGTTATGAGAAGTCCTAATTTTTATCTAGAATACTTAATACGACAATGAAGTATGATTTCCTTAAAACAATTGTGATATTACAAGAAAATGGTACAAGAACAAAATGCTATTCTTCGTGGAAAAGGTTGCAGTTTTACGAGAAGACATTTTTATTAGTGAATATCAAAAATCCCATACAAACCTGAATGCAATCGTCTGAGTCCAGTGGCCATCCATAAATCTTCAAGACATTCCATCTAAATTCTCAGATATGAAATTACACCAAGATGTTGAAATAGCTTGTTAAACTATAAATTTGTCAAGTGTGGTGTGGGAGCAAGTTGGCTTGAGTTTAAGAGAACTGCAAAAGAAATTGGAATTAAATTTGTTTAACTGTGAATGTAAAGTTGTAAGTAAAAAAACAAACAAACAAATAAACCAACTTGATGACTAAATTGGAACAATAGTAGCAAAGCAGATTATGTTTGTGCATTGAGTTGTAAAGGACAAAGATGAAACACTTCCTATTTTGTTTGTCTGTTGCAACACTGTCCTTGCAAATACCGTAAGTGTGTGCTGCCATCTATAGATCAACCCGCACAAAATCAACGAAAGCCCAGCGACATTAGCCGTGTGCCTTGGCTCAATCGAGGTGAAGGAAGCACTGCTTTACGTGTTGCAGCATGCACAACAATCACGCTAAGCCACAGATTTAAATATAAATAAAAAGGTTTTTATTAGTAAAGAGTAACAAACCAGCAGGTTCGATGGATGGTTAAAGATGCACAAACATGGGTCACTTTATTCGGCAACGGGACTGACAGTGTTGATGACGAATGACTATGCCTGAACATCACGGGAGGATCCAGCTTAGATGCGCAGGTTTTTGTTGAGAAGGGAAGTCGAGTTTTACTGCTGTGACTTTGTGGTCGTTTCACAACACTTTTGAACTTTGATGCAAAACAAAAATATTTGTTTTCATCCATCATAGGCAACCCCTGCTACAAAATAAATGCTTACAATTGTCTATAAAATGCTTCGATATATATCTTGTTGGAGGTTGCTGACTTGGGGCTATAGGCAAACTAGACCCTGGATGGGTCGTCGGTCAATCACAGGATCATTCTGAATGGGAAAAGGGAAGATGACTAAATTACCAATGCAAATACATTCATACGTTAAACACAAGCCTTCAGATGCTGGTCGATAAAAAGCACAGTTACAGTGTGGGAAGTCATTTTCCACTCTAGACATGTTCTAGTTCAGATTTTTCAAACATTGTCTGTGATTTAAACATGCACAGTGCCCCTGATTCTACATTCTACATAAGACACCACACATTTAGTTGTAAACATTGAGCATAAAAGCGAAACTAAGTCTCTGTGGTGCTGTTCACATGAGGTCCACGACAGTCAAGGAATTCCTTAACCCCCATGTGACGATCCAGGTCCAGTTCATCGCAAACTCCACGATTGACAAATGGAGGGAGTGAAGCTCAGTTCAGCCTATTGTACTCATTTTTAACCAGTCACATTATAATGATACCAGACGGCAACATTTGGTGTTTAAGGAGTGGATTCAAAACGTCACATCCATAGAAACCAAAAGCTTAAGTTTGTCCATAATAGATGTGTTGAAAAAGAAATGGTGCAATTGTCGATCAAACCTATGCAATGTTTGAAAACACATTGAGGAACAAGTTGGAAGCACCTCAAATTCCATCAGACTTCAAACCAGGACAAGCAAAATACAGTATGGTTGTTTTGCTTTGGTTGCATGAATGAATAAGGATTAACATGACTTTCTTTATGTTGCGGTGGGGAAGTTGGTCAATTACCGTTTCAATCGAGCATTGACAACAACAAAAAAAGCCCACACAAACACACAATTATATAAATGTATAAAATGAAAAACAAATTAAAAAAAAGATATTAACCAAATAATCCGCAAATAGATGAATCCACGGTTGCTGTAAACAGGTGTCCAGTGTACACATTTATGGCCCATGTTGTGAACTGAAGTAAAATGTGAACAATGTCACCCGTATTCTACATGCAAAATAATCCAAAGAAAAAGTCTGTGATGTCTTGGACTAAATAATAACAATCAACTGTAATGAACACAAAATAGAGCAACCATGGTGCTCATTACTAACTTCAGTCATAATGTAGACAATCAAGCAGGCGACAACACACCTGTAAGTAGCCGAGTGCACTTTAAAAGCACAAGAATGGAGCACATCCCCATTTGCACTGTGGAAAGATGAGCGACTATGTGCTGCCGTCATACGTCGATGCGGATGCTAACTGCAAACATGCTACCTCAAAGAAGTGTCCGTTAAGTCAACTCTCTAATATGCATATTAGCATGCCACTTGTTGTTATGTAACACAATCAAGAATTATGTTTGAGTGTGATATGATGCTGCTATGACAGAGAAGCGGGAACAGAGACCTTTTGGGTAAATATCAATGAGCTCATATATGCGGAGAGTTGTACCGGAGTTTGCTGTGTTCACACCGGACCAACCAAACCACACCGGGAGGGGAACAAAGAAGAGTCCGACTCAATTGAACTAAAGGGTGATAGTGTCGAAGCCCCCTGACGCTACTTCTTCAAGGAGATGGATGCAACATATTTCCTGTTAAGTCCGCGGTTTGCAGCCGAAGCTAACGTTCGCTGAACGAAAGCTAACAAAACATTTAACACAATTAGTCGAGAGCAACGGCAGTAACACTGTAATTCATCGCAACGTCTTGGCTTTCAGTGACAGCTCTGAATCAACTGTTTCTTCACCGGTTCTCACCTGATTGCCTGAAGATTGCTCAACAAAAGAAAAATGACACAGGGGTGGCCGGGTGGGGCGGGGGGCATGCCACTAACATCTTACTGATGATAGGAAAGGATTGTTGTAAAAGAATATGAACTTCGCCTGAGTGGGTAATTCTCAAGTTACAATGCTCTCCTTAGTTAGGGTTGACCCCGCCTGCCAACAGACTGCTGTACTAAGTGTGGTGATCCACATCCTGTCCGAGTGACACTGAGCAACAGTACGTTGACTTTAGGTAAAACGTATGTTGGGTTGTCTTCAGGATCAGTGATGAATATCCACTTCTCCATTTTGACAACATTCTCCTCAGGAGACCCAGAAGACTCCGAGGCAACATCGGTGTTGATCCAAGTTCAGTCTGAATGTTTCTGACTTAGCAACAGCACATTATCCTGCTATGAAATAACTGCTCAGTCATATGGACAAAAGACCAAAATCCTCTCCTGATTCAAATGCCATGCGCGTGTTCCTGAGCAAGATCTAGTTGTGGACTTAAAACAACCAGAGCAGAAGATCACATCATCATTAGTGTCCACTCACCTCAGTTTGGGATAATTCGGCTGGCCAGAGGGCTTCCGAAACCACCTCGGTACTGATCCAATTTCGAGCCAAGTGTACCAAAGCACCACAGGTTCTCTCTCAAGGTGAGAAACGACTTAAAGGACACAAAGATCACCAGTCGACCACCGTGCCGCCCTCACAGTACTTTTGCAACAAAAATATCTTTCGGCTCCAGGCAGCTTGAGGACAAGAGTCAAAATTGGAACAATGCCACAACAGAACAGAGAAGCATTAGGCAACATTTTTACTTGGTTCAGAGGTGTCAGAAAGGCCAGTAAAAGCGGACATATGCATGTTTTAGGCATCTATATATTAATAAATAGATCTGATAATTAAATCCAGAAAATATATTTCTGATTCTTGTCTTTTTCTACCAAGCGTCCAGACACTCGTCTTCGTCACAGTGAGTTTCCCATACTGTTGCTTACCAGTCCCTTGATGTTGGTGATGGGACGCACATCATGAAGTTGTCTTCTTCGATCAATAAATGTGGCTAATCGCGTCGTGTCCAGAGGTGTCTTGGAGTACTCCCCGCCATGAGCTCCTCCGCGGCCCACCCACGGGTGCTGCAAACAGGACGTAGCAGTTGGCCTCTTCCTTGGATCCTGCTGGAGCACAGAGGACACAAAATCCCTTGCTGCCTGGCTAACATCCCGGAAGTAATCATCGGGGAAGCAGAAGTCAAGGCGGCAGATATTGACGCAGGTTTCCTCGGGAGATTCGTCGAGAAAGGGCGACACGCCGCTGAGCATGACGTAAGCCAAGACGCCAACACTCCACACATCAGTTGCGACAGAGACCGGGGTGCCGCAGATGAGCTCGGGTGCAGCGAACTCCGGGTTTCCCAGCAATAGATGGACGTAGCGGCGGTGTGCTGACAGCTGCACAGCATCCCCAAAGTCAATGAGCTTGATGCACGGTGTGGGAGAGTGAAGCTCCACCATAATGTTTTCAGGCTTTCAGAGAGAAGGAAAAAAAATATCTTGAACCTCAGGCTCACGTTGAGGCAACTGATGTCACATTAATGTTACATTAAGTCAAACTCCTCTACAACGAAACCTACTTGGGCGAAAATACCCACTCATAATGTGAAAAAAAATGTCATGCATGAAAGCCATTCTCACTTTTCTGCTCCCCCTATGACGAAAAATCCCCCTGTTCCATTATACGAAATCTTTTTCTCTACTCTTGCCTCGCAGATTGACGACAATGAAAACAAGCCTTCCGCAAAAGTCTAATCCAACAGCGACCTCTACTGCTTCGTTCGGAAAGGGCAACAACGACCACCACACTGGTTTACACATGCGCAGTAGTCTAGGAAGTAGTTGTTATTGTTAGTTTCAGACGCAGCAAGAAAGTTGCTAAAATGGCTACGAAACGGACCTTTGGATGTCAAGCAGCTAAGACAAGAAGAGTTCTGATGCTGGAAGAGAGGGTAAAAGTGATCAAAATGAAAGACGGAGGAAGGAAAATAAAAGACATTATCAAAGAAATTCAGAAGTGTTGGGAAGCAAAAGAGTCTAAATGACTTTTTAAAACCAACAGACAAAGCGGAGTGATTAATATAAGACAATTGTTTGTTAATGTTAAACAATATCAAATAAGTGTATGCTCATATTTATGCACTATGTACAGTATTGGAATACAAATAAAGAGTACCGTACACATATATGTTTTGTGAGTGTGTGTGTTCACATCTGAGATAAAATTTGCTTCAGTGAAAAAACCCCTGGTGTGAATTTTTTTTTGCTGCAAACATGATTTCGTTGGAGAGGAGTTTCACTGTACAACCACTGTGCTCCCACCTTCAGGTCAAGGTGTGCAACTCGGCACGTGTGAAGGTGTTGCAGGGCTTCCAGTATATCTCGGATAAAGAAGGCCACCTGTTCCTCCATCAACTCATCATGAGCGACCAAGTAGTCAAGTAGACGACCGTCCTCCAGCCTGATAACAACATATAAATATTCGTATGAAAAATAATTTAACTTATCCATCCGACTGTCTTCTATTGGGCTTTTCCTGTTTAGGCTTACAGGTGATCTACCCAGGTTGTTTTGGGTGGAAGCTGGGTGTACACCCTGGACTCAAATCTTTGAATTTTCCCATATGTGGAAGAATCATTTACAAGCTAGACATATGGTCGTTTCTAATATGAAGTTGTCACTTACAGCTCCAGAATCAGCATCACTGAGGTGGGGGACTCGTAGGTATCCAACAGTGCCACCAGCTGGTGGTTCTGCACATGATGCAGGATGTCGGCCTCATGAGCGGCCTGCTCCTTCTTCTGCATTTTCTTGCTCACGAACTTCACCGCCACCTGACAATGACACAACAAGAAATTAATCTCCATCTTTTAACATAAAAAGACAATAAACATCATTATTCATAGGTCACTCGAATGAGTGATCCGGATGACGGATGGTCATGTTGCTCACGCTGCTGTCGTGTTTACCTTTTGGCTTTGACATGATAGTGTTTTGGCAAAGTGGTTCTTTGTCTGCCTCATTTGTCTGCGAAGTCATTAACTGAAAAACTGAGGGGACTACCGTGTTAATTAACAGAGATGGTTATATTCAATTATACAATGATATTCATTTATGTGAGGACACTGATCATGCTAATGATTTCTTACAATCACTAGAAATGTAAGCTATTTATCAAATGGTCCTGCGGGCTACCAATGTGGCCCTTGGGGGCTACCTGGTGCCTTTTTTTTTTGCACCCAACACAATGATCTTGAGTAACACATTAAAAAAATGGATTGTAATAGCCAATAAATAAGAAAAATACATTTACACTCACGGGCTACTACATTCGGTTTAAAAAAATGTTTTGAGTACCTTATTGTGCTCCAAGAGGGAGCTATAATATTAGAAATAGCTCCTGATATGATGCCAAGTTCCTTTACCACAGTAATACATTCATTCATTCATACATTTTCCGATCCACTTATCCTCACAAGGGTCGCGGGGGTGGGGTGGGGGGGGGCGGGGGGGGGGGGCCTTCTTCGGACAGTAGGCAGGGTACACCCTGAACCAGTTGCCAGCCAATCGCAGGGCACACAGAGACGAACAACCATCCAAGCTCACACTCACACCGAGGGACAATTTCAAGTGTTCAATCAGCCTGACATGCACGTTTTTGAAATGTGGGAGGAAACCGGAGTACCCGGAGAAAACCCAAGCATTCGTGGGGAGAACATCCAAACTCCACACAGGAAGGTTGAAGCTGGAATTGAATCTGGTACCGCCAGTACATTTATTGTTACATAAATACCTCTTTGACAGTGTAAATCAACACTGAGCATTACTATCTTAGTTTAAAAATTAAAAAAGAGTTTTTGTATTGGATGTTGCAGTTAAGTTTAAGTCGGACCTCTTTCTTCGTGGACTTGTTGAAACATTTCCGCACCACTGAGAAACGTCCCCTGTGGTGAAAACAGCAAAAGCAATAGCGTTCACATTCACATATTTGAACTGAAAGATTAACAATAATGTTTATATTCTGTGCCTATTTTACCTTCCAATCTCACAAATCTCGGAGAATGTCGACTCAAAGTTTTCTTTCCACTGGATTCCTGTTCCATCATACGCGGAGTCTGAGGAAGGAAAAAAAGTAAATGGATTCCTGGAAGAATCTTCTTTTTCAAACCATCATTTAATTCACAGTTCTTCTCAGTGAACAGTCAAATGGCATTCAAATTTCATTTCATCGTCACTCAGAATCAGAATCAAAATCGCCTTTATTGTCATTGTGTTACATACAACGAAATTTGGGTGCCATTGCTTCGTGCATTTTGTAAAAAAATAAAATAACGGTTTAATAAATACAAAACTTAACAACACACAACAACAACAACTCACCGCTCATTGCGCGTAACTGTGCTGGCACTAATTTTTTCATTAAGAAACACCAATGATTTATTACATGATTTGCATTTCTATCACAGTTGTTTTTTCTGTGTGTGTGCGTGTGTGTGTGTGTGTGTGTGTGTGTGTTGTACTTACTTGTGCTGGACAGTGAAACCATATTGGAAGGCTCTGACGGTGGGCCGAGCCCCCAGCGGTTGGAGGCTCGCACTCGGAACTGGTAATGACCGCCGGGGATGAGAGTGTCGATCTGAAGGCACTCTTCCATGCTGCTGGACACTTGTTGCCATAGCAGTGAGTCTGGACCAAGGAGGAGAGTGGTCAGCATCAGCATCTTAAAACCTTTCAACATTCAATACCTCAAAAGGTCATACCTTCCTGGCGGTACTCCACCGTGTAGCTGCTGACTGCACAGTGAGCAGATGAGGCCGGAGGCGGCCAGTGGAGCATCACGGCTGTACTGCTGGCCTCCTGAGCCACCGGTCTTCCAGGGGCTGCTGGGATACCTTAAACGTAGCAAAAATGCACTGTACGTCGGCAACATAGACAGCGGTTGTATGTCAAGTTATCAGTGACACATCATGGTTTTCCAGATCAAAAAGGTGGAACATATATTTAGTCTGAAGCACTCCATGGATCAACTGTTTGAGTACCGTATTTTCACGACTATAAGGCGCCATTAAAAGTCTTACATTTTCTCCAAAATGGACAGGACGCCTCATGATGCGGAGCGTCTTGTGTATGCGCTGAGTTCCAAAACCTGACTGACAGCCGAAACGCTGTTTATATAGAGAAAAGGCGGAAGTGACTGTGGACAGGCATGCGGCAAAGAAGTCGGCCAATCAGTGAAGGGTGGGCGTGTATATATACATATATGGAGAGAGAGAGAGAGAAGGCAGACGTGAGAGAGGACAGGCATGCGGGGGAGAAGTCCGCCAATGAGTGAAGGGTGGGCGTGTAAGTCGACTCTAAAGGGACGCCCAAAGCAGGTACCAACACCTGTATAGAGTGTGGCTATGTGCATTGTTGCAAAACAACTTCGGTTTTGGTTTCTAAGAACCCCCGAAAATAAATTCTACAAAGAGACAGGCCTACGAAGCTCAGTTCAAGCTTCAAGCCATTGGTTATGCTTTTGGCATGCGTGCCCATCTCACAGCAGCGGTGAAAAACCAAGTCAAGCAAATGAACTCTGAGCTTGCCGTTATTCCCGGAGGCTTGACTAAAGAACTCCAACCGCTGGACGTCGGCACCAACTGGGCGTTCAAAGTAAAGTTGCGACCGGGTGTTCAAAGTATAGTTGCGAACGGCATGGGAACAATGGATGACCGATGGCAAACACAACTTTACAAAGAGTGAGAGGCAGCGCTCACTCTACAGAGTCGCTGGGCGACTCTGTAGGTCTTTCATCGTGGAACTGAGCCAAAACAAGAAAAGCTGGTTACATACTGTGCATACCAATAATCGAGTGAAGTGCAGCATTTACTTCTTTTCCAATCAAAGTCAGCAAAGGTTTCATACTCCTGATGATTGGCCTCTGGTGTGGAATGTGTATGGTTGGGCAATTGGAAATGTTAAATCTATTCAACAGTTTTGATCACAAATCTTTATGTGTGTGTCATGGTCTCTGTGATTGTGATGTGAAACGGCCAAACAGAAAGCGACCTGAGGCATGTTCTGTCTTGATTGTGTTTCAGCTATAGCTGGAGTGAAGGGGGTTTCCCTCCAGGGGGCGCACCTGTGCCACGTTTCCCCATCAAGCCTTGCTGCACTCGTAAGGACTGGCTAGCCGCCTGGTCATTGTCCAATTATTGACCTTGCTCGCTGTTGTGTTTCAAGTGGTGTGTTCTAGACCTTACGATTCCTTTCATAGTCGCTCTCGTTTTGTCAGAGACCTTTGTAAGTATTTTCATGATTCCTTTATTTGACCTTGCAAGTAATTTTTGCTGATGCATTGTTTTTCCTGGCTCCTTGGGATCAGCAATTTCAGTTTGTACTTTGTCGGTGCGATTTACTGTAATCAATATTTTTTGTGATTGCACTTTGTCTCAGCCTACATATTTGGAATCCAAAAACATTCGGTTTGGTCCTGAACCAGACACATGAGTACGAATGTGGAATATAATTGTTTCAAAAACATTCTCGTTGCTAACCGTTAACATGAACAGCACTACTGATTCTAAAGGCCGTGGGCAGACTAATTTGAAATAGCAGCACAAAGAAGCTGAAATCAGATTAAAAACATTTAAAAAATAGCTTCCACTTACGCAACTGGAAGCAAAACAGCCAAGAGAAATACGACGGATTGAACAGAGTTGATGAGAAAAGCTATTATAATTTAACAGAACAAATATAAAAATATGGGTTGTGTAGGTCTATTCTTCTGAGAATGTTTAGTCCAGCGCAGAAGGCTTTGCTGGCCCTGACCGCTAGTGTCCACATAGCCTTACCCAAGTTGCATTACCTTGCACTTTGATGGAGGCGGATGAAGAGGCTGACCCGTGATCATTGACGGCCACACAGGTATAGATGCCGGTGTCCTGCGGCATCAGGTTGCAAATCTTTAACAAGATGTCGCCTGTATCCCTGAAGATGAAAAACGGATCAGGAAAGAGGACATGGAATAGGAAAGCTACAAAGACTAGAATGTCACAGGCACCTGATGTCAATGGTGAAACGGCTATTGCTGGTCACCGGGTTCTGGTCGGGGCCCTTCAGGGTGACGGAGGGTTTGGGTCGTCCACACGCTTTGCAGCAGAGGACCACCGTCTCCCCAAAGGCACACACGATGTCGGAGAGTGGCACCAGGAACTCCGGAGCCACTAGACACAGGAAGCATATGGGATCAAAGACAGAACACACAGGATGTCCAGGGGTGTGATTGCCGGTCTGTATGCGGGTTGGTCGAAGTGCCTAACGACTAACCCATCCCCTTGCCCCTGTCAAACGATAAACTTTCATTGCGTCATCTCTGCCTTCTGCCACATCCCACTCCACCCTCCCCGAGGATAACATTTTAGTACTTAAAACTTTCAGGGACAGCGGTCAGTGCAGTGGACAGTTGATCATGTTGTCAGGTTAGAGGGTGGATGAAAGAGTTATATTTTTTTATTAATTATTATTATTATTTATATATATATATATATATTAGCTTTCTTACCTTCCTGGATGAAGTTCGGGTTGAGAAGCTGGAAAACAGACATTGCAACATTTATTTGATTAATGAATCCCCACAATCCTTCTATATATCCACAGATATCTATCTATCCATCTATCCATCTATCCATCTATCCATCTATCTATCTATCGATCTATACCGACTGGAAAGCTCAGTTGGTAAGGCATCGGTTTGGCATACGGGAGATGGTGGTTCGAATCCCGCTTGGGGCAAAAAAAATGAGCACATAACACGATCCAGTGTGGGTCCTTGGGCAAAATCCTTCACGCTAACGCCTACCTTATACAACGATGAGAGACAATAAAACGAATGACGTGCTGGCTCAGACTGCGTCAGGTGCTGGGGAACCAGAGCAAGGTGATGCACTCTCCCCACTGCTGTTCTGCATAGGACTGAACCCCGTAAGCCAAGTAATTACCAAGACAGGCTATGGATACCGCCTCAGAAATGGAGCTACCATCACCTCCTCTACATGGATGACATAAAGCTGTATGCTAAGAGCGAAATCCCTGATCCACACAACCAGGATCTACAGCAGCGACATTGGGATGTCCTTTGGGCTTGAGAAATGCAGTCGGATGGTGACTAAGAGAAGAAAGGTAGTCTGCACTGAAGGGGTCTCACTCCCTGAAGGAACAATAGCAGACGTTGAGGACAGCTACAAGTACCTTGGTATACCACAAGCCAATGGCAACCTCGAACTGGCAACAAGGAAAGCGGCTACGGCCAAATACCTCCAGCGAGTGAGGCAAGTCCTAAGAAGCCAGCTCAGTGGCAAGAATAAGACCCGGGCAATAAACAGCTATGCCCTGCCAGTGATCAGATACCCTGCAGGAATAATAAGGTGGCCAAAGGAAGAGATTCAGACCACGGACGTTAAGACCCGAAAGCTCCTAACCATGCATGGAGGGTTCCATCCCAAATCCAGCACCTTGAGACTGTACGCAAGCCGAAAGGAAGGAGGCCGGGGACTAGTGAGTGTGAGAGCCACTGTCCAGGATGAAACATCCAAGCTCCATGAATACATCAAGGAGAAGGCTCCAACGGATGACGTCCTCAGAGAATGTCTCAGACAATGGGGAACAGAAGATGAGGCGCTGGAAGAGGGACAAGCCCCTACACGGGATGTACCACCGGACCATAACTGAAGTGGCTGATCTCAAGAAGTCCTATCAGTGGCTAGAGAGGACTGGCCTGAAGGACAGCACAGAGGCACTCATCCTGGCTGCTCAGGAGCAGGCCCTGAGCGCCAGAGCCATGGAGGCCCAAATATACCACACCAGACGAGACCCAAGGTGTAGGTTGTGCAAAGAGGCACCTGAGATGATCCAACACATAACTGCAGGGTGTAAGATGCTGGCAGGGAAAGCCTACATGGAACGCCATAACCAGGTGGCTGGCATAGTCTACCGAAACATCTGTGCGGAGTATGGACTGGAAACCCCTAGGTCAAAATGGGAAACACCTCCGAAGGTGGTGGAGAATAACAGAGCGAAGATCCTGTGGGACTTCCAGATTCAGACTGACAAGATGGTAATGGCGAACCAACCAGATATCGTGATCATAGATAAAGGGCAGAGGAAAGCCATTGTAGTGGATGTAGCGGCCCCAAGTGATGGAAACATCAGAAAGAAGGAACACGAGAAACTCGAGAAATACCAAGGGCTCAGAGAGGAGCTGGAGAGAGCCTGGAAGGTAAAGGTGACAGACGTGCCTGTAGTGGTCGGAGCCCTCGGGGCAGTGACCCTCAAACTAGATGAGTGGTTACAATATCTATATATACAATATATATATATAATATTACAACATCGGACATCTCGGTCCAGAAATTTCTGGACACACTGCGCAGAACCCTCAAGCTTCCTGGCCTCTGGTAGATGACCCGAGCTGAATGAGGGACGGACACCACCCGAGGGGTGAGATGAGGATATATATATATATATATATATATATATATATATATATATACTGCATACAGTATACACGCACACGCACACGCACACACACACACACACACACACACACACACACACTCATACACTTTTAGCTTTCAGCTAAAAAACAATAATTTTTTTTTCTGATGGGAGGTACTCAGCAATCTATTTTTTCAAAGTACCTCCATGCCAGTTTTTGGGTCAAGGTCATCGTCACAGTCTGATTCATCTGAAGTGTGAACCTCCTGGTGGGGAAGCAGACGAAGGAGTGGAAAAAGAGAATTATGCAAGACTGGAAATGCATGGTAGGAGCAAGGGGGGGGGGGGGTTATAGAAATAGTACACGGGGTAATGAGGAAGTGCGCAAAAGTCAGAATACCATAGAGAAAATAACACAAGAGGAAACCAAAAAAAAGCAAAGATTGATTAAGGATTAAATTTGCATTCTTTGGATTTAGTGTACATCAGCACAGGGGAACCAGTTTGCTGATACATACCATTTTAAAGTGTGTGCTACAACCATGACCATTGTTTTGACAGATGATGTTTCAAAAGCTTTCACCAAATACTAATATGTTCGTCTCTGGCGGTGATTCACAAATGGCGGTACGTGAAGGCACCTCACGGAGAACGTCGGATTTTAAAATACAACATTGCTCATAGTATATAGTAATAGATATTTTAAAATAATCTTTTCATTCATCTCCAAATATTTCCAGAGATATAACTCCAAAACCAGATACTGATGGCACAGCACACTATTTATTTTTTTTTTTACATGCCAAAATGCTTTGCACTGGTTAGGGCAGGGGTCGGCAACCCAAAATGTTGAAAGAGCCATATAGGACAAAAACAAAAAACAAATATGTCTGGAGCCGCAAAAAAATAAAAGCATTCTAAAAAACTTCCTTCATTGTCGGATGCTGTACGTATGTAGGAGACTGGACTGTCTCAGAATTGTTTATGTTATTCATTCCTTTGTTGTGTGTTCACAAACATTCATTCATTCATTCATTCATCTTCCGAGCCGCTTGATCCTCACTAGGGTCGCGGGGGGTGCTGGAGCCTATCCCAGCTGTCTTCGGGCAGTAGGCGGGGGACACCCTGAATCGGTTGCCAGGCAATCGCAGGGCACACAGAAACGAACAACCATTCGCACTCACACTCACACCTAGGGACAATTTAGAGTGTTCAATCAGCCTGCCACGCATGTTTTTGGAATGTGGGAGGAAACCGGAGCACCCGGAGAAAACCCACGCAGGCCCGGGGAGAACATGCAAACTCCACACAGGGAGGCCGGAGCTGGAATCGAACCTGGTACCTCTGCACTGTGAAGCCGACGTGCTATAGTATTTATTTTGTAATTTCCTCGCTTGATTTTTTGTTTTGGTGCATTATTTTTCGCTTTTCTTAGTTTTCTCCCCCTCTCCCTTCCTTGTGGTTTCTTTCTGACTTACGGGTTGAATGAACGCTGTCGCGTTTTGGCTGCTGCTCAACCCGTATTGTTTTGTGTTTTTTGTTATTGTAAAGTGTCCTTGGGTGTCTTGAAAGGCGCTTGTAAATAAAATGTATTATTATTATTATTATTATCAGTGAAGTGATCATTAATTTCCCTTTTTCAGAGGCTGTCTTGAGTCGAACAAGAAGAGAGGAGGCACGGAGTCGGACGCAGACGTGTCTGTTTGTTGAGACTGTTAAAAGCATAAATAAAGTATACGTTTTAAAAAACCAACACCACAGCTCTCCTTTTTTGGAGCTGAAACATGTACCTATGTCTATTTGAGCTATATTAGCCTATCAACATGTTTTTCCATTTTCAAACATTTTTTATAAAGCTCCAGGGAGCCACGAGATGTCGCTAAAGAGCCGCATGCGGCTGTGGAGCCGCGTGTTGCCGACCCCCGGGTTAGGGGCTACTTGGCTGAAAACATATTTCCCGGTGGTGTGTGTGGGGGGGTTATTTGCATCATTGAAAAAAGAACCACTGGTCTACAGGATGATGTTTTACATAAAAATTATGATAGAAATTGTACTCACTCATGTGTTAGTCCCAAAAAAACAACTACCAAAACCAAAACTTAGTGAAGTAGCTCATCATGAAGTCTTTCACAAGTAGCCATGCACGGTGACAGAAATTTCAAACGAGACAAAGCGAAAAAAAAAAAAAAACGTTTCACAGTTTATTCAAGGTTGGGAAATATTAAATACAAAATGAAATTGTTGACCATATTTTATATTTAGCTGATTTGAATGCACCATTTTTATGTCACGTCAAATCTGTTAACTTTGTTCTTTATTATTTTTTTAAACCGTTGCATCTAAGGACAATAAATTTGGGGGAAAAAAATGTAACATAGAAATTCAGTGGTTCTCAACTGCCCTGTCTATTAAAATCTGACTTTCTTAAATAACGAACAGAATGAATGAGCATTTACAGCAACATTAGCACAGTCAAGTAAGTTATTTCTGATTCTGTTGGACTAGTTATCCGACTTAACAACACATTCTATTTGAATCCCATCAAGTAAAAAAAATTAAAAATCAACACAGCAGACAAAGGACAAATAGCGACGTTGCAATTTTTCAATTGGAAAAAAAATGACGTTGATTTCACGCTAGCAAAGTTAATGCTAATACCTGGTTGAGAACCATTGTCATGGGGTTGAGCAGAAAAGCTCCGCTTAGTCATTGTGGGGTCACACCGCAAACATGCGCACATAGACACGCACACGTGTTAGCAAAAAAACTCATGGGCCACAACATTAGGTGTTTAAATGTAACTCACAAGAAGTTTGCATTATTCTGCTTTCGGTAGAAAATTCATGATGAACAAATACCTTTACTGGAGTTTAATTTTGACATTTCACTCGAAAGCGGAATATCCCGAACTTTTTGTGAATAGTGTGCTCAGGGGCAGGCAGGCGACAGGCGCTCGTCGCCGTTACTCACTTTGCCCTTCGCCCTGGAAACAGGGGAGGCGAGCAGCGGGGGAGAGGGCGTGGTTTCTTTTGTCTTACGTAGGAGGCCATTCTCCTGACCTCTGACTCCCAACACCGAGAAGTCTTTGGCTTCGGCGCGCTTCCTAGCACGCAGCGTGTTCCATGACAGAGACTTCCTGTACGGTACAGGAACAGAACATGTCAACGGCAGGTCACAGATGAGCCCGCTGGCGTAACCATCGGGTTTGGGCTGCGTAGGGTGACATCACTCTTTTAACACAAAAACAGATTGTAAACATATACAGAACATTACTATGCATGCATTATTAAGTGTTAAAGTGGAGATGATGCCACATGAATTTGTAAGAAATACAAATCCCAATTCATGTGAAATTGGAAGCTTTTGTCAAATGTGAATCAAAACAGAAAGATTTACAAATCCTTTTCCACCAATATTCAATTGAATACGCTACCAAGGCAAGATATTTAACGTTCAAACTCATACATGTCATTTATTTACTTATTTGTCTAGGGCTCTCCATTGTCATACTTTGCGCTTCATCCACACATTTTGAATGGAAGACAGGCCTTCTTGAATTTTGGTGACGACTGATCATAATTCTCCGGCATTAGGCAACATTTCGTTTTCATATACTGTATTCCATATTTAGTCTGTCACTGGCACAATCACAGTGTGGCAAGGGAGGAGAGAGGGATGTATTACATTGGTGTTGGGAGCTAATGCACTATTTGAACCTATTTCATCAAAGAAACTTTACGGGAGACACAAATCCTTTGGACATTTAAAATGAGGAACAATCTTGATGGTCTCTCTCTCTCTCTCTCTCTCTCTCTCTCTCTCTCTCTCTCTCTCTCTCTCCAATCGCTTGATCGTCACTCGGGTCGCGGGGGGTGCTGGAGCTTATCCCAGCTGTCTTTGGGCACCACACTCACACTAAGGGACAATTTAGAGTGGTCAATCAGCCTGCCATGCATGTTTTCGGAATGTGGGGGGAAACTGGAGTACCCGGAGAAAACCCACTCAGGCCCGGAGAGGAAAACTCCACACAGGGTGGCTAGAGCTGGAATTGAATCTCTGCATTGTGAAGTCGACGCGCTAACCACTGCAAAAAAAAAAAAAAAAAAATCCTCATCTCACCCCTCGGGTGGTGTCCGTCCCTCATTCAGCTCGGGTCCTCTACCAGAGGCCAGGAAGCTTGAGGGTTCTGCGCAGTATCCTTGCTGTTCCCAGCACTGCACATTTCTGGACTGAGATGTCCGATGTTGTTCCCGGGATCTGTTGCAACCACTCATCTAGTTTGGGGGTCACTGCCCCGAGTGCTCCGACCACCACAGGCACGACTGTCACCTTTACCTTCCAGGCTCTCTCCAGCTCCTCTCTGAGCCCTTGGTATTTCTCGAGTTTCTCATGTTCCTTCTTCCTGATGTTTCCATCACTTGGGACCGCTACATCCACTACAACGGCTTTCCTCTGCCCTTTATCTATGATCACGATATCTGGTTGGTTCGCCATTACCATCTTGTCAGTCTGGATCTGGAAGTCCCACAGGATCTTCGCTCTGTCATTCTCCACCACCTTCTGTGGTGTTTCCCATTTTGACCTTGGGGTTTCCAATCCATACTCCGCACAGATGTTTCGGTAGACTATGCCAGCCACCTGGTTATGGCGTTCCATGTAGGCTTTTCCTGCCAGCACCTTACACCCTGCAGTTATGTGTTGGATCGTCTCAGGTGCCTCTTTGCACAACCTACACCTTGGGTCTTGTCTGGTGTGGTATATCTGGGCCTCGATGGCTCTGGTTCTCAAGGCCTGCTCCTGAGCAGCCAGGATGAGTGCCTCTGTGCTGTCCTTCAGGCCAGCCCTCTCTAGCCACTGATAGGACTTCTTGAGATCAGCCACTTCAGTTATGGTCCGGTGGTACATCCCGTGTAGGGGCTTGTCCTCCCATGATGGTCCCTCTTCCAGCGCCTCATCTTCTGTTCCCCATTGTCTGAGACATTCTCTGAGTACGTCATCCGTTTGAGCCTTCTCCTTGATGTATTCATGGAGCTTGGATGTTTCATCCTGGACAGTGGCTCTCACACTCACTAGTCCCCGGCCTCCTTCCTTTCGGCTTGCGTACAGTCTCAGGGTGCTGGATTTGGGATGGAACCCTCCATGCATGGTTAGGAGCTTTCAGGTCTTAACGTCCGTGGTCTGAATCTCTTCCTTTGGCCACCTTATTATTCCTGCAGGGTATCTGATCACTGGCAGGGCATAGCTGTTTATTGCCCGGGTCTTATTCTTGCCACTGAGCTGGCTTCTTAGGACTTGCCTCACTCGCTGGAGGTATTTGGCCGTAGCCGCTTTCCTTGTTGCCAGTTCGAGGTTGCCATTGGCTTGTGGTATACCAAGGTACTTGTAGCTATCCTCAATGTCTGCTATTGTTCCTTCAGGGAGTGAGACCCCTTCAGTGCGGACTAACCTTCCTCTCTTAGTCACCATCCGACTACATTTCTCAAGCCCGAATGACATCCCGATGTCGCTGCTGTAGATCCTGGTTGTGTGGATCAGGGAATCTATGTCCCTTTCGCTCTTAGCATACAGCTTTATGTCATCCATGTAGAGGAGGTGACTGATTGTAGCTCCATTTCTGAGGCGGTATCCATAGCCTGTCTTGGTGATTACTTGGCTTAGGGGGTTCAGTCCTATGCAGAACAGCAGTGGGGAGAGTGCATCACCTTGGTATATGCCACATTTGATGGACACTTGGGTAAGTGGCTTGCCATTGGCTTCAAGTGTGGTTTTCCACATCCTCATCGAGTTCGCAACGAAGGCTCTTAGGGTCCTGTTCACCTTATACAACTCCAAGCATTCAGTGATCCATGTATGTGGCATCGAGTCATAGGCTTTCTTGTAATCAATCCAAGCTGTGCACAGGTTGGTACGTCGGGACCTGCAGTCTTGTGCGACTGTTCTGTCAACCAGGAGCTGATGTTTGGCTCCTCTGGTATCCCTACCAATGCCCTTCTGCGCTTCGTTCATGTATTGATCCATGTGTCCACTTATCTTAGCCGCAATGATGCCTGACATGAGCTTCCATGTTGTGGAGAGACAGGTTATTGGCCGATAGTTGGATGGGGCTGCACCCTTCGAGGGATCCTTCATGATCAGGATCGTTCGCCCTTCGGTTAGCCATTCTGGGTGAGTCCCATCCCTCAGCAGCTGGTTCATTTGTACTGCTAGGCGCTCATGGAGTGCTGTGAGTCTCTTTAGCCAGTAGGTGTGGACCATGTCCGGGCCTGGTGCTGTCCAGTTCTTCATATCTGAGACTCTTTCCTGTATGTCTGCCACTGTTATGGTAACTGGGTTCTGTTCAGGGAGGTTGCTGTGCTCCTCTCTCAGGGTCACCAGCCATTGTGCACTGCTGTTATGTGCAACCTCCTTCTCCCATATGCCTTTCCAGTACCTTTCAGTTTCCAGTCTTGGTGGGTCAGCTCTGTTGTTAGGACCCTGCCACTGAGCGTACACTTTCGCAGGTTGTGTTGCGAACAGCCTGTTTATTCGTCTGGCCTCATTCTCTTTCGTGTACCGCTTTAGGCGACTGGACAAGGCTTGGAGCCTTTGTTTGGCAGTTTCGAGTGCTTCAGGTATGGTCATCTGGATGTACCTCTCGGGTATCGGCCTTTTCATCACACCTCTCTGGGCCTCCGTCAATTGACTCACATCTTTCCGGGCCGCCTTGATCTTAGCCTCCAACCGTCTTTTCCATGGTGGGTAACGTATCTCATGGCTCCCATGGTTGCTCTTATAGCCCAGAGTCTCCAGGATCACTGATGCTGAAGCGTATATCAGCTCATTGGTTTCTGTGATCGTTACGGTAGGGATCGCCCTCAGTGCTGCATTCACACTTTCTATGAGACTTTCAGATGGTACTTCACATAGCCGTTGTAATCGGTTTCTAGGTTGCCCAGCTTTCATTCTCGCCATGATCTTAGCTTTCAGGTCAGTTGCTGCCTCGCTCAGCATTTCATTCATTGGGGCTGGCCACCCAATCTCATCATCTGCATTCATTGGGGCTTGCCTCCCAATCTCTTGTATGACCTCCTCCTCTGATCTGGCAGCCTGGGGCCCTTCACCATGGAACCTGCGTTGTACCTCATCAATCTCAAGTTGTGACAGCAGTTGCCGTTTGTGGATGTTGGAACACTGAGCTACTAGTTGTTTCGCGGTCAACCGTGACTGTGGGTTTCGAAGTAACCATTTAGCCCACATTCTCTGCATGTAACCCCTCCGACTAGGGTTGCTTGAGTAGTAGCATTCCAACAGAGCCATGTTATCGCATCTCGCCCATCTCCGCTTTGTTCCAGTAGCCCATTTTTCATCAAGGTGCTCTGGTTCCCCAGCACCTGACGCAGACCTTGTTTGGCCGGGCGACGTCTGAGCCGGCATGTCATTCGTTTTATTGTCTCTCATCATTGTATGAGGTAGGCATTAGCGTGAAGGATCTTGCCCAAGGACCCACACTGGATGGTGTATGTGCTCATTTTTTTTTTTTTTGCCCCAAGCGGGATTCGAACCACCGTCTCCCGTATGCCAAACCGATGCCTTACCAACTGAGCTATCCAGCCGCTGCCAGTGCTCAAGTTGGGTCAAAAAAGCAATATATATATATATATATATATATATATATATATATATATGAATATATATATATATATATATATATATATATATATATAACATCAAATATATGGAGAAAAGTAAGTACTCAGGAAGTCCATTTCTCAGGCCAAGCATTCTTTACATTTTGTTTGGAGAAATGTGGGAACAAGAAACTGAAAAGAGGCACAAAAGAAAACTTATGTTTTTTTTAAAATGGCTTTTTCAGATTTAATTGTATTTTAATGAGTTGAATTGGAAAATAGGAATAGGAAAACTGAAGTATGTGCTTTTATATGGTCTCAAATATTGCAGATTTTTATCACGGGTGGGTCTAAAAATTATCCCCCACTTTACTGTATCTAGTCCCGGCCGAAAAATCAGGTTGACTTGACTAAAATATGAAATCATACAGTATATTAAAACAAAAATCAAATAACATTAGCACAGATTAATCAAATATGTCAATTAAATAATACAAAATAAAGTACATGACCTCTATATTAACATAATGTATAAGAGTGAAAAATATTACCAAACAATGGTAATAAATAATACAATTCAATCGAATACTTTTTGATGACTTCAATTGAAAATAAAAAATGTACCGTACATTGGAAAATGTGGTGCAAATGTGATTCTATTTGGCAGAAAAGAATTTGATGATGATGTTGTTGTTTCTTTCTAGCAGTAGTTCTATTGCTCATGTGACGCATAAGCGGGGACTAAAATGTGTGTTGCCGTACTCGAAGAGGTGACACGGAGTCCTGACAATGCAGCCAAACTGCATTAATGCATGAGAAAAGGGGGAGGGACAGTCACTGGTCACTCTTTATTGTTGACAATGATAAAATGTAAGTATTGGGGAAGAAAGAAGATATTAGAAGTGACGTTTACCTTTTTTCTCAATCAACCACTGATGGCACCAAAGAGTCACAAATAATAATTTTCGAACCTCGGCTCATTCAGAATTTGTATTATCGCTATCAAACCAAATCATTTTTTTGTTTTCATACAAAACCTCACCACAAACCACGCCATTTTTTTCATCTGTGCTCTCAATAAAAATTGTAAAATTTGGCGATACCATTCCGTGGACAGCAATAACATGCAAGTCCACTTTTTTTAATGACTAATATAGAATACCGGAATATATATTTTATTTTTTGCAGTGGTGGAACTTTTTATCCCATCACGTCTTCCAACATTGCCATTCATTAAAAACCTTAAATAATATTTCAAACTACATAAGTGTTGATGAGTGGTTTATAATGGACTTTTGTATATAGAATTCCATATACCGTCATGCAGAACATTTTGATGATAAAAAATAGCAAATGGTTCACAGTTCTTATTTCTGTTTGACTCTATGTATACACAATAAAAAAGTCTGTCAGACACCAAACCATCTGTGGAGTTGCAAACCGTTGATGTTAGTAAAAACTTACAAAAAAATAAATAATATGGGTGATAAAAATGGTATAAAATGTTTTTTTAATAGTTTAATAAAGATGACATTTTTTTCAATCGGCAAACCTACAGGACATGAAATAGAAAGGAAGTCGCAGACTAGTCATGTTTGCTGCATGTTGGCTCTTGTAGTTTATTTACAAAATGTTAAAAACTACAAACTGTCCGTCGCCTCCATCTGCGCAGAAGTAAAACTTCTCCCGCCACGTTTGCTTTTTTTTGCTACACATGCTCCCCCCAAAAGGTTTTATTTTACAAAATTAAAATACATTTAAAATTCTTCTTCTTTGAAACTAGCAACAGTACACTACTGCCCGTGGCCATTTTGACGAAAAACATATTGCACAGCTTGACTTCATATTTTTCTTAAATAGTGCAAAAAGGATTTTCCGTCTTTGTTTTTTTTTCTGTTTGTTTGTTTGTTTTTTTATAAACAGGAATGCTCTAGAGCCTCAGTTGAGACATATTTGTACAGTGAACTACCAACATATTAAACAACAAAAATCAACATGGAGAAGGAAAAGGATCCAATTTTGTCCATCAAATAAAACTAATAATTAATTATTATAACTAGGCAACAAGGGGGTTAACACAAATAGTTTAAAGATTGCCACAGACAACAACAGAAATCTCCAGTGCGGAGAACCTAGTCCTTTTTTTTCTCCAAACCCCCAACAAAAAAAACAAGAACAACAAAAAATTCAAACAAACAGGAGAAAACAAGCATCAACAAGAACAAAAAAGAAAAAAGGAAAAAAGCAGGGTTGTTAAGAACTGAAATAAGTCCGGTTTTGAAGCTCCACATTCCAGATCAGCTACGAGATACTAGCACTAGAGTTTGTTGTCGGCCAGTGAGTCAAAAAGCGTCACTGTGGGCAACAGGCCATCCGATCCCATCCAAGTGTTGCGGGTAAACAAGTGCTGTGGTGGTGCTGGTGGTGGTGGGGGGTGGGCCTGGGACTTACTTGATGTTGTTGGCGTCGGCCACTGCCGCAGAGAAGGACGTGGCGGAGGAGGAGTCTTTTAAGGGCTTGTGGGCGGGGCCCAAGACGTGCCCGGGCACCCAGCCCTCAGCGGCGGGCGACTGGCTGTCGGCGGGCCGGTAAACGAGGTACATGTTCTGCTGATTGGTCGCTAGGACCTGCACCATCTCGCCCTGACTCACGCATATCTCGTTCTCCTTGAGCGCCGAGTAGCTCTGAGCGACGCGCATGGTAGAAGAGGCGCCGTTGCAGCAGCCGCTGTCGCTCTCCTGAGGAAGATGAGGATGGCGACAAGGATGGGTAGCGCATGGAGGAAAAGAGGAGGACAAGGTTATAGGGTATGGCTACGAGGGCTGGACGACGGCGCGGATGGCTGGGATGCCATTACAGACGCCGTCCTGAGGTGGGGTAAGGTGGGGGGGAGTGTTCAAGGTAGAGGAGGAGGAGGAAGAGCAGCAAAATTTGTCAGCATTCTTTAAATTGCAGGTCTAAGCGCCCTGTATGTTTCTATACATATATTCGCATGATATCCATCTCCAATATCACAGTGTTTACATTTGCCTAACACCTGAAACAACCCACATGCATGCATAGTTGTTTTTTAAACGCCTTTATCTATGGCATTTGAGAACAGAGGTGACAAAAGGAAGTGCTTACGTTGTGGCGCTTGACAAGGAACAGATGCTAGGCCATTATATCACTCCCAAGCACGCAGGTGAGTTTTGCTTTTTTTGATGGATCAAACTTTTCAGTTTGATCCATCCATCCATTTTTTAATCCACTTCTCCTCATGAGTGATACGGGCATGCTAGAGCCTAACCCAGCCGTCATCAGGCAGTAGGCAGGGTATACACTCAATGGGTTGCCAGCCAATCACAGCTTTTCAGTTTCAAGCCTTATAAAAACATTTTCTATATCACAATTGTGTATAAGTTTGCTTTACTAAAAATAGTACCGGTACATGGTTTTGCCAATGGAAAAAAATAAAAACATAAACATCAAGTAGTAGAGCGGCAAAATATCGTATTGGCCCGAATGTAAGACGGCCCTGAATATAAGACGACCCCCTCTTTTTCAAGATTAAAGTTTGAAAAAAGACTTTTTGAACACCAAATTAATTTTTATCCAGAAAACAATTACAGTACATCTGAAACAATTGATTATAACAATATATTTGAGAGAAAAAGCACGTTATTTTGCCTCATTCAAATTTTAATATCTGAACATTTAAATATGTCAACTAAAGTGCAATCACATTCGTAAATGAATGGCTTCTGGTTTTTGAAATGTAAATGACATCATAACTTCTCCTCAGCTGCTGGTTAACCTGGCCGATCTTCGACCAACTTTTCTACAGATTGTCACTACGTTTCTCCATTTTCTGTTATCTCTTCTATTATTTTCTTCTTTTCTTTCTTACCGCTATTTTTTATTTTTCTTCCTCGTGACAGGGGTTCACTTTGGCCTGGGGAGTCAAGTTAAGCATTCGCTTCAATGATATTTGGCGTCATCTAGCGTCGTGAATGGGTATAATATCTAGACCGTGAATATAAGACCACCCACACTTTTTCAGTCTTATTTCAATGCAAAAAAAGATCGTCTTATAATTGGGCCAATACGGTAGTTGACTGGTTTGCATGTCTGCCTCACAGTGTAGAGGTCGTAGTTTTGATTCCTGTGTGGAGTTTGTATGGTCTCCCGTGCCTGTGTGGCTTTTTTCAGGGTACTCCCAAATTTCAAAAACACACATGGCCGTTTAATGGAACACTCAAAGTTGTCCCAAGGTGACGAATGGTTATTTGTCTATTTGTGCCCTGCAATTGATTGGCAATCAGTTCAGGGTAGACACCACCTACTGCCCCAAGACAGTTAGGATAGGCTCTAGCGGATTAGAACACGGATGGATGGATAGATCGAGTAGTGGCATCGATACATTACAAAGAAAAAGGTCATTGTGCTAATTAACAAGTGGTGATGAAAAATACTGGTGGAGGTAAAACAATGGTTTATTGAGCGCATAAACACGACTCACCCTAGAGTCGAAACACGATGTGCCGCCATTGGAAGTCGATGCTGTCAACTGGCTGCGTCCTCTCTCACTCTCCTTTTCGCCGAGGCCAACCGCCGACGAGGGCCGGCTGTGACAAGGCGTGCTTGAACGATTGCTGGCGGTCGAGCGGTTTCTGGTAAGAGACGAGGTGCCGCCGCGCTTCTGATGATACTCGATGGGAGACACGAGTGCTGCGGTGGAGGACACGAAATGGTAGCAACGAATCATGACCACTTGGTTTAAAAAGCTCAGGGATCATCTGAATGTGAGTGTTCTAGTCTCACCGGACAGAAAGTTGTTTTGAGCATCCAGGAGTGCCTTGATGTGTCTGACCCAGACCTGCTTGATGTCAACGTTGGCCGCTTGCAGGGTGAAATGCTCCGACGAGCCGCGACACGACAATACGAACTTACACGGATCGTTGTCCGCGCTCTCCTCTAGACCCAAGAAGGACACCTGTAGTGAAAACCGTCATTACTACTAGAAAGTCCTTTGTATATTTGAACGCCGAAAGATACAGTTGACAAGCCTAAACACTAAAATAGCAAATATATATTTGTTTTGGGTGCTTTGCATTTTAGTTGATCAAGCGTCACTTTTTTTAGAATAATGCTGCTTGAGAATCAGCTATTAGCACTTCTTGCTAACAGCTCGCGGAGTGAGAGCAAACATTGTCCTGCATGTGAGCCGAGATGTCAAAATGTTGCTCCTTTTATCATACAAAACATAGCCGTCACTAAGTTTATATTACATGCAACGGCATTATTATGTGAATTTCTGTCTCTCAGCCCTCTTAAATACAGTTTTTGTCCGGCCTTTTCCCACAGTTTGATACAGTTGCTGGAGTTACGGCGTATGCCTTGGGTCGGGTACCTTGATGCTCTTTTTGAACTGGTATCCGGGCGTGGACGAGCCTTTCCTGAGCAGCTCACTGAAGATGACGATCTGCTCAAAGAGGAACACGCGCCGTTCTTTCGAGCGCGACAAGACGCCGGGATCCTGCTCGGTCACGAAGAAAGTCTCCTGCTGCAGCAGCTTGCCCTGATTGGTTAGCTTGCCCTAGGCAGGGACATTAGTGGTTAAAACTCAGTCATCACTTAGTGGTGACCGCATGCTCTTCTGGTACGCAATGTCTGAAGGTTTCAAGCATATGTTCAAAGGTCGTAGACACACAAAAACATTATTTTAAATACATTTCTATTGCATTACCCATGAAGGGATAGTTGAGCACATTCAGGGTAAAAAGTACCAGTAGTACAGTGTTGTGGGCAATATTTTTCTCTACAATATTCTCTCTATCCATTGGCTTTACCGTATATTCGGTTCCTGGTAAAACAAACGTACCTCGTATCCTTGTAGCCGACCTAAGTTCATCATGTCGTTACATAATTTGGGAACCTGAGACATCAAATCCACTGCTTGCTGTCAGAGAAAGACACAATGATCGGACATCAAGAGGTGCTGTTTTGAGACAGTGTGAACTGCAATAATGCAAAAGATAAAGATATTTCTGTCCCAGTGCGAGTAAGTTTAAGTCGTTTTACCTCGATTTGTTCACAGTCCATTCCTGCCTTTGAGCTGTACTTCAGGAAATCCTATGAGGAATTTATGGCATGACATGAAAATACGAAGTCTCCACTGGTAACAAGTACAGATCTGATCACATACCTTCAGTAGCAGCTGGTATTTGGTGATTCTTTGGATTGGTTTGATAAGGAAGTCGCTAATTGTCAACCGGGACTGAATGTCCTGCTGGACTCCCTGCAAGGAGAAGAAAAAAGGCCCTCAACCCTAATTGAGTTAAGTAAACCCTGAATCGTGAGTAAACAATTATGGTTATGATATCAAACAATGGGGGAAGAATGAAGTACAAAGCCATTTCTAATTAAGTTGGGAAGGTTGTGTAAAACAAATCAAAACAGAATACAATGATTTGGCTACAACACATTCCCAAAAAACTGTTACGTCACCCTTGTTTTTTTTTTTTTTAAACAACATCCAATAAAGGTTTAGGAATTGAGTTTGTTAATTGTTGAAAGTTTGTATGTGGACTCTTGCTTGATTTAAGCTTCAGTTCAGGGTCTCAGTTTCATGCTCGTATTTTACACTTCATAATGCGGCACACATTTTCATATGGGAGACGGGTCTGGACTGCAGGCAGGCCTGTCTTGTTCCCGCACTCTTTGATTATGACGCCACACTGTTGGAACACGTGCAGAATGTGGTCTGACATTGTCTAGCTGAAATTATGTTGGGCCGTCCATGAAAAAGACTTTGCTCGGGTGGCAGCATATGTTTCTCCAATACCTGTATGTACCTTTCACCATTAATGAAGCCTTCACGGATGTGCAAGTTACCCATGCCATTGATGCTAACACAGCCCCACAGCACCACTGATGCTGGCTTTTGAACTTTGGGTCCATAACAGTCCGAATGGTTCTTTTCCTCTTTGGCCCGGAGGACACGACGTCCACAATTCCCCCAAACAATTGAAAATGTGTACTTGTCAGACCACAGAACACTTTTCCACTTTGCATCAGTCCATGTTAGATGAGATCAGGTCCAGAGAAGCCGGCGCCGTTTCTGGGTGTGGTTGATAAATGGCTTTTGCATTGCATCGACAGGTTGTAAGTTACACTTGTGGATGTAGAGCTTAACTGCATTGATTGACATTGGTTTTCACAAGTACACTGAGGAACATTATCCTAAACTGTTTGACTATTTTCTCACGTAGTTCACAAAGGGGTGACACTCGTCTCATCTTTGCTTGTGAATGACTAAGCAATTCAGGGAAGGTCCTGAATTAATCCCAGTTAGCCTGTTCACTTGTTGTTTGTTGTTACAAACAGGCGCTTGATAAGAATTCTTCAACTTTCTTTGTCTTTTTTGCCACCTGCTTTTTGTTATCAGTTTGAACATTAAATATCATGTACTTGTCGTGTATTCAATTAAATATAGGTTAAACATGAGTTGCAGATAATTGTATTCTGTTGATATTTGCATTTGATATGATGGACAGTATTTTCCGCACTAAAAGGTGCACTCGATTATGAGGTGCACCTTCAATGAACGGCATATTTAGTAATTTTTTTCATATATTGGACGCACTGGATTATAAAGCGCAATGTACAATGCATCCACTAGATGGAGATATGCTCCTTCTGTTCGATATGAGAGGCGTTCATCACCACCTGCGAAAAACGTAAATTAACGATTACTTCAATGAAACTATAAAAATTGAAAATAATGCATCAAAACAGAAAATAAAGCGAGGAAATCACAAAATAAATTCTTTAGCCCTCCTTCAGAATTTGTCTTAGCATTTCCTTGAGCGTAGCTCACACAGAACGATCAGATGTCAGTAAAATGTAGGAGACTGGACTGTCTCAGAAGTGTTATTTATTCCTTTATTGTTTACTGTATTCACAAACGAGGAAAATAAATTCTGTCAAGGGGCTACAGAATTTATTTTGTGATTTCCTTGCTTGATTTTCTGTTTTGATGCATTATTTTCAGTTTTCGTAGTTTTATTGAAGGAATGTTAATTTACGTTTTTCGGAGGCAGTCATGAATGCCTCTCGAGTCGAATGGGAAAAGAGAAGGCACGGAGACGGACAAAGACATTATAACATTGTAAGCATGTCTCCAGCAAGGAGCCATCTTGGGGTTGACATATTACCATAATGACCATACACAAGGCACACCGGATTTAAAAGGCGCGCTGTGAGCTTTTAAGAAAATGGTGCGCCTTATAGTGCGGAAAATACGGTACATTGGATGAATGTTGGAGGGTCAATGTGCAAAATCATGTCGCTGTCCATGGCATACAGTATACTTTGCAATATATTAACAAAAGAACAGAAAGACAGAAGGGTAGTGAAGAGTGTGCAGCTTCTACTCTTTATGGAAGACTTTATATAAAATCTGAGTGTGTCTGTGGAAATTTTTTTTGTCCATTCATGAGGCCAGAGGTGTGTCACAAAACATGCAATCATTGTGTCTTGTGAACCAGAGTATAAAACGTAACTTACGTCAAAATAATTGTCATATTCTGCTACGATGAACTCAGACTTGGGTTTGTTCTGACAGTAGATCACATACATGTGCAGTCTTCTCTCCTAGGAAATTAAAAACAATACCAACCAAAGTTTAGCAGGTACCCACGGAGTGCAAAAGCCTCCTCACTCACATGTTTGATGAAGAGCTCAGCGAGGTGCTCGTGGTCGTCCAGACATTTCTCCAACTCTCCTACAAAGAAGCTGCCAGCACAGAGCAGCATTGTTTTCCAGTCGCTATAACCACAAATATTCAATTGCTCCATTGTCAGTGACTTACTCTCTGTGCCAGTCGAAGATCTGATGGATGTTGCCGAAGACGATTTTCTCTTTTCCTTTCATGTCATCGGGAACGCCTTTTTCCTCTATTCTCTTCATGAAACCCTGAAAGGAGGTTGAAATCATAGATCATACGATACAGATGTAGAGTGTCTCGACAGACCATGGATGGGTAATCTAAATGTTTCAATTCAAGTGTGACTTGGGTTCCACACAGGACAATGCACTTCCTAACCAGATGTATGACAAAAACGCATTTGTAATGTATTTCCAAAACTAGAATCGGCTGCATTTGCAAGAATAGATACCTCAGAACAGTGGTTCTTAACGTTGTTAGAGGCCCTAAACCCAACCACTTCAAATGCATATTCAAGAAACACTTCATTAGTGAAAAATAAAAATTAGATTTTTGACAAATTGAAGACATAAAAACGTACCGGTACTCACTTATTCAAACCAGAAAAAAGTAAATAAAATTCACTGACATAAGTATACGTTTTTTTCAATTTCACAAAATGAACCACGCATGATGTACTATCACGACAGTCAGACGTTGACCTCGAAGCGAACTAAATTACCCGCAGCACTGATTGAACAAGCAATGTAACGTGATCACCTGCAGCCAGTGATGGCCAAGCGTGCTTGTCATAACTAATTGACATTAATTAATTCTGGAAGAAATCAAAACCTGGCACAAGATTTCTTGAAATTCAACGAAAAGAAGACAGAGGTGATATTGTTTGGTCCCAGTGGCCCTTGTACATTCCATCCTGTAGTCTTGGGCCACCTGTCTCCTTATTTGAAATCAACAGTGTCAAACTTGGGCCTTAAACTGGACAGTGATTTCAAACTCGATTGGCAAATTGGTGCCGTGGTTAAATCCAGCTTCTTTCACCTTAGACAGCTGGCCAAAATAAAACCTTTCCTCTCACATGAACACTTTGAGACAGTAATCCATGCCTTTGTCACATCCCGGCTCGATTACTGTATGCCCTGTACTTTAGAGTCAGCCAGTCCTCCATTAAGCGCCTTCAGCTGGTCCAGAATGCCGCTGCTCGCCTCTTGACTGGTACTCGTAAGAGGGAGCATATAACTCCTACTCTGGCATCCCTTCATTGACTCCCCATTCATTTTAGAGTTATTTTCAAGATCCTCCTCTTTGTTTTCAAATCTCTAAATAATCTCGCGCCACCTTACCTCTCTGAGCTCATCCGCCCCTACACACCTGCCCGGCGCCTCAGGTCTGTGGACCAGTCTTTGTTAGAAGTACCAAGAACTAAACTGAGGCTCAGAGGGGATCGAGCCTTTTCTGTTGCTGGTCCCTCTCTCTGGAATGACCTCCCACTGAACATTCGGCAAGCCTCCTCGCTGACCATCTTTAAAGCCCTCCTCAAAACCCACTTGTATTCTTTGGCGTTCGACTCAGCATGATTTTACTGCTTGGTGCTTTCCATCGCCTTTATTACCATTTCGTCTTACTGTTTATTGTGTATGTTAAATCGCTTTATGTACAGCACTTTGTATGCAGCGATGGCTGTTTGAAAGTGCTCTATAGATATTGTTGACTTGACTTGACTTGACTTGACTAATTGACATCTTGAGTCGAGTATGTCTTAACATTCATGGCCCAGGCTCCGTTGAACCCCTGAGACCGAATCACTGAACCCCTGGCGTTCGATCGAACCCAGATTAAGAACCACTGCCTTAGAAGAAGGCCAAATATCGGCCTGATATAGACACTTAGTATCAGTAATCGCTCATCATTAATCAAGATGAAAATCGGAGGTGCTCGAGAAAAAATGAGGGCAGATTCGTAACCACGCCGCCACATATTTATCCAGATAAAAATACAGTATATAAATAAATAAAAGTAAACATTTGTTGACCAGTGTAATCGATTCCAAAAGCTTCGTCATCACAGGAAACACACAGTCACAGACAGATGATGCCTGCACAAAAGTGAGACGAGTGAATCACTATCAGCCAGTGACGCTTGTCAAAAGCTTCAGTCTCCTTGAATGAACACACACACACAAAATGGAAAGCTCACAACAAAGCCAGTTCTCAGAAAATAAAAGCATCATGTTCACCATGTGTGTGAGAGCTTGTGATGTTAAAAATAATTCATGACTAACTCACCTCAACAACAATGCCCAAGTCTTTGACATAGTCCTTCTCGGTCTGTATCAACTCGTTCAAGACAAACCTAAGCGGAAAAACAAAAGTCACCTTAGTTGGAACGATATCAAGAGCATTTGTTCCAAAGTGAGGCCAGGTAGCAGACTTACATGCGACCCCTCATGGCTTTGGCTCTCTGTTCCAGCTCAGGGTTCCGACGCTGGACAGGAGTGCTTTGTTCCGGTGGGGAGAGTGGGGAGAAGACCGGGTGAGCTCCTGGTTCTAAGGTCTGTTGCAAAAAAAAAAAAAAATCAATAAATTAAAAAAAAACCAACCAACCAAACAAACAAACAAACAAAAAGACATGTAGGTTTAAAGTACCGTATTTTCCACACTAAAAGGCGCACTGGATTATGAGGCGCACCTTCAATGAATGACCTATTTTGTAATTTTTAAAAATATATTGTTATTATTATTATTATTATGGGGGGCCCGGTAGTCCAGTGGTTAGTACGTCGACTTCACAGTGCAGAGGTACCGGGTTCGAGTCCAGCTCCGGCCTCCCTGTGTGGAGTTTGCATGTTCTCCGCGGGCCTGCGTGGATTTTCTCTGGGTGCTCCGGTTTCCTCCCACATTCCAAAAAACATGCTGATTGAACACTCTAAATTGTACCTAGGTGTGAGTGTGAGCGTGGATGGTTGTTCGTCTCTGTGTGCTCTATGATTGGCTGGCAACCGATTCAGGGTGTCCCCCGCCTACTGCCCGAAGATAGCTGGGATAGGCTCCAGCACCCCCCGTGACCCTAGTGAGGATCAGGCGGCTCGGAAGATGAATGAATGAATATTATTATATTATAAGATGCAATCTACAATGCATCCACTACATGGCGCTACGCTCAACGAAATGCAAACAGAAGGATCAGATGCCAGTAAAACTTATTGAATAAAGCAGCGACACAGTTCACTTAACCAACAGCAAGTTGTAACATTGACTCATTAACGTTGAACTCTCTTGCCGCTGCTCTCTTTTTATGTTCAACTGCGTAACTGGAACGCCTTAAGTTTGAACTCTGCATTGTAAGCATGTCTCTAACAAGGAGCCATTTTGGGGTCGACGTATTACCGTAATAACCATGCACAAAGCGCATTTGATTTTACGGCGCGCTGTGAGCTTTTAAGAAAATGGAATACTTTTAGGTGCGCCTTTTAGTGCGAAAAATACGGTACAACTAAATAGTCGCTAAATCTACCAATGATCCAGTGCCACAATGTGATTCTGGATTATTTACAATTCAGCCGATGGTGGAACAGCTTCGTTAGCAGGGAACAAGCTGCCGGTCTTTCTGGTTGGCAAAGAGTAGAGTAGTTGGCCTGGCCTAAGAAAATTTGATTTATTGATCAAAGATTCGGCTAATTGATGCCAATGAGAGTCACAAGCTAAAAGACCTTCAAGGCTGTCTTAAAATGGTGACGGCCTGTTCCCAAAACAACCATTTTCTGGACTGGATGAAAAATATGCTCCGACGCAAGCATTCCAATCAGCTTCCTGAGCCGTCTTTCCCGAGCCTGAGACTGATATAAAGGCTTAGCCTTGCAGCTGCGGATGCTTGACATGCATACACAAACAATGACAATAATATGCTACAAAACACCCCGAAATGTCAACCTCTTCGTTGTACTCTTGTTTGCTCCAGCCCTGGGTCGTAACCCGATTGACATGGCGTTCCTGGTCTGAGCAGCTCGTCGGACTGGTTGTGATGAGTTTCCCCCCTCTCCTCTCTTTCCATCCTTCCCGTTCCCTATTCAGTCTTGAGATTTGTTGTACATGTCTTTTAAATGTACACTACATGTGCTGAGGTTTTTTTCTCAGGCTCAAACAGTGCTCCCATTTAAGGAGAATGGTCAGAGTTTTCTTTCCTCCTCTTCCCTATTGTTTTCCTTTCACATCTCAGGATTCGGGGTCATTAACCACAAACCGCCAGGTTTCCCGTTCTGTTTCTCTCTGTTGGTCATTGTTTTGTTTATGTTCCTCTGGAATTTCTTGTGTGTTTTACACACCATGCTAATAAATCAGATTCTGATCAATGACTGCATTATGAAACGATGTAGATTATGTTTGCAACATATAACATTTTTCAAATGTTCGACACGGATGTGAGTGAAATTTGACGTGGAACCTTCCTGCAAGCCAAAAGACAATATTAGTGACCCTAATTGTGATCTGGTCCAGATCCTCAATCTTGATCAACTTTGTAAAACAAATCTTGAAATGGTGCTGCCGATTTTTAGTCTACGGTATTTGGTATGACCAAAAGATTACATGATCAAGTGTTGAAATTTCTCTTGATCGGTAACACGTATCATTATTGCAACACAATCTGAATTGAATAGGTTATGGCAAATTCTGTGTCAAGCTTTGGTATGTCACAATACCTAATTATTTAGATTCGAATATTTTGGGGAACCAGATCCGTAATCCAGATATGGATCAACAACAAATAAAGTTGTAGCGTACTGTAAGTGCCATCGACAAATGAATTATTATTAGTTAATGAGCTGAAGCCAGATCCAGAATTCTATACTTGTCGATTAAATATGTGAAATTCCACTGCATATTTATTGGAGGAGTTCCGTGCAAGGACGGCATTATAACATGACGAGTGTGTATTTTGTATTCAAAAGCAAGGCAAAAAACGTTCAAATCTAAGGTAACTAGACATACATGCATGCACGTCCACACACTCACCATTTTGGTTTTAACCAGTTTTTCTATGGCGCTAACCAGCTCTGCAGCGCAGGGCACCTCAGAGGATGACTGCAGAGATGTTAGCAAGGACGACGACTGAGAGTGGAAGATGACAAAAGGAGGCAAAAAAACAACAACAACAGCAGCATGTTAGAAAGGACGACGATAGTCAGTGTAAGAAAAAGATTGGAAAGTGAAAATTGACAGGAAAGTGAAACCTAACTGGACAAGAGGGTGAGTGACAGGGACACCTGCTGCTGTCACCTGAATTACTATAAATGTAGGCGACTGGTTTATGTGAATCCTGAAAGACACCCACTAACAATAGATTGTTTAAAAAAAATGCTCAACATAAATACCACATAAAACCAACACCGTTTTGATGCGAACTCAAAGGGGGGAAAAAACGTTTCTTGTTGTTAGAGCAGTTGTGGAGCAGTTTTTTCTCAATCACCACACTTATCAGTTCCGAAGATATCTGAAATTCTGAAATGAGCAAAAAAACAAACATCTTTGGAAAGTTTCTTTGGGAAGGTGAAAAGGCCCAGCCAGGAGACAGAAGAGGAGCTTACGACTTCCAAGATAAAGAAGGCGACATTTAATAGACAGTACTTAAAATATGGAATTATATCAGCGGGAGATTCCCACGCACCAAGTCCACTCTGCATGATATGCAGTGATGGGGAGTTGTATGTTTCATGCACTTTGTATGTGCGGTGTATCTTATTTTAAAGGCACGTTTATACATTACCATAGCGACCAGAGAGCGTTGCGGCCAGATTGGACGTTCCTTGTGTCATGATTCGTGTTTATTATTACGTTTCGAAAATGTCACGTTGTGCCCGAAGCGATGGAATTATTGCTTCGTGCACAACAAAATAACCGAAAGTGGATCCCCGAAATAGCAGACACAGAAAGAGGTTTTGTCAGAGAACAAAGGAGTCTTTAATACGAACACAAAATACCCAACAGGGAGAATAACAAAAAGCGCTGGTCAAAATAAGGACCAGGGATAAAATAAAGAGGACAACAGAAAACGCTTGCGGAAAAAAATAGCAAGGAGGGTCTGATTAGACAATGATATAAATTTCACTCGCAAGAGGAACAACGACGCGCAATAACAGCCACAAGGCTAAGAGGCAATGAATAATACAAGTAGGAATTGGGCGAGAGAATTTTGGCACGGCGTGGAATACTCCGGCAGTGAGTAGACTGCCAGAGCGTTCAAATAAAGGCTGAGCATTCATTCATTCATTCATCTTCCGAGCCGCTTGATCCTCACTAGGGTCGCGGGGGGTGCTGGAGCCTATCCCAGCCGTCTCCGGGCAGTAGGCGGGGGACACCCTGAATCGGTTGCCAGCCAATCGCAGGGCACACAGAGACGAACAACCATCCACAATCACTCCCAAATGGGTGACAGGTGTGCAAGCGGCGGGCAGAAAGCCCGCCCCCTGCTGGCAAACACGGGACGTGACAGAAAATACCACAGTTTTCATGCTGGTCATATTATATTATTTTGTTGTATTCATTCGTCCTTAAAAGCCAATCCCTGAAAATATTGTCTGACATTAAACCGGTCTATGAGGCAAAAAAGGTTGGGGACCGCTGGTGTTCGGTATTGATAATAATAGCCAAGCTAATTCCAAGCATCATATTGCTAACAGATCATCTACGGTGTTCTATTTGCACAATTTCATTGCTTGTTGATGTACTGTCGGGGCATTTGTTATGCCCGTCAGGAATTTAAAAAGACTGTCGACCACCACCAGATAACACGTTTCGAGTGGCAGAACTGACAGCGAGTCCACCCAGCATATAGTCAGTATCACTACAATGCAAGATCTCTGGTGCATCGAGACATTACAGCTCGCTTGACATTGCTGTACCGTACGTTTGCACAAATACATCAATGTCGATCATATAAAACTCATTTAACAACTTCATCTTGAAATTAGGTGAGTAGCGATCAGATCACTTAGAAATCAACCTTTGTTGAGCCATTTCAAAAAAGGTCAATCGCCTCAACAAAATCTCACGAGTAATTTTATATATGGAGTAATTTATCCATTTTGTGTTTATATTGCACTTAATTGAACTCTGGTTGTTGTTTTTTTTCTTCTTCTTTCTTCTTTCTACCTACATTCTTGCTGCTGGAGGCTGTAAAAATTTCCCCAGTGTGGGACAAATAAAGGATATCTTATCTTATCTTAATGAGCAAACAACCCCCAAAAAACACCAACATGATATTATCGTTTAACATGATAGTTTTGGGAAAAATTAATCATCCAAAAAATTTATTGTGACAGCATTCATGTGTCTTTTCAAAGGGGAACTGAGGTATATTGGTGCAGGGTTTAAAAAAAAATGTTTTACTTTGTATTTTATAAGTCACCTTATCGTCCTGCGCTGAGGGGTCCTTGATGATCTCCATGGGAGGAGGTAGCGGGGTGTGCGCCTCCTCATCCTGCTCCTCCTCGCCGCCGCTCTGCATGCCGGACGGTGCTTTGGAGATAAGGTTACCCTCCTTGCTCAGGATGTGCTGAGGTGGGATAATAGGTGGCATTAATATAATCTAATTCCATGAAATAAATATGAAACACAGAACAATATAGTCGTGAATACAGGAATTCTTTCTTCATGATTGGATACCTCATCGATGATGTCTTCCTGCGGGTTCAAGTCAGGCTGGCCCTTCCTGCTCTCATCTCTTCCCGCCCCGGGACCTGTCAATCAATCAGTACACCTATGAGCTCATGCCTGTTAAATTTAAATGAGCGTTCATTATTTAATTATTTATTTATTTTACGAAGATAGCTCTTTTGTGTGTTCCGCTGAAGGATACACGGTCAGGAGATAACAAGGGCGCCTTTGTGTGCGTATGTCTTTGTTAGCAAAGACGACAAGCGAATGACCATCTAAATCATCTGAACTATGACGAGGCTCCCATGGAGTGTGGCTAACACTTTTTTTTAGAGTCAGCTGACATGAATGGATACGACATGTGACAGTAGCATGAGAAAGCAGTTTGGTGTCCAAATTGCTTTTAGAGTGCAGTAGTGCGTCCCATTGCTAGCTCCAGTGAGGGAAAGCTTGCTGGATTGGTGGAAATAGTATAGAGTCCTTTCTACACTACTTAAAAAAAAAGAAAACCTAAATTTTTTTCCCATGTTGTTGTTCTGTAATAAGCGGAAAAATGAACAAGTGGTCAGCAGTCTCACAGTACTCAGGTTTGGGGTTCAAATCCAGGCTCCGGCCTTCCTATTATAAGCGTGTGAATGGATCTTTTGTCTCGATGTGCCATGTGATTGACAGGCGGCCAGCCCAGTCCAGTTCATCTGCGACACTAATGAATCTCAGGGTTATAGAAAATGAGTGGATGGAACTTCTGTATAAAAAGCATGTAAATAGAATAGCAAACCTGGCAAATGTTTTGTCTTTGGAAGTATTTAGACACCGCTTTTTCATTGTCTTTGTAGAAAACCCTCCTTTATCGCGGTTAATGTGGACATAAACCGGCCGCGATAAACGAAAATCCGCGAAGTAACATCAACAGGTAAAAAAAACAACTTTTTTTTTAAGTCCGCAAACGGTCCGCGAGAAGCTGCAAAACAACGGTGAGTCACATAGAGCAACATATACAGTACCGTACTCCATGTATATCAAAAAAATATACATAAAAAATTTAACATGTTTGAAAAAATCGGCGATGCACTGAACCCGCGATAAACGAACCGCGAAGTAGCGCGGATCACTGTATTCTGATTTAATGCACCTCCGTGACATTTAATACTGTACATACAGTAGCTGAACTTGGTCACATTGGATGTAAATGATCTTGTTTGACTTTGTTGCTTTTAGTCAGGAGTTGTCATGCCTTACGCCCTTTCTGATGCAATCCACCCAAGGAATAGATTAAAGGATCTTGCCGAGGGAACCATTTGGATGCTACCGTTCGACCTGACTGGGAATCGATCCCAAGTCAGGGATGCTACCTACTGACCAATCTATTTCTTCACAATGGATGAAAATACGTATCAGAATCGCGACATTCTTACCTGTCTTCTTCTGTTTGTTACTGGGGAGTTTCTTAACCGAGCTTCCGTGACTGAGGCGTCGGACGGGATTGGTCAGCCATTTCCGGAGTGTATTTCCAGAGCGTTTGGGTCCTGGCGAGTTGGACTGCAGTGAGCCGAGGGACGACTGCGGCTGGAGGTTTGCCACAGACTCAGTCTTCCCATCAGAGCCACTTACAGGATAATTTTCTGAAGGAAAAAATAAAAACAGCCAACATTTTCAGGTAGAGCACTTGTAAAATAAGTGGAACTAAAAAAATATTATTCCAATGGTTGCTGAGCCTAAAGTAGTACGCCAGAACAATAATAATAATAATAATACATTTTATTTATAAGCACCTTTCAAGACACCCAATGTAGACAATACTTCTTCTCATGATCCACATACACAATGTTTCTCCTAAACTTCACATTTCTTTTATCCACAGTTCTTGTGGATAAAAAGTGCAAATTTCATTCGTTTTAAGTAGTTTTGTTTTTTAATTTTTGAGGGTGTTTTATAATAAACATCCATCCATCCATTTTCCATCCATCCATCCATTTTCCGAACCGATTGATCCTCACTAGGGTCGCGGGGGGTGCTGGAGCCTATCCCAGCCGTCCTCGGGCAGTAGGCGGGGGACACCCTGAATCAGTTGCCAGTCAATCGCAGGGCACACAGAGACGAACAACCATCCACGCCCACACTCACACTTATGGACAACTTAGAGTGTCCAATCAGCCTGCCATGCATGTTTTTTTTGGAATGTGAGAGGAAACCGGAGCACCCGGAGAAAACCCATGCAGGCCCGGGGAGAACATGCAAACTCCACACAGGGAGGCCGGAGCTGGAATCGAACCCGGTACCTCTGCACTGTGAAGCCGACGTGCTAACCACTGGACTACCGGGCCGCCCCCCATCCATTTTCAACACCGCTCATCCAGAAGAGGGTGGTGGGGACTTGCTGGAGCCTATCCCAGCTGACTTCGGGAAGAAGGCAGGCTATCACCCTGAACTGGTCACCAGTCAGTCACAGGGCACATACACAGACAAATGACCGTTCACACCAAATTTCACAACGTCTCTGAGTGGGAATCGATCCCACGCTGCTGGCACACAAGTCCGGCATGGGTACCACGACACCATCACCTAACTTAAAATAAACCTATTTTCTTTATTCTACTCACATTTTTTGTTTTATTAGTTCTAATGTTTTATTGGCTAATACCGCAATTGCTTTTAATCTTCCCCACACGCCGTCACCCCCCAAATAAATAAGTAAATAAATAAATGAAGTCCAAATTTGGAAATGAGGGTAAATGTTTTTCATTGGTTGGTGATGTTGGGTATATTTATTATCAAAGGAAGCGTGAAAGCAAACATTTCCAGAATCTGCGAGCTTAAAGTGCTTGGTCCAGTTGCCTGTATTCTTGCTCAACGTGACCACAGGGTTTGCACAATTAATTCAAGCGTCAACACAAAACGGTAAGATGACAACCAGATTTCATTCACTATTGCGTAGTCTCACTGTTTCACCAGCTGTCATTCATCTGAGGGAACAGGATGTGGAGAACAACATCGAAGGAAAAAAAAAGTCTATATCCTTCAGTCAGCACGTGTGTGTGTGTGTGTGTGTGTGTGTGTGTGCAGTCATGTGTCAGCAGTGTGGTGGATCAGCTGCGCTCACGCACTCAGCTGGGAGTGAAGGGTTGCGGCCGTTTGCACAGTGCAAGTGTGTCTCAGACAGGAAATGAAAGTTCAACCGTCAGGGGGTTCGCCTGAGGTGTTCTGCGTGGAACAATACACTTTTTTTTTTTAATACCCTGAAGTTTCATGTGTTTCATTATGACTTATCCCTCTCAATCAGCTTTCTCTCTGCTTTGCTAAGCCTGCAGTAAGAACTGGACTCGCACTCAAAGGATTTCATAGGAAGGAAGAAGTGCTCTTTAGGAAATTATCTTGTGCAAAAATTATTACTTCATGAATTATGTTTTGGGGCGGCCCGGCAGTCCAGTGGGTAGCACGTCGGCTTCACAGTGCAGAGGTACCGGGTTCGATTCCAGCTCCGGCCTCCCTGTGTGGAGTTTGCATGTTCTCCCCAGGCCTGCGTGGGTTTTCTCCGGGTGCTCCGGTTTCCTCCCACATTCCAAAAACATGCGTGGTAGGCTGATTGAACACTCTAAATTGTCCCTAGGTGTGAGTGTGAGTGCGAATGGTTGTTCGTTTCTGTGTGCCCTGCGATTGGCTGGCAACCGATTCAGGGTGTCCCCGGCCTACTGCCCGAAGACGGCTGGGATAGGCTCCAGCACCCCCCGCGACCCTAGTGAGGATTAAGCGGTTTAGAAAATGGATGGATGGATGGAATTATGTTTTGAATCTCTGAATAATCTCGCGCCACCTTACCTCTCTGAGCTCATACGCCCCTACACCCCTGCCCGGCGCCTCAGGTCTGTGGACCAGTCTTTGCTAGACGTACCAAGAACTAAACTGAGGCTCAGAGGGGATCGAGCCTTTTCTGTTGCTGGTCCATCTCTCTGGAATGACCTCCCACTGAACATTCGGCAAGCCTCCTCGCTGCCCATCTTTAAATCCCTCCTCAAAACTCACTTGTATTCTTTGGCGTTTGACTCAGCATGACTTAGATTTGCTATTGGTTTTACTGCTTGGTGCTTTCTACCGCCTTATTACTTATTACTTATTACTGATTCGTCTTACTGTTTATTGTATATGTTAAATCGCTCCATGTACAGCACTTTGTATGCAGTGATGGCTGTTTGAAAGTGCTCTATAAATACTGTTGACTTGACTTGACTTTTGTTTTATTGAACTGAGCAGAAATGTCACGTTGAGCTCAAAGCGACACAGTAATCGCTTTGTGCGCAACAAACTGGAGATAAGTGGATCACCGAAATAGCAGACACAGAAAGTAACTTTGTCACGAAAATGATATTTATTACAACACAACCCCACCCACCTCCCCCATCTGAACGGATAACAGAAAACGCTGGTCATAAAGAGAACCAGAAAATATTTATAACGAGGCAACAGAAAACGCATGCGACAAAACGGCAAGGAGAAAGTTTAGGCAAAATACTATAATTACACACGAGAGGATGTCTAGGAACGCAACAATTATCAATAGTCTTTAAGGCAGTGTTTAACCGAGAAGGAATAGGCAATAGCAATTCCACGGCGTGGAATACTCCGGCAGTGAGTCGACTGCCGGAGCGCCTAAATATAGCAGGTGCAATCACCAATAAATGGGTGGCAGGTGTGCAGGCCCCCTGCTGTCAAATACGGAACGTGACAAGAAAAGGTCAAATCAAGTTCTAGTTGTGGTTCTAAGGCTGGTTCTAAGGTTATCGTCACACATTTTGTGGCGGCATCACACCAACCCCCCCCCCAAAAAACCCACAAAAAAAAAAGCACACACAAAATGAGTCACTGCTCTAAGAAAACCACTGTGATTGATTTGAACATGTACACTGGAAAAAAATGGTGTGTTGAATTTACCGATATTCAATTTTATTTCGTTAAATGTTTGCATTAAATAAAATCATTAGGATCCAGACACATTTTGTTAATGGCTGTTACAGCTACTTAAAAAACTGATCTGGCTCCAGAATGATTTTGTCCAGCCACTTGACAAATAAAATTGAGTACGTTCTCCACATTTTTTTTCCAGTGGACCTTGTGGGCACATAATTAAAATGTGTTAAACTGTGATATCATTTTGATTGTTTTTTAAGAAAAAAGGCCAACATTCCATTAACAACATTTCCATCATGGGCACTTGAAATGCAAATACTTTTTTCTCCAGTAAGTTTGTTGTTTTTAGTTTTTTATTATTAGTTTTTTTTACCCATTACATCGTTCATATTCTGTTTAACCTTCTAGGACAGTGATTGAAGTACTACACAATTCGATCTATGCCTACCTCATGCTTCTGAGGGGCATCACAAAAAGTCAAAGAGAAAGAAAAACAACTGAGCAAGATTTGTGGATGCTTTACGTGAAACGCACACGCACACACACACACACACACACACACACACACACACACACACACACACACACACACACACACACACACACACACACACACACACACACACACACACACACACACTGAAGTTCTTACATTCGCTCACCACTTCACAAGTTACTCCCTTAAGTGCTGTTGTGCAAATGTAGTGTCATGTGACTTGTGCGTATTCAGCAAAAGCCACGTTAGCGCTTGAGTGTCCTTGACAGTTGCTTGACAACACAAAACACACGCAGGCACCTACGCGCATAAACAAAACTGACTGATAACATTTTACTCCCCACGTATGACACTCAGTAGAGCGTGACCCTCCTCCAAGGCCACCCCTTCCCACCCCGAAACCAAGTTCTAAACTTTTGCCAAATTCTTCCAAAGTTAGTGGTGTGGAGCAGTCACATACTTAACGGCAGGTCATGGGGAAGTCTATTGGACTTTGATTTGCACAATCGCAATTTTGGTGTAACACTGAGCAATAGGCCCCATAATACCCCCACCTATGGAGAAATGTACAGAAATGGAAAGAACCAAGTTAGACCTGGCGGAACTAATCTGCTGCGTAGCTCCCACAAACAAACATGCACGCACCAACATCCACATTACAATTCATTTGCGAGACTTCATGAGACTACAAGATGTGTAGTCTCAGCCGATGTGTTTAGCAAGCACCAGTTAACTTTTTAAATGTCCACACGTAAATGATAGCACAAATGAACAGAGGTGATTACAGTAAATATCATTTCTCGAGAAAAAAGAGGGCAGAGTTTGAAGAGTGAGAAGTGTAGTCGGCCGCTAAAAGTCAGGTGAGATGGAACAACAGCGCTACTGTTGCAAGCCAACACAAAAGACAGACCGCGGACTGCTGCAGTGGCCGTCAATCACTCACTCTGAACAGAGCAGCCCTTTTGTCTCATCTCAGCCCTCTATCATCCGCACAGCACACCCCTCTAGACACAGCCGGTTTCACTCTGTAATTACCCCCCCCCCCCCCACACACACACACGCACTTCGAACCCCCCGCCCGACACATCTGTGAATAGCTCCATTGACAACACACAGAGATCATTTCTCCACTTTTACCCCTTTTCCACTTCAAAAAAAACTCGCTGCTGGTTCGGTGCGGCAGCCAGTTCTGTGCTTAGTTGGTGCTTGCTAAGTTCTTACGAAGAACGTGTTTGGTTTTCCACCGACAAAGAACTAAGTAGAAACTACATCATTATGTCATTGTGAAGCATCCAAATGTCACTGCTTACGTCAGCGTGTACCCAAGAGCACCTGCGTTATTAATTATAATAATGAATCATCATCATCACAAATATAATGCGCTGTTAGGCAACTTAGCATAGCATCGAGTATACTTTTATGTTGTATATAACAGTCAGGGACATGCAATCAGCAAACACATATATCTTTCTTAATCATTGGAGATGATCACGAGGCTGGCTGCAAGTTGGGGATCGCATGCTATTTGGGCACATCCGCGATCGCTCTTCTGATGGGACATAATTGTGCCGGAGTTGCCATTCAGCAAAACTTCTGAGTGTCCCGGGAATCATTCCACTACATCTGCGATCGTCTTGATAACGACGCCCTGACGTAGTTGGTGCCAGAGTCTGGCCTAACAAATAATTGGGGCAATCTTAAGCACCAGATTCAAGCACCACGGCAAGAGCTAGAGCCAATTTCGGTGGTGGAAAAAGAAAGAACTGGTGATAACCTGGTCACTGGCCCGGAAATAGCACAAGCATAAATTCGGTGGAAAAGGGCCATTTGACTGCCAGCCAGATACAGTATTAATCATGTACTTTGCTTTACAAACACTTAAAAGCTGTGAACTGTACTTATCTACTAAATTAGCATATTTTCCACACTATAAGGCGTTTCTGAGTATAAGGCGCACCTTCATTGAGTGACCTATTTTAAAACTGTTTTCATTTATAGGCCGCACCACATTAAAAGGTGCATGGAAGCTACAATAGCCGCTGTGGTTGCATTATGCATCCACTAAATAGAGCTACACTAAAGGTAATACAATACAGCTTTATTTATGTAGAGCTTTCATAATAGCTGCAGCTGAACAGAACATTTAAAATACCAAAGAAACCAGATTATTGATCCCTATATCAGTCGCATCGGACTGTAAAGCGCACTGTCGGCTTTTTAGAAAATTGAATGTTTTTAGGTGCGCCTTAGAGTGCGAAATATGGTACTTAAATCTGACAAGGATCTCAGATGGACATTTTTTATTTAAAGAATAAACTAAAATTTCTAAAATTTGTCAGTGATGGGATCAAGCCACTAGCAGGTCTTGAGTGAGCTAACTGGGTCTTCAACATGGCCTCTTAAAGTTGCACCATGGCAGAAGACCGTGTCAACTGGGGTGCTTGATGCTGGCACTGCGCTTTCCCTATGCACGCTAGGCAAGGCAAGGTAGGGCATATTTAGCGACAAATCAACTCACTTCAAACAGCTTCCTTCCTACCTGTTTAATGGGCTTGTGGTTCCAAAGCAATCTCATCTAGGCATGCCTTAATGGGTCTTGCTTTGCGCAGTAAGGGAGAAAAGGGACTTCCCCAAAACTTTCCGACAATCCTAGAAACATATAAGGCAGCCCAAACGTCCATTTATCCATCCATTTTCTGTTATGCTTATTCTCACATGCGTCACAGGCGTGCTGGAGCCTATCCCAGCAGTAGGCGGGGTACACCATGAACTGGTTGCCAGCCAGTCGCAGAGCACACATAGACAAACACTCACAGTTAGGGATAATTTAGTGTGTTCCCTTAAGCTACCATGCATGTTTTTGGAATGTGGGAGGAAACCGGAGTACCCGGAGAAAACCCATGCAGAGAACATGCAAACTCCACACAGGAAGGCCTGAGCCGGAATCGAACCCTGCACTCCGCACTGTGAGGCAGACACACTTAATTCTCTGAATGTCTGACTAATTGATTAAGAGAAGACCTCAAAATCCATCTGTTCACGACTAACATTTAAACTCTATACATTTTATAAACCGGTTATATAAATTATCCTTCAGACAAGACATTTAATTTTTACATTTGGGACTCAAATTATTATAATCATTATTATTTTATGGGGAATGTCATTGAAACTGCTGTCATTTTCTTGAGTTAAACACATGCTTCCTTGCATGATGAATATGTGCGATCACTCCTGTCATAGTTGACATTCAAGTTTATGCTAGTGTTTCGAGAATGCAAAACGGAGTTGTGCAAGGAATGCCAATGTCGGGATTGCTGCATCTTCTATCATTGATTAAAAAAAAAATGATGAGAGGAGTAAAAGCAGTCGAGTCAGTAGTTAAAAAGGTTGCTCAAGTCATACCTGGGATGTCTCGATGACGAAGCAGATGTGCTGATTACGACACTACGGTTCGACATTAAAAGAGGAACATTTTAAAATAAAGCCCTATAATGTTGCTCTCATTCTTAGTAATCAAAAAAGGAACTTTTATCAGGTTCAGTCGTAGTCCAGGGAACTTTGAGCAGTAAACAGTCACTTGAACATGTTGAGTTATGATCAAATCAGCTCGATAAAGTGCTGATATATGTTGGCATGTTGCCTTTCAAGATTTTGCAAATTTGGCTGAGCCAGCACCTATCATTCTCATATTTCTTCAGTAATGCATATTCCATAGAGCGAAAGCAATATATAAATCCTCCTCATATATGTTGCCATGTGGTTACTGGCAGTTCTTGTGATGACATCATATATCTTCTGACAAACAAGCATTTTACGGTGTAGAATGAGTCATTAAAAATCACGCGCAAGAATACGGGAAATCTATACTTATTGCGCAAACAAAAATTTGTGTCATATGATTGTGCAAGTAAACATTTTTTTCCCTAAGTGGCCGCTCCCATTAATGAGATCAGACATAGCTAGGGTGTCATTAATTTTCTGTAAAATCTTAGCTAAGCTGTTTTATGGGATTGAGACTGTCACCATTTGATGCTGATGACCTGATGACACACAGCCACAAATTTTTGCTAGCTTGGCTGTGCGCAAACCAGTACAACCGGTTCGGCCACATACAGTTGCAATCTCGCACAGTCACGGGCCAAAGTCCGCTGCGGTTGTCCGCACAAAGCCACAAAGTTAACGTTTAGCGGGCATGTTGACCCACACGATAAACCATTGTGCATAACTAGACTGGTTTTATTGGACTGACAAATCAAAGAATCAGACTGACGGTTTTTTTTTTAAATCCGGAGGAAAGGTGTGTCTTCAAAAAGCAATGATGCAAATATTTTATTGAAGAGGAGACTGAGGGCCTCAAGAACACAGGTCACTGCAGCAAAGCGGGACTGTGGAGCAAAATTATTTCGAGTCTAAAGAAAAATAGCACGCTAAGCTAATGTAAGCATTTGTGCTTATGTTTTGTCAATTCTAGTCGTGTATCTTCAGATGCTCTTCAGAGACGAGAATGAGGGCAGCTGCAGCAGTTCGGAGACTGTTGAGTAGAATACTCAATATATGTGTGTCCGTTTTCAACCATGATTCCTCAAATCTTCTTATTCTCTCCTTGTTCACTGTATCTTCTGTTCTAATTTTTCTCTGCCTCTTACATGGCAGCATCCTTCACCCGATATATATACACACACACTCTGCACTCTGGCCTTGTCTCCAAACCTTCCAGCTTGTGCTCTCCCTTTGATGAGCTCAATCATGCCTGAGCTCAGATGCTTTATCAAAAATATAAAACAATCAAAACTCAAAATTGTAATTATCATAATTGCTTGAGAGCTGGCTGAGTTCCATAAAAATGAATAGCAGGTAACAAAAACAAAAACAAAAAAAACTTTCAGTTCAACGGAAGGACCTGCATGGTCCAACAAGTGTGCTCATTTCTTAACAGTTCTGAAAAATCGCTCATGCTGCTAAACCTACACACTCGCACACATATAGATTTTGTTTGTGTGGACCAGTAGAAATGTGCTCAGAAAGAAGATGCAGTCAAAGGCTTGTTGAGACAGAAAGACAAGAACACACACCGTCACACGTAGACAGTCAGAAATGAGTAGATGCTCTCTAATAAGGTGGAAGGACATCATCCTAAAATCGTCCTTATGTAGACCAATCAAACTGTAAAATTAAATAAAAGGTAAACTGTCAAAGATCGAGAGATGAGCAACTACACACGTAACTTTCGCGCTCCACTCCCATGTCACACATTCCACAAAGTCATTGTGGTTATTCTTGAAGTTTTGGTTTCATTTTTTTTACACATGTGCAGACACAGAGACGCACACGCCCAAACAAATTCAGCTCACCTGTGCAACAGCAACAGCAGTGGTCAAAGATCCATCTGCAGCAATGCCAGCCTCGCTTCATTGTCGTACACACACATACAGACACACAAGCACACACACATACACACAGGGACGCACACGCAATTTATGCTACATTTAAACACCTGTATCTCTCACGCACACGCAAAGGCATATTGTACAAGTTCAGGCAGCCAGACTGAGAGCGGGCTGAGATTGAGAGAGGAGTAGTAGAAAGTGGAGGGAGGAGGAGAAAGAGGAGGAGCTCTGTCTCCCTCCTTTAAACAGCACAAATCAAGTTTCATTTTCAGCTACCATTCATCGGTACTTCGTGTATTTAACCCTTTTATGCACCCTGTAACCTGATAACATGATAAACTGTCCACTCTAGTCACTGACTAGGGGTTAACTTAACCCCTAGTCAGAGGGGTTAACGTAAAAAAATAATTAAAATAATAAACGAAATTGACACACCACATAGTGTAGTGTTGTGAACAAATTTGAAGAAAAAAAAACATTGCCACCCCCCGCCCACCCTCCCAGCATTCATGGCTCCTTGTAAGGAAACAAAAAATATACAAGACATAAAAGTGAGAAAATCCTTCAATAATTTACATTTCCACATTTAATCCAGAGTCTGAGGCGCTTAAATGCAACGAGTGAAGTGCATTGCATATTTTCAAACTGCTGCAGTTTATAACAATGATACATTTTACAAATATAAAGTAAATAAGTGAGGATCAAAATTTTCAAGAAAGTACTGAGTAGATATGTCAAAGCTCGTACAGGCAAATAAAATCAAGGATGCATTTTCTGTATTACAGTAACAGTACTGTATACGCTTTCGTGTTGATTAAAAAAAAAGTATGCTTCATGAAATTTGGTCGTGAAAATGAGTTTTGCTTTTGTAACAAGTTGAGAGCTTGGGTCAGTCCACGAACATTCACATTCGTGTTAGCATTCAGCGACATATACTATATGTATGTAGGTCAAAACAAGGTGTGTAACAAAAACTAGTGTGAACCGGCAAATCTTTTTTGCAATCAAACGAAATGCTGCAAAACAATGTTTTCATTTATGTCATTTTGGAAAAAAAACATCATTTCTGAAATACGTGTGTAAAGGTGGTGAGTCTAATTCTTGGGCATGTTTGGTTGGAAGCCAACAAAAATATTGTAATATCTCAGACCCAGCAAGAGGGGTCAGTGTTGGTAAGATTACCTGGAAGTTACCAGTAGTTGTTAAAAATAAAACACACACACACACACACACACACACACACACACAAGGGTAAAAATATTGGGACAGGGCCAATACATTGGAGTTATTGTCTCCAACTGTATGCTTCTAACTTTGTGGGAATAATTTGGTAAGTTCTTTTTCTTTTCCCAGTGTACAAAATAAGGTTGACACTTTGTAAATGTTTAGTCGGAAAAGATACTATAGTACTTTTGTTATCACAAGAATTTAAAAACATTTTTTAATGTTCAGTGTGTCCCCAAATAGTTCTTCATAATTTAATTTTTATATATATTCTTCAGATAGGTAATATTATATCGTTTTCTAGCAATATATTGAGACATGCACTGGGTTGTCAAACACATGCAAATTATGTGTGAACCTGCAGTTGACACAAGCCGCGTTATTATTTGCTTGAGGTGTGAAAATGTGTTCCTATGAAGAGTGGAGAATCTTGTTGAACCGACCCGAGGAGTTCACAAACACTTCATCGTCAAGGAAATGTTTGATCATGTTGATCAGCTTTTTTGCCGCGGGTAATACCGCTTTATACTTGCGTGACAACGAAAAATGTTACAAAATGAGATGAGCATCTACAACGTGACTTAGCTTTAGCACATTATTGTCACGTTCCATATTTGACAGCAGGGGGCAGGCGCTCTTGCTTGCCACCTGCACACCTGCCACCCATTTGTAGGCGATTGCACCTGCTATATTTAGGCGCTCCGGCAGTCGACTCACTGCCGGAGTATTCCACGCCGTGCCATTGCTATTGCGTATTCCTTCTCGGTTAAAACATTGCCTTAAAGACTATTGACAATTGTTGCTTTCCTAGATATCCTCTCGTGAGTGATCGTAGTATTTTGCCTAAATTTTCTCCTTGCCGTTTTTTTCCGCAAGCGTTTTCTGTTGCTTCGTTACAATTATTTCCTGGTTCTCTTTTTGACCAGCGTTTTCTGTTGTCCGTTTAGACGGGGATTTTGTGTTGTAATAAATATCATTTTTGTGAAAAAGTTCCTTTCTGTGTCTGCTATTACGGTGATCCACTTATCTCCAGTTTGTTGCGCACGAAGCGATTACTCTGTCGCTTCGGGCACAACGTGACAATTATAGTTTTATTGGATAGAATAGAAAGAGTGGTTAACTTATTTTGCATGAAGGAGACACCAAAAAAATGTCATTTGTGAGGCAGATCAGTACTATGCTATGCCTTTAATATAATGTTTAATAGTACTTTACTGATTTTACATATGGATAAACTGTTTAATATCATTTTTAACACTTGTATGACCAAACTGAGATGTGTGAGGCGACATGGATCAAATTTGTTCTGCCTTCCCAATTATAGTGTTGAAGTGAACCGTCTTTCGGTTTAACAAAGATAAACATTTTTTTAATATACTTGACGATGACAGTTCATGTTCAAACTGACATCAGCGATGTGAGTCATTTTCAGGTTTCTTCATCATTATTTTCAGTGTTTTTTGTTGTTGTTGATATTGGTTAAATTATTTTTACATTGGTACATTTTTATTTACATAGTACATAAGGTAAAAAATCCCTTTACCTTTCCCTGAGTTAAAGAAGCAGTCCATTTCCACACTGGAGCGCGAGTGTGACACACACAGTGCTGAACTGGGTACCAGACCCTCCTGAGGTGGGCTGCGGTCAGTGGTCCGAACCAGACACCAGCCGGGCCGCTCGCTGGGCCTCTCCAGCAGCTCCACTGTCTGGCCTGAAGTGAGAGAGACAGATACAAGTAGTCATCACCAAACATTTTCAAGAAAAAACACAACTAGAAGTTGACGAGGCCATGGGCAGACACTTACCGGTACTGACAGATAACTCACTGCTACATCCTGCTGTAAAGTCCTGTAGGATCACCGTCAATTCACAACCACCAGAGAGCTGCAGACAGAAAAATAGGTGAGACACATAGCAGCAGCCAACAGAACAATGCAGAAAAAGACTGAATTGGGAATGAGGCCAATGGTTGTGTAGTGATTCACAAAGCTGGCCATCACAATCAACCTACGATTGACTGACGATCAGTCCGGCGTACATTGAGCCTTTCACCGTTCTAGGCTGCAATGCAAAAATGGATTTGATCTTATAATAATTCACATACAAAGTGATGGGTTGGGTCAAACTCAATGCTCCATTCACAATCTCACTGTGACTGACTCGCAACCAACGAAGGTACTTGTCACTAACACAGCCAGCTGGAATTGAATGTGTCACTGTTATTCTAGTGCCTCGCATTTCAAGACTCAAGTTTGAAAAAAGACTTTTTGAACACCAAAATAATTTTTATACAGAGAATAATTACAATACATCTCAAACAAATGATGAAAACAATATATTTGAGAGAAAAAGCATGTTATTTTGCATCATTCAAATCTTAATATCTGAACATTTAAATATGTAAACTAAAGTGCAATCACATTCGTCAATGAATGGATTCTGGTTTTTGAAATGTAAATTACATCATAACTTTTCCTCAGCTGCCGGTTAACCTGGCCGATCTTCGACCCACTTTTCTCAAGATTGTCGCTACGTTTCTCCATTTTCTGTTATCTCTTCTCTTACTTTCTTCTCTTTTATTTTATTTCTTACCGCTATTTTTTTTTAAATTCTTCGTGCTACCTCTATTTTTAGTTTTATTCTTCGTGACAGGGGTTCACTTTGGCCTGGGGAGTCAAGTTCAGCATTCGCTTCAATAATATCGGGCGCCATCTAGGGTCGTGAATGGGTATAGTGTCTAGAGCCCCAATATAAGACGACCCCCCTTCTTATTTCAATGCAAAAACCACCATCTTATATTCGGGCCAATATGGTATTTGTAATCAATTAATCCTTTTGAAACATCATTGTTTATGCTTCTTATTTAGATTGAGAACTGCATTTGTGCAAAGATTCTAGGCTACTTTGCCTTCATTTACAATTGATAATTTTATATAGCCGCAATACTGGATGCATTTCTCATTCGATACAGATATGTTTAATGTCACTTCAAAATAAAGTGAGAAAAGGTAAACAGTCATAGTGTGTTGGATCATTCTTTATAGAACAACTGAAAATATGTCGTGGCATATTGTTATCATTATATAAAATGGCCTACATCGTCATTTTTTTTTTCCATATTGCTCTGCGCTACTGATCGGTGAGACTTTCTCATCAACTGATCAATTTTGAGAATGAAATGGCTTACATTTCTACAGTCTATACACTGTAGCTTTACCTGTTGCTTTGCTTATCTGACATTTTATGACCCAAAAGTGGCATAAATTACTTGCAAGTACCAATGTTCATGTGTCACCGCCCTAGGTCATGATTAGGATCAATGTTGACAAAGAAAATGAAGTCATCCATGTTCAAGCAACATAGCCAAACAAACATGTGCTTCTTGAAATTCAGAAAAGAAAAAGCCTTGCAGTGTCTTTGGAGTTGGGGACTCAATCCCTGGCCATTGCATCCTTGTCGAAGTGCCCTTGCCCAAGATACTGAACCCCCAGTTGCTCTTGATGCTGCGTCATCAGTAAGTAAATGAGGAAACAGTATAAAGTGCTTTGATTATCAAAGGTAGAAAACTAACTGACAGCCCATTTACCATTTACTGTATATTTCCTGCAAAGTCACATATGGTGCATCCAGGCCTTCAGAGCAGGACACTTGTCTCACTGCAAACACAGCTAACGAGATGCAAAGCTAACATTTACTTTTCAGATGCTGCCTGAAAACACATTTAGGATGCAAAACATTTGCTTCTCCTTTAAAAATGTCAGCTTGAGTGTGTGCATGTGTGCTTGTTAATGTGCACAAGCAACCGGGTTTAAGGTCGCATAGCAACAACCAGCCAGGCTACTCCACAGCTGCAGGTTGCTTTATACTTGACAACAACAACAAGACAAAGCAGGTGTCTTGACTTATGCTACTCCGGCTGACTTTAGCTAAATATCGAAACTTAATTATACAAAGCACAATGGCCCCTTGACTTATGAATGTCCCAAATAGTAAGTTCCAACCACAGTTTTTCGATTTTCGAGTCTTTGACTGGTCAAGTTTTGCTGTGGAATGACTCCACATTTGAATTGCGGTAGAACCAAGGTTCTGCTGCTACTCGATTGAAAAGAAAAAAAAAAGGCAGAGCTACAGTTGGTGATGCATTTTGAGCCGGACAAACAGTCAAACACACAACAAAATGAAAACACTTGCAAGGAGGAAACCACTTACTCTCAAACCTTTTACACCATCAAAAAAGAGCTCCAAGTACCACTATAATGACCAAAATTTAAAAACAGTAGTGCAATAGAACTATGTGTTCATGAAAAATAATATTATTGCAAGTCACTGTCATATTCTGCACAGTTTGAACATTGGCACTGTGCCTAAATACAGGAAAATAACGTTAAATATAACTGAACTGTACTTGGGGAAAGATTCTTTCATTTAGCATTTGGATGAGCCCGAGTACCACGACTGGTACTAGTACCACACTTTGAGAATCACTCAGTGACTCCACACCCCATAGTGTCAAGTTCAGTGCTTTAAAGTGCAGTCCACATGTTTATATATTCCTTTTTGAAGAGGATAAAATCCCAGATAAATTTGCATTCCTGTTGTACTCTTACTTGTGATTTCGTGACTTAATTTAAACCACTCTTTTTTCATATTGGCTTTATAGTGAAAACGAAAAACACAGCAAGTCAAATGCGAAGTACCTTAACAACTCTAACTGAAGCCGACAAATACTGTCTTACATAATGATTCATGGTTCGTCTGCTTTCATTTTTGTGCAAGATTAACGTAGATCAAAAGATTTATGTATCATAAATCTGACAATGTTTATTATAATAAGGGTTCATCAATTGCTTGTATTTGTTAAAAAAGAGGAATAAGACCTTGAAAAAAATAATTGCATACTGAATCGCGATTGTAAAATTGACGGAAAATAATCGCAATTAACGGTGGATTATTTCTCACAATCGTCCAGTCCTCATCGATAGTCAAAAATGATCATCTTTTTTTTGTTCATCTTCAAGCCTGATCAAACACTCGTGTTTGTCGTCAGTGGGTGTTCCTTGTTGTTATCTGTCATGTGATTGCACACAACAGGAAGCACACGTGTGCGCGCAACCGGCTTGTGAGGGTCATATGCTTCAAGGGTGCAGCGTGACAGCAGCACAGTGAATGAAATTGCTTGTCGTACAATCACCCCATTGATTTTATTTATCGCGCTCATGGCTTTCTGCACAGTGAAGTTTTTGAGTGACCACCATCGCATAAACTTGTCTGCTAAATGAGTTTCTATTTATCAGCAAAGCAACAAGCATCTGAATGAATGAATCAGCAGTTCGTGACACGTTGGGAGGGGGATTTCCAAAAAACTTGGGATGGTCTGGGTTAGCAGCGCCAACCATGACGTGTTTTTCCCGCTATGACCTCACAGTTCGGGACAGCCCATGTTAGCCCATCACCACAGCCGCCGTTAGACAGTCACATGATCAGAAGTGGTGGGGCATGAATCCCATTTTGCACCCCTCAAGTATCACCTTACTGCTGACACAGCATGTCTATCATTTTTTTAGGGTTTCAGTGTGTGTGGGGTGTGGGGAGGGTTGGATGGGAGGCTCAGTTAGCGCAGCAACGATAAACATGTGAAAGAGGGCAAGAAGGAAGCAACTATAAGATCTACACTCCTTATTCACTTCAATGATAATAGGCCATGTCTACTCACAAAAAAAAAAAAAAAAAACGTTTCATGCGTTGTCGGCATGCAAGATGTTCTTATGTATTTATGTATTTAATGGCTTTAACATTAAATATAGACTATTTTGCAAAACAGATGCCACTACAGCAGTGGTTCTTAACCTGGCCTCGATCGAACACCAGGGGTTCGGTGAGTTGGTCTGAGGAAAAAAAGTTAAGAACCACCGCACTCCAGATATTGAGCATTATAATGTCATTGGAATCATTTCTTGTGAAATATATCACCACCATCAGGTTCTCGTGGACCTTGATGATCACAGCCACTGATATCTAAGGCAAAAAATAAATTAATAAATAAAACAAATCTGATATTGAGTACCAGTAGGTCCTCTGCAGTACTTGGCGCGATAATGTAGCAGTTTCACTCATCAGCAAATCATCTTTGTTCACATTTTATTGTCTTTGTGTTGAATTTGATTTTACAGCTTCATATGTGTATATATACATCCATCCATCCATTCATTTTCTGATCGACTTTGCCCTCACAAGGGTCGCGGTGTGTGCTGGAGCCCATCCGAGCTGTCTTCGGGCAGTCGGCACGGGACACCCTGAACCTAGTTCATTATGCCCTATGGTGCAAGGTAACAGAGTCAAATGTTGTTTTTGGCAATTTGAAAACTATAGTTGAAATCTGGAATCCATCCATCCATTTCCTGAACCGCTTGATCCTCACTAGAGTTGCGGGGGGTGCTGGAGCCTATCCCAGCCGTATTCGAGCAGTAGGCGGGGGACACCCTGAATCAGTTGCCAGCCAATGAAATCTGAAATCATTTTTCTAAACCCTAACCCTTATCTGAATCAGCAATGGTCGCAATCCTAACCACAACACATCCTTACTTTGGGTTGACTCAGCAAAACTTGTACTAGGAGGCTCGATGCCATACAGGCCTCTTCATTCCTTTTCCCTTCACCTAACCCGTGTGGGTGACTGGTTCGAGGGCAAGTGAAACCTTCTTCTTCCCTGATCCTATTCAGGGTTAGTTCTAACACCAACCCTAATACGGGTTCTTGCCTCTTCTTCCCCAAATGGACTCAACAGAGAACCATATAGCCTTTCCCATTCATTTTTCTCTCACTACACAAGCCAAATCAGGTCAATCAGCCAAAAGGTTTACGGTAAATCATCTTCTAACCAAGCAACACAGGAGATACTGTATTTGTCATTTGTATCAATCATATCAACACCTATCATAAACGTGCTAAAGATTTAAAAAATAATAATTGAAAAAACAGTTGCCCTGATAGACAGGTCGATAGAAAGGAGTCATTGAGATCAGTTATGACGTCTTGACCTCAGCCTTTCCAACTCACTCGAAATGTACGGACGGAAAAATAAGAAAAAAGAAGGGAAAAGAAAACCAGTGTGACCAAAACTGGCTGTATGTTGCACCTCCAACGCAAGTGCAACAGAAGAAAACTAAAATGGGGCTTTAGAAACCACAGAGGCAACAATGCCGAGAAAACAGCTCAACAGGAAGTCAGTTTTGTCTGGACTGACAACACAACATATTTTCATCAACATTTATTTTTATACAGCTGTGTGTGGCACATCTTAAATTAGCACTATGCGAATGTTTAATACCACCTTCAGTGGCCACCTTCAATTCGGCGTCTGACGGCCCGCCAACGACTGATTCGCTGGATGATGGACTCAGCCCAACCCTCCTTCGTACTTTGATGAATCTATATATTAGGGCTGTAAAAATTAACATGTTCATGAATAGTTAATTCAAAATTCTATGAACACCAATTAATCCATGAACCTCCTTTGGGTTTATAACTGGTCATGATGCAGCAGAGCGGGCAGATGCATCTACGTATGAAGTAATCCTGAGTCAACCTTCGCAAACTGTATAATTTCTACTACTACAGCTTGATTTTAGCTAGCTAACTATGTCCAACCCTGAAAACGCTTTTCTCCACGATGTCAGCCCACTGGAAGCCTGTTAGCTTGCGAGCTAGTTAGTGGCTGGTGCCTTTCTCCGCGGCGCAGAAAACCGTACAACGATTCAGCGAGATATATTCCAACCACCCAAGGACTTATGGAGATTTATATCTATATACTCACATTACCGCAGCTCAAACATGTAAGGATGTGTAGTCATAAGAAAGAAGTATTGCCAGCTGACCTTAGAGAGCGGTGAGGGTGAAGCACTTTTGGCGGACAGGCCCACTGTGTTCAAGAGAATAGCCTAGTGCAGGGGTCCCCAAACTTTTTCCTGTGAGGGCCACATAACTTTTCCCTTCTCTGATGGGGGGGCTGGTGTCAGTTTGTAACAGAAAAAGTGTGACGATCGTAGGGGAGCTTAAAAAAATTATTGTTTTCCAGAAAGCCACACATAACCAAATAACCCTTTCCAGGTTCTTTACAGAAAAAAAGTCAGGAAACAACTAATAACACTATTAATGAAATAAATAATAACTAAATAACCCTCTCTGAGTTCTTCACAGAAAAAACAGGAAATAAATAATAACTAAATAACTCTCTCTGGGTTCTTCATAGAAAAAAAGCCATGGAACATTAACTTTCTGTTGCGCCATGCACAATTTAACAGATAGAAGTTCAGCTCAGTTGTCAGAGCAGAATCTCTCTGACACATAAGCAGTCTCTTAAAGTTCTTGTGTTCCTTCCTTATAATCTTTTTGTAGGTTCCAGTAGGCTTGTAGACACCGCTGTTTGCAGTTAGGGTTTTTTTTGGGCGTTTTAAACACAGTGACGGGTCATTTTGACCCGAGGACAACAGGACTGTTAGAGGGCCGGGCCAAATGTGCTGATGGGCAATATCCGGCCCGCGGGCCATAGTTTGGGGACCACTGGCCTAGTGTCTCATGATTTTGAAGCCTCATTTTATATACTTGGCGTTTTTCTTTTTTTTTTTTATCATTCAAATTCGGCAGGGCTGTTAACAACTCTCTTCTGTGATGTGTCAAATTTGAAAGAAATACTTATTTGTCCTTACTTTATTGTATACACATATGACTAAAATGCTCATTGTTTTTTTGAGTCAAGTTGAGTCAACTTCTTGTTCTCAGATTGCTGACATGTGAGCGATGATTTTAAATTTGAGTGGATATTTAGTGTACCAATGCATTAACATACAGTATACTGTATACAATACTGTGTTAAATTGACTCCATTAATCCATTCATCAGTTTATTTTTCGAGAGAAAATACATACTGTATTGTATAAAAACATAATAAAAGAGAGTGTAAAGAGTCGACCTGTTTTTTTTCTCATAAAATATAATTGCTGTACAATGACGAAGACCAAAGTCACAACACTGCACTTCTTTAAAATGAGCTTTGAGTGACATGAGGAACATGGCAGGTGAGTCTGCTCGTCTGGATGTGAGTGTTGGCCGACTCTTGCTGCTTGTGAGTGTTTTCATTTTGCATTTGCGCATTTGGCTGTTTGTATCGATCAACAAACGGCTTAAAGTGCACAGGCGATGATGGCTCTCCTTGTTTTTCGATTTCGTTTCACTCATGCAGCGGCGTATCCAAAGCTCATAAGCTGTGGCACTTTATGATTAAAGGTGCCACTGTATTGAGTAACAGAACGTGTGACTAGCAATTACCATTTGATAGCCAGCATATGCATCGAGATTTTCTTTCGCCTTTGTGCAAGGATGTGTATTTCAAAAGGCCAGGGAAGATTTCTAACATGTACCCTCAAGTACATGTAGAGTAGCTGCACCTTTATCTTGATGCTCACCAAAACCTTTGCATCACCTTCCATAAGGTTTATGGGATTTTACCATTTATTCTGTTAGGATGTCAAAAGGACTACTGCAAAAACAGGGCAAACTCCAATGCAAAAGTGTCTAGATGCTCAGATTTCAGTCAGGACGTCTTGCAGCGCCCGTGGCTAATGGCCCGCTTCCTGTCTCTGCGCCTGTCCTGCCAGGCGCGTGCACACACGCCCTGTTTAACCATTAATCTCCTCCTCAATCAGACACACACGCAAGCATGATGCCGTAACACCAGCCGTGCACTTTTACGACACGTTAAGTGAATGTCAACACGGCGCTATGATACACGTTAGCCTCACGCAATCAATGATTAAACTTTTTTTTTTCTCGCTCAAATTCTAAAACTAAGTCGAAAAGCGCTCCCCTTGCAAGCACTGTTTTTACACAGCAAGGCTCCCAAGGATTTTTTCCCCCACACATTTTATTGCGGCAAATACAGAAAAACTACCATTTGCACACAGTGCAAATGATGGAAATAAGTCTGTGATTATTCATCACTAAATGTCTGATTAAAATATGATCAGACAGTGATGGAAACATTGTTTTAAAATCTCTTTCGTACACCAAATTCTACAATTATTATTTTCTCAAAGTATTCAAAGTGAGCTTCCCCAAATCCAATATTCATCGATTCATTTATCAATAACTTTCTGTCACTTACAGTAAAAGAAGTTGTAATGTACAGTACAGCTCGCGGTTGCACTGCCTACCGGTCATGGTCTAACCTGCCAATATAAATTGCCCCCAGGCGCAAGTACTCACTCTGCTGCTCTCTTTGAACAGTTTAAATCTCATCCACTTTGGCATGTCCAGCGCTCCCCGTCGTTTCTCCGCATCGACAACCAGCAACCACTTTTGGCCTCACAAACACGCCCACATGCTGGCTCGCTCGCTCCGTCCCTCCCTCGCTTGGTGAACAAACAGCTGGAGTGTGTGTGTGTGTGTGTGTGTGTGTGTGTGTGTGTGTGTGTGTGTGTGTGTGTGTGTGTGTGAGTGTGAGTGTGATGGGAGCAGCACTTTGCCGCTTCTCTCTGTGTATGTGTGTGTACAACAGTCATACGTCCAACAGATGGTTGCTGTGCTACACTGAATGCATTTGATTCATGAGAACACGTGCGGGCCATTTCAAGGAAGACCAATTTGGATTAAGTGCGCTGTCTGAAACAAAATATTCACTCTACTGGCCACACTCTGACTTCCTACCACGAATTTAATCCGTAAAATAACTCATTTTAAAAGAGCAACTGTACAATTAAGAAAGGTATTGGTCACAGTGGAACAAATTGTTTCTCATTATTGGATTTGACATGAACAGTTTTATCATAATCTGGAACAGAGTGTGTTAACTTTTGGGTAATCTTCACTCAAAGAGGAAAAAAAAACAAAGTTGTAAAAAAAAATTTAAAAAAAAACTGAAGTTTTCCAACAACAACCAGAAACAGTAGCTTTCCGCCTTGCACACGCACGCACGCACGCACGCACGCACGCATGCACCCACAAACACACACACACACACGCACACACAAGCACACTTGCACAATGTGGAACATCTGACTATGTCAGCATGGTGCTTCTATCGTTCAGTTTGGCCTCTTTTAGTGTGTTGCGGTGCACCGTGATCTTTTAAAAACCCTTTACATAACACCATCAACAGTTTTTAGTTCTTCCTCTGACAAAGCCTCACTGTACGCTCGCTCCGTTGTCAAAGATTATGAAATCACGTATGTGTTTTAAACATACGTTCAATTTGATTGTCAGGGTTCCTTTTTTTTAACTCAAAATGAGCTAAATATAAAACATGATGTAGCATGATGAAAACGAGCCTAGCACATGTGCTGCTTTGCATGAGACGAAATAACCTTGTCGAAGAAGTTTTATATATGAAGAACATTTAAGTGCATCTGGATTTTTTTTCCTTAGCATGACTTAGATTTGTTCTTGATTTTACTGCTTGGTGCTTTCTACCGCCTTTATTACCGATTCGTCTTACTGTTTATTGTGTATGTTAAATCGCTCCATGTACAGCACTTTGTATGCAGCGATGAAAGTGCTCTATAAATACTGTTGACTGTTTGGAAAACAGTAGGATATGATCACTCCCACCACCCCCAAACTATACAACCACCCAAAATAATAAAATAGACATACCGGTACATTCTTTTTCTCAAAGTTGAATTATTGACTCTGCTAATTGACACATGCAATTGTGCACTCTCTTACACACAGCCACTCCTATCCTGTCTGGAAGAAATCAAAACCTGGATGGCACAAAATTTCTTGAAGTTCAACGAAAAGAAGACAGAGGTGATATTGTTTGGCCCCAGTGGACCTTGTACATTCCATCCTGTAGACTTGGGCCCCCTATCTCCTTATCTGAAATCAACGGTCTCAAACTTGGGACTTAAACTGGACAGTGATTTCAAACTCGATCGGCAAATTGGTGCCGTTGTTAAATCCAGCTTCTTTCACCTTAGACAGCTGGCCAAAATAAAACCTTTCCTCTCACATGAACACTTTGAGACAGTAATTCATGCCTTTGTCACATCCCGGCTCGATTACTGCAACGCCCTGTACTTTGGAGTCAGCCAGTCCTCCATCAAGCGCCTTCAGCTGGTACAGAATGCCGCTGCTCGCCTCTTGACTGGTACTCGTAAGAGGGAGCATATAACTCCTACTTTGGCATCCCTTCACTGGCTCCCCATTCATTTTAGAATTATTTTTAAGATCCTCCTCTTTGTTTTCAAATCTCTGAATAATCTCGCGCCACCTTACCTCTCTGAGCTCATACGCCCCTACACCCCTGCCCGGCGCCTCAGGTCTGTGGACCAGTCTTTGCTAGACGTACCAAGAACTAAACTGAGGCTCAGAGGGGATCGAGCCTTTTCTGTTGCTGGTCCATCTCTCTGGAATGACCTCCCACTGAACATTCGGCAAGCCTCCTCGCTGCCCATCTTTAAAGCCCTCCTCAAAACTCACTTGTATTCTTTGGCGTTTGACTCAGCATGACTTAGATTTGCTATTGGTTTTACTGCTTGGTGCTTTCTACCGCCTTATTACTTATTACTTATTACTTATTACTTATTACTGATTCGTCTTACTGTTTATTGTATATGTTAAATCGCTCCATGTACAGCACTTTGTATGCAGCGATGGCTGTTTGAAAGTGCTCTATAAATACTGTTGACTTGACTTGTTGACTTGATTCATTCATCTTCCGAACCACTTGATCCTCACAAGGGTCGCGAGGGGTGCTGGAGCCTATCCCAGCTGTCTGTGGGCAGTAGGCGGGGGACACCCTGAATCGGTTGGCAGCCAATCGCAGGGCACACAGAGACGAACAACCAACCAAGCTCACACCCAGGGACAATTTAGAGCAGGGGTCACCAAACTTTTTGAGAGTGAGAGCTACTTCATGTGTCCTGATTGTGTGAAGGGCTACCAAATTGATACACGTCTGAAATAACATTTGTACAAATGACATTTAATAATATTAGAACATTAGCTAGCTAGATGTATACTGTAGCTAGCTAGTTAGATAGCTAAATAGGTAGCTATAGAATCTATAATACTGCCCATGTTTGCATTTTTAAATCATAATTTCTACGAGCAAATCACAATCCTAGCACTGGCGGGCTACTGGTGTGGTCCTCACGGGCTACCTGGTGCTCGCGGGCACCACGTTGGAGACCCCTGATTTAGAGTGTTTAATCAGCCTGCCACACATGTTTTTTGGAGGCCGGAGCTGGAATCGAACCTGGTACCTCTGCACTGTGAAGCCGACGTGCTAACCACTGGACTACCGGGCCGCCCAGACACTCACACACATTATGCAATCACACACACTGTGAACCATGGCCAACCTCTGTCGTATTACACAGTGTGGCCTTTTCACTGTGCAACCCGACGCCCACACACTGCTTGGCCCTTAAATGTCAATGTCGTTCAACACACATGCACGCACACACATTTTGGTGACATGGTTTGATGCAACCTTTCCCGTATGCTAGAGCGTTTTTTGCCCATTTCAGGGACTATTTCTGTTTAAAAAAAACCTCCTAGGAGCGGCCCGGTGGTTGACTGGTTAGCGCATCTGCCTCACAGTGCAGAGAGGCAGGGTTCGATACTGGCTCCGGCCTTCCTGTGTGGAGTTTGCATGTTCTCCGCGTGCCTGTGTGGGTTTTCTCCGGGTAATACGGTTTCCTCTCACATTTTAAAACATGCATGGCAGGCTAATGGAACACTATAAATCAGTGGTTCTTAACTTGGGTTCAACTGAACCGCAGGGGGTTCGATGAATCAGTCTTAGGGGTTCGACGGAGACTCTGCCATGGAAGGTATGACACACCCGGCTCAACATGTCAATTAGTTATGACACGCCCGCTTGTCCACCAATGGCTGTGGATGATAACATTACATTGCTTGTACAATCAGTATTGTGAGCAATTTAGTTCGTCCTGTCTTGATAGTACGTCATGCGTTTAAAAAAAAACAAACAAAATTAACACATGCTATGTCGAGCAAAAAAAGTCGGACGAATATGTACAACATGGATTCACATGCATCACGGAACGTGATGGGACACAGCATCCTATCTGCATGATTTGTCATGCCAAGTCGAGCAAGTCTTGTCTCGCACCTATAAACTGAAAGAACATTTCTTGAATCATATTTTTATTTTTAACGAAGGGTTCGGTGGATCTGCATCTGAACTGGTTGGGTTCGGTCCCTCTTCCAAGATTAAGAGCCATTGCTCTAAATTGTCCCTAGGAATGAGTGTGAGCATGGGTAATTGTTCGTCTATAGGTGCCCTGCGATTGGCTGGCAACCAGGGTGCCATCCCGTCTACTGCTCTCTGTGTGTGTGTGTGTGTGTGTGTGTGTGTGTGTGTGTGTGTGTGTGTGCGCGTGCGTGCGTGTGTGCGTGCGTGTGTGTGTGTGTGTCTGTCTGTGTTTGTGTGTATGTACAGGTATGTATTAATGGAAAAAAAAGATGCAAAAATAAAAAACAACCACTAACTGGAATTGGAGTGAATGAAACACTGCCAAACTAAGATCCATTGAAAAAGTGATGCAACGACCTGAGAATTCAGGATTCTCAGGTCGTTGGATCAATCACAACTGGGTTGTTGTGGCGGTAATCAATGAAAATGCCAGGAGAATGAATGAGAATATTCACAGCTACTGCATGTCTCATTCAAAAACTGTGAAATCAGGGAGCATAAAATACTGCTACATTAAATGCAGTTTAAAAACATGTTTGTTTGTGTAAGGGTTTGTCACATGCTTGCAATAAAAGAAAAAAACATAACATGATGACTCGTGACCTGCTGCACAGTCCAAAGAAAAGTATGAGCAGTTACAGTCAGACCCCAAAACAATTAATTTTGCCAACCAAAGGCCCCTCTGAAAGTCTAATCTCCGAATCTTTATGCCACCTTTCCTTCACCTTTGTTGTATTATGCCATTGGCAGAGATGGACATTCAGTCCGTGAGACGTTACGGTCCATCCATGATCTTTGTCCCGGACGGACAACAATTTTGGGGAAAGAGGATGGAGGACGGGGATTTTTTTTTAAAGGACAGACTAAGCAAGGCCGGAAGTGGGTTTTAGTCCGTCCTTTTAATCGTCTCTAACCGAATTAAGTACGTGGTGTCAGGAGGCAAAATAACAAGGCCAGAGTGCAGCCAAACACTGTATCTTCTTAACAGGCTATTAACAGCACAACACTAGTTGTACAATTCAGTCACCATTGCAGGTATCCTTAGTTCCTTTTTCATCTCAACAATACTTTTATAGAGACACTGCCTCCTAGTGTACACTCAAAGAACTGAAAGTACCTATTGTATACCCATTTCAACGACTGATAGAGGAACATGCACAGCCTGTCTTACGTGTGTAATTATCCCCCACCACTCCCCATGCATTTCAGGTGCCCCCCTTAAGAGCTGGGCTCTGGTGATGGGTGTGCCTCTGCCGTTAACCTCTCTCCCACTGTGTCCTGCACACTTATTTTTTGTTTTTCTTGGACTGGTGAAATGCAAGGATGGAAGTGCTTTAAAAGGATGAGGGTGGACGGAGGATGATTATTATATGAAGTGTAACAAGGCCAATAAAAAAAATTCAAATACTTACTGTACTACATTATAATTACACAAAATCTGTGAAAATACCTGCCTTTTTTTAACTACAGCCTCCATTATCAAAGGTGGAACAAATCTTTTTTTTGTGCTCCCCTACTTCAAGAATTATTGTGGCACAGCCTTTTTAAATTTTAACTCACGCCTTTGACAAGTCTTATACTTACTTCACCTAGCCCCTTGCTTAGGCCCCAGGAAAGAAATTAATCCTGGCACCTTGACTGATTCACTACACATTTGAAGAGCACCACAAAATGGTGAACTCATTACACTATTTAGAGCACTGCATAATAGATCAGGAGTGATTCCGAAGACAGATTATGACTCAAAAAGCTGAACTTGCTTCCTTACCTTGTCGCTGTCCACTGTGTTCTGCGAGGTTCTGGAAGCGATGGAGATGGTGTCCGGTTGACTACTGCCATCTCCCTGACTGTCTCCATCCTCACCTCCATCCCTAATCATAAACACACATGCACAAAGAACCATAAGAAGCTTTGGCAACACTCTTATACTGCCTGAATGATTAGAGATTCCATCAACAAGTTGAACGAGCTCTGTCGAAAAAGGGCATTGTGGTGCTTGGTGTGTAGCAGTAATAGCAATTCCCACAAATCAAAGAGAATATCTAAAATGCCTTTGAGTAATTTTGAATGCTCTTTTTGGATCAGACTTTAGCACTGAGCAGCCAACAGGCGGCCTGTGACATTTTGTTATGACAAGCATTAACATTGAAATTCACAGTTATTGTGTTAAAAAAGAAATCCGTCACCTCTTGGCATTATTGCGAGGTTTGATCAGTGTTGCCGTTTTGGGGAGCTGAACTGGCTCCTTCAGTGCGCCTTTCAGGTGAGTCATTCTCTCCTGGATCACCTCCCTGATGTTCTTTATCCACTCCTGTTTAGCTTCTACACTGGACGCCTGCATGAGAACCAGAACATTTAAACATATTGTTTACTATTCATAATGTGTATTTGCCTCTACTTGCCTTCAGTACAGTTTTATTATCAGAAGAGGGGGTTCGCCCAGCCCAGAGTGCAAATTTACATGGGTCGCCTTCGATGTGCTCCGTGACTCCCAACTCTGATGTCTGCAGTACAAATCAAGAATGTGATGTGACCACAAAGGTTCTGTTACGGCAGTGCGAACAGACACCCGCAGTAGCTGAGGTCTTTGTCACTCTTTTGATATAGGCAACGATTGTTTTGCGCCACACGAAGCAGACCGCACTCACCAGTAGTCTGTGTTTGTACTGGTACTTGGTTCTGCCCACTGAATCTTTGAACTCCTTGCTGAAGACCAGTGAGAATTCAAACAGAAAGAGGTGTCGGTCCCGCCCCTTTCGGATGAGTGAGCGCGGGTCCCAAACCTGGAAACTGTCTTGCAGGATCAACTCGCCCTGCACATCCAAGTTCTCCTCAAAACCTGGTTTGGAGGACAGTCAAGTTCACTTCAACTTGAGCCTTATTAGAAGTCAAGCTTTATAAGAGAGGAAACCAAGAGATTTGTGCAGCGGGACGATGGTCAGAAGATGACATAGGATCTTTTTATTTATTTGATTAAACGTAAGGAGTAGTCGATAGATTTTTTTTCACAAGATGATGTGTTTTTTAGATGTAGCAGTGGTTGGGCTTTTACCTTCCAGCATGGCAAGGTGCATGGCATCGTTGGCTCTCTTTGGCACGCTAAGCATGACGTCCAGACCATCTTTGATCTCCCCTTTGCCCTCCTCGCAACATGACAGCAACTCCTACAGCACGTCAGTTTCCATGCGGTATCCATCATCATTATCGATGTGAGCATATTATTATTATTACGATTATTATTACTACTCTGTCCCACCTTGAGCAGGAGTTGGTACTTGGTGATTCTCTGCACCGGTTTGATGAGGTACGACGAAATCGAGTTGGCCAGGCCACTTCGCTGCTGGATGTCCTGCTCACGCAATATACACAGAATCACAAATTATGACAACACTCGTCTGCAAAAACATTTGGGACAACTGTCTCAAAATAATGATCAGACTAATATGTTATTATTCCAACACCCACCCTCCACAAACCCTCTTAAAAAGTGCCAAGATAGAGGCCATTTACAGCTTACGTGAAAATACTACCCTCTGTTGGACAACTAAGGTAACTACAAATTCATCCAAAGGTGGTTTGTCCTTTATGGACAGTATGGTACTTTAGATCCCCATTTTCCAGAGCGCGTGGCCCTGTTAGGGCCAAAGGTGACAGCCAACCCTAGCTGCCTTTGTGCGAGAGGCAGGGAACACTTTCCCCTGGTCGCCCACCAATCACACATACAATTCAATTCAAATGTATTTATAGAGCTCTTTCAAACAGCCATCGCTGCAAAGTGCTGTACATTGAGCAATTTAACATATACAATAAATAGTAAAACAAATCGGTCACAAAGACGGTAGAAAGCACTGAACAGTAAAACCAAGAACAAATCTAAGTCATGCTGAGTCGAATGCCAAAGAATACAAGTGAGTTTTGAGGACGGTTTTGAAGATGGGCAGCGAGGACGCTTGCCGAATGTTCAGTGGGAGGTAATTCCAGAGAGAGGGACCAGTAACAGAAAAGGCTCGATCCCCTCTGAGCGTCAGTTTAGTTCTTGGTACTTCTAATAATCTCTGAGGCGGCGGGCAGGTGTGTAGGGGCAGATGAGCTCAGAGAGGTAAGGTGGCGCGAGGTCATTTAGAGATTTGAAAACAAATAAGAGGATCTTGAAAATAACTCTAAAATGTATGGGGAGCCAGTGAAGGGATGCCAGAGTAGGCGTTATGAGCTCCCTCTTACGAGTACCAGTCAAGACAAACAACCGCTCATATTTACACCAATTTAGAGTCTTCAATTCACCTAATCTGCATATTTTCAAATGTTTGAGGAAGAAAGAGTAAAAGCCACGCAAGCACAGGGAAAACATGCAAACTCCACACGGGAGGGCCTGAGCCGGGATTTGAGCAAGAATGGTAAACACTGTGTCCCATGCTGCCTTCTTGAGATAAATATTCATCCATCCATCCATCCATTTTCTAATCTAATTTCCTCATAAGGGTCGCGGGGGGTGCCGGAGCCTATCCCAGCTGTGTTCGGGCAGTAGGCGGGGTACACCCTGAACCCGTTGCTAGCCAGACAACCAACCAAACACTCACACTCACACCTCGGGACAATTTAGAATGTTCAATCAGCCTGCCATGCATGTTTTTTTTGGAATGTGGGACGAAACCGGAGTACCCAGAGAAAACCCACGCAGGCACGGGGACAACATCCAAACTCCATATAGCAAGGCCGGAGCTGGAATCGAACCCTGCACCTCTGCACTGTGAGGCCAACATGATAACCAGTCGACCACCGTGCTACCCGACATGAATATTCATTTTTATTTATTAAATTTCCTTTAGTACTTGTTTGAATGATGGTAACATGACCTGGCGCCTTTTTCTGTAATTACTTAAAATTAGAGCTGTCAGTTTAGCGCATTTTTATTGGCATTAATTTAAATGAATTTTAACGGGATTAAATTTTTCTCTCGAGATTAACGCGGCACACGTCACAAGCGGATGTTACGTTGCTCTATAAATAAACCAGAAACAAAACAACAAGCACGCTGCAGAAGTCCACGCCCATGTCTGTTTTGCCAGCCACGGCAGCGCGAGACACCGAAAACGGACACTTAAAGAGTTTATGAATGTAAAGTTTACTTTTAAAAAGTTGCCAGATTGCTCCACTGACAAGACCAAAGTTACCTGCTCTTCTCTCTCTCTGTATCTGTATGTATGCCACTGACGCGATTGTTAGTGGTTTGGAACTATTTTGTGTGGAACGTTACAGTGTTCTGCGTCCATATAAATAGAGCGGGTGGGGCTTCTCTGTTTGTCTGACAGTGGTAGCGACCTAGCGAAAATCAAACGTCTCCAGTTTTGTCATCGAACCAAGTGTAGTCATCCGAAATGAGGTATACACAAAAACCGTAGAGAGCCTTCCGCGCAAGAAGGACCAACACAATCAACATAGCCTGACTGTGTTAGTGGGAGTGAACCCCCCCTCTTTCAGAATGTTTTGCCCCAGGAGCACGGGGGAAGTGCTTGCGCTTGTTTGTACGGCCGGCAGTTTTGAATACAGCTCACATAAGGAACACTGGTGTCCTGGGTCTCGTTATTCTCCAACAAACATACAGAAACAGACTACTGTGTTCAAAGCAAATTTGAGAAAAACAAAGTATGCAACCATGGTTTAAATCCACTATAGGCTGAGTACTAGCTTACCTTAGATGTGCACTTTATTATGTTATATTGCTCTGTTTTGATTTCATTTAAAAAAGCTGTTAAAGCAGCTGTTGTGTGACAAAATATTTTTTTCACTGTTGTTGATGGACAGTAATATTGTGTGAGAGATTATTTGTGAACAACTACTCCAAGTGTTTTCACTTGGATTATGTGTGAACAACTACTCCAAGTGAAAAATGTTCATGTAAAATTGAAAATCTAAATTGTTATTTCAGTAAATATTTGCATTTGGCACATAGAAAACTGATTTATGATTCCAAGTTGATGAGAGCATTAAAATTGGGAAAAATAGGACAAAAAATGTAAAAGGAAATTCAGAAACGATAAAAAATGTGTGAGTAATCACGATTAATTTAAATTAAATTTTTAGTTCATTTGAGTTAATTATGACAGTTGCATTTTTAATTAGATTTAATCGTTTGACAGCTCTACTTAAAATGTAAAAATATAAAAAATAAAATAAAATACTTACATCAAAAAAGGTGCCGGCATGCTCTAGGATGAGCTGGCTCGAATCGGGTTTGTTCTTGCAGTAATCCACGTAAATGTGGAATTTATCCGCCTGCATCACAAGAGACGGAACGAGACTTTGCATGATTTGTGGGATGCGAATTGTTCTAATATTTGAATTAAGTTTTTACCCATGTGACGAAGCAATGGCCCACATCCTCTGGCAACTGCTCATAGTTGACAAGCTCCTTCAAGAAAATACTGCAAGTGCACACGCATAAGAAACATAGCAGTCATATGTTCTCAATGAACACACTGGGCCCTTGTTCAGCACTACTTTCACAAGCATGTTCTCCAACAAAAACAAGCATGTCCTGACAAATCCCAAAAGAGGACATGTGCCAGTAAAAGTCAGACACTTTGGGAAATAATGGATTTCAAGAGAAAATGTAGCAAAAGATGCTGGTTCACTTTAGGATGATGTTGAACGGCGAGAGAGTTTCCACATCTCAGAAGAAACTAAGTTGTTCTAAGTTGATAAATAGAGAAAGGTATTGCAATATCCATTATGAATACAAGAGAAAATTGACACAAGAGTGCCAGGGTGAGGATGTATATAATCTCGATACAAACCAAAAGTTGTGAAAATATCACGGTTAAGGGTAAAGTATGAGCCTTAATGGAGACTTCTTATTACTTTTTCTTTTCTGATTGATATAAAAATGATTTAGTAGATATAAACACATAACGGGGTAGGACTAGATAAGTTTTTTTACTTCATCCTACTCCCTTGAACATAATAACCGTGTTGAATGAAGACTGATTTCTTTCTTTTACTTTTTTATCTACCTTATTTTCTGTCAAATTATTACTGTATATGTTTTATGTTCAATAAACAAACCAAACCAAACCAAACCAAACAAGTCATCGACCTATTTTGAGGTTTTAGATGGATTGTGAATTCAACAGTCTTAGTCGGAGAAGTTACAGATTCGGAACAAACCATCGGTCAATATATGAACCAAAGGTTGGATTAACCAGTTTAATTCTGAATTGTTAATTTGAACCCTTTCATGCACCCTGTAAATCTGATCACATGATAAACTGTCCACTGTAGTAATCACTGTCCCTGAAAGTGTTAATCAATACAATTGTATGCTTTCAGCTTTGTGGGGTAAATTGATGGAAGGTTTTTTTTTTCCTCACTCACCAGTGAACAAAGCAAGGACCCTAAAGGTATGCTAGGATAATTTTGGTGTGAATGAATATGCTGACCATGACACTTTTATGATGAATTACAGTAGAATGCAGATTGCAGCAGGTCAGTCTTCGGAGGAATGCTATATTTGGACAGCAAAAATGCTCTGTTGTCACTAAAATGATGCATTGGGTTAGAAAAATCAAGAATATTGTTAGTGCGGTCAATATCAATCAATCGATGGATAATTTTTAATAATCGAGTACCGGTACTCGTTTAGACCCATTGTTTTTTGTATAATTGTACAAATCCTCTGATTTCAGCCTCTCAACAATAATTGTTCATTGATTTTTGTACTCATTCATGAAAAAAGACTACTGGTAATTTAACTTTGAATAGCCTATGACTTATTTTATTTGTTTCACTGCTAAAACATTTTATTTAAGCCACTATTCTTTAAAGCCTGTGTGGATATTATTATTTTTCCACAACACGTGCAAGCTTGTTATAGCTCCCAACATTTGTCTGTATAGTGCATCACATATTACATGATTCTGTACAGCAATCCAAAATTCACACCGCTCTGAGTGGAGTTCCTCATGGAAAGGTTTTGGGTGCATTAATGTTCTTAAAGGTTTGAAGCTGCCTGCTTAAGTTATATCAATGTGTAATAAAATAGAAATAAAATGTCAATTAACAAAAAATAATTCTGAAAAATCCCTCACTTGTTGTGGAAGTCGTAGATCTCCTGCATGTTGCCGAAAATGACATGTTCCTTGTTGGCGATGGCAGGCGGGATCTCGTCTCCGCCCCTGGTCATCTCACACAAGTAGGTCTGGAATAAACAGCGATGACTACAAATTAACATTTTCTTTTTCAATAACACAACCAACAAAATCACAGGACCACCACAAAGGTTTACATATATTTATCATTCCATGCCTCAAATGAGGATAAATGTAATAAAAACCTACACAAAAAATTACAATCTGATCCGATGTCTTTTTATACAGAAGCTTGATAAATTCTCTAAATTGCTACCAAATGCATAATCCGGATCAGATGTGGATTAAATGTGATCATACATAGCAATGTGAGAAGCTCGAAAGGAGGCGTGTTGTCTTTAAAACGGTAGACAGGAAGTTGCACATAATACAGGTTTTTGCCTGGAATTAAAATTTGAACGGCTTGGTGAACAAAAGACTTGTTTTCTCACCTCCAGACATTCCTGGAGATCTCTGACATAAGTCTTCTCTGTCTGCAGGAGCTCGGCCATGATGAACCTAAAGAAAGACAGTTTTTATGTTAGGAGCCCCATGAAGAAATAAATATGTGAATAAAACCCCTCAAAATACAAACTATAATTTCAAGAAAAAGGTTCCCAATAGTATTAATATTTGTCGTAGTAGTAGTCGTGAGCCTGGACCACTTTGATTTCACATTGTGAGTTCAGTTAAAACAGAAACCAGTTCTCTTTCTGGTCCACTGACTGGGCCTCCATGAATGCAATGTTCATGCAAAGCAGAGCCAACCTGGCCCAATTTGTCAACACAATGCGAGTTCAGTTAAAGCCACAAATTTTGCAAAGAAATGCCGACTCATCACTCTGGTTTGTTTGGGTTCCAAGTTGTACTCACTCTTTCTTCCTCGCCGACTTCCTCTTCTCCTCATTGACCTCATCGTTGGGCTCCCGCAGTTTTATCTCGGGGTCGTTCGACAAGCTGGCGGGAATAATATCCAACTCTAAGTCCTTGTTGTCCTGAATAATGATGAGCAAAAGAATAAAGACATGCTGTGATTGAACATAGTGTAAATGTACTGTATGACAAATGTGAGCTATTCCCACCTCAGAGGAGACGCCCAGGCTCTTTTCCAAGCTCTCCTGGTACTTGGCCATTCGCAGGGAGAAGTCGCGGTAGCGGCGGTCTACCGTGCTCACCCATCGCTTCAGCTCCACAACGTGGACGTGGCCTTTCTCTACTAGGTTGTCAGCCAGCTGGATGAGGAGCTTCACCTTCTCCTTTGTTTGCTGGTGACACGAGCGCACAATCCTTAGCGCACCTTTTTTTTGTTGTTGTTGGGCTCTCAACATGGGCCAAAAATGGTATCGTCTCCTTCTGACATATTTGCAAATTCACCAACTATAGTGTAGAACAACTACACTATAATGCAATGATTGCCAAGATGGGCAAACGTCAAAAATTCAAAGAAGTGATTGGACCACATTGAAAAAAGGTAAAATCTTGTGCAAAATGCTTTATTCTTTTAGGTAAAACTTTTGCATTTACACATTGACTATACATTTCAATAAATGTTTATATCACAAGTAAGACTAATATTGAAATCCTGGATTTTGATCTTGTGCGATTTGCTGGCAACCAGTTCAGGGTGTCCCCCGCCTACTGCCCAAAGACAGCTGGAGTAGGCTCCAGCACGCCCCACGACCCTTGTGAGGATAAAGCGGTTCAGAAAATGGACGAACGGATGGATTTTGATCTTTATTGAGACATTGGTAAACAACATTTTTTGTTGGTTTCCACTGACACTTTTGCATGTTTTTGTGTGTGTTTTATTTTTCATTTTTGATTGTGGCGATATTATTGTTTGTTGTACCATTTTTGAGGCTCCTATAAAATATTTTAATCTCATGAAAATACACTTTTATTTTTTAACAGATAAAAAGTCTTGTGGGGAAAAAAATAAATTTCACGTTTTGTCTTCCTTTGTCAAATTGTGACTCCTTTTTTTTCTTGTAAAAAGATGAATTGAAAGACCTTTATTGTTAATTTTATTTATTTATTTAGTATATACAGTAGGTTTATTTATTTTTTTCAGAATGGCCCGACAACTCCACCTCTAAATAGTATAATGGCATCTCTAAATTTACACTATTGCTTAGGCCCCCAGTGTAATTTTGTACTCCATTTTAGTATGTTTGCATGATTTTCCTCTGTTGACTACAAAACGAACTTTGATTTGACTCTTGTTGCTTGTTGTGGTTGGGGTACAACTGCACTGCAATACACCGAGCTTCTCATTGTGACCCGAACCAAATAAGGGTGACCCTGATATTACAAACGGCTGCCAGTGTGCCGTCGCGCAGTCATATACACGTCACACCCTCCTTTCCTGCTTGACAATTCATCTGCATTTGTGACAACGTCAATAACAGCGTTATTATCTTGTACACGCTGAATATTTGCTTTGATTGGATCGCATTAGCTCAGACGCAGGGGACCTGGTAAGCCAATAGCAACAGACACACACGTGCTGCGAGCATGCATGCACGCGACGTACCTTGGCAGTGAGCCGAAAGTGATGATGGTCATTGAGGAGCTGCTGTGTTTCCTTGCTGCTGTCACCAGATGACACGTGCGTAGCCAGGTAGACCTCACCTGTCTCCTGGATCCATTCAAGAGCCTGCACGCAAATGCACACCCACACGCACATACACACACACACACACGATTTATGATATGATTGAGGCTCTTCCCAAAATTCCCATCATAAAATACACCAGATGTCTCTTTAGTGCTGCACTTTAGCTCGAAGTGCGCACACGCGCACACACAGACACACACCTGCTTGGCGCTGTGTTCAAAGACGAGATACTGCTGACATTGATCCAGTCTCCTCTTCTTCAGAGTCCAGAAGTGTAGGACTCTGTTTTCCCTCTGCAGCAGCTCATTCAGAATAGCTGAGAAACAAAATCAAGAGGTCTTGCCTTGGTCCATTTCTCGTATTTCGCAACACTAGCTTTGGAAATGTAACCCAAATGTGGGGTTTTTTTCCTCTTTTTTTTGGCAGGGGCTGTAACAGATTAATTTTCATGGTTCTGGTTATTGGTCTATGTGTTTTTATTGTTTTGTTTCTCCAGTCTCCTGGGTTATGATGATAATGATAATCAACTGAGTTTTGAAGTGCAAGAGAAGCAGATGAAAAATGATTATTGTATTACTTGCCACTACTTGGCATCATCATTGCCTTTTATGCTTTGCCTATTGTGCATCAGACAGTTTCACTTCTTTTTTAATTTAATGTTATTAATTTTTTGCTGTGTATTCTACACTTAGGCAGATTCCATTTCGATATTTCCTTTATTGGTGCAAATGCTGAGTTGTTTTTCCCAACTGATTCGCTGGTTTGCTTTGTATTATGAGCAGACTTTTGACCGGTACTTTTACCTAACAATGAGTTAATTACTTTGACGTGGCAGGTTGGGTTTAAGCAGTGACTTGAGCAGGCTGAAGGCGATCATGTGTGCTAAAGTTAAAGCAAATTTAATGGGCGATGCTTAGACAGCATTGGTGGCATCTGGACACAGCTGACCGTAAACATAGGGCTCAGGGTTCAAATCTCAGTCAGGGAGAATGTAGCATCCATGGATTATACTCAGTGGGTTGTATCAGAAAGGGCATCAAGTGTAAAAACTGTGCCACACATATCATGCAAGTGACTCGCTGTGGCAGCCCCCGAGAAGGGAAATTGTGTCTTCTTCTTCGAACATATTGGTAATACACATACTGAATAGTATTATTTACAACCACAACTATACTGATAACCTGGTAATCCATTTATTTGGCTTTAACTCAACCCAGTGCACAGGGTAGAAATAACCCAGAATTGGTTCTGTCCCTTTTGGACCCAATTTGGATTACTTTTGACCGGCAGTTTTACGAGCACATTTTCTTTCCACTATTGTTTCACCAATTATTTGCCGAAACCGCTTGTTGTCGTTTTTGGTTTGTTAACTTTGTGGTTGATTCTCATGATCCCTTTGTAGATAAACTCAGTTATTCCTCCTCAATTTATTTGTCTGCTTTGCGGTCCAAGATTTGGTGTGTATGTGCCATTAGATGAATGGCATTTCAATTAATTTCGATGGGGACAAGTGATTTCATAGATGAGTAACTTGAGTTTCGAGTTTGGTCTCGAAATGAGCTAAACTTGTAACTCAAGTTAAAACTGTATGATCATGCATTCTAATGTTATTTTCTCTGGTGGTCTAAGTGTGTTGTTGCTCTACCTTTGACCTGCTGCTCAGGCCCTCTGGCATGACTGGCAGCTCCTGGGATGGTTACGTTGTTCCTGTGGATATACTTGAGGAAAACCTCGGCGTTCCTCCGGGCCAGTGTGCATGCCTAAGTAATAGCAACATGGCGATAAAAAAAAAAAAAAAAAAACTAACATACTTCTTATACACAAAATATGGGACATGCTTTCATCATGATAGATAAGATTGCACCATCATTCTTTCCCTACATGAATTCTTTTTTTTTTTAATCGCATAGTGATTGAGATACGATATGTATTCAAGGTTGGAAACTGTAAGGTAAACCTAGTTTCGTCCCAAAGTGATCAAAAGATATTCAGACACTAATATCAATTATAATGTCAAATTAATTTAGGATCTCATTACATTGCGTTGTCCAGGATAATAAAGGCGACAACAATGAAGCCTTGGCCAGGATCCTATTATCTTGTCGACAGTGAAATGCAAGAAATGCACTGACCTTGAGGAAGGCTTCTTTCTGTTCCAGGTGTTTGCTGATAAGAGGCACAAGGTGGTCAGAGTCGGCCGGCGTTCCCACTTTTTCGTGAGTTCCGCACCAGTCTTCATCCCGTCGGTATTCCTGCTCCAGGCTCTCTAACACGCTGCAAACCTGGCCGTGGCATCCGCATTTACATATAAGTGAGTCAGACGCCTCCACTTATGAATGTGCACGTGTACCTGTTCAGATGTCTTGTAGAAGGCCACCGAGGCGTTAACAAGTTTCAGGCGGTCCTCCATCTTCAGCATTAGCTGCTGCCAGTGGACGGCCACTTTCTCAGCGCAGTTGCGAATCGCCTCTGGGTCATAGTGGCCGGCCTGGAGCATCATCTGGAATGAGGGAGGATAATTAATTATATAAAAGTCAGACTAATTAATTATATATAATTTATTGATTACAATTAATATGTATAAATACATACATATATACTGAAGATAGATAGAGGGAGAGAGAGAGAGAGAGAGAGCGATAATAATTAAATATAATCCTGTCGATTTTTGAGAAACACTGAGTTGAACTTGTGACAATCACTATTGCATCATTATCAATTTACCAAAGAGCTTGTTTTCAAAAGTACAAATGGCGAGGATACATGTTACGCTAAATGTAAGCGTTTATGAATTCAATGGTTAAGGAGAAGTAGCAGGGACAAAAATGTACAGGAAAAGTCACTGATAAGAAGCGGCAATATGCGACAAATTGTTTCGGAAAAGGAATAGCATGCTCTGTCCAGTGCACCTTTTGCTTAGTAATCTAAAAACAAAAAGACGGCAAATCACAAACATTTGGAGATGCTTTTCATTGGGCAGTGACTAATAAGCAGTGAAGATGCAGCGAAGGAGGAATCGCCACATTTTGTATTTTTTTATTCTGTTGACGTCAGAAGAATTCAGAGATGCGAAAGTTTCATTTCAAAGTCTTTTGGCGCTGCTTTAAATTTTGAAGTTGGTTACTTAGTTAGTTAGTTGAATAAAAGCTTACTTCTGCTTTCTGCTGGACTTGCAGTGCACTCTGATGGGTCTTCTGGAGGGAGTTAGCATGGAAGAGAGACTAAGGGGGATACGAGGGGACAACAGGAAATTACTTGTTAGACTTCATTGAAATAGAGGATGACATTATTTGAGTGTACTGTATGTGTACCAAATGTGACTGAAATGTGCCTGTGTGTGTGTGTGTGTGTGTGTTTTAAGTTCAAAAGAGTGTCCGGGTGTATGCCAGATTGCACATCTGCTACCGTTGAAAATATGCAAAAACAATTATTGCTCCAGTACAGTTAGACTGGCAGCAGCTATCATTTTATGCATTTGTGTGTGTCTTTCCCTTGTGTGTGTGTGCCTGTGTGTGTGTGTGTGTGTGTGTGTGTGTGTGTGTGTGTGTGTGTGTGTGTGTGTGTGTGTGTGTGTGTGTGTGCGTGTGTATGCACATGCGCACACCTCTATTGCCATCTGGAACTGTTCGTGCTCCCTCTGCAGCTGCTCTGCCTCAGACAACGAGCTGGCATTCACCATGCTGGCATTCAACATGGACTCGCCATTACGGATCCATCCGAGCACCTCAAGGATATGAAGAGGAGATGATGATAAGAGACGTCATCTGCAAGACCAATCAATTTTTTTCCCTCCAATGTAATGTGATACACTGCAGCCAGTGATGGCCAAGCAGGCGTGTCTCATAACTAATTGACATGTTGAGTCGGGTATGTCTTAACCTCCATGGCAGAGGCTCCGCCGAACCCTTGAGACTGATTCATCGAAGCCCTAGGGTTCGATCAAACCCAGATTAAGAACCACTGCTCTAGTCATTCAAAGCGACAGCCATATATCAATAACACCAATAAACACTGCTAACTTCTGGGATGGAAAAGTGTGCTGTGGTCTGATGAGTCCACCAAGCTATCAAGGCAAAGTTCAAAATTCAGCATATGTGCTGCTGCTAAAACCCATGGGATGGGTAACTTGCAAATCTATGAAGACACAATCAATACAACGGCGCAGTTTCGTAGGAAAACAGTACAGGACTGGTCTGCCAGCAGTCCAGACCTGTCTCTGTCTCCCATTGAAAACGTCTTGTCTTTGTAGCGCATTCAATTGAATAATATGCTCAAAAGCAATTGCTAATTATCCATCCATCCATTTTCCGAACCGCTTTATCCTCACTAGGGTTGCGGGGGGTGCTGGAACCTATCCCAGTTGTCTATGGGCAGTAGGCGGGGGACACCCTGAATTGGTTGCCAGCCAATCGCAGGGCACACAGAGACAAACAACCACCCACGCCCACACTCATACCTAAGGACAATTTTAAATGCTCAATCAGCCTGCCTTGCGTGTTTTTGGAATGTGGGAGAAAACCGGAGTACCCGGAGAAAACCCACGCAGGCCCAGGGAGAAAATGCAAACTCCACACAGGGAGGCCGGAGCTGGAATTGAATCCAGTACTTCTGCACTGTGAAGCCGACGTACTAACCACTGAACTACCGGTGCTGCCCTGCAAATTATTGTGTATTGTTTTTATTTAACACAACATCCCAACTTTACTGGAATATGGATTTTGTATATACAACTGTGTTTGTGTACATAGACATTGGACACGTGGCTGTGCATATTTGCGGATTAAAAACAAAATATTTCGGGGTTTTTTGTTTGTTTGTTTGGGGGTTTTTTTGCTGTGGGTTTTCCTCCATTTTACAAATATATACCGGTAATTGTTATTTTCTAAGGAAATAATAACAAGAACAACATTTTTCACCTCAATAAATTTGAATGGCTGTCAGTTATATGGGGATTCTTGCTATTCACAGGGCAGCCCAGTCCTTATCCTCTGCAAATAGAGGGTGTTCATAATCTGTTGGTACGTCTCATTTAAGCTTTTTAAAAAAATTTTTGGTCAAAGCTCAAGCTTTTTTGGATTGGCTGTTACAATCGGGTTAGGCAAAATTTTGCATGCCTAGACGTTGTTCTGTAGCAATTCAAATTTTGAATGATAACAAAGCCAGTTGTTGTTTGATAAAAATTTGTTGCCAAAGTTCTTCACAATGAACAACAGTTTAACCAGCTTTGGCCATGCCGCATAGTGTGCAGCGGGCCTAACATGCATGGTTTTGGAATGTGGGAAGATGCTGGAGAATCTGGAATAAAAGCAAGCACAAGGAGAATTTGCAAACATCTGCACAAGTGGGCTGAAACTGAGATTCCAACCCGCAGAAGTATGACAAGAATGCTACTAAATCCAAATTAGGATTGTCAGATTTGCCCGAAGTTTGCACTCGACTGAGTGATCATTATTTTAATGAGTCACTCAGCGTTTTCATGCAAATCCTCACTTCATCATAAATTTAGACTGAGATTTGCACAAGCACGTCAAGTAAAGGCGGCGAGGCAGCAGCGTGTTTATTAGCACTTTGCTATAAAAGCTCATTAATAATTCAGTTGCCTCCATCTGCAACGGCAACAGCGGCAGCGCAATGAAACATTATATTCCTTCATAGTTTCATTCAATTGTGCAACCACTCAAGAGATATGCTCACCTGTTTGACCTCAGCCTGTAAGTGACGTAGTTGTAGGCTTTGCTCCAGTCTAGCATGCGTGCGCTGGGCGCTGAGGTCCACTTCCTGCTGTTTCTCATGCAGGAACTCCAGTAGCTCCTGAACCTGAGAGGCCAAGTCCATGTCCTTCTCCCCTGTCAGCTCAATACCTGGCAGAAACAGTTTTTACAAACACGTTAATGTGATTTTTTGGGTGGTAATATTTTTCGATGCAGAATATTCGCCCTTGTCATTATTTTGCCTGCAATTGGCTGGCGACCAGTGTGCCCCACCTATGGCCCAAAGACAGTTGAATAAGGCTCCAGCATGCACACAACCCTTGTAATGATGAGTGGTTTGGTGAATGAATGAATGAATGAATGAATGAATGAATGAATGAATGAATGAATGAATGAATGAATGAATGAATGAATGAATATTATTTTGTGTTTTGCGTTAAAGCGTGCGGCGGGATTCAGTTCTTTCCATGTTCACGGGTTGATTCAACTCTTGTGTGTATGTATCTATTGTATTGCTCTTGGCTTAAAAAAAAGTTTGGGAAGATAATGTAACACAGGCATTTGCAGAAATAGGTAAGAGCTAGAACAGCAACGGCCAGCATTGGAAAGAAAGAGAAGAATACAGACGTAAAAAGGACAATGCAAAGAAATAAGAATGATGAGATTCGTCCAAAATGCGTAGTCTGGACTGTGGCCTTTTATGGAGCAAATACGTGAGTGCTCCAGAAGAAAGCAGAAATGATTGATGCACTGGAGATGTGGTTTTGGAGAAGGATGTTAGGAGCGTCGTGGGAAATGAGTAGATGTATATGTATATGTATTGCAGGAAACTGCTAGAGTGAAAAGAGAACTGCTGAAGACATTGAAAGCTTGGAAGAAAAAGTGGCAAGGACACATTTCAGGGAGGGAGTTTATAACGTGCAGTCATTGAAGAAATGCTTGAGGGGAAATAGGGAAGAGGAATACTCTACAGCGAGGAATACCATACGGAAAATTCAAAAAGATGGCGGATGATAGAGAGGGATGGATGATCTCAGACATGGAGGAGGAGCTGCCCATAAAGACGGATTACTTTCGAAGAAGAACAAGTTTTGCGATTCGCAAAGGGAGAATCAAGACAACTGGATGTTCCTTTCTTTCTCCCTTGTAGAGGCCATGACTTTCAAATTAAGGGTGGAACATATCCAACAAACAACAACAGTTCTGTTGCCCCGATTCAACCTTCACTATGACCTGGATGGCTAAAAGTCTACACAGACAAGAAGATTTGTGTAAATGTCATTGTTCCAAATCAATGACAGATCAATAATTGGTTAGTATTGCTTCCATACAATGATCAATACAATTTATTTGCAATTCATTTGCTGCAAAAGGGGCCCTACCCGAGGCCTGCACTTCCATGATGTATTGATGCAAATCCTGGCCCTGCTGCATGACTTCATAGGTCATGTTGTTCATGGCTGCCTTTCTCTCAGCATGCCTCTTCAGCCTCTGCTCTGCCAGGCCAATGTCCTCCGCGCCGCCAGAGGAAGCACCGCCGCTCCCTCCGCTGCCGCCGCTACTGCTGCTGCTCGAGCGTCCCGCATCGTTCAGCTGTCGAGACAGGTCCTCGTTCCAGGCGTCTAACTCGGCCGTCACCTGAGTAAACAGGTCAGCAGAAGCATGATGACAGCAACAAGTGTGTTGCCAAATGGGCAGCTAAAAAAATAATAATAAATAAATAATCATAATTGAAATCTGAATAATAATAATATTACTAATACAGACAAAATACGTATACCGGTATATTTCTTTTTACAAAAAATAAATGACTAATATCAACATTTCTGTCTTCAAATTTAGTTCAAAGAAGGCATAAATATTGTTATTAAAAATTAAAAGTAACTTCAATACAGGTATGTACTTGAATACAGAGATTTACTTAAGAATGTTGAAAACATTGATCCGTGAGACAAATCTGTGAGTCAGTCAAAACCAAAGCAATATGGAAAGAAGTGTGAAAAAAAAGGAAAAAATCAACTAACAATAAAACAGAATGTATATATTTTTATGAAATAAAATATCCAATAAATAAACGGTTTAAAATGATAATCACCATCAACAATTCAGGGCTGGCATGGACGTCAAACCAAGAGGTAAACAGGAAGGATGTGGACTTGACTTAAAAGTTATAATTTTATACAAAACATTATACTTGAAATGAAGATTTCATTGCAGATGGAATTAAGTTTGACCCATCAAGGAAAGGTGGGAAACTGAGTCACTATGATTAACGTGAAAAGAAAAGTCACCTCGATAGTATACTGCTCAAAGACGCGTAGCTGGAGGAAGATGTCGAGTTTGATTTTGCGCTCATGGAACAGTTCCTCCATCTGGCTCTGGGCCTCATCCAATTGCTGCAGCACTCCCTGAATGTGAGCGATGGAACTGCAATGTGGTGTCTTATTGGTGGACATGGCAGCGTCTCTGCAGGAGACAGATGGGAACATTGCATACAAGTGTCGAGGCTAATACAATGGAACCCGCTATTCAGTGATCCCTCGCTATTTCGCGGTTCGTTTATCACGGCTTCAGTGCATCGCGGTTTTGTTGAAACATATTCATTAAAAAACAAAAAAATCATATACATGGAGTACAGTACTCTATATGTTGCTCTATGTGACTCGCTGTTGTTTTGCTGACTTTCGCAGCTTCTCGCGGACCTCGCGTTTGCGAGAAGCTGAAAAATATACAGTATATATATATTTTTTTTTTAATATGTTAATTGGTCACTACTTCGCGGATTTTCGTTTATCACGGGTGGTTTTGGTCCCCATTAAACGCGACATCAACAAGGCGATGTACTCAACTACTGTAAGTCATTACCACAGAGCAGAGAGAATTCACTGTATGCTTGTTAGTATTGTTGAATACAATACATCCTGATTTTCTATAGCACTTTCACAACAGCTGCAGCTGCAACAAAGCGCTTAACACGAATATATGCTTTGCTGCGAGTTAAAGAGCAATTGCTTGAAGGTTTACAATAACAATAACATCCATGCTAAATTATGTTCAACGGTCTATGGGGTTTCAGATTTGATGTGAGCCTTTAGGGTAGATGACTAATGTTAAATAAACACCGTTTAATTCTCCTTTGTTAAATGTTGTTTTTTCTGTAAACGTCAACTTCAAAATAAGCCGCTTGAAGGAGCACACTTTTCATTTTATTTGGGGAAACTGTATAAATGAGTCTTTTTTTTTTTTTTTCCCAATTTCTTGACAGTGGAAGACTTTAAAAAATATTTTTTATTCAGTTTAATGCATCAAAAGCATGTGGTTTCTCTATATCACAGATTTTCACCTATCCCAGATGGGGCTGGAACGTATCCCCGATAATAAACAGGGATGCACCGTATGCTAACGTATCCATCCTGTATTGTTACATTACCTGAGTTGCTGCATAAGCTCTTCCCCCTCCTTGATGACATTGAGAGTGGCTTCCAGAGTGGCTGTCTGCTGCTGCTGGAACTGCTGAATGAGTGTCTGCACAGAATCTACAGAGTCGCAGCTCACGTCATCCAGTAGCTGCTTCTGGAGCTCTTCCATCCAAGACCACAGCTAGACCACGATACAAAGCAGTGAGGAACACCAACATTACAAAGCATAAATGCAACATCCAGCATCATTGAAACAGCCACTCCCAGGCTAAAGCAAGCTGTTTAGCCAGCTAATGAGTATTACATCAAACTGTTAAGCAATCAGCCAATAAAGCCGATCTAGGCAGTGTATCAACACCTTTGTAATTACTTCACTTTTGGCCTCTGATCCCGTGCTAGTAAGAAGGGAGTTTGTAAAGTTGGAACTTGGACACTGGACCGGAGTGAAGTTAGCTTAGTTTACCGCTAACTAGCTGATACAACCGAACACAAGACGGAATTCAAAAATTTAACAAAAGTGGAAAAACACCCCAGATACACTCCAATATGTTTTCAAAAATAGTCGGTAAGCAGCTTGGTAAATTGCTTTGGGCAACAGGTGTAAAGTACTACATAAAAGAATCTTCACCTACCATTTACTATTATGATCAATTTGGACTTTGGACATATTTTTTACGGAAATAATCAGGCCCCTGAAGTAGGCGGCCCGGTAGTCCAGTGGTTAGCACGTCGACTTCACAGTGCAGAGGTACCGGGTTCGATTCCAGCTCCGGCCTCTCTGTGTGGAGTTTGCATGTTCTCCCCGGGCCTGCGTGGGTTTTCTCTGGGTGCTCCGGTTTCCTCCCACGTTCCAAAAACATGCATAGCAGGCTGATTGAACACACTAAATTGTCCCTAAGTGTGAGTGTTAGTGCGCATGGTTGTTCGTCTCTGTGTGCCCTGCGATTGCCTGGCAACCGATTCAGGGTGTCCCCCGCCTAATGCCCAATGATGGCTGGGATAGGCTCCATTACCCCCGCGACCCTAGTGGGGATTAAGTGGTTCGGAAAATGGATGGATGGAACCACACGTCTACCACACGTACAGTGTTGTTTTTCATTCAGTCTCGCAAGATATTTAATGTTTCAAAAATATATATTAAGTAATAGTAATTAACTCATTTTTACACTTGTATGAGAAAAAAAGTTAAGGGTGGGCATCTCTCCAATAAAAGACACTTTGATATGTATCGAGATACAATTCAAGAACGGTACATTTTCAAGTGGGATCATTCGATTCAATTCAATTTCGCGGGATTACAATCTTGATTTGATGCGGTACGACTGTAGGTTAAGCGATTCGACACACCTTGCCTACAGAATTAAGGTTTTGATGATAGTGATGTGACAGTGTTTCACCTCTTTGGTGTGCGTGTGGAAGGACACGGACATGTCAAGCAGCAGCTTCCTGTGCTCAACACGGCGCACAAAGTCTTGTATTCGAACTTCCAGGTGGCGCGCCGCCTTGTAAATCTCCTCTGGGTCGCACTCGCCCGTCTGGGCCAGCTGCTCGGCTGCCTCCAGTAGCTTGTCTGCATTAGTATATGTGTTCTGGAAGGGAAACATACAACCATTACTATGACCGATGTTTATTATGCAATATGTTATGATTCAGTAGCCCAGATGTCGTTCATCTTTTGCAGAAACAGGATGTATTTTTCCAATGCGGTGTGCCCAACATTTCTCTTGGTCTACCATCACCCCCACTCACCCATTCTGAATATACTTATATTTAGATTTTATCATTTATATTTACGTTTTGTTCTTCTACCTTTCATAATTTTTGCGGCTGTAAATTGGTAATTTCTCCATTGTGAGACAAACAAAGGTTTTCTTATCTTATCATATTGCATTGTATCTCGAGTCAACCAGTGTTATAAATTTGCCTGTTTATGGATTTTGACGGGGAGAACCTGTTCTCCATTTTTTGACGAAGAAGTCACCATTCATTTGCTGTAATGTAATGTAAACTAAGCTAACTTCACTCCGGTCCAGGCAACACTTCTGAGATTGGCATTACACATCATCGTTCAAGTGACAGACTTTCAATATTTCGCATTTAATTGGCACAATTGATTGGTGTATGAATGGTGGTGTAAATGGTTGAAAAAAAATCCTCTGATTTGAATTGCAGCCTCATCAATGAGTGTGCCCCAAAAAGTTTCAGTTTCTTTTCAGAAAAGGTTTCAGAATCTTTAATGTGGCTTTGTGAGCTTTACTGCTCAACATTGCTGACAGGGATGAAAAAAATGGGAACAAACTAATAAATATTTTTTATGTAAGAAAATAAAGAGCAAAACCTAACCCAAAATGTATTACAAAGGCAGGGATCTTAAAATAAGAGCTTAAAAAATATGTCACCCTTTCATCACCTTGGATGTGGTTTAATTAGATTTACCATGAAACACTGCTGAGGGGTTATCTTTTTTGTGCACGGATGCACACACCCACACAAGCACCGTAATAATGTATGTCAGATTATGTTGTCTCATGATTCAGAATGAACGACAACGGGGTTCTGTTTTGCCAAGTATGAGCCATTACAGCTGCCATACTTCCTCTTCTTCGTCTTTAAACACACATCACGTCTCGGCATCTTCAACTGGGATGAGACGTCTGGATATTCCCGCAAGTAGAGGGAGGATTAGTCGGAAGATAAAGATTATAATTTACAGGGGATTAATACTTTGTGCTGCATGACTGCTTTGCTTTTTTTTTTGGGGGGGGGGGGTTCAAGGATTATTGAAAATGGATAATCATCCACGTCAAGTGAATACAAAAAGCTGGGCAAAGAGAGAAAGGTGATTTCTGTGCACAGTGAAAATGGTCGTACTGACAATAGAAAGAAAGTCTTACATTAAAGACAAAATTTCATTACCATGACCCGAATCGAAAACAAACATGGTGTTATCAGCAGTTCTATTGACAGTAGCGTGTTGTAAAATGGATGATATTTAGCAGCAACTGGTCACATTGGTGCTCATGAGACAACTTGTTTGTCATTTCTTTGTCCCAATTGATGGTAATGCACAGCACACAAAGTGGTTCATGTTTACCCTTGTTTCGTCAAGAGCGCACCTGTGTCATGGTACAAATTCTGGCACATCTTGAACTTCATAGAAGTGCAAGAGTGGCTACTCGTTTGCTAATTTGGCAGACTGGTCTTTGCCAAGACGAATTTCGCCATCACACATTAAAAAAGTGGAGTATTACATTATCTTAATTTTATTTTGTCAAGTGAAATGAAATCATCTGGATACAGATACATTTTAAAATAGACAACTAGTTAAAAAAATGTATCTGGATTTTGTACAACCACTTACCATAAATCAAGTGGTTGGCATAGCTCAGTTGTAGAGCAATCAGTTCCCAACCCAGAGGTTGGTGATTTGATCCACGGCCAGTGCGACCATTTGGAAGTGTGAAGTGCTTTGAGCGCCCGAGGTAGAAAAGCGCTGTACAAGTAACAGCCCACAATACCATTTTAGCAAAATTCAACACATTGTTTTTTTTCCAGTGCAGCGAATTTGAGTCCTGTCAACGGCGGAGTAACAAGTGGCAGAAAGTCAGTCAAAGCCTACGCTTGCTCAGATTGCATCTAAATACTGGCATAGCTGATCTGTGTTCACAGTTTTAGATGAATTTGATCAGGGCACAGACAGATTTTGAGTTCCATTGATTGACACATGTGAATCATTGGATTATTTTTATATATTTGGGGGGGGGGGGGTAATGGGGCTTTGAACAGTCCGTGTTTGGCATGGTCTCCAAGTGCCCACTTCAGAGCGCTGATGTGCTCCCGCCGTTTTGAGACACCAGTGCATGAGTACCGACCGCACTGTATTTAAAGTTAAAGTCAATGGAAGAAGCCACCTCGATTGGCCATGATTGAAGTCGACAGTGATCACTCCCATAACGACGCAGGCCTCCCTTTCGCATATTTCCCAGCCTGCATTAGTCTGCGAAAATACCAACATCAGGTCTAATCCGTCTCTACACAGAAACATGCTATTTTCCGGACAAGGCCATGAACATCCATCCGCATTATAATTGTCTATCAAATTATAAAATCTATATATATGTTCTGAATGTATTAATAAATAGTCTGACATTAATAAACATATGATCAATTCTTAATCAATGTATCCGAGTAATGGGAACGTTTATATTTATTTACTACATTGGAGGTACTTGCTTTTGCAGGTTGCAAATGGCATCAAGGCATTCACAAAAGTCAAATAGAGATCAACCTCTATTTATGTATGCACTTTGTATATATGTATGTATATATGTATGATCATATATATACTGTTTTACACTTTCACTGTTTATTCCCCCACAACACTTGCAAGACCAGCAGTTGCATGTTTCTGCAGTGGCCTGTGCCAATAGAATTGGGACACAGACATTTCTCTGGGTTGTTTAAACTTCCCTGTGTATACTGTTACAACCCTCCCATAAAAGAAAAAATAAATACAGACATTTACGACATGTATTGTTTCATAGTTTCAAGATTTTCACCATGAGAATGACATTTTTTCATTATGTTTTATTGCTGTCAAATGTCACAATATTTAAGGGCTCATGCGCGTAAACAATGTAAACTGTAGTTTACATCACTGCACATTCTTTATAGGATTAACACGCATGATTCTCAATGGCTAATTCACTGACCAGTCACTTCATGATGGGTCCACCCAGAAAAAAATCCGCCTTTAACACTTTTATGCACCCTGCAACATGATAAGTTGTCCCCTGTAACCCAATTTTCCTGAAAGGGTTAAAAATATCATGAAGCCCATTTTTAATTGAAAAATACATTTTTGTATTAGTGCACTCCATTTTACTGAGAGCTATTCTTCAGGTAATCTTTTGATAACCTTCCAATCATCAGAGTATTAGAAAAAGCTTTGTGAGTTGCAGTAACATAATAAATATTTTGTTAAACGAGAAATGCATGGCTGTAGACAAATGCTTGCAGGCATTTAAAACTATTATTATATTTTTATCGTTGTCAAGATCAAATGAGAGAGAAGAATGTTCAACCTGAGCGACATCTTCAAAGTCGTCGTGCCGTTTCTGCAGGGCTCGAGCTCGATGAAGAGATTTTCCGACTCCGGTGTGCTTACTGAGAAAAGCCTCACCATGGTTTTCGATCCAGTCCATCACCTAAAATGGAGAAAAGGAACTTGTCATTCAGAGAAAATTTCAGTCAAACTAAGCAAACCCCTTCTGCCTGAGTGGCCACCACACAAAATAAAGCATCAGATTGCTGCTATTGTGGTTTCATAGTTCAATCAATGTGTATCAATAAATGTGATTTATTGAGGTCCAAGCAACAATAATTTATATATATATATATATATATGAGGTATATATAAAAAAAAAAAATCCTCATCTCACCCCTCGGGTGGTGTCCGTCCCTCATTCAGCTTGGGTCCTCTACCAGAGGCCAGGAAGCTTGAGGGTTCTGCGCAGTATCCTTGCTGTTCACAGCACTGCACATTTCTGGACTGAGATGTCCGATGTTGTTCCCGGGATCTGTTGCAACCACTCATCTAGTTTGGGGGTCACTGCCCCGAGTGCTCCGACCACCACAGGCACGACTGTCACCTTTACCTTCCAGGCTCTCTCCAGCTCCTCTCTGAGCCCTTGGTATTTCTCGAGTTTCTCATGTTCCTTCTTCCTGATGTTTCCATCACTTGGGACCGCTAAATCCACTACAATGGCTTTCCTCTGCCCTTTATCTATGATCACGATATCTGGTTGGTTCGCCATTACCATCTTGTCAGTCTGGATCTGGAAGTCCCACAGGATCTTCGCTCTGTCATTCTCCACCACCTTTGGAGGTGTTTCCCATTTTGACCTTGGGGTTTCCAGTCCATACTCCGCACAGATGTTTCGGTAGACTATGCCAGCCACCTGGTTATGGCGTTCCATGTAGGCTTTCCCTGTCAGCATCTTACACCCTGTAGTTATGTGTTGGATTGTCTCAGGTGCCTCTTTGCACAACCTACACCTTGGGTCTTGTCTGATGTGGTATATCTGGGCCTCAATGGCTCTGGTGCTCAGGGCCTGCTCCTGAGCAGCCAGGATGAGTGCCTCTGTGCTGTCCTTCAGGCCAGCCCTCTGTAGCCACTGATCGGACTTCTTGAGATCAGCCACTTCAGTTATGGTCCGGTGGTACATCCCGTGTAGGGGCTTGTCCTCCCATGATGGTCCCTCTTCCAGCGCCTCCTCTTCTGTTCCCCATTGTCTGAGACATTCTCTGAGGACGTCATCCGTTGGAGCCTTCTCCTTGATGTATTCATGGAGCTTGGATGTTTCATCCTGGACAGTGGCTCTCACACTCACTAGTCCCCGGCCTCCTTCCTTTCGGCTTGCGTACAGTCTCAGGGTGCTGGATTTGGGATGGAACCCTCCATGCATGGTTAGGAGCTTTCGGGTCTTAACGTCCGTGGTCTGAATCTCTTCCTTTGGCCACCTTATTATTCCTGCAGGGTATCTGATCACTGGCAGGGCATAGCTGTTTATTGCCCGGGTCTTATTCTTGCCATTGAGCTGGCTTCTTAGGACTTGCCTCACTCGCTGGAGGTATTTGGCCGTAGCCGCTTTCCTTGTTGCCAGTTCGAGGTTGCCATTGGCTTGTGGTATACCGAGGTACTTGTAGCTGTCCTCAACGTCTGCTATTGTTCCTTCAGGGAGTGAGACCCCTTCAGTGCGGACTACCTTTCCTCGCTTAGTCACCATCCGACTACATTTCTCAACCCCGAATTACATCCCGATGTCGCTGCTGTAGATCCTGGTTGTGTGGATCAGGGAATCTATGTCCCTTTCGCTCTTAGCATACAGCTTTATGTCATCCATGTAGAGGAGGTGACTGATTGTAGCTCCATTTCTGAGGCGGTATCCATAGCCTGTCTTGGTGATTACTTGGCTTAGGGCAGGGGTGGCCAAACTTTTTGCCAACGGGGCCAGATTTTATGTGGTAAAATGTCGGGGGGCCGACCTTGGCTGACATTCTTAACATTGAACAACAATATTGTTCAACAAATTTTAGTAAGCCAGTCTGTTTCACATTTCCATTTTTATTTTAATTTCAACAATCTTAAGAATTTCTTTTGGTTCATTTGAAACAGGAATTTGAAATATGACATATCAGTCAATATAAACACGGAGTGATGTCTTGTTAACTCGTGAGTGATGGCCTCTAGTGTCTAAATGCTATTACTCATTTAGTGAATGCTATTACTCATTTAGCCACTAGAGGGAAGCAGTACTCTATGAAACATCACTCACCAGTCTACGAGACCTCAGTCAATACAACACGTGTTCCATTGCACCCAACCTGCGGGCCAGACGGCACTGATTTTATGACGGGGGCCGAGGGCCGGATGAAATTCGACCGCGGGCCGGATTTGGCCCGCGGGACGGACTTTGGACATGACTGGCTTAGGGGGTTCAGTCCTATGCAGAACAGCAGTGGGGAGAGTGCATCACCTTGGTATATGCCGCATTTGATGGACACTTGGGTAAGTGGCTTGCCATTGGCTTCAAGTGTGGTTTTCCACATCCTCATCGAGTTCGCAACGAAGGCTCTTTGGGTCCTGTTCACCTTATACAACTCCAAGCATTCAGTGATCCATGTATGTGGCATCGAGTCATAGGCTTTCTTATAATCAATCCAGGCTGTGCACAGGTTGGTACGTCGGGACCTGCAGTCTTGTGCGACTGTTCTGTCAACCAGGAGCTGATGTTTGGCTCTTCTGGTATCACTACCAATGCCCTTCTGTGCTTCACTCATGTATTGATTCATGTGTCCACTTATCTTAGCCGCAATGATGCCTGACATGAGCTTCCATGTTGTGGAGAGACAGGTTATTGGCCGATAGTTGGATGGGGCTGCACCCTTCGAGGGATCCTTCATGATCAGGATCGTTCGCCCTTCGGTTAGCCATTCTGGGTGAGTCCCATCCCTCAGCAGCTGGTTCATTTGTACTGCTAGGCGCTCATGGAGTGCTTTGAGTTTCTTTAGCCAGTAGGTGTGGACCATGTCCGAGCCCGGTGCTGTCCCGTTCTTCAGAGCTGAGACTCTTTCCTGTATGTCTGCCACTGTTATGGTAACTGGGTTCTGTTCAGGGAGGTTGCTGTGCTCCTCTCTCAGGGTCACCAGCCATTGTGCACTGCTGTTATGTGCAACCTCCTTCTCCCATATGCCTTTCCAGTACCTTTCAGTTTCCAGTCTTGGTGGGTCAGCTCTGTTGTTAGGACCCTGCCACTGAGCGTACACTTTTGCAGGTTGTGTTGCGAACAGCCTGTTTATTCGTCTGGCCTCATTCTCTTTCGTGTACCGCTTTAGGCGACTGGACAAGGCTTGGAGCCTTTTTTTGGCAGTTTCGAGTGCTTCAGGTATGGTCATCTGGATGTACCTCTCGGGTATCGGCCTTTTCATCACACCTCTCTGGGCCTCCGTCAATTGACTCACATCTTTCCGGGCCGCCTTGATCTTAGCCTCCAACCGTCTTTTCCATGGTGGGTAACGTATCTCATGGCTTCCATGGTTGCTCTTATAGCCCAGAGTCGGCAGGATCACTGATGCTGAAGCATATATCAGCTCATTGGTTTCTGTGATCGTTACGGTAGTGATCGCCCTCAGTGCTGCATTCACACTTTCTATGAGACTTTCAGATGGTACTTCACATAGCCGTTGTAATCGGTTTCTAGGTTGCCCAGCTTTCATTCTCGCCATGATCTTAGCTTTCAGGTCAGTTGCTGCCTCGCTCAATATTTCATTCATTGGGGCTGGCCACCCAATCTCATCATCTGCATTCATTGGGGCTTGCCTCCCAATCTCTTGTATGACCTCCTCCTCTGATCTGGCAGCCTGGGGCCCTTCACCATGGAACCTGCGTTGTACCTCATCAATCTCAAGTTGTGACAGCAGTTGCCGTTTGTGGATGTTGGAACACTGAGCTACTAGTTGTTTCGTGGTCAACCGTGACTGTGGGTTTCGAAGTAACCATTTAGCCCACATTCTCTGCATGTATCCCCTATGACTAGGGTTGCTTGAGTAGTAGCATTCCAACAGAGCTACGTTATCGCATCTCGCCCATCTCCGCTTTGTTCCAGTAGCCCATTTTTCATCAAGGTGCTCTGGTTCCCCAGCACCTGACGCAGACCTTGTTTGGCCGGGCGACGTCTGAGCCAGCATGTCATTCGTTTTATTGTCTCTCATCATTGTATGAGGTAGGCATTAGCGTGAAGGATCTTGCCTAAGGACCCACACTGGATGGTGTTATGTGCTCATTTTTTTTCCCCAAGCGGGATTCGAACCACCGTCTCCCGTATGCCAAACCGATGCCTTACCAAGGTTAAAGTTCAGCACAGTGCATCACACTTGGTAACCCGATGCACGACAAGGAAAAGATGAATATGAGCAATGAGTGTCAACACAAATGAAGTGTCAACAGCTCTTATTGAAATGATTTGTTTTGGGGGAGCACTAGGTTGGTTGAAGGTCGTATGTGCCAAATCAAACTACACACCTCATATGCTGCAGCTCCACCTTTACTTTCTTCCCCTCTGGGGTGGAAATATCATCTGCCGGTCTGCCGTGATTTATTTGCCGTTGGAAGCGTGCTGTTCTTTCCACGTGTGTGCCTCTACGCCAGGCACCACTCGCTCAACCGGTGTCTCGGGGGCCTCATAGTAGCCGATATGTGACGGCTGTTTTTGGTGGAACTGTGTTATCCCGCTGAATTTACTGCCCCCGCCGATGTGATCTCTTCTTTGTTCAATGTTTCGCTCATGCCCCCCTCCTCTACGGGACTCCAGCCTTCATATATATATAGGAATTCTCACCCGCTTCATTCACATAGACTAGATGACTCAAGATGGTTTGTAAACCTTATTTTTCATTTTTGTTTTTGTTTCCAAGAATTTGAGCATTGTGTGTGAAAAACAGTCAAAACATCCGGTTATGTACATGTATTACTACCTCTGCTAAGGAGGATTGTGCATCCCCACGAAGGATTTTTTCAAATCAGTGCAGTGTGCCACTTCAGCATCAACATTGAACGTGCTAAACTTCACACAAAGATAAACATCAACAAAAATGCAATTTTGGCCAGAAATATCAACTTGCAGCTGTGGATGAATGTCAATACATGAAAAAACATTTCTAGTCTCTTTTTGAGTTCCATAACATTTTGAAGTACATTTTGAAGTATTGTATTGAAATTCATCCATGTAAAAAAGTTTGAAGGTGGAGTTGGTAGAGTTGTTTCCCTCTTTGCATATTCCCTTGAAAAATGAATGGGTCTAAAACTTTTTCCTAAGGAACTTCACTACAAATTTTGACTGTTGACTTGACTTGTTGACTTGACAAATTTGTGTTGAATTGTTACTTTGAATGGATGTTAGAATGTCACCAAACGTACGTGACATACTAATTCCACCTACAAGAAAGTGCAACAGTAAAAAAAATATAGAGTGTGAGCCCTCTTTGCAGCCTAACATCTTAGTCTTTGTGCACCTTTTTAGATTGAATCTGATGGATTTTTTTTCCCCATTTGGTAGGTCACTGGCCCGGTGCAAGACCTATTTTGACTTGATGTTGTGGCAACAAGGACAAGGTGAGTATCATTTCGACAGAAAATAAATGGACTGCAGACATTTCCCTGAAGAAATCTACTCAAAACTGTTTGACTCATTGTTAGCCTGAACTGTTCCCAGAAACTTGTAACCCGATTGTGCACCATGTCTTGCTAAAATCTAGATTATTTTAAAAACAAACCCCATTTCTAGGTGTTTTACTAACATAAAAACTGTGTCGGATAAATTACAACTGATTGGTTTTTGCCCCTTGGCAGGAAACCCCCCTTTTTGCTGTATGGTGACAAAGTTTGGGCTCTTTTTTTATTTATGAATAACAAATGTATTATTATAGCTTTTGTTTACTGTGTGATATACAGGAGTCACTCTCATTAGCAGCAAAAGCATTTTCCAAGATTCAGCATTGTTTTTCAAAGTGCTTTATTCAGAAATGTATTCATGTTTCTGGTTTGTTTCTATAGATATATATGGTTGTCGCAGCGTTGGCTGTAACACCACCTGTTGCTTTGGTATGCACTTGACAGCCTGTTGAAACTTTTAGAATTTGGAGACGGTGGAAATATTTGTGTTCATGGGGGAAGTAAATGGAAACTTTGGTTGATTAATCCACTTTATTTCGGAATTAATCGCAGTACTTTTACCCATATAATTGGGTACACTTTGATAATGGCCTCCTTTTTACTGTGGTTTTGAAATGTCATCTCCTGATCTTCAGACATGTTTCCATGCTTCACTTATCTGCCGAAGCGTCAGTGGCAGCGCCTTTGGAGCAAAGCTCCATTTGGATCTGAGAAGTTTCCCGGGTTTCGGGAAACTGATGGCTGAAGAGAGTTAATGGGAAACACATGTCACCACAGGATGACACACTTCAAGATATATTCTCCCCTCTTTGTTTTGTATTGTTTTCACTTCTTAAGTGCATAAGTATGTGTGTGCATACACATGTGTGTGTGTGTGTGTGTGTGTGTGTGTGTGTGTGTGCGCGCGCGCGCGTGTGCGTGCGTGTCTATGCATTGTACCTGTTGGACGTCTTGCTGAAACACACACAGCTGCAGTCTCTGGTGCAGTCGGACCTTTCGGTGCTGCCAAATGTTCTCAAGACGGCGCTGATGGTGGAGTACTTCATGGACCACATCCAGAATACAATGAACCTACAGATAATAAACATACATAGCATACATCGCTTTTTTACAAATAAATAAATAAATAAATGTTACTTTTTTTTTCCAAAATTGTATTTGGTTTCTTAATGTTGTTTTGGTGTGAATGGATCGTAGTAGCAAAACTCAGACGTAGGCCAGGAGTGAGAATTGAGTGCAAATGAATGCCGGATAAAGAATGTAAAGGAAATTACATGTATGTCTGCTTATGACCAAATATTTATATGTATCGCTCATGTAGACTATAGACGATCCAAACTTGCGAATATTTTCACTCACTCCAATACGAATATTTTCAAAGATTCTTCAACAAAAACTCCGAAAGGAAAAATGTATGACATTTCCTGACAACATTCCGTGACTTTGGGGGCATTCTATGAAGCTGTACAATAAGGTGCTGATCCAGATTAGTAATGTTTGGCCTTGGCTGAGGTGTGCCCTCTACCGAGTGATGTGTTACAATAAGTTCCCAACCGCTTTCGAGTAGTTGGCGGTCGCCGTCAGAGACTCTGAGTTGCCCGGACTGAGAGGTCTTTGCAGGACATCCAGGAGGGCTTTTCCATCCTGACTAACCTAGAAACATGCAAGGAAAAAGGCAAAGTAAGGACAAGATGAGAGATGAACAGAAAGAAGTGGTTCTAAGCCAACGTTGCCCAACATTTAAATAGCAAAGCCACATAGTTTATGTTACAAATATCTCCTAGTACACTGCTACACAAAAATGTCACAAAAAGTATTGATAACGAGACAATGATTATATTGTCTCAATTTACGCCAAAATATATGTGCTCAGCGTGAAACGGAGGCCTGTTTAGGGGAGCGCAAAATTATTATTCTGTTCGACGAATCGCAATGGGTAAGTTCCACCTACTGCCATCTATTGAAAGAAAATGTCATTGTTCGCACAGTTAAGCCATGCAGTCACAGACCAAGCGACACAGTGAAGCTCCACTGAACAATTCAGTTGCATCACACAGCATGCGGGCTTCTACAACTCAAGTGTTTCCTCCCGTGCTTTATAAGCTTTGCAGGCCACCACACTTTTTTGATCCCCTCCCCACCTCCACCAGGCTAAGTTAGGGCTCTGTAGAGCACCCAATTTGGGTGGGCAGGTGCCCAAATTTCACGATTTGGCAGCCAAAAATAATTATCTGTTGTACGTTTACAACCGGGCGGCCCGGTAGTCCAGTGGTTAGCACGTCGGCTTCACAGTGCAGAGGTACCGAGTTCGATTCCGGCTCCAGCCTCCCTGTGTGGAGTTTGCATGTTCTCCCCGGGCCTGCGTGGGTTTTCTCCGGGTGCTCCGGTTTCCTCCCAGATTCCAAAAAACATGCATGGCAGGCTGATTGGACGCTCTAAATTGTCCCTAGGTGTGAGTGTGGGCGTGGATGGTTGTTCGTCTTTGTGTGCCCTGCAATTGGCTGGCTACTGATTCAGGGTGTCCCCCGCCTACTGCCCGAAGACAGCTGGGATAGGCTCCAGCACCCCCCGCGACCCTAGTGAGGATCAAGCGGTTCGGAAAATGGATGGATGGATATTTACAACCAAATGAAGTGTCCTCGACTCCAAAAAAACATCTATGATTATAAATGTTGAAGCTTGGGGTAAAGATGTTCATAAATGAACCCACTGCTGGTTGGGTTCCATTCACTTGAATGGGAGCCGCAGCCAAGGCTGCCTCTATGGTCACCCGGCCCAATGATCGCGGCCTTGCTTTGGGGGAAATGGCTTTTGGGCAGCCGCTGGAGCATTTTGACACCGAAGTGTGATGACGAACGATCCTTGCATTTTCCCTCAACTGTAGTTTTGCCTTCACTGCTGGATATTATAATCATATGGACTTAATCGACATTGGATAACAGTAGAAATTTACAAGTTGTGATGGATTTCTAGCGTACTTTCAACATCCCGGAGGAAAGCGTGACCAGCACGACCTGCGTGGATTGTTGTCAGGTCTGGCAGGGTGTTGGAAGTGGCAGAGGCAAGATAAACAAAAGTGGGGCTACTGATATGCGCTATGCCTAGGCTACGGTATATGCTAACCACTCAAACTCTGCTGCCGAGCCTCTTACTTCAGATGCCAAATCATAACACACAAAATGGGTCATCTGGAAATACAACCAGCGGGACATCGCTAAGTTCAGGACTGTTGAGTGTTATTAATAACGGAAACCGGGCTCCATGCTCAGATTCCCCGCGCTTCATTGCAACTGTACTCGAGGCTAACCGCAGCTAGTGTTGTAGTCAAGACCACACTAAACAAGACCAAGACATTATCGAGATGAGAGATTATCGAGATGGAGACAAGACGAAGACTGCATCTGCATTTTAGAGGAAAAAGTCAGGAACAATGCTTACATTTTTTGCTCGGAAAATGACCTGATTTTGGTTTTGAAACCAAACTTAATTACTGATGAATTTGCTGACATTCTTTCAAATTTTTCTGGAGTGCTGCATCTCCAGTCGTCTTCATCTGTGTGCAGGGGGCGTGGCACTCCAGGCGACACCAAAAGCAGTGCAGCACCTCGTTCCTACTTTTCTCATTGATCACAGTAGAAGCGGCTTGGTCTGGACCGGTCTTCATCAGAAATCCAACCGACACAAGACCGACTAAAAATCACTTAGATTTCAAGATGAGATCAAGACCAACTTGGAAAACTACAACACTAAGAGCGGCACAAAGTGAAGTTTCATTGCCAGGTTATGATCTCGCAAAATGCGCAGACTACAACTAATAACAACTTTGTTAGATGCTTACGACCCAAGTGAGGAAAAGTGGTTCGGAAAATGGATGGAGAGCAAACACTGATACGCTGCACTGTGTCGTGACTGTCATAATAGTTATTAACAGTAAAATTGGAATACAAATGGCCATGGCTCTTTGAATTTCAGTTATGGTGTGTGATATTTTTAAGAATTTATTTTTATTTTGGTCCTGGAAAATGTCTCATGAAAATGACCATTAGCACTGAAATGGTTGGAGTCCTGCACTTATTTAATATGTGTGCATGCAAGTATGTGTGTACAATGTGCATTGTTGAAAGGTGCAATGTAAATAATTCAGAGTGATTTCTTCTTTGAAGGATTAATGTTCAACATGAATAAAGTAAATCATTTTCGCGCACAGTCCTGCTGTCCACCCATCCATTTTCCGATCCACTTTATCCTCACAAGGGTCTTGAAGGGTGCTGGAGCCTATCCCAGCCGTCTTTGGGCAGTAGGCAGGGGATATCCCTATTGTCCACGCTCACACTCACACCTAGGGACAATTTTGGGTGCTCAATCAGCCTGCCGTGCATGTTTTTAGAATGTGGGAGGAAACCGGAGTACCCGGAGAAAACCCATGCAGGTATGGGGAGAATATGCAAACCCCACACAGGAAGGTCGGAGCCGGGATTGACAGCTCCACTGTGAAGTTGACGCACTAACCACTGGACCACCAAGGCACCCCAGTCCTGCTGTAATGTTTTTAAAAATAAATTACACCATGTTATTGTACAAGTAGTGCTTGAAAATATTTTTGGATAACAACACATTTTTTGTTCAGGCAACCTGGTAGGTATGCAACTACAATGTATATCATCATTTCCCACTGCACACTAATGTGAAGTGAACAACCATTGTGGGAGGCAAGAGTGATTGTAGAAAAACTGAGAAAGGCAATGGAAAAAAATTGACAGAGTAGGCTGAAAAAGGCAGTGTTTTGGCTCTTTAAGGGGATTCTGTATACACCAAGAGGGAAGCAAAGTATAGCCAGAAAGGCAAACAGTAACGTTGCACCACTTCAGCAGGTGAGAGAAAAGGGACCCAAATCAGTTTGAAAACCGCTGAGCTGAATGAAGGTACAAATGGAAAAGAGAGAATGAGCCCCTTGGCACAGGCTGCACTGCCATGTGAGTATCAAGACCCTTTCTTCCACAGAACAAAGCCACACGCAGAGATCAACAAGTCAGCTGGAAGAAACAAGATCAAATGACCAAAGTTAAATGGAGCTGAGGCCTGGCACACATTGGACTCTGACCTAACAAGAAGCTGGAAGAAGAAGTCAACTTTCAGGTCATTGCTTTGTGTTGGTTGTCATTGTAGCCATATAGAAGATTTTTCCTTCTCCAATCAGCAAAGTGATGTTTTTGAATTGCTAATGTCTTTAGAATTCACTTCCTTGGGACTGAAGACCACAACTGCTTTTCCCACCTCAGATGGAATGAGTTTTGTGGACTTGACAATAATCTGGGACAAAAACCGGGTTTGCATGGGGCCTTGTATTCCAATTCGAATACACCCGAATGCTAAAACAGAATGTAAATACTGTACTGCATATAAACACCTAAATTGGAATAAGCAAGCCTATCTGAATGAAATTTCATTCAGGTTCAGTGGTGGCACATTCTTTTTGCCAAGATCAGAAGTCACATACAACACTCAATCAGAGTAGCCGGGCTGCATCCTGGAATTTGTTTTTGATCAAGTTTAAAAACAACTGCTATGCTAAATATATGACTGACCTCCATCTTGATCAGTCACATAGATCTGTGCATGTTACACATCTGGGAAACAGCTGTTCCAATTAAATGTAGTGGAACATAAAAAAAACCCCGAATGGAAGAAATCAGGTCACAATAGACAGAAGAATAGATCTTATGTCTGAATGATTACAATTCGAATGACAAAATATATATATAAAAAAAAAATCCTCATCTCACCCCTCGGGTGGTGTCCGTCCCTCATTCAGCTCGGGTCCTCTACCAGAGGCCAGGAAGCTTGAGGGTTCTGCGCAGTATCCTTGCTGTTCCCAGCACTGCACATTTCTGGACTGAGATGTCCGATGTTGTTCCCGGGATCTGTTGCAACCACTCATCTAGTTTGGGGGTCACTGCCCCAGTGCTCCGACCACCACAGGCACGACTGTCACCTTTACCTTCCAGGCTCTCTCCAGCTCCTCTCTGAGCCCTTGGTATTTCTCGAGTTTCTCATGTTCCTTCTTCCTGATGTTTCCATTACTTGGGACCGCTACATCCACTACAACGGCTTTCCTCTGCCCTTTATCTTTGATCACGATATCTGGTTGGTTCGCCATTACCATCTTGTCAGTCTGGATTTGGAAGTCCCACAGGATCTTCGCTTTGTCATTCACCACCACCTTCGGAGGTGTTTCCCATTTTGACCTTGGGGTTTCCAGTCCATACTCCGCACAAATGTTTCGGTAGACTATGCCAGCCACCTGGTTATGGCGTTCCATGTAGGCTTTCCCTGCCAGCATCTTACACCATGCAGTTATGTGTTGGATCATCTCAGGTGCCTCTTTGCACAACCTACACCTTGGGTCTCGTCTGGTGTGGTATATTTGGGCCTCCATGGCTCTGGTGCTCAGGGCCTGCTCCTGAGCAGCCAGGATGAGTGCCTCTGTGCTGTCCTTCAGGCCAGTCCTCTCTAGCCACTGATAGGACTTCTTGAGATCAGCCACTTCAGTTATGGTCCGGTGGTACATCCCGTGTAGGGGCTTGTCCTCCCATGATGGTCCCTCTTCCAGCGCCTCATCTTCTGTTCCACATTGTCTGAGACATTCTCTGAGGACGTCATCCGTTGGAGCCTTCTCCTTGATGTATTCATGGAGCTTGGATGTTTCATCCTGGACAGTGGCTCTCACACTCACTAGTCCCCGGCCTCCTTCCTTTCGGCTTGCGTACAGTCTCAGGGTGCTGGATTTGGGATGGAACCCTCCATGCATGGTTAGGAGCTTTCGGGTCTTAACGTCCGTGGTCTGAATCTCTTCCTTTGGCCACCTTATTATTCCTGCAGGGTATCTGATCACTGGCAGGGCATAGCTGTTTATTGCCCGGGTCTTATTCTTGCCACTGAGCTGGCTTCTTAGGACTTGCCTCACTCGCTGGAGGTATTTGGCCGTAGCCGCTTTCCTTGTTGCCAGTTCGAGGTTGCCATTGGCTTGTGGTATACCAAGGTACTTGTAGCTGTCCTCAACGTCTGCTATTGTTCCTTCAGGGAGTGAGACCCCTTCAGTGCGGACTACCTTTCCTCTCTTAGTCACCATCCGACTACATTTCTCAAGCCCGAATGACATCCCTATGTCGCTGCTGTAGATCCTGGTTGTGTGGATCAGGGAATCTATGTCCCTTTCGCTCTTAGCATACAGCTTTATGTCATCCATGTAGAGGAGGTGACTGATTGTAGCTCCATTTCTGAGGCGGTATCCATAGCCTGTCTTGGTGATTACTTGGCTTAGGGGGTTCAGTCCTATGCAGAACAGCAGTGGGGAGAGTGCATCACCTTGGTTTATGCCACATTTGATGGACACTTGGGTAAGTGGCTTGCCATTGGCTTCAAGTGTGGTTTTCCACATCCTCCTGTTCACCTTATACAACTCCAAGCATTCAGTGATCCATGTATGTGGCATCGAGTCATAGGCTTTCTTGTAATCAATCCAAGCTGTGCACAGGTTGGTACGTCGGAACCTGCAGTCTTGTGCGACTGTTCTGTCAACCAGGAGCTGATGTTTGGCTCCTCTGGTATCTCTACCAATGCCCTTCTGCGCTTCGTTCATGTATTGATCCATGTGTCCACTTATCTTAGCCCCAATGATGCCGGACATGAGCTTCCATGTCGTGGAGAGACAGGTTATTGGCCGATAGTTGGATGGGGCTGCACCCTTCGAGGGATCCTTTATGATCAGGATCGTTCGCCCTTCGGTTAGCCATTCTGGGTGAGTCCCATCCCTCAGCAGCTGGTTCATTTGTACTGCTAGGCGCTCATGGAGTGCTTTGAGTTTCTTTAGCCAGTAGGTGTGGACAGCCTGGTGCTGTCCAGTTCTTCATATCTGAGACTCTTTCCTGTATGTCTGCCACTGTTATGGTAACTGGGTTCTAGGACCCTGCAACTGAGCGTACACTTTTGCAGGTTGTGTTGCGAACAGCCTGTTTATTCGTCTGGCCTCATTCTCTTTCGTGTATCGCTTTAGGCGACTGGACAAGGCCTTTGTTTGGCAGTTTCGAGTGCTTCAGGTATGGTCATCTGGATATACCTCTCGGGAATCGTCCTGTTCATCACACCTCTCTGGGCCTCCGTCAATTGACTCACATCTTTCCGGGCCGCCTTGATCTTAGCCTCCAACCGTCTTTTCCATGGTGGGTAACGTATCTCATGGCTTCCATGGTTGCTCTTATAGCCCAGAGTCTCCAGGATCACTGATGCTGAAGCGTATATCAGCTCATTGGTTTCTGTGATCGTTACGGTAGGGATCGCCCTCAGTCTCTATGAGACTTTCAGATGGTACTTCACATAGCCATTGTAATCGGTTTCTAGGTTGCCCAGCTTTCATTCTCGCCATGATCTTAGCTTTCAGGTCAGTTGCTGCCTCGCTCAATATTTCATTCATTGGGGCTGGCCACCCAATCTCATCATCTGCATTCATTGGGGCTTGCCTCCCAATCTCTTGTATGACCTCCTCCTCTGATCTGGCAGCCTGGGGCCCTTCACCATGGAACCTGCGTTGTACATCATCTATCTCAAGTTGTAACAGCAGTTGAAGTTTGTGGATGTTGGAACACTGAGCTACTAGTTGTTTCGCGGTCAACCGTGACTGTGGGTTTTGAAGTAACCATTTAGCCCACATTCTCTGCATGTAACCCCTCTGACTAGGGTTGCTTGAGTAGTAGCATTCCAACAGAGCCATGTTATCGCATCTCGCCCATCTCCGCTTTGTTCCAGTAGCCCATTTTTCATCAAGGAGCTCTGGTTCCCCAGCACCTGACGCAGACCTTGTTTGGCCGGGCGACGTCTGAGCCGGCATGTCATTCGTTTTATTGTCTCTGATCATTGTATGAGGTAGGCATTAGCGTGAAGGATCTTGCCCAAGGACCCACACTGGATGGTGTTATGTGCTCATTTTTTGCCCCAAGCGGGATTCAAACCACCGTCTCCCGTATGCCAAACCGATGCCTTACCAACTGAGCTATCCAGCCGCTATATATATATATATATATATATATATATACACATATATATATATATATATATATATATATATATATATATTGGAAGCACTTGTCTTTTTTCTTTTCTTGTGTCGTTTCAGGTGTCAGAAGGTAACCTCTTGATCTTTCACTATCCACTGTAGAGTATATGCTACGTATGCAAGACTCACGTTAATAGCGTACCGTTAGCGTTTTGACACATTATTTACCATCTGAGCAGACAGAGGAGTTAATTTTGAACTTATTTAACTGACTTTGTGCACAACCGCACTTTATCCAGTGCCTTCATTTATCTGGATTACTCTATGTGAGTATATAGGGCGAACATCATCATCATTTCAGATGTAAGAAAGTGTTTAGGGCTCCCACTGTTGTCTTTGGCTGTGAAAGGCTCCGAGTGTAAAAGGTTGTTAACCCCTGTTCAAGAATAACCTGTTTCTTTTCAGTGCTCTTTAAATCACATTTTCACCCTATCATGAAATGTAAGCAAGCTGTGAAAGGTCCAAGTAGCTGAGGTTAAATCAGAACGTCATGATTTTGCAGTTAAAAATATTAAGTTATCATCTAATAAAGTTTCTTGTTCTTTGACGGTGCAAGAGTCCAATTGACTTTAACTGACTTCAAATGTCAATAAAATGGTAATGCTATTCTTTCAATCTGACAGAAATGTTAAATGTTTTAGGACACCACAGAGATTGTTGCTGCAGTCTGCGGCTTTTTCTTCGGGTGCTTTTTACCTCAGTGTAGGCCTGCGTGACTTGCTCGTAGAGGCTCTGGTGGCGGTGAATGGCCAGCTCCAGCTCTTGCATCTCAGTTGGGAGCCCGCCCTCACTGCAGACCTTGCACCATGCCTCCACCTCTGACAAGAACTGCAGAGACAAATTGGAGCAAACGAGTTCTTAGATAACTCACTGAAAACTCTTCATTACATCAATTTTCTTTCTTTAGTTCTCGCCTGCTAAGAGCATTTTGTTTACATCTATTAAGTTCCCTTCAAGGCTGCCTCTGACTTAAAGCCGCTCCCAAACACACACCCACACACCTAGTTCTGGCTAATACAAAAGACCCAGCAGGAATGAAAGATAGTCTCCATGTCAACCCTGCTAGGCAGCAGTCCATCAAGATTTCCAAAGTAACGTATCACTTCCACTGTATGAACTCCCTGGAGAAATATTGTCACATTTTAGGAAAAAGGAAATTATGGGGTATGCAGCATGTCCTTGAAGTTACACCCAACATGCCTCATGATGTAGATAGAGGACAAAGACATTTTGGAGCACCAGTGTTAGCTTTCTATTTACGAGTACTATGACGGACGGTCATTGAACAGTAGATAGACACCAGCGAATACAAATAATCAGCAGCAGGTACCTACCTGTAGGTAACCTCCTGATCGTACACAATCCACTGTGCAGTATATGCTACATATGCAGGACTCACATTAATAGCGTACTACAGTATTAGCATTTTTTGGTACATTATTTACCATCTGAGCAGAAAACGCAGTTCATTTTGAATTTATTTAACTGAGTATGTGGACAAAAGCACTTTATCCAGAGCCTGCATTTATATGGATTATTCTACAGATATTACAAGGATATTATTTACATTTGAGTGGATAGAGGTGTGTCTGGTGATTTTTGAGGGACTTAACAGACAATATGGATAGCCAAAGAGCTTTATCCAAAGATTGCACTTATCTTGGTAATACTTTTCCCTTTATTGAAAACTTCCAATACGGCATGCTAATAGCATAACTGCCTCAATGAATTTATTTGCAAAAGTGGGATTTTTACAGGAAATCAGTCTCCATAATCTAATGCAGATGTGGCAAAAATGTAGATAACTCAAATAATAGATTTAGGCCGTTATGCTATTAGCGTGACGAACAGTAAAATATATTACTTTATTAAATTTAGTAATGGCAATGAAGTGTCAAACTTGTGTTCTGCGATGTGCAGTGATTGGCCAGGGTCTGACATTAAAATCTTTTGAGTGGCGGGTCCATTGGTCTACGATGAGCCAAGTTTTGGTAACCCTGTCAGGCTCCATATATTCATAACATAATATGTTAAGTTACCATGATTATTTCGCATTTAGTGTCGTTACACTGAATTATTAAAACCTTTAAGTAAATATTACTTGTCTGGAGTTGGTAGCCAGTAATTCAAGACTATTATTGTGGACTAACCTCACTTAAATAAAGGCGTTGCAAGGGATCAAATTTATATTAATGCGATCAAAGAATAAATTCATTACAGACTTTCCAACAATGCACAATACTGTTCACATAGGTACTTTTTGTCATCTATAAAGGCAATGCTCCCCCACATTTTTCGGGTTGTGGACCATTTTCATTTGAAGACAGATTTTGAGGGACAGGCATTATAGAAACAAATGATAAAAAATATCACTCACCATTATAAACACTTCAACATAACCGGCTGTACACTGCATTCCAGTAAGTGTTATGACAGTAATGAAGCAGCGTCGTTAAGTGTCATGGTGTTGTCTGACAACATAGATGAGTCAAGTTCTAGTCAGCACACAGTTATTATCTGGGCATTACTAAACATAATAATCTCTAAATGAAGCTTCCTTTTTTTCTGTCATCGCCCTTTGTTGAAGCTAACAAGTTGAGCAGGCTAACCCAGCAAGTCATCGTTTTTCCTTGTGTCATCACAATATCCTGTTTTAGTCGGGTTGATACAGCAATAAAAGTCAAAAAGACAAAAATGCAAATTTCCTGCCATTTTGGGTGGTTTGTAATGGCTCAGCCAGGCCAGTTTGTGGGCCTCGGGACAACAGGGCAGTGTTAATTTCTGGCCCCGTTAGCCAATTTGCATTATGGGGAGACAGCATAGTGATATGTGAATTGAAACATTCTCAACAAATGTGTCACGAGCCAGTTCGGCTTTGTTTTTCTTTGTGTTTATAAATTGAGTAACGAAACCAGAAAATATCACCATACAAATTCTAGGACATTTTTGTTTTGCTTACCTGTTCTGCTTTTTGGTGGAAAACTGCGGACATTGCAAGGATGGTTGAGCGTTCGTCAAGAGCAGCGGCAAAGCTTTTCCAATCCAGGTCCAGCTGACTCGATATCTGTTTAATCTGTGTGGAGGCGTAGTGCCCTGCCTCAGCTAGGCGACTCGCTACTGACATGATCCTGTTGATGTTGACGTAAGCATTCTAGAAGGAAGAAACATGTATCAATCTCGCGTCGATGCTATGTGTAGTATCATTGTGTGAGGGAGTGCGTCGGTGTGTTGTTTACCATAGAGTTCATGGCAAAGTGGTTGTGTTGCGTCTGCAGCTCAGCGGCATGTTCGTACGCTCGGCCGATCTCAGTATGGCTCTGCAGGAACAACGCCTTGTTGTGGCTGATCCAGTCAAACATCTGCACACAGAACCCTTGATTAACTAATAGCTAGTTGAGCATCACTTCCCTTCTCCATAAGGTCAGATGTGGCGACTACAATTATGAGTAAAGTTGATTCATCCGTTTTCTTTTATAAAAGCTGCTGATACTAATTATTTCTAGATTAAACTGTATTTTTTTTTAAACGACTGTTGGGGGAACCCCAAATTTTCAAAGCAACAAACTTCGGTAACATTTTTGAGCTGGGCCATTGAACTAAATGTTTTACGTTTTCGAGAATGGTTGTCCCTTTTATTGAACCCCAAATTGAAAGCTAGAGATATATAAAGTACTTGCTTCCTACATTGTGATTATTTGTTGCCATAAATGTCAGTATTTTTTATATTTTGAAAGAGTTTTTCCAACTTAAAATACAGTTTTAGGCCCAAAAATAAATTTTGTAGTGGAGGGGAGTGCAGATATCTTCAATATTTGTCCTGAAAAATTAAGTGGTAAACCACCACTATCTAGGTCAGGGGTGTCAAACTCATTTTAGTCGCGGGCCAATTTGTTGTTACGTCTTCCCTCAGAGGGCCGCTACGACAGTGAAACCACAAAACTACTACTGGTACACAACACAATAATAGATTACTAGTTTTGAAATCAGTCAAGTCAATTATAATAGTTTGTTTAATTATTTTTCAAGTGAGTGTAAAGTGGGTAACAAAATTATTGCAACATCTCAACGTTATTTATTACACATGACAATTTGACATTTCGGTACAGATTTTAGCAAGTTGACACACATGATTTGCTTTCGCGGGCCACATAAAATGACCTGGCGGTCTGGATCTGGCCCCTGGGCTTTGAGTTTGACACCTGTGATCAAGGATCTTAATTGGGAAAAGGAGGTCAAGTTCATCTACTTGATTTATGGGAAGAAAATATAATACAGTACATAAGCAAAACCATTTTTACTGTTTTGACTCAGGTGAAGAGATGTTGTCTTTTAAGTGTAGCATTTTAAAAATAATAATTACATAAAGCCACTCATTCAAGCACCGTGGCTTGTATTTTTCTTGTATTAGTTCCTCTTGCCTCTGCAGTCTGATTGTGCCACCACTGGCTTGTACATTCATAACCAAAGGAACAAAACACAGACACACAAGGGAGATCATCAAAGATAAGGGGGTCTCCACATTTTTTTAATATGGTATGTAACACTTCAATAGTTACTTGCACTTATATTAATTAAAATCTAAATTTTACTGAACATTACATCTTTACTGTTTACAGTTGTATAATGCTGAATGTTTGAACTCTGGAATAGAATTTCTGCCGTGGAACTAAATATCCTTGAAAGTAGTACACTTGGAATTTGACCAAATTATAATTCATTTGGAATGTTATTTAAAAAAAACTTGTTTGACAGTTCTGCAATCAGGTGGCGACCAGTTCAGGGTATATCCCGCCTACTACCGAAGACCGCTGGCATCGGCTCTACACGCCCGCTACCCGTTTTCATGTTTACTTCTTACCCTTATACTTAGAAGTGATGAAATAAGCTTCTTGATTTGGCAGCCTGGTACAACAGTTCTGCTAATTTTCTTCTGCATTAAAACGTTTCCATCCGTTTGTGTCATCTTTTTATTGTGTTTTGTGGCATGTGGTGGAAAGTATTGATGCTGTCAGTAAAGTAAAGGCACTAAAAATGACTTGTTAGTTAGCTTTACTGACAGTCTGTTGACAAAAAGCTCGGCAACTTTCTCATTTAGTTGACACTTTCCACACATTTTGGGTTGCGCTGGAACGTTGACACAAATGCAGTGTTTTGGCTGTGGCATTTGATTGACAGGAGAATACTAGCGCAGTTGGAATTTTTGCCATTTGTCGACGACCACGACAACTGCAAGAAGCTCCACCCCAACATGGAGCACGGCCGACACCCATTTTGTCGAAGTACGCATCACAGACGAGATATGGAGAGAGGCGAGAGCTGGCTCAAAAATAAAATCAAATGAGAGAGAGGACTAAACAGGAACAGGAGAATTTAGCCTTTATTTATATTTACTATATATTATATAAGATAAGATAAGATAAGATATCCTTTATTCGTCCCACACTGGGGAAATTTACAGCCTCCGGCAGCAAGAATGTATGTAGAAAGAAGAAAGGAGAAAGAGAAAAAAAAATACAACAAACATCTTTCAATTAAATACAATATGAACACAATGGATAAATCGCAGTACTATTTACAATTTACTTCACATAATTTAATTATTATTATTATTATGATTGTTATTTTTTATTCATCAGCCTGACAGCAGTCGGTAGGAACGAGCGTCGGTATCTCTCCTTCTTGCAGCGCGGGGTGTAACAGTAACAGTCTGGCAGTCCGCTTAAATATTATGTTTATTCCTTACTCGCCAATGAACGAACCATTGGCTGGTCACAAACTGCAGTTGTTTGTTTACTCTCAAACAGATGCGTGGTTATCGTGGCAATGACTCATCGTTTGAGCAGTGTTCTCCTAAAAATGCGCATTTCTGTGAGGCCAAGGTCCTCATGCACCCTCACACTGATGTGGAGTAAACTGTTGCATTTAATTCTCAATGCTTTGTAAATATTTACTGGAGGAACACACCCATGTGTCCAGACTCCCGTTTGCTGGTTTTGTGCGTATCCAAGTGAACATGAGACATCAACACTTCATGTTCTCCCAAACAAATGTGAAGGAGAGGCAAGAAATTGACCATGTTTATTAAAATACACCTATAAATCTTCTCTAAGGTGTCGCTTTGATTTTTAACAGGTACGCATGACCCTCGGCTGAGATGTTAATGATGAATGGAATCTATCGTCACTACTGCAGCTGATCAATTGGCTGCTGCAAATGGTTGATTTTTCCACCTACTTTTTACACATCTTCACGTCAGGTCATGTGACACGAGGTCTCCTGGTCGCAAATATTTACTGTTCACACTTTGTCATGAAGTCTATCTTTCCTTACTTTCTCTGCATCCTGCTCAAAGAGTCGTAGCTGGAAACACTGGTCCAGCTTTAGCTTCCGGACATGCCACATCTGATGGAGTTGTTGCCTGGTTGAGTGGAGCTTGTCCAGGAGACTGGAAACCTGACACAAAAACGTGTGCGCACGGACACTCATCAACAAAATATACAATATCATACTATAGCAAGACAAATACAACTTAGGAGGTGTGGCAGAGGGGTGCTAGTCACACCCAAACACACTTTGGTAGTCACACTTCCTTTCAGGTCCGGTCAAATGTAGTCACTCACATTGTGCCACCTGGAAATATCCTTGCGTCGATTGTTGACAAACAATTGGAATTGCTCTATAAAAGGTATTGGTGAATCTTCTGACGTGCCAGGTTTGCAGTTACCATGTCGCTGTACTGTATGTTATTTAATTTCCGACATGAATAAAATCTTTGTCCATCTAAAATGACCAATGGGGGGTTATAGTCGAGATTCGCAGCAATATTTTGCCCATGTTGGGTTCAGAAGTGGTGGATCACGTTACCTTGGGCACGAGGCTCTGGAAGTCAGCAGAGCCGGAGATGCAGCTCCTCCCCGAGTAACCGTCACTACATCGAATACACTGCAGCAAGCGCTGGCCTTCCAGGTCCAAATCTTCCACAGGAGCCTTCAGTACCTTCAGCAGAGTTGGTGGAAAAGACGAGCACCAATAATCTCAAAAAAATATCACGACATTGACATATGGACCAGACAAAACCTAAGTGAAGCATGCTGAGGAACAGTTTAGTTCAGCTGCATAACACCTTCCATGAGTAATTTTCTTCACAAACAAGTAAATAGCAGGTTGGTAGTGCTCACCTTCTTCTTCAGTTGTGTGTGTTCTTCTATTAGCCGACGAGATCCTTCAACATCGGACGGAAATTCTTTCTTGGACAAGACCTCCTTTGACATAAAGCAAATGTCAGTCTTTCCTTCATCACATCATCCAAAACTATCCATCCAACTCGCGACATCATCAAGTCACTATCTGAAGCCAAACCCAATCGATCTATTCATTGAAATGGTTATCCATCCCTTGAACAGTAAAAGAGCATTCACTTTCTAAGGCAATCAATCAGTCACCTAACCAACCAATGACCATTTAATCCAACCTTCCAGACATCTGTTCATTCATCAATCCATCCAAGACATCCATTCCACAAAGAATCTAGCATTTATTCATGTAATACTGTACATCCATCCATTCATTCGCCCAAGTCAACCATCCACTCATCCATTAGTTCCATCCATCCATTTTCCTATCCGCTATATCGTCAAAAGGGTCGCGGGGGTACTGGAGCCTATCAGCCTGCCATGCATGTTTTTGGAATGTGGGAGGAAACCGGAGTACCCGGAGAAAACCCACGCAGGCACGGGGAGAATATGCAAACTCCACACAGCGAGGCCGTAGCTGGAATTGACCTCTGCACTGTGAGGTCGAAGCGCTAACCACTGGACCACTTGGCCGCCCATCCATTAGTTACGTTTTGAATAGACCATTCTTTCATGAATGCATCTAACCAAGCAGTCATCCATCCATCTATCTACCTAGCAACCCTCTATATGCAGTAGTTATCCACCCATTAAGACAACCATTCGACAAGGCATCTATCGATTCCTTTCTCCGTAATGCTTCTATTAGGCGATGAGGGTAATCCGTTCCGTAGGTTGGAGGCATTTAAAGAGCCTTCTAGACATGTATTGACCAAGAACCGTCATTGATTCCTTCACTTGATCATTCACTCACCCGTCCATTCACCTGTGCCTCATCCAGCCATGAGGTCATTCATTCATCGAAAAACTAAACAAAAAACAGTTCTCAATCCAATCACTCCATCCGTATATTAAATTATTCTTCCATTAAGCCAACTAGTAATCAGGTTATCTATTCATTTGTCCTTTCATTTAAGTGATCAACAATCGGATCGCCGAGCAGTTCATCATATCATACATCATACATCCATTCATTGCCATATATCCATCCAGTTACATCTGTCCATCCATTTATCAAGAGGTCACCCATCTGTTCATCAGTCTAGCATCAATCCATCGTCCCACCTGCAAGTCCTCCAGTCGAGACAGGAGATGAACCGCATTGAACATGAACTCCTCCAGCGAGACTCTCAAGTCCATCCACTCCTCGTGGTTGTAATCCAGGGAGCCTTCAAAGTCGTCCGTCAGCTGCGAGGGATCCACCAACTTTGTCAGACCTTCCACTGACACCATGCTGGTCTGGTGGGAAACAATATGGAGAGCCTTCAGCAGCAGATTCTCTTGAGCCGAGGGTCGTTTTTGAGATTTAAATGGAACCGACCACTCACTTCAAAGGAGAACTTTGCGCTACCAAAGTTGGTCTTTTGCTTCTGCCAGAAGTTGTCCGGTTTGATGATGAGCGCCACGCAGATTTCGACGGGGAAAAACTCCTGCAGCGTCTTCAGCAGAGGCTTGATTAGCTCCCACTTGGATCCTCGCATGTCAATGATGACAGTGAAGCCTCTCTTGCACACATCCTCACTACAGTCAATACAAGTCGAGAGTATGTTTGTTAGGGGACCTGCAGACAATCTCATGCAGCTCAATCTTCATGTACGGTAAATTCCTGCCATCTGTAACGGGAAAAGTCAAGGTTCCACAAGTTGCCATGGAAACTGCTGTTGGATTAGCACGATGTGACTGCTATGGAAAAATAAGACCAATTACAGGCCACTCTGGTCTGTTCTGCCATGTTGTCAAGGTACGTTTTGATTTTTGACTTGAACGACAATGAACTTTGAACGTGTGTTATCGATTCACTTGAGGTGGACTACACAATACTGCTAACTAGTAGCTAAAGTTTGATGAATATTCACAAACATTTCCCCCCCAAGCAGTCCCATCCAGTTCAGCACACAACAGCATAATTGTTGAGGCATAAATCCTGATCTAGATTCATTTTCAAGTGTCAGGAGTGTGTATACGGAATGGTGGCGGCCGTGACAGCAGAGTGATCTGACAAATGACATAATACACCGATCGATGCCGTATAAAAAACACATCCTGTACACCCAAGTAGCAAACCCATGGTAAATCAGAACTATGGTGAAATTCCAGTGTTAGACACACCGTTAAATATGATACATATGGTATCAGGTGTGCAGACAATCAAACATGATGCATGTACGGGACATTCCCAGTACATAGACCATTAAATATGGTAGCATTACATTAAACATTAAATATGATGGGCAGCAACTGGACCTACTTGCCAAGGACTTGATGTCAACATAGCTTCATTGTTCTTTGGTGGTTTTTCGTCTTAATTCTGTCTTGTAGAATGGTCGGACTGTGCAGGCAAGCCAGAGCACTAAATAGGCTTGAAGTGGCACAGTGTGTGTCCAAGAGTCTGCTGAAAACACTGGAGCGCTTTCATGCTGATGCAAATCAAACACAGGGCTCCATCTGCTTCTTTGATTTCACCATCAAGCGCTCCACCGGCCACTTCATCCTCCTTCCATTTGGCATAATTCCCTCTCGTCAATGCATTTATTTAAAAAATGTGTATTTTCTGATGGGGAGGGTGTGTGTGTGTGTGTGTGTGTGTGTGTGTGTGCGTGTAGATACCTGGGAACAGTAGACAGGTATGTGACCAGCCTCCTCAAGTCCTCTTGTTTTATTCGGTCGTGGTTGCTTCGTGCAGGGAATGTCAAGATCGGTCCTCCTCGTTTGTCCCGTCCACCTGTGCCCATACACAAACATTTAGCTGTAGCATTCACACAAAATGTTGATGGGCTAAAACAAACCACGTCAGACCCAATAAGCTCAATATGCTTGGTGTCAACCAAATTTCATGTTAGACTGGCTTTCGGTCTTGAGTTGAAGGTCACAATTCCCAGATAATTCCTAGATGTAATGATTCACATGAAAGAAAAATGACTCCTAAATTTGGTGGGCTTTTGACTGTGGGAAAGCTCTAAAAAAGGCGATTGATTTGGTCAAACAATAATAACAATTAAGCAAGAACAAACAAAGCAATTACAGAGGGCATTTGCGTTTGGTCCTCCCGACTGGAGGAGCCCCAAAGCTCAGTGTGCAAATCGCGTTCGGGTCAGCTGAGTGGCAAGTGCAGCAAGGCGCTTTTCGCATCTGCTTGTTTTGGCACAGGCTCATGTTACAAAGCCTGCCAGATGTGACAATTTCACATAAGTCATATGTTCGGGGTGTTAAGCGCCCTGGATGATTTTCCCTGGCCGTTTCCTGCCTGGGCAAATCCTGCAGGCAGGGAGATTGCTAATGATTTTTTCTGTAGGTAGCAGCACGAAAAAGCTTTCTTTTCACCAAAAACAACAGTTTGCTCTTTATGTTAACCTTATTTTTTGTTTTGTCTTTCCATTGTAAAACATTTTGAAGGGAATCGCAATTTTGTAGCACTTGGTGCATAGATCAGTCGGGAATCTCAAAGTAACGTAATTATTCAGTGAAAAAAATGGCAAATATATAAATTTAACCCTTTCATGCAACCCGATAATATGATAAGCTGTCCACTGTAGTAACCGCTGTCCCTGAGAGGGTTAACTGTGATGAAAAACTACATTTTTTGTATACGTAACCAGCAACTGATTACAAAACCAAACTAAAAATCCATATAACACCATAAATATACTGTCTGGGTTTTTTTTTTCAGCATAAAACTAATAGATCTATGTACCGGTAAATGCTCAGAAGTTCAGAGTTCGAATCTTGGCTAAGGCATCATTGTGTTGAGTTGGGATGTTGTTCCTATGTTAGTGTCGGTTTTCTTTGGGTACTCTGACTTCTTCCCACATTCCACAAACATGCATGTTCAATGAAGACTAAATTGTCCTGAGGGATGAATGTAAGTGTAAATGTATTTGTCTTTTACTGTGACCTGTAATGATCTGTTGACCAGTTTAGGCTGTACCACACCTTTTGCCAATTTTTTTAATGGTTTGCTCAAAACTTTAGTTGATTTTACAACATTGCCATATTGAGGTTCATTAACTCTTTCAGGAAAAGCGGTTACGACAGTGGACAGCTAATCATGTTATCAGGTTACAAAGTGCATGCAAGGGTTTAAATAAGGTACTGGACTGGAGAAGGAGAACTTTGCTTGTCAGCCAAACAAAGGGAATGGTTTGAGCGGATATAGCTTAACTTTCCATAGCTGACGTCATGTTGGACCTTCGCAGGAAGCTAGTTGAGCGTAAACCAACAGTGCCTCTGCCGGTTGCAGCTAATCCATTTTGCTCCACTTGCTTCGGGATTCATCAATGATCAATTGCACACATTCAACCGAATTCCGAATAATGAATGAACTATAATGCCCATCCACAATCACACTGTTGATATTTTACTCCACCGCTAGTGGAAGTGAGGCGACGTAAATGGTGCTCCGTTAAATGGTCAAAGAATTGTAGAGCAGATTTGGGTTTACAGTCCCTAATAATACCATGGTCAAGAAGAAGTGCTGACATTTAGCTCCGCACAAAAGAAATATGCAAATGTGTCCTTTGGAGCTTTGTGCATTAAAGCTGCACAAAAGCTTGCTTCTGATGTATTCCGTCTCTTGTTACACATACCCTTTCTGATGGTTTGAGCACAGCACTTTGTACTCCTGACACGTCATTACACCAGTCAGATGACCGCGACGTGGGAGTGAGTTCCAGCCTTAATTTAAAAGCACACGTGGGATTAAAATCAAGAATCAAATGAAACGACAGATTACTGGCAGCATGGTTGACCATTGCTAAGCATATCTGGCTGACTGACCTGTGGTTCTGTCTTTGAATCTTGGTTCAGAGTACTCTTGGCTACCTCCCATATTACAAAAACACGCATGCTGAGTTCAATAAAGACTCTAAATTGTCGAGGTGAATGTTACTGTGAATGGCTTTTGTCAGTATGCGCCTTGAAATGCTAAAGCAAATTGATTAATGGAGAGACAACATATTTATCCAAACCCAGGGCTGTTCAAATACTTAATGTTTTCGATGTTTCCCTCTTCCAACACACCGGATAGAAATGATCAGGGTCATTATTCGACTACTGCAGAGCTTGCTGACGATCTGATCGTTTGAATCAGGTGTATTGGAGGGAAACATCAAAAATATGCAGGATAGTGGCCATCAAGAACCGGATTTGGACACCTGTGCCCTAACCCATTTGGGCAAAAAGAGAGCCACGCCTACTAGCAGACTATCAGTACTTATGACAATATGTTTTAATGTTGCAACAACTACTACAGTGTGTAAAACTAAAAAAGTGGGGTATTTTTGGTGAAAGTAAGGCAGTCGACTGGTTCGCACTTCCGCCTCTCACAGTGCTAAGTTGGAGGGTTCGATTCCTGTTCTGACCTTCCTGTGTAGAGTTTGCATGCTCTCCCTATACTCATGTGGGTTTTCTCCGGGTACTCCAGTTTCCTCCCACATTTCAAAAACATGCAACACTCTAAATCAGGGGTGTCAAACTCATTTTTGTTGCGGACCACATTGTAATTACCGTTTCCCTTGGAGAGCTGTGATGACTGAAACTATATAAAGAAGTCAAAAATGGCATTTTAATCAACTCTTGTTTAAGTTACTGTCATAAAGGGTTTGGGTACAAGTAAATGCTTACAATATCCTTCTTGTTTATTGCAGATGAAAATTTTAAATTGTGTTACAGATTTTAGAGTGCATCATGGAAGTTGACATTCTTGATTTGTTTTTGCGGGCCACATAAAAAGAGGCGGCAGGCCACATCTGGCCCCCGGCCCTTGAGTTTGATACCTGCGCTCTCAATTTTGATTGTGAGCACCAAATGGTTGCTCGTCAATGTGTGCTATGCGATTTAGTGGCAAGCAGGTAAGGGTGCTAGTGCCCAAAGACAGCTGGGACAGGTTCCAGCACGCCCCGCCACCCTTGTGAAAATAAAGCAGATCAGAAAATGGATGGATGGATGCAGAAAGCAACAAGTGCCATATGCATTTGACTGCAGTCACCATTGCATGCTTTTAACTCCATTTTAGCCAATACCGAGCCCCTACGTATTTAGTTGTGCCCATTATTTCTTGCTAACTTGTCGTAAACATAGTTTCGACTGTGCTTGAAAGTCAATAAAACTTGACAATGCGTGAAACAGTTTCAGAAAAATGACGTCAAGAAACTCATCGGTGTAATATTTCACTCGTGAATGATCTCTTTGCAAACACTGCCGTCCTTCGCTTCTAATATCAGACTTGAAAGCATGACGACTGGGTGCTGATTTGTTGATGTTTCTTGTCTTTGTTTCGTTCTGCACAAACAACCTGCATTTCACAGCTGATGTGAAGTTCCCAAGCTGAGCCTTGATCGGTCGTTACCTGAGCCCCGAGTACTTGTCATTTGTCATTTTCATTCGACAGCAAGTGGCAGAAGGTGTTTTTAAAGGTTTTAATGGAACATGAAAAATTAACATGGTAAGATGGCCAACAGGCTTGCAATGTAACCTTTGGCATCTAACCTTTGACATTTGTAGAAAAATGTGGAAGTGTCGCAGTGAAAAGTCTCTCAACAAGTGGATGGGTGATGATTTTGATGACACTCACCGGATACGAAGGCCACTTTCTCCTTCAAGACAGGCAGAACATCAGACGCCTTAATGCCTTCAGTCCTCAGAGACCCTGCAGCAACAGGAAAAAAAAAAAGTGAAAGAGACAGTCAGTGAAGCTTTACGATTTTATACTTAATCCAATTATCAGATCAACATTCCTGCGAGGGAAAAAAAGAGCCGCACGCTGACACAAGCCCTTTCTGAAAATGTGGTGGAAAATGTCTTCCTCTACTGCTCCTTCTTATTACCTTTTAAAAAACATTTTGGGGTTTCATAACTGCAACACTTGAAACTTCAGCATTTGCGGGACAGTTCTGCACACAGAATGTGGTTTGTAACCCACCATCTTTTTTGCAGGTTCTCAAAATAAACTTTCTTAATAAACATTCTTGCTGCTGGAGGCTGTAAATTTCCCCAGTGTGGGACGAATAAAGTATATCTTATCTTATCTTATCTTAAGAACTTAATCTTCTCTCATAAGCGGTGGGGCTCTGACTGAATGTCCGACTCCTGCTGTGCGAAAGATGAATGTTTTTAAATCCCTGTTTGGATTAAAAGATGAAGTTCTAACCGTTGCCTTCATACGAATTCAAATGTTTCCAAAATAATTTTACTCCTTTGTATTTGTTACCTAATATGTCCCCAATACTATCACACAGTCAAATACAATGAAAGACTTTTGAAAGCGCTTTCTTTGCACGCTCAAATGAGTCAAATATTTTATTTCTGCAAGTGGGTTTTGCTTTTGATGGATGGGCTTAACGGGGGCTACAGGGATTTCTGAAGGTGCTATAGTCCCCCTAGCCACGTGTAGGACCATGCTGGTAAGCGATGAAGATTGAGGAGGGGGTGAGAAGACAATAAAACGTAGGTGCACTCACATCAAATGTCTTTTCCGGTAGTTACAGTCATTTCGTTTATTCATCTATACATATAAGGATACAAAAAAAATGAGGTGCAATGCATATCATCTTTGTCTAACATTTTTCATTCATATTTCAATTTCAGGTGGAAAATGTGAGAGCTGTTCCCCCCTTTGCATGTATAACAGCTCTCTAGACAGGCCTGAGGTGCAAACTCATCCAAGCAACCCTGGACCTTGTTTTGAGAAAATAACAAGAGGGTCTCCCTCAACCTGTCCCCGCAAACTGGAAGAATATGATCATCCAACATGTCTTGATAAGATGAAGAAATGGCAACAATGAATTCATGAGTTAATGATGAGGTGTGTCACAAAATGTTTATTCACGCATATCATAAAATACAGTATTTTGGTGACAAAGCCATTGTGCTGAGCTATTATGCCACACATTGGGTACATGTTGCCCTGAGTCATTTGACATAGGAACCAATTTGAATTGCATTGAAAAACTGTTGCATGTTTGAAATGAAGGAAGGAAAAGTGAGAAGCAAGTCTGCTGCCAACATCGGCAAGTCCGAGTGTGTGTGTGTGTGTGTGTGTGTGTGTGTGTGTGTGTGTGTGTGTGTGTGTGTGTGTGTGTGTGTGTGTGTGTGTGCGTGAGAGAGAAAAAGTTGTGTGCAGAATTTCTTTGCCATTTTACATACACAGGAAACTGTCTGACTTGTCTCCAAAGACAAACACAAGCCCCGGTATCGCTGACTGGGTTGTCAGATTGGTGTGAATGGAACAAAAATCCTATTTTTTTCTTTCTTACTTGCTTTTCTTCCTAAAATTGCAAAATGTGTTAAAATGCTGATGGGGTTTTTTTTCAATTCTATCAACACCCAGACTTGTCAAGTCATGTAGTTTAAGTCCAAGTCAAGTCAAGTCATTTAGATACGAAGTCTGAATTAAGTTAAGTTGTTCCCAAGTTTTTGGTAACCTGGTAAGAGTTCGACTGATACGTGAATCACTCAAAGAAGTTCTCCACAGTATCAATCTGAGACTGCTCCAATATGATCTGCTCGGGAAAGGTGGGACAATCAAGACAATACTTTGCGCTGATTGGATGATGAAACTTGTGCACCCAGATTTCATTTTTACCAATCCTGGCAACAGTGAAAATGTCACCTTGTTTTAACCAACTGCGTCCTGTTATATCGATGATTGGCACAGATGGCACCATGGCGTTCAGTGATAGTTGTTGCTTTTGCAATGTAAATATGTATATATAAATAAAGGGAAACCTAAACAACATGACATTGATGTTTAAATCAAGCCCACTGTCAAACGAGAAAAGTTTTGGTCAAAGCTGCATTTCCCGCTTCAAAACACATTGTTGCATTGTGAATGACCCGGTTGCAAATCAGTCAAAACGTTCGAAAAATGGTGAGCTTGTGATTTGCTTTTACTCTAACCGCTTGTCCCACAGGACAAGAATGACCAAAGTGTTGCTTTCATGTCGCGGCTAAAGATTTACAGCATTGACACATTTTGTGACTACTGCAATGTGTTTACGATTCTCATCAAACTTTTTTAGCGCCAACTTTGGGGGGAGGGGGGTAATTATTATGATCTATGTATTTATTTTTACAGTTTTTGTCTTCCCTTTCTGTCTCAGACACACAACTTTCATCCGGCATGTGCTTTCTCCATCCGTGCGTGTGTCCACAGTAGCCATACATTACAGACGTGATTGCAGCAGCATATGTATGTCAAACTAAATAGCTTGTTGCCAATAAATTGACTGGACACACGTGAACATCGCCACGAAAACAGCCAAGACCACGTCCACACTTTTGACTTCTGTCGTACTCGTCATCAAGTGCAATTCTTCAGGTGATGAAACAAACGACATGTTTCCACTGGTTTTCGATCACATTTTGACCACGTCTCATTTTTCATCACGTTTCAACTGCATTCCCCACAGCATTTCCACATTGCAGTGCAGTTCGGAAGGGTAAATGATGTCAATAGCCACGCCCGCGACCGAAACAGCGTATCATAGCCATGACCAAGCTTTCGCCACATCTCAACACAGTTCCATGGCAACGAATGACTGCAAGAGCTACGTGTGCTAATTGAATAGTGTGACATCATCACCGAGATCTTTCCACCATGTGTTTGCCACTTTCCAATGTTCCCATCACAATGTTACCATGTTTTAGCAATTCTTTAAACATTTTCAACAATCTTTCCAATTTCAAGTGTATTTTTTTTATCGTTCTTGCCATGTAACTACCTGTACAGTATGGAAGAGTCCTGACTTCTGATGGCAATAGCTGTGTCAGTAATTCGCATGAAATCATGGCCATTATGTTTTCACGCCATTCCACTCTTTCCTCAATGATTTCACCGCATGTCAGCTATGTTTTATTTACACACGGTTCCGTGAATTTTTCTCCATGTTTTTTTCACCCAAATTCCCTTGTCCACCACAAATTGTAGTTTAATTTGATGTATCAATTGTAAATTTGTTACAGCTGCCGCTGTGTGTAAGCGCTATATAAATCAGCATGTGTTGTATTGTATTGTATTGTAATGGCAAAATGGCGTGTCTTGCTTTTGCAGGCAAGATGGCCGACTATATGTCACATATGGGACGCACAATAAGGTGAAAAAGAAGTTAGAGCTACTTTGTAGTTAGCGGAAGTATTTACAAGTATTACAAGAAGACGAGCATTGGGTTTTGTCATTTTTCCCAATCTCAAAGTGGCCTCTCTTTGTCCACCAATGGAAGGGTGCCAGAAAGTGGCACAGAATAGAATGGATAGTTTGGAAGCCTTCACTAACATTTTTTTAGTCTTTTTGCGCCCAATAAAAGACAGCATTTGACAGAAGAACCATTTCATGGTTCTTTTTAAGCCTTCAGACTCTCACACACACACACGCACGCACGCGCGCACACACACACACACACACACACACACACACACACACACACGCACACACACACACACACACACAAACACACTTCACGAAGAAGCTGGAACTCTGACTTTCTCAAATGAGCATAAATCACCGAGTGAATGAAAGTCTAATAAGCGTGAATGAATGACTGGTCCAAATAAACATTCCCTCTCAACTCATTTACATTCCAGCAAAAGAGGAAAGGAGGGAATACAGATTAGGCCTGCTTCACTCAAGGCACATTACAGTTAGTACTGTGACCGGGAGAGCACCAAAAATGAATGTGATCTGTGACCTTAGTCTTGTGTGGGGTACTAATCAAAATCAAGAGCATACTGTACTTGCACTGACCGATCAATAATGACTGAAACATAACAGATAGGAAGAAAATTGTGACTAGTATAGCGCCAACAAGAACAATTTGCTCTTTAACTTCAGTCATTGTATCTTGTGTCAGATAGCATTTGAATATTAGTTGTTTTCTTGGGTCTTCAAAAAACAAAAAAGTGCCCAAAAAGTATTTGAAGTATTGTATTTAAAACAAAGAAAACTAAATCCAAAACAAAGTCCAAAGTAACAAACAAAAACCATGACATAAACAAAAACTACCAATAACCAAAACACTACTAGAAGAAACCTAACAGCAGCAAACAAACAAACATGACAGTAGCAAGAAGCAACAGCAACAAACAAAACGTGACAGTAGCAAGAGCAACAATGACCCGACACTTAAAGGCCTGATTTCCTAAGACCAACAGGTGTGCAGCTGCCAGGGGAGCCCTGCAGTGCCACCTGTTGGTCCCTAAACCGAATCATGACAGAATGCAGATTCCCATATGTCGCAGGATAAAATCCCGCTAAACAATTAATTGGCAGATTAATGAAAAAAATATATACAAAGTAGATTCTTTTTGGTCCCTTAGTTTTTACAACAATAAAGTTATGAATTACATGCAGAACATGAAACAGTTTTACAATACTTTGACCTTTCGAATTTATTTCATGTTATAAAAGACAGAAAAAATTGGCAAAAAATAGGTAACTTTTTTTTGGAAGGCTTGAGCATCATCGGCATCGTTTTATGTTGTAATGCGTCTATGCGTAAAACTATTGCTATTCAACTAATCTTAACCCTTAGGTCCTTCGAAACAAAAAAACCCTAAGTTACGCATTTTACAATTTTGGAAATGATGTATGTTGTGTTATACAAACATTCTTTTTTTTTTTTTCAAACACTCAAAATGTTCAGAGGCATCTGTGCTATCCATACATATATAGTTTTTATTAGTTCTTTGGGATTTTTTATTCTTTATTTTTTGCAAAAGGAAAAAAAAAATTGTGTCTGGAGGTCCCAACCAAGCCCTACTAACAATCCCGACCGGACGTGTTCATGTAAAATGCATTGGTTTGAAGCGTCCTGCAAAAAGGCAAACTCATTTGCGATCCTCTGGCGCCACCTAAAAGTTGCACAATTGGAATGACCTCAACCCAACAATGTGGCATGCATACGTCTGTCCAAGCGAAAACAAAGCGATTGACGTAAAAATCGTGTGAAATGCATGTTTACACAGTAGGTTTACGATGCATTCAAAAATATGAATTATAATGGGTCTCTATGGTGCAAAATATGTAAATTGTGAAGATTACGGAATCAAAACCTTTTTTATTATTGCTGCAATGCCTGAGAATTATCAGCCGGTGACGTCATGACATTTCTGTCAATTTAGAACCCCCCCATACGTTTCAGCTCTCTCGTGTTTTTCCGAATGCCTTTGCCTTTGATTCAAAGACATAATTTTGCATTTATCGCAAACGGTGGACTACGAGGGTTAAAAGACCTTATATCGGCCGATTTGATTGGTTGGCTGATTAATCGGTTGGGCCCTATTTCCAATTCATTTCAGTGGTGTATACAATGCAGTGAAAATATTGTATATCCCGTTCCCGATTCAATGTTCTTTGCATACTTGTCACACACAAGGGTTTCAGTTCATTTAACCAATTTTAATATCACAGAGAGAAACCCCAAAGAAATACAAAATGCAGTTTCTAAATGCCAATTTAATTTATTAAGGCAGAACAACAACAAAAATCCAAATCGACCTGTCGCCCCCCCAGGGAAAGTAATTGCCCCCTGAATCTACTAATGGGTTGTGCAAACCTTGGCAGCAATAACGGAAATCAAGTTTGCGATAATTGATGATGAGTCATTCACATGGCTGTGGAGGAATTTTTCCGAGTCACAGTTACTTTGTGATTTAACAAGAGGGGGAGCGGTATTACTTTTTCACATAGAGCCAGATAGGTTTTAATTTTTTTACTCCTTGGAAAATTGAATAATCATTTAGAACCGGGATTTTATATTCCTTGGATAGTCTCTGTATATTAAAATGAGTTTGATGAACTGATACCTTTGTGTGTGATAAATATGCAAAGAACACAGAAATCAGGAAGGGGGCAAATACTTTTTCACAGTACAGTGCACTCCGCTTAATAGAACACCATTGGGCCGAAGCGCTTCTGTTCTACTAAGCGGAGTTTCTATTAACCGGAGACACTTTATTAGGTACACCTTCAGACACGTCGACGACCAAGTTATGCACGCAGAAAAACCCCTGCTGACGAGTTAGAAGAGATATTTCGACTGTGGACGTCCATATCTTTAATCAAACAACAAAACAACAACTTTAATCAACTTCAGTCAAACATCTCAAATCACAAGAAAAATTTCGTTACTTTTGTCTGGAAACAGGAGTCCGTAATTTTGCGGTTGACTTCCCTCTCAATGCGCTGGATAAGAGGGAAGTCCTAGAAACCGCGGGCGTACCTTCTGAGAATCCGGCAATGCATCGTATCGTCTGAGTATGTCCTTCTTATAGCCCTCGTCTCTGGAATGAAGTTGAAGCCATTGTGACGTGCGTGTGTCTATGTGTGGAGTGACGCGTGCTACCTGTTACTGTATACGGCTAGAACTACCGCGTTTTCTCGCGATAGTGGTACAGTATTGCGATAGCTACACTTCGAAAACCACTAGTTTACAATGTTCATTGCTTACGGCCTGTTCTATTAAGCGGAGATCTGTTCTACTAAGCGGAATATCTTTATAGGAAATTGCATTAGGCAAATCCGTTCCAGAGCCTTTTGCTCTATTAAGCGGATTACTCTATTAACCGGTGTTCTATTAAGCGGAGTGCACTGTACTTTAATTGTGAAACCATAAAAATGTCATTTGGGCTCAATCACAAACAGTGCACATGCCCAAATTTGTGCTTAAATCATGAATATGCACATTAAAGGGAGGCGGGGTATCAAGGGTGGGTGTTTTGATGAATATACACGTGACATTGAATACAAAACCAGCAGATGAAAAACTGACGTATCAACATCTTGTACATACACAGGATATGTTTGAAGTACTGTATGTTTCACTTTCAGCACAAGGTCACATCTCTACAACAGGACCCAAACCCATGCTGATTTTTTAATAGCCTCTGCTTTCCCAGTTTGCACCTCCCATATTGAAAGGTAAGTAGATTTGAATTAGCTAAAATAAACAGGAGGTCATAAGAATGTGCTACCGCAACTAAATTTATGGGAAAAAAGTGTTCAACGTGTGTGTGCTTTGCATGTGTGTTGGATTTATGTTATAGTTGACTATTCACATGACAAACTGCAGGGTTAAGGTCATGGAAGCTGCTACCACACACACACACACACACACACACACACACACACACACACACACACACACACACACACACACACACACACACACGCTTACTCAACGTTTCCAGACGTGTCCATGTTAAAGGCTGACACACAATCCTGCTAGAGCCATTAATACTGACACCCCCCCTGCTCTGTACCACGCCCCCCCCCCCGACCCCACACACACACACAGGACCTATAAGAGCAGCAAATACACAGGCACACACATCCAGGCCAAATGATACCCAAAAATTACAGGTATATCAATGTATTTTAGCCGTAATGCATCAGGGGGTTTCAAATTCTGCTCACACTGATGATGCTGCAGATGACGAAATTGCTGGTGTGTGTGTGTGTGTGTGTGTGCGTGCGTGCATGCGTGTGTCTCCATGTCTTAAGAGGGCGACAGGTGAGGCAGCGCATAGCCTGAAACAGCTGCCACGACAACTGGCTGCCAGAACTTGTGTGTTGAGACTGTGACAGGAGGTGGCCTACTGAATCAGAGACTCTGTTGACGTGCAAGAATGCAAATCTGTGTCAACTTTGATGTTCATCAAAAATCTCAGTATGTATGTAAATCTTTACAATGTCAGTTCCCATTTAAATTGATATTACATCAAATATACAAAGTAAACAAAGTACAAGTATATACAAATTGTCAGGTGGGCTGGGGGCATGCAAAAGAAAATGTCCTCGATCACCATGGCACAGCGCAGTCTGACAAATTCCCAAACACACTGTGTCAGTTCTACGGCAAGTTCGGCATGTGTGCTGTCTACGAATATAAAGGCCAAAGAGTAATTCATTATAATTTGAAATAATTCAACGATTTGCTACAAAATCTAATGCTGCCATTCAATTCATTCTGCTGCTCATTACAATGTACATGCCCTGCCTTGGCCACTGGGTGGCAGCTTTAAACAGTCACACAAACAAACGGAGGAGAGGGTGGGTCTTCGCTTGTCAGTATTCACTTTCTTACTAGTCTTCGTGACTCAATAAGCCCCAATGGGGGATTTTTTGCAGAGGATAAAGAATATATCCCTGTGAGTAACGTGATATTCTCTGCACCTTTTGTGATCAAATGGCCATTGCTTATAGGGTTCTACAACGGTATACAAATCATTCGCGACACATTTCTCCTATCTCTATGTAACTGCCATTGTTCTGCCATAGAGTTGTTGGAGCACAGCCAGCATTTATACTTTACCATAAGTGGCTTTTTGCAACCAGTAGGAAATCAGGGCCTAACTACATAGACTGCGCAGCCAAACGTGGGTGCATTTGCTCTGGTGTGTAATGAGCGCAATGTCCTTTGTGAATACAACGGTAAGACAGAGAAAACCGCGGGTGCAAATGATTGAGCAACTGAAGGTGCAATCAGCGGCAACTGTTCATTCTTTGTCAATTCTGCCCTTGGTCTAAATGATGACGGCGTAATGCAGAGGTGAGTTTTGGACATTCCTTGGATGTCCTTTACAGGTTCCAGCTTAATAAGAACTTGTTTTGCGCCACATGCTAATGCAATGGGCAAAGCAGATTTCTTTGTTAGTCTTTGCTGTTGTTGGGTGTTAACAAACGCAAAACGCTACTCTCACCAGCAAGTTCATTAGGGACACGCAACATTTTTCCAAGGGTCAATGCAAGAGCTGCATCAATACAAACAATCACGCTCACTTCTGACTGATCCTGTCAGAGAGGCCTTTCATTTAACATGTCTTTTCATGGTTCGCATCATAATGAGAGCCGTTTCTGATATGCATTTTGACCTTCTCGTGCCGGTCAGCGAGTTGAATAAGTGGGCTCGTATGCTAAATCAATTCACAGATGACAAAAGTTTCCATGCGGTGAAATTCTAAGCGATGCAAGGTATTTAGTGTATATTTTTGTTTGAGAATGAGTTAGAAATCCACAACAGTGACGATAGCGGTCTTAACCCCAATGAACCAAATGAATACTGCCATGCAGAATAATTCATTTCTTAAATATTATAACATATTACAAACTTTCGTGTACTTTCTAAACCTCCAAGCTCAGTGTGACAGTTTCCTGCCACACGCACACACGCACACATTAATGGTCTTGGCTCCAGTTTTCTCTGCAGAGGAAAACCACATCCATCATTCTTCTACATAACAAAAACCACACACTGATCTCTCACAGCCACACACAGACGCACACACATGAATGTGGACACACACAAAGTGAAACAGTGCTCGCACCACTTAAGTCCTTTCCCGGCATCACACCGAGGTCACAAACAAACTCCAGAAATGACAAACAGCAGTATGGTATTGATATATGGTATCAATCAGTGGTATGGTATCAATGGTAATTATGGTATCAATTTTTGCTATCGGTTAGGGGTATAATGGTGCGCCAGACATCACAGTTCATTCATCGTCTTGATTTTAATTAGTGTACATTGAGTACAGTAAGGGTTAAAAAAAAGTCAATTATTTGGGGTTCACTTCAAAGAATGCCATATCTTGGTTTTGCCAAACACCAACTTGAAGTTGCCCTATCACATGAACTGATATCCCTGTCTTTGAAATGCGGCATATCGATTCTTGCAGCAAGCACTTACTACCAACTGTAGCAGGGGTCATGCTAACCTGTGGGGACCATAAGCTAAAAGTAAGGGAAGCAAAAGTATTCTGTAAATGTTTCTTCTTTCAAAAATAATAACAGGAACAGTTTGTGCAGTCGGAGTTATCGGAAGAGGCTGGAAGAGGCTAGGGGTGGAGTTTGCACTGAGCTGCTTTTTCTCCGTGCTGCACTTGCATTCAGGTTTGAGCGACGCCGTTTCAAACGAGTTAACAAGATTGACATACTTTGAAAAGAATATCGCTAGCAATGACGTAAGATAGTCAGAAGTTAAGCTCATTTTTTGCTTAAGAGTTACATACTGTAAATATTTCTAGTAACTGTCTATTTTCTCTCTCTCTCAGAGCTAGGCATTCATTCAACTTCCGACCCGCTTGATCCTCACTAGGGTCGCGGGGGGTGCTGGAGCCTATCCCAGCTGTCTTCGGGCAGTAGGCGGGGGACACCCAGAATCGGTTGCCAGCCAATCGCAGGGCACACAGAAACGAACAGCCACCCACGCTCACACTCACACCTAGGGACAATTTAGAGTGTTCAATCAGCCTGCCACGCATGTTTTTGGAATGTGGGAGGAAACCGGAGCACCAGGAGAAAACCCACACAGGCCCGGGGGAGAACACGCAAACTCCACACAGGGAGGCCGGAGCTGGAATCGAACCCGGTACGTCTGCACTGTGAAGCTGACGTGCTAACCACTGGACTACCGGGCCCCCCCAGAGCTAGGCAATTATGGAAAAATAATCCTCACGATTATTTTTTTTGAAATCCCGATTCTTTAAAATGATCATTCATTGATGTCAAATCTTTGTATTTCTTCAACCACAAAAACTGTGCTACTAAAAACAACGATCACCTCCGCCATGCCTATTAATCCCTGCAATTTATTCTTGAACACTATTTTTTTGATCGGTACAAAATAACCTAAACATCAGATCTCACTGCAATTCAAGTGTCTTGCATTGCAGTTTACTGTTCCTGCATTGTATCTTTGCAGACATTCACAATAAGCATTGTAAGCATCTCGCTCATCTTGTCATATTTATTTTTACTTATTTTGTTCTACTTTCACAAATCCTGGGACTTCCTCGGCAAACATGTGACCTCCGGTATCGTGTTTTGCGCCATTCATTTGCGTGTTGACATGACAACAAAAATTCCTTGAAGATCATGTGTTTCGAAAATCTTATTCTTACACTGTATGCATTTTTAGAAATTTTAGTTTTAAATGTCTTTACTTTGCATTTAGTTCTCTCAATTTGTAACTGATTTTAAATGCCAATTCGTAAAGCAACAACAAAGTACTGCCAATAGGTATTGGTAAACGTCTAAATATGAGAAAAATGCAGTTCTTATCAAGGCTCATGTATATCCCCCCGCCCCTACATTTTATTTATTTATTTATTTACAACAAATGGAGAAAAAAAAGAATTATTCATGGGATTTTCCAGTACACATCTATGCTTGTTGCGCAAGCAACGTGGTGCATTCAGGGCGCTTTCACGTCGGGAACTTACAAACAAACAGCACTGTTTGGCATATGAATTGTTTTCTTTGATGATAATGTTATTATTATAAGACAAACTCAATACCACAATTACATTTGGATTTTTGTCAGGTTGGCACTCGCTTGTGTTTCCATTGTAAAGACAATAACAATGGTCTCTTCCTCTTCTGAAACCTTCGAGGGTGCCATCCATGCGCAGTGACGCACATCCTTAAATGCAACACCACGACTCTCAACAGCCCCATAAACCAACAACGACCTAGTGTCTGTGTTCTAATTGGTTTCATGCATGTTGCTCCACTCTTCTTTTCGTTAACAGTGTGTGTCATTCAGCGTTCATAGCGTCTGGTGGGAGTGTGGTGCTTTGAGGGTGCAGGGTGAAGTCATTTGTGCGACGCTCCAACCACATGCAGAGATACCATCTGGATGCAGCTGACTCAGCACAACACTCACGCAAATATAACAGAGTGCTCCCACAGTGATCAGTCAGGAGTCGATATTTTATCCTTGGGATGAACGAGAGACATGTTCGCATATCGCAAACAAAATGAGCCGAGTAAACTGCATTAAATACGGGCCAATCATGTTGGATCCATCATCTGCGATCGCCTGAACATAATGTGAACGTACACTTTTAAGCTCATTGGGCTCTTATGTACTTGCCCAAGTCTAACGTAAAGCGCAGGCTAACTGGACACATGAATGGAGTGTTCTCTTTTGGGGTATTTTTCTGGCACAGGTAGAAATTGGGCATAAGGGGGCATTTGCGCCGTTGTTGGATGGAAAGTAGCCAACTCGAGGCCAATCGAAATGACACTAATATTCATTCAAATCAAGGCGGTCGAAGCACAGGCGGTTCTTGACATTGCGGAAGCCAAAACAGACTTGCTGGGCTCTGTGCAAGAGATGGTTCAGGCAAAAGATACTTTATACAGTTATACTGCAAGATCTCCCCTTGTGAATGATGTCACGCATGTGGCGTGGGCAATTGGAGACTGCCTTGCACCCAGGACCGTGCATTACCTTGTCTGACTCTCTCCCACCCAATAGTTGTCAGGGGGGTGCTATTTAAATATTTTCAAGATGATAATAATCTGTTAGAGGCAGTGTTTTTCTTGTATTTTGCATATGTTACAATAAAATGTAGAACTCGCGGAGACGGGACTTTGAAGTGTGATCGCGGAGCATCAACCGTCGTTCGCTCTCAGAGGTCCGCTTCCGCCGATATTGAAGACAATTTTCCTGTGTGCCGAGTCATTTCTTTAACTTTGTCCGAGAAAATCTCTGACATAATCATAATTCATTCAATGAATGAATTGCAATAATGATTCAGACAGATTGTCTTACACTGCTGTCATATTTATCAGTAAAAGACGATGACATCCACCATACACAATCGGTTTGTCTGCCTTGATCAAATACACCAAAATCGTGTTCCACCATTTGCGCCACTATTTACAGCTGCTTTTAGGTCTAAAAGCAGTATACTTTTGTACCCCATCACACCTTTTAATTTGGTGTAATAGAAAACGGCCTTGGTCTCCCGGAACGCCTTGTGCGATCTACCAGATTCACAAACAGGTTAGAACTGGATGACCTAGCTCCCAGGAGGGCCCGATCTTTGTACAATTTCAGAAGACATGAAAAATGATTGAAAATGTCAACCTGATTACATAATCTCCAGTCGCCTTTAAAGCTGGACGAGACACGCCCGTTTTTACGCCAAGATCAGTCTACTTCCTGTGACCAAATCGTCAGGTACTGTACATTACACTCTGTGCCCTGGAATGGCCAGTTAGGTGCATTGCGGTCCTAAACAGAGAAGGCTGGACTGGCCCCAGCTCCAAAATGATGTTGCGCCTTTTTTTACGCTGAGCGCATGGATGCCTGACTTTGAAAATAGGGCCCTTCGTGTGTACACACACATTCAGTGTGTACACACATGAGCTTAATTAAGCGCCAAGGTCGGACTTCAAGAGAATGCCAGATTGGTGCCTTCCTCAAGGAAGTGAATGTTAAAACATGGCACACGTGTTGCAGCTATCAAATGAAATCTGTTTGCTCCTGTCTCTCGCCCACGAGATCCACTTTCAATGTGCCGACAGCAGCTGTCTGTGGAGAGCAAAAACAGTAGCCAAACCTGGAATGCGTACATGTGTCTGTATGTAAAAAGGACAGTGGCAGTTTAGTGCATTTGTGGCAGTTAAGGACATGTTTTTAACAATTAGAATTAAAAGAGACCCCTGACTCACCAATTACACTTGGATGTTGAATTTTTTTGCATCATTTAGAATATGGAATCCCAAACTTCCGAAGGTTTGGCATAAAAGACAAAAAGCTACGCACAACTCCACAAAGCGATTGTCCTCCAGGGTCTCGTCCTTTGAATACATTTGATTACATATGTACAGTAGTATTCTTATAATATTACGCATCACTCAGTACGTGTACAGCAGAGGTGCCCAAACGTTTTGGACCAAAGATCGACTTTTCGATCAACCAACCAACCCGCGATCGACCCATGAGCATTTTAAAGTGCTTCCCTCGGCCCTTTAGATTCTTATTCTTTGCCTGTGCCCTCGGTGAATTGTACATGCAACAAACTCTGAAAGAGTAATGATAACGATAAAAGATGTAGCGCAACATCGCTGATCACAAGCTGCAATTGAAGACTGCTGAGCGATAACATCTTCCGTTGACGCAGGTCACGCGCCACCGTAGGTTAAAGATTTACCTGCTTTATTTTATTTTATTTTGTTTTATTTTTTCATTACTTTTTGTTAAAATGAGACTGATAGTTTGATTAGGGTGCAGTGTGCATTAACACAAAAGCTATTTATACCAACATGCTTTATTTTATTTTATTTTATTTTATTTTTTCATTACTTTTTGTTAAAATGAGACTGATAGTTTGATTAGGGTGCAGTGTGCATTAACACAAAAGCTATTTATACCAACATGCACAAAGACACACAAATGGTTGTTTGTTTTTTTTCTCCTCTACACCCCTCACTATCAACTTGGGACCAGTCCGCGATCAACGTAATGGGCACCCCTGGTGTTCAGGTACAGAGCGTTAAATATTATGAAGATTATATGGTTACAGGGGAGCAAGGTGACATATATTACTCGTCAAAAGTTCGGAAACACTTTTCAGTATTTAATTCAGTGTTTAGAAATGTTCCCATTTGTACATTAATACTTAACACATTGACATAAAAAAATATTGATGAAATTATTTGGTTGGTTTTATCATTAAGATTCTTCAATGTAGGCTCCTTTTGCCCAGGGACGTTTTCCACATCTTGGTATTTTGTTCATCAGCTTTGATGATGTGGACGATCTGTTCAGCCCTTCAAATAGATTTTCACTTCACAGCTGTGCATTATCAAGAGTTAAAGCTTGAATTTCAAGGCGCTTCCAAACTTTTGACCGCTATTGTAACGGTTAGCACGTCTGTCTCATAATCCGAAGGTTCATGGGTCTGAATGTCACCTCTTCCTGTGCGGTGAACATGTTCTCCCCCATGCAAAGGTGGGGTTTCATCATCATTTGAAAAACATACATGTTGCGTTTATTGAACACTCCAAAATGTGCATATATATATATATATGTGCCGGGGAACCAGAGCACCTTGATGAAAAATGGGCTACTGGAACAAAGCGGAGATGGGCGAGATGCGATAACATGGCTCTGTTGGAATGCTACTACTCAAGCAACCCTAGTCAGAAGGGTTACATGCAGAGAATGTGGGCTAAATGGTTACTTCGAAACCCACAGTCACGGTTGACCACGAAACAACCAGTAGCTCAGTGTTCCAACATCCACAAAGGGCAACTGCTGTCACAACTTGAGATTGATGAGGTACAACGCAGGTTCCATGGTGAAGGGCCCCAGGCTGCCAGATCAGAGGAGGAGGTCATACAAGAGATTGGGAGGCAAGCCCCAATGAATGCAGATGATGAGATTGGGTGGCCAGCCCCAATGAATGAAATGTTGAGCGAGGCAGCAACCGACCTGAAAGCTAAGATCATGGCGAGAATGAAAGCTGGGCAACCTAGAAACCGATTACAACGGCTATGTGAAGTACCATCTGAAAGTCTCATAGAAAGTGTGAATGCAGCACTGAGGGCGATCCCTACCGTAACGATCACAGAAACCAATGAGCTGATATGCGCTTCAGCATCAGTGATCCTGGAGACTCTGGGCTATAAGAGCAACCATGGAAGCCATGAGATACGTTACCCACCATGGAAAAGACGGTTGGAGGCTATGATCAAGGCGGCCCGGAAAGATGTGAGTCAATTGACGGAGGCCCAGAGAGGTGTGATGAAAAGGCCGATACCCGAGAGGTACATCCAGATGACCATACCTGAAGCACTCGAAACTGCCAAACAAAGGCCTTGTCCAGTCGCCTAAAGCGATACACGAAAGAGAATGAGGCCAGACGAATAAACAGGCTGTTCGCAACACAACCTGCGAAAGTGTACGCTCAGTGGCAGGGTCCTAACAACAGAGCAGACCCACCAAGACTGGAAACTGAAAGGTACTGGAAAGGCATATGGGAGAAGGAGGTTGCACAAAACAGCAGTGCACAATGGCTGGTGACCCTGAGAGAGGAGCACAGCAACCTCCCTGAACAGAACCCAGTTACCATAACAGTGGCAGACATACAGGAAAGAGTCTCAGATATGAAGAACTGGACAGCACCAGGCTGTCCACACCTACTGGCTAAAGAAACTCAAAGCACTCCATGAGCGCCTAGCAGTACAAATGAACCAGCTGCTGAGGGATGGGACTCACCCAGAATGGCTAACCGAAGGGCGAACGATCCTGATCATGAAGGATCCTTCGAAGGGTGCAGCCCCATCCAACTATCGGCCAATAACCTGTCTCTCCACAACATGGAAGCTCATGTCAGGCATCATTGCGGCTAAGATAAGTGAACACATGGATCAATACATGAACGAAGCGCAGAAGGGCATTGGTAGAGATACCAGAGGAGCCAAACATCAGCTCCTGGTTGACAGAACAGTCGCACAAGACTGCAGGTCCCGACGTACCAACCTGTGCACAGCTTGGATTGATTACAAGAAAGCCTATGACTCGATGCCACATACATGGATCACTGAATGCTTGGAGTTGTATAAGGTGAACAGGACCCTAAGAGCCTTTGTTGCAAACTCGATGAGGATGTGGAAAACCACACTTGAAGCCAATGGCAAGCCACTTACCCAAGTGTCCATCAAATGTGGCATAAACCAAGGTGATGCACTCTCCCCACTGCTGTTCTGCATAGGACTGAACCCCCTAAGCCAGGCATGTCCAAAGTCCGGCCCGCGGGCCAAATCCGGCCCGCGGCCGAATTTCATCCGGCCCTCGGCCCCTGTCCTAAAATCAGTGCCGTCTGGCCCGCAGGTTGGGCGCAATGGAACACGTGTTGCATTGACTGAGGTTTCGTAGACTGGTGATTGATGTTTCATAGAGTACTGCTTCCCTCTAGTGGCTAAATGAGTAATAGCATTCACTAAATGAGTAATAGCATTTAGACACTAGAGGGCAGTAGCACTCTACGAGACATCACTCACGAGTTAACAAGACATCACTCCGTGTTCATATTAACCTCCCAGTTTACTGAAATGGCGACAATCAACAGAAAAAGGAAAGTTGACTGCGAGGGACGACGATTCAAGGATGGATGGAAATTGGACTATTTCTTCACTGAAATACGCAACAACTGTGTCTGCCTCATTTGCCAAGAGACAGTGGCTGTTTTTAAAGATTATAATGTCAAGCGACATTACCAAACAAGACACGCTGACATGTACGACATGATTACAGGCAAGGAACGCATCGAGAAATTGAAGCAGTTTGAAGCTCGTTTAATCTCACAGCAGCAGTATTTTGCAAGAGCTCGAGAGTCAAACGAGAACACCACAGCGGCGAGTTACGCGGTAGCAACGCTAATCGCAAAACGTTCCAAACCTTTCAACGAAGGTGAATTCATCAAAGACTGCATAATGACGATGGTGAAGAAAATATGCCCTGAGAAGCAGCAAGAGTTTGCCAAAGTCTGCCTGGCACGTAACACTGTGGCACGCAGGATTGAAGAACTCTCAGCGGATATCAAACGACAATTGGGAGACAGAGGAAAAGAGTTTGATTTTTTTTCGCTGGCTTGCGACGAAAGCACAGACGCCTCGGACACTGCTCAGTTACTTGTTTTTCTGAGGGGAGTGGACAATGAAATGAACGTGACTGAAGAACTACTGGACCTCCAGAGCCTGAAAACCCAAACAAGAGGAACGGACATATTCTCTTCTGTTTGCGCTGCCGTGAATGACTTGAAACTCCCGTGGAATAAAATTTCTGGGATTATTACTGATGGTGCACCATCCATGACCGGCGATCGAAGTGGACTAGCAACACTAATAAGTAACAAAGTAAGTGAAGAAGGAGGTAAAGCTGTAAAACTTCATTGCATCATTCATCAGCAAGTTCTGTGTGCCAAACATCTCCGATACGAACATGTTATGAAACCAGTGATAAAAACTATTAACTATATCCGCTCCAGAGCGCTATGCCACCGTCAGTTTCAACAATTTCTAAGTGAGATTCATGCGGAATATGGAGATGTTGTCTATTACACTGACGTGCGCTGGCTTAGTCGGGGTTCTGCACTGTCACGCTTCTATTCTCTTCGGCAGCAAATCAGTGAGTTTTTGGCTGAAAAGGGACAACCTATGCAAGAACTAAGTGATCCTATGTGGCTGTCTGATTTGGGTTTTCTGGTTGATATTACAAAGCACCTTAATATGCTCAACACCAGTCTCCAGGGACCAGACGCAGTCATAAGCCAATTATATTCACACATCAAAGCCTTTGGAATTAAGCTGAAATTGTTTGAAAGACATCTGTCGCAGACCCAACCCAATACTGCACACTTTCCAGCGCTGCAAGAAATCATGACCACATTCCCACAGAGCAATGTGAGTGCGCAAACAAGGAGCTACGCGTCAGCTATTTCATCTCTGGCTGAAGAGTTCAGACAACGCTTTCAAGATTTTGCAGCTATCGAGAAGGACATTGCTTTGTTTTCTTCACCTTTTTCCGTGGACACAGATGATGCTCCAGACCACTTGCAGCTGGAGCTCATCGAGTTGCAGTGTGATGCTGAGAGCCGGAGTCGGCACCAGCAACTTTCTCTCGCCAACTTTTACCGACAGCTGAATAAGGACAAGTTCCGAGAGATTCGAGCATTTGCTAAGAAAATGCTGAGCTTGTTTGGGTCGACGTACTTGTGTGAGAAGACATTCTCGGTTATGAACATAAATAAAAGCTGTGTGAGGACACGGCTAACAGACGATCGATCACCTGCGAGACATTTTGCGCATCAATACCACTGCTTTTGAGCCAGACCTGCCCTTTGTGCTTCAATCCAGATCTCAATATCACCCGTCACATTAAAATCATTTGTCAGCTGGCAATAAGTCTCTGAATAAATGTTTAAAATTTACATCAGTCCTAAGTTTCATTCCAGAGTAAAATTTAAAAAGTTCAATCAACATTTATATTGACTGATGTCATATTTCAAATAATCCCTGCAGTTTTGGATAAGTGTATTGTTTGTTCATTTCCCTGTTGTTCCAATGTTGTTCCAAATGTTGCAATTTGCGCTCAGGAGACTTCTGTTTAATGTTCTGTTTGGAATGAACCAAAAGAAATTCCTAAGATTGTTGAAATTAAAATAAAAATAGAAATGTGAAACACAGACTGGCTTATTAAAATGTGTTTAACAATATTGTTGTTCAATGTAAAGAATGTCAGCCAAGGTCGGCCCCCCGACATTTTACCACATAAAATCTGGCCCCCTTGGCAAAAAGTTTGGACACCCCTGCCCTAAGCCAAGTAATCACCAAGACAGGCTATGGATACCGCCTCAGAAATGGAGCTACAATCAGTCACCTCCTCTACATGGATGACTTAAAGCTGTATGCTAAGAGCGAAAGGGACATAGATTCCCTGATCCACACAACCAGGATCTACAGCAGCGACATAGGGATGTCATTCGGGCTTGAGAAATGTAGTCGGATGGTGACTAAGAGAGGAAAGGTAGTCCGCACTGAAGGGGTCTCACTCCCTGAAGGAACAATAGCAGACGTTGAGGACAGCTACAAGTACCTTGGTATACCACAAGCCCATGGCAACCTCGAACTGGCAACAAGGAAAGCGGCTACGGCCAAATACCTCCAGCGAGTGAGGCAAGTCCTAAGAAGCCAGCTCAATGGCAAGAATAAGACCCGGGCAATAAACAGCTATGCCCTGCCAGTGATCAGATACCCTGCAGGAATAATAAGGTGGCCAAAGGAAGAGATCCAGACCACGGACGTTAAGACCCGAAAGCTCCTAACCATGTATGGAGGGTTCCATCCCAAATCCAGCACCCTGAGACTGTACACAAGCCGAAAGGAAGGAGGCCGGGGACTAGTGAGTGTGAGAGCCACTGTCCAGGATGAAACATCCAAGCTCCATGAATACATCAAGGAGAAGGCTCCAACGGATGACGTACTCAGAGAATGTCTCAGACAATGGGGAACAGAAGATGAGGCGCTGGAAGAGGGACCATCATGGGAGGACAAGCCCCTACACGGGATGTACCACCGGACCATAACTGAAGTGGCTGATCTCAAGAAGTCCTATCAGTCGCTAGAGAGGGCTGGCCTGAAGGACAGCACAGAGGCACTTCATCCTGGCTGCTCAGGAGCAGGCCTTGAGCACCAGAGCCATCGAGGCCCAGATATACCACACCAGACAAGAGCCAAGGTGTAGGTTGTGCAAAGAGGCACCTGAGACGATCCAACACATAACTGCAGGGTGTAAGATGCTGGCAGGGAAAGCCTACATGGAACGCCATAACCAGGTGGCTGGCATAGTCTACCGAAACATCTGTACGGAGTATGGACTGGAAAAACCCCAAGGTCAAAATGGGAAACACCTCCAAAGGTGGTGGAGAATAACAGAGCAAAGATCCTGTGGGACTTCCAGATCCAGACTGACAAGATGGTAATGGCGAACCAACCAGATATCGTGATCATAGATAAAGGGCATAGAAAAGCCGTTGTAGTGGATGTAGCGGTCCCAAGTGATGGAAACATCAGGAAGAAGGAACATGAGAAACTCGAGAAATACAAAGGGCTCAGAGAGGAGCTGGAGAGAGCCTGGAAGGTAAAGGTGACAGTCGTGCCTATGGTGGTCGGAGCACTCGGGGCAGTGACCCCCAAACTAGATGAGTGGTTGCAACAGATCCCGGGAACAACATCGGACATCTCAGTCCAGAAATGTGCAGTGCTGGGAACAGCAAGGATACTGCGCAGAACCCTCAAGCTTCCTGGCCTCTGGTAGAGGACCCGAGTTGAATGAGGGACGGACACCACCCGAGGGGTGAGATGAGGATTTTTTTTTTTATATATACATACATCCATGTACATTACACACACACACACACATATTTTATATATATATATATATATATATATATATATATATATATATATATTTATATATATGCCCTGCAATTGAGTGGTCAACCCGAATGAGGATGGCTGTGCATCTCTTCTGATTTTGATTTTGATTACTATCGCGTAAGTGACATGAGATGTTATAGACATGACATATGAGGTAAAAATGGTACATTAGAGGTGCAGAGACCATTAAATATGATTTGAACATGGCTCATTAGGAGTGTACAAAACATTAAACATGATGTTAATATGGTGCGTTAGAGTCAGACTGGTGTGTACTGTTGTGTAGTGTCGCGTGCGATGGCTGGTAAGCGCGCCATCATAACCACCAGCATTTTGCAGCATCATGCCGCAGTGCTGGTATGTGCATTTTGAAACCAACCAATTTGCATTAGTTTTCCAAAAGTCTTTGGTGGAATGAATAAACCAATGAATTAATTGTCCGGGATCAATTTAACACTCTTCCCATCGCGTATCTCCTTACCGGTACTTTTGTTTGTCTTTGTTTTGTTATGTAACTTAGCATTTTCCGTCATTTCGGGTCTTGGCTTTCTTTCTTTCTAATCCTGCGTTTGATTTGGAATGAAAGCACAGTTAACCTGAGCCAACATGCACATGCAGAGGAACATATGTGTCAGGCAGTAATTGAGCGGACAAAACCTGGCTGGGTGTGTAGCGTATTAATAGAACAGAGAGAGTGTGAGTGGAAACATTCATCCGGGCGACAAGCAGGTCTCGAGGAGGGTGCAAAATTGCTGTGATCTTCGAGATACTCTGGCAATGTCGTCTCACTGTTTGATGTTTTTCTGCTACTCATCCAATATTCATGAAAGAATCAAAAAGCAGTCTTTTTTTTTTCTCCACCTTCTCTACGCGACCATGCTAGTTTGATCCTGGATGCTCAGTCCTTAATCCCGAGGCAGCATCAAAAGTTTGCAGCAAAACGATCTGATCTTCAAGGGATAGTCACTGCTTCTCCAGCTATGAAAATTCAATGCCATTAAATTAACCCTTTTGGGGATAGCTGTTACAGCTTATGAGGTCACAGGGTGCATGAAAGAGTTCCAAAAAAATACAGAAATACAATAACACATACAGTACAATAACATGCAAACCCCACAAAAGGAGGCCAGAGCCAGAATCCAACCCTGCACCTCTGCACTGTGAGGTCAAAGTGCTAAACACTAGACCACCTGGCCGCCCATCCATTAGTTATGTACGTTATATACAATTTAGACTGTTCAGCCAGCCTACCATGCATGTTTTTCCAATGTGGGAGGAAACCAGAGTACCGGAGAAAAACGACAACACATAGACGATGAATCCTTTGATGCTGGTGGAAGTGAGATCTGTGATGATCCACTAACAAAAGTAAAAAATAAATCGTGCAAATTAAGTTGACGTATCCTCCCAAAAATGTGGATGGTAACATTCACTAATAACAGGTCTATTATTGTGTTTAACTGGCTTTGCAGTAGTAATCATTTTATGATATTTTACCATTGCGGTTTCAAATTTATGGATAGCCAGTGAACGCCGTGTACTCCCAGTTCAACAACTACAAATGCACATATTTGTGGGATTTTTTAAATGTTTTTTAATAAAAAAAGGCTCTGCTTTGGGTGATTAGCCAAGCATGGGAAAATTATTATGAGTGGTACTGAATATTCCTGATTATTGAAGATTTTGTTTTCGGCCCCAATGCACTGACAATGCAGATTATATGTGGAGTTTCACTGTTCGCAGGCCCGGTCCCGATCTCCGCTGTGTATAAAATCAGCTGTTTAATCAGTTGAACACTGAAAATGCAGAGCAGCGGGGAAAAATTGAGCAGCTTTTGCCTAAGCTCATCAAGTTTGAATGATGACAAAAATAGCAAGAAGACGTCAGGAAAGGATAAAACTGCTCACTTTTTAGCGAGCAAGTTGCAAGCAGCTGGTGACAATTTCAATATGATTCAGACTCTTTGCATAGTACTCTTTTTCCTGCATTTGTTTCTCCCACAATTGACCTCCCATGATGCGTGGCTGATTTTGTTGTTGTTTTTCTCCGCAGAATGTTCCAGTAAGTTTTGGCTATTTTCGGACAGAGCAAACGCTGCACAGATTTATTTCTGCAACCAATTACGACGTAGTCATTCTCATTTGAAGCTGCGCTGCTTCGCTGCTCCTCTTCCTCATGATTGTATTTGCCAACAATTACACTTGTGACTCATTAGGTGAGATGGAGGTCAGTAGAACATAATGCTCAAGGACAAGGGCAGGACGCACATGTTTTAATAATGTACATTCCCTCCCTGGTCAGCAAAACAGACAAGACCAAATTGCATTACAGTATAATGATTTTTTGGTTTTGGAGACTTGATATTTACACAATGCCTGCAACAGTAAAACTTTTCTTTTTCTCTCTGATTGCATTTTAATTTTAACAATACCAGAAAATGTCAAAAACGGGAAGCCCTAGGGCTAAGCATGTCTGTGTCACAGTACTGAGATTTAGCAGTTTTATATTGACTGCTTCACAGTGCAGAGGTGCAGGGTTCCATTCTGACTCCAGCCGTCCTGTGTGGAGGTTACATGTTCTCCCTGTGCCTGCGTGGGTTTTCTCTAGGTACTCCGGATTCCTCCCATATTCCAAAAACATGCATGGCAGGCTGATTGAACACTCCAAATTGTCCATAGGTGTGAGTGTGTGGGCGGATGGTTGCTCATCTCTGGGTGCCCTGTGATTGGCTGGCAACCAGTCCGGGGTGTCCCCCACCTACTACCCGAAAACGGTTGAGATTCACAGGCATGAGCTGCTCATCACAACGCATGGCTAGCTGCATCTGGTCCGTGCATGATCTCGACGTAAATGAAGTGATGTTTACGCACTTGAAAAACTGTTTCTGACAGAAAACTATTTGTAACTTGTTTTGATCAAACTGTCAGTTGAATAAAAGTGTCAAAAGAATCGCGACTACTGAGCGAAATAGATGAATGAACTCGGTCTGCACATCACACTGCTGTCAAACAGCTTTTCTGATTAACAAAGCGGTGCATGCAAACAGGTGACCAGAGATTAAGTCGAGATTATTTCAATTGGAATGGAAAAAAAAAAGTCTCCATGTAAATCCGGCTCAGCGCAGGGCCGGTGAGTTGGATAATTGATCTCACTTGTCCTAGTTTGAAATCTGTTTATAATTATATGACAGTTTAAATTGGCTCACTATTTACAACTGATGACAAATGATTTTTAAGACTAGTCTCGTATAAATCTATTAATTATATAAAAATGAAAGCCATATTTTCTTTGCTCTAGAGCATTGCTCGGCAAACTACGGCTCAAGGGCCCATCTGGCCCATTGGTCTTTTTAATCCGGCCTGCCGAAGGTTGGTACACAATTAATCAATGTGAATGATTGCATTGATTTCATTTGGACTTGTAATGACAGGCATTTCAACGCCAGGTGGCGCAGTTACTTGAAGTTGAAGAGCACAGGGAGGCAGGGGAAGACGATGAGAGATAGAGGGAGAAATCTTATCTACCACCTGCAGACCTCTGTCAAACGGAAATTCCCGAACCCGGTAAAAAATAAAACAAAAAAAATGTATGCATTAAACTTTCTACGACTATATTGCATTTACGATCGATTCATAACAATGGAAGTTCCAGAAGCCATACGGATGCCCGCAGTAGCACCAACTCCAGCAACTCCCGCTCGATATGACGGAATAAGTGCGTTTGCGCTGCCCTATTTTGTTATCATTGGATCCAAAACAGTGACATGCATTTTTTTTTATATGTACCGTATCTTGTGCTGACCCGGCTCACCTGTCAAATTTTAGAAATCAATGTGGCCCTCGAGCCAAAAAGTTTGCCCAGCCTTGTACTAAAGTGATGAGATAAAAAATGGTTTTCCCAAAGACACGATTATTCTCCAGAATTTTCAGTGGGATAGTTGAATACTGAATAATTCAATAGCTGCAGCTCTACATTCATCAGCCCTGTTGTACTGTCATCTTTTTATTGTTAATAAAACCCTTGCTTCATGTCCCTGAGATTACCCTGGAAAATGTTTTTGGCATCAGTATGTCCTTGAGTGTTTACGTTTGCTAATGAGCAGTCATTAGCAGGCCATAACCTTGTTAACTTGTAAACGTGCAACAGAGACGAAGAATTACACTTAATTTGTGGTAAAATTTTATAAAGAACACATTCTACCTCCATTGTGTCTCTCCATAACACACACTCACCTTTGTTGATACAGAGTCTAGTTTAGTTGGCGGCATAGTTCGGGATCACGCGCCAATTAGCAGTGGCAACAAGCTATGTGTAGGCTCGTAAATCGAACCGCACTGAAAGTCAACATCACCAAAACCATCAGCAGTCCTAAACGGTAACACTTTGAAGCATGTGACAGCATATTGTAGCTCAGAGGCTTTGTACATGCTCCACTCAAACATGCCGCATGATTGGTTCCCGGCGCGACATAGACCAATGAGACCAGGAGTTGGTTTATCCCATGAGCTGTCTCTCTCGCATACTCTATCTTAGTGTTGTGCTCGCAATAATTTTCAAAACTTTTTTGGATTTGTCACGCTGCGCTCAAACCCCTTGCCACCACGGAAGCAATGCGTCCCCGTCTGTTTCCAAAACGATGACGTTTGCGGCCTTCGCACTGAAAGCTCAGGCGAAGGCTGAACTGACAGCTGAAACTGTCAGCTCGGTTAAAGTTTTTTTCTTGACTTAACAAAAAAAAAACCATTGTCTGATTAAAAAGAAGAAACTGCAAACCTAATTCAATGAATAACAAGACAAGATGATGTCATAGCGCTATAAATCAACATGTTTTACTCCAATTAAAAAATCCTACTTTGTTTTTCATTTTTCGCAGGGGTTCCAGTACCGATTAATCCCGAAAAACAAGGGATTATTGTATTTCGTTAATTTTTCTTCAACCAGCATTTTTACCATATGCAACACTGTACTGATGAGCAATTTGCTACGAACCCACCTTGTAGCAGCGTTTTCCATCATGTGCGTAATCGACACCAATTGAAATGCATTGCAAAGGAATAGGAATGTTTAAAACTTAAAAATTCGCTCCAAAACACAGATAAACAATCAATACACAGAAAATGGTAAGGAGGTAGGGATGAATCCGACTGTATGTTGATGAGAGATGTTGTACGAACGCTGACAGCAGAGAATGTCTCTGGAGTAAACGAGATTGCGTTTGCTGCCATGTCTTATTTTGCAGATCCGATTAATGGGGTCCTTGATCAATCGGAAAATTATATGACATGACAACCCATTACCGATTTTGCATAGAATGCTAAATATGTGCCGATCCGATCCAACCGATCAGATCTGTGTAAAGGCTAATTGCTTGCTAGCTTATGAGGAATTTGGGCATTTCTTTAACGTGTGGATTCAACACCAGTTTGGATTGGAAAGTACTTGGAAGAACACTGACCAATCGTTAAAAATTCCAGCTACAGCTAACAAAACAAAACAAAACAAAAAAGACAGATAACTCTCATAAACCACAAACAAAATAATTGCTTTCTATAAATCATGAGTCTCTTGGTAGAGATGACACACAATTACTGGACGTGATATTTTACAGAGATCTGTGATCAAAATAAGAGTGTTGGAGATCAACGAAATGGTGTTCGGGCCTGACCAGCTTCAAGGATTCTTATCTGCTCAGCCAGCCACTGGGGAGCCATCACACACACACACACACACACACACACACACACACGCACACGCACACGCACACACACACACACACGGACGCCAACTTAAAAGAATGGTGGAAAGTAATTACGCAGGGTCAAGCATGCTGTTACTTTTTATGCAAAGTGTATTTAGACAGCTTGTTTGTGTTTGGACGTGTGTGTGTGTGTGTGTGTCTGTTCACCGCATGCTCTCATTGGTCAAGAGGAGATTGCTGGCATGACCCGAGAAAAGGAAGAAATGACTTGTGGTTCCTCTCACATGGTGAGGAGGCTCAGGGTGAAAACTCATTCTACATTCTTGCCTCGTACTTGAGATGTCAAATCCAATGGGCCGAACAGAAGCTGCAGAAAGACTTTAATGATGCATGTGGTCCATTCATCCATCCATCCATTTTCTAATCTATTTATCCTCACGAGGGTCACGGGCGTGCTGGAGCCTAACCCAGCTGTATTCAGAAAGTAGATGGGGGAACACCCTGAACTGCTTGCCAGCCAATCGCAATGCACAATCACGGTCACCATCTGAAATTTGTGCTTGCAAGTCAAAGCAAAAAGTCAGCCGAGAGACGGCTCCCATCTCAAAAAGGTCACTTGCATCTATTTGATCATTTGAGGCTTTTATGCATCAGCTGTCAATGAAAATAAAAGCATCTTGAAACACAGGTCACACGCACACACCTGCTCACAGCGACTAATAACATCAGGGTCTATTAGCTAGCTCTGCTAACCAGCTTGCAACACACACACATGCACCCACCCACCAGATTTCTTTGTGATTGATTACATTTACAACAGATGCTCATTACCCTAGCGCACACAGTCCACGCACACACCATATGGCTGCGTGTGTGTGGAGGAGCGAAGGAAGCTTTTATCGATAGAAAGAACACAAAGAGAAGAAAGAGGGAAGAGAAGAGGTAGAGGATGAAAGGAAGTACTTTGTATTTATCTATTTAACACTCTCACTCATCCCCCGGTGGGTAATAAGGGCTAATCCACATAAGAAGCACTTGTATCTGCTTGACACACACACACACACGCACACACACACACACACACACTTCTTCATACCCATCTGCCAGTGGGCGTGTAGGTAGGAGACAAAGAGATGGACGGAGGGAGGGACTCCTTGCTCTCTCCTCAGCACCACCGCATTGTTTGTGATGACAGCTTACGCACACACGCACACGCCAGACAGCCATACATGTATACACACATTCACACACACACACACCCTCATAATAAATCACATTCAGTAGCACTTCCCTGTGAGTGTCCTCGCCATGACTCAGGAATCAGGGCGGTGGCCTGCTGGTGAACGTTTTGACCCTGAACATGTGACGGGAAGTGATTGGATCGTACGGCTCACACTAAGACCCTTTAACACTGCCTGCAAAAGCTGATATTTTTCCTCTTACCCTGTATAAATGGCACCAGTGCGGAATGGGAAATGTGGGGGAAAGGAAATCAGCTCAGTGACATTTTACATCCAAGGTAGTATTAGAGAACAAAGGCAGGTCAGCACCTTGGATGCTTGGAAGCCGACATTTTTCCACTTTCCTTCTGTGTCGCTCTCGCAACCCAAAGAATGGCGCTGACACAACATGGGGATGGGTCAGCAGTGTGGTGGGGGTAAAAAGGGAGACATTGTAAAGGGAATATTCTGCTTCCTGAGGCAGTATCGGGGCTGTAAAACGGGAAGGAGATGGTGCCTATAGCTCCATTTACACTGTTGTATAAGCTGACATTTACATTTCTGCAAATGCCTCAATGGCACTAAGATGGAATGGGGTTTGTGTGCTGTGGGGGGGAAAACTCATCCCAAGAATTTTCTGCCTTCTGATACAGTATCGGAGTTTGGAGACTTCCTTTTCCGGGTTTTACACGCACTCCCAAAAATAAAGAACAAAGCAATTTCCAGTCTTCTGTGTCAGCACCAGGGTTGTAACAGAGGTGTTTCTAGTACATTTTACATAGTCTACGAAACTGGGGTGGTGCTACCATAACAAGCACTAGGAGTGTTCCAATCAGGGTTTTATGCTAGCAATTTAAATCCGATTTATTTTTTTTAAGGTTCCATCCATTTACTAGACATACTAGTCATGTGAGGAGTGGAGAAAAGGGAAGAAAAAAACTTTCAATGGTTCTCTTAAATTCTGTTCTATTTTAGTTTTAGGCTATGTGCTTTCCATTGATTTTCTTTTTTGCAATCCAATAATGATCTATTTCCCCATTAAAGTAGCTGGATGTCCCTATTTCCTATGGAGGATGAGCAGGAAGTGTGGCGAAGCATTGCAGGGTTGGACCCTCACCTTACCATTGACGACTCAGGGAGTCGGCGCATGCACTCACAAAAGAGATGTAGCGGTTTTATCACACATGTACGGCACATGCTGACATTCAACTCTGTGGGATATTTTTCATGAGTAAGTCTGACATACTGAATCATTCTGACGACCAGAAAAGTGATTTCAAGAGCACAGTGGAATCCGCCAGTATGTGGCAATGTTTCACTTCATCGGCGCAATGCATAAAAGAAGAAGCCCACCGACAGTGATAACCACCTGAGCAAGCCTCAGCTGGTTCACCATCTTGAGTAGCCAGTGATCTCTTGCAATCACCTGTCCTGAGATAACTGTGGCTCCAATCAATTCATAACTCATCAAATTATTTCACACGGATTGGTTTGTTAGAAACATCAGACTTGCAGTAATAATACCAGACATTTAGGTACCGTATTTTCCACACTAGAAGGCACTTTGGAATATAAGGCGCACCTTCACTAAATGGCCTATTTTAAAACTGTTTTCATAAATCGGCTGCACCACATTATAAGGCGCATAGAATAGAAGCTACAATAGTGGCTGCAGTTGCATTATGCATCCACTAGATGGATGCATAATGTGCTACAGGAATACAATACAATTAAATACAGCTTTATTTATATAGAGCTTTCACAGCCGCTACAGCTATCACAAAGCACTTTACAAACAACGTCCCAAAAAATCAGAACATTGATCCATGTACTGTATATGGCACAATGGATTATGAGGCACACTCTCGGCTTTAGAGATATGGAATGCTTTTTGGTGCGCCTTATAGTGGGGGAAATATGGTAATTTTATCATCGGAACTTTCCGAACATACTATCAAGGGAAGATCGAATGTTTTTCTTTATACTCAAAAAGAGCTCCAAACAACAACAACCCAACAACAACGAGTTTGACCTTTTGTTTTTCTTGCGATCACGTTGTTGAACAGTGTAAAATAAATTAAAACAAAATTAAAAACTTTGAAAACAAATACTCAAAAATTCTATTTTGACCTTCTTTGAGATATTTTTGACCTTCTTTGAGATATTTTAATGAAGGTCAGCATTGAACTATAGGCTAATCTTCTAATTTGGCTTGATATTTTATCTGACTCCATGGAAGGAGTGCCTCATTAGTCATGAACTCACCGCTAGTCAATGAATAGTATCCACATCAAGCAGCAAGAAATAGCTCTTCCACCTCTTCCCATTTTCATAATTACTTTGTGCAGTAACCACACTAATACCACTGTTATACACAGCCGTTGACGAGAATGTATGAGAGAGGATGAATTTGTAGTACTCGGCGTTAACAAGCACAACATACAATTGTGCGTATTCAGCAGCTTAGAGCACTAACATAAAAGCTCGTGTTCTGATTCATACGCAACAATGTAGCACAAGTATAGCCACCTAATGCATAGTAAGTCAAGCTGCCAGTACAGTTTACACATGAGCTACTTTATACAGTGGTATAAGAAAATGTCTTCACAAGTCCCCACAAGAATACTGTTTTTCATTTGGTTGCCATTTATAGCCTAATTTACTATAAATCTGACTTAAATACTGCATAGGTGGGCGGGCCGGTAGCCGAGTGGGTTAGCACATCGACCTCACAGTGCCGAGGTACCGGGTTCAATTCCACTTCCGGCCTCCCTGTGTGGACTTTGCATGTTCTCCCCGTGCCTGCGTGGGTTTTCTCTGCGTACTACGGTTTCCTCCCACATTCCAAAAACATGCATGGCAGGTTAATGGAACACTCGAAATTGTCCCGAGGTTTGAGTGTGGATGTTTCTGTGTGCCCTGTAATTGGCTGGCAAACAGTTCAGGGTGTCCCCCACCTACTTCCTGTAGACAGCTGGGATAGGCTCCAGCACCCTACTCTACTGAGGATAAAGCGGTTCGGAAAAATACTGCTTAGGTTAATGAGAGGTGTATTTTGACATATGTACAAATTTGAGTTTCGTCTCTGCCAGAGGAATAGAACACTTTCGTAAACCAAGGATCCTCTGTACAGAAGAACATCTAACACCAAATTGCCCTTGACAACACAATTACAAATACAACCCAATGTTCCAGGAAAAATACATCTCGAAAGGTACATCAAACTTCATGGTTCAATCTGTCCTCATTACGGTTGGGCATCGTGTGTACACATAAAAACAGAATGTGCTGAATTTGCCCACATTTCCTATTGATCTCTCTTGGTTCGCGGTTCTTCCGCGGGCGAACTTGGCATCTAAATTTAGCACTTACATTTCAAAATCTGAAGGCTTCCGAAATAACCTGAACATGAGTCCCAGTTACACAGAAAGATAATGGTGTGTTGAATTTTCTCAATTTTATTTCATCAAGTGGTTGCATGAAATATAAACATCCATCCATTCATTTTCCGATCCGCTTATCGTCACAAGGGTTGTGGGGGGATGCTGGAGTCTAACCCAGCCGTATGTGCAACCCTTCCCTGCCACTGGAGCCGCAGTGCAGACGCACAGCAGATCGGCCGGGCCTGTCCCCACCGGCCGCTCCTCTTCCTGGTCAGCCTCTCAGCGGTCGCGGCTCTGGAGTTACGCCGGGCCCTTCCTGCAGATCAGTTCTAATGTGGCGCCAAGGTGTGACCCCGTGATAGCAGTGGGTACACTTCACGGGGTCGGCCATCCTGCCCACTGGGCCAGCCCGGTGGGCCATGTCGGCCGGTGCTAAGCAGCTGATTTAGAAGTGGTGCGGATCCAGACCAAAGTCAGAATCAGAAAAAATGCAGTAACATAAATTGATGATGATTCCGTTTCTGGTTTGGTCTGAAACATCCATCAGAAAATTGGCAAAAATGTTCATTATTGTTTTCCAAAGCTAAAGCAGATGTTTGCATGAAAAAGAAAACCACAAGGCTAATCAGTCTGCATCAAGAATGACTCGAAAAAATATTTACTGTTGAGAGGCTGCAATTCCAAGGATTTGCACGATTTTAAATTAAACTCAACAATTAATCATTTAAAATCATTTACTATATATTTTTAAAATGGTTATATTGTGATACTCCGTATTGGTCCTTACACGTTATGCATTGCTTACTCAGTCCTGGTTATTTTAAATTGAGCTACTCTAGGGTATGATCAGATTATAAAGGAATTGTATGCTTTGTTCTTTCATTGACTGTATGGACCTGTGAATTCACAATAAAAAAGAGAATTGGAAAAGATTTTTTTTTTTAATTTGCTAATCGATCAGGTGTCACCTTTATTGCAATGCTACATAAAACAAAGCATGTCCTTATGAAAAGGTGCCACAATTTGTGAACAGACTACAGGTATTTCAATTATCAAAGTGAAACTAGTGTGTTTGGCTGTTTTTTTTTTTTGTTTTTTTTTACGGTGGTTGGCATCTTTTTAAACCTATGTAATAATTATGAATGTAAAAAAATGGATGCATGAGGCTCATCTGAGATATAGTACTCCCTCATTTATCGCGGTTAATGGGGACCAGAACCACCCACGATAAACGAAAATCCGCGAAGTAGCAACCAATTAACATTCATTCATTCATTCATTCATTCATCTTCCGAGCCGCTTGATCCTCACTAGGGTCGCGGGGGTGCTGGAGCCTATCCCAGCTGTCTTCGGGCAGTAGGCGGGGGACACCCAGAATCGGTTGCCAGCCAATCGCAGGGCACACAGAAACGAACAACCATTCGCACTCACACTCACACCTAGGGACAATTTAGAGTGTTCAACCTGCCACGCATGTTTTTGGAATGTGGGAGGAAACCGGAGCACCCGGAGAAAACCCACGCAGGCCCGGGGAGAATATGCAAACTCCACACAGGTAGGCCGAAGCTGGAATCGAACCCAGTACCTCTGCACTGTGAAGCCGACGTGCTATCCACTGGACTACCAGGCCGCCCTACCAATTAACATGTACAGGTTAAAAAAAAAAAAATAGTTTTGTTTTCTTCAAGTCCGCAAAAAGTTAACAAACGGTCCGCGAGAAGCTGCAAAACAACAGCAAGTCACATAGAGCAACATATACAGGACTGTACTCCATGTACAGTATATATAAAAAAAAAATTACAAGTTATTTTTTTTTAAATATGTTTGAAAAAAATCCGCAATGCACTGAAGCCGCAATAAACGAACCGCAAAATAGCGAGGGATCACTTTATACCTTTTTCAAGGTTCTATTGGTTATACCATTAACAGTGATTAACCTTACCACTTTTTTTACACTTCTCAAACAAGAAACCAAGGTCAATTTTGACGAAAAGTGTACCTGTAAAGTTCATCTTGATTTTATGATGCTGACAGTCTTATCCTGGAACAGATTAATTCTACTTCCAATCATTTGTATGGGGAAAATTGTTTGAAAATGATTGTGATCCAAATCGATTCATATTAATCTATTCCCGACCTGTCTTGTAACTTGTGTTTTCAAACAAAAGTCTGTCACACGCTTCAATACACACACACACACACACACACCTACCTCCTCAAAATCCCACACACACGCAAACTCAACAACTTCCAGGCCCCGGTCAACATCCTATTGGAATTGTAGAGGCAAAAAAACATGCTTATGGTGGGTAAGCTTGTTGACTGTTACTTCTGATGAATGTTTGAATGTCACTGTGCAAAGTTAGGCGATGTGACGTACAGGACATGATTTACTTTTCCGCAATATACTGTCATTGGAAAGCATTTTTATTTTCAATATCCTTTCTGAAAATGTATGTGTCTCAATTTAAGTAATCTGGAGGGTCACAGAGAGTATATAGATATCCATCCATCCATTTTCTAATCTGTTTATTCCTACAATGGTTGTAGATGTGCTGGAGCCAGCTGTCTTCGGGCAGTAGACAGGGGACACCCTGAACCGGTTGCCAGCCAATCGCAGGGCACACATAGACGAACAACCACCCGTGATCATACTCACACCTTTTCTTTGTTTTCAAATCTCTGGATAATCTCGCGCCACCTTACCTCTCTGAGCTCATACGCCCCTACACCCCTGCCCGGCGCCTCAGGTCTGTGGACCAGTCTTTGCTAGACGTACCAAGAACTAAACTGAGGCTCAGAGGGGATCGAGCCTTTTCTGTTGCTGGTCCATCTCTCTGGAATGACCTCCCACTGAACATTCGGCAAGCCTCCTCGCTGCCCATCTTTAAATCCCTCCTCAAAACTCACTTGTATTCTTTGGCGTTTGACTCAGCATGACTTAGATTTGCTATTGGTTTTACTGCTTGGTGCTTTCTACCGCCTTATTACTTATTACTTATTACTGATTCGTCTTACTGTTTATTGTATATGTTAAATCGCTCCATGTACAGCACTTTGTATGCAGCGATGGCTGTTTGAAAGTGCTCTATAAATACTGTTGACTTGACTTGTTGACTTGACTTGACACCTACGAACAATTTAGATTGTTGTTGTAATAACCTACGGTGCACAGAATGGAATGTGGGAGGAAACCGGAGGACCCGGAGAAAACCCACACAGGCTCGGGGAGAACATACAGACCCCACACAGGAAGTTTGCATGTTCTCCCCGAACTAACTTAAAGATAAATAAAACCAATAATTGTTCTGGAACAAACCGCTGTGCTACCATTGTTGACATAAATGTTACACGTTGCAATGCACTCATCTGGAATTCTATCAGGGAATTTTTTTCATTCATCCACAACATCGTTTGGACTTCTTTCACACTCAATGTGTTGAATCAAGGGGCGGCCCGGTAGTCCAGTGGTTAGCACGTAGGCTTCACAGTACAGAGGTACCGGGTTGGATTCCAGCTCCGGCCTCCCTGTGTGGAGTTTGCATGTTCTCCCCGGGCCTGCGTGGGTTTTCCCCGGGTACTCCGGTTTCCTCCCACATTCCAAAAACATGCATGGCAGGCTGATTGAATGCTCTAAATTGTCCCTAGGTGTGAATGTGAGCGTGGATGGTTGTTCGTCTCTGTGTGCCCTGCGATTGGCTGGCTACTGATTCAGGGTGTCCCCCGCCTACTGCCCGAAGACAGCTGGGATAGGCTCCAGCACCCCCTGCGACCCTCGTGAGGATCGAGTGGTACGGAAGATGAATGAATGAATGAATGAATGTATTGAATCATGCTTTATGGACCTTCCTTTGTGCCGTGTGGAATAGGATAGGGTCTTATGGTAGATGGATAATTTTAAAAGACTCTGTAAACTAGTGTTTTTAGAGATTTGGTTCAAAGTAGATTATGTGCTTGAAAATAATTGCTAAAGACATCGATCCATCCATTTTTTCCGAACCGCTGAATCCTCAATAGGGTCGCGGGGGGTGCTGGAGCCTATCCCAGCCGTCTTCAGGCAGTAGGTGGGGGACACCCTGAACCGGTTGCCAGCCAAACAAACATGCGCGCTCACACTCACACCTAGGGACAATTTAGTGTGTTCAATCAGCCTGACATGCATGTTTTTCGAACGTGGGGAGTAAACTGGAGCACCCGGAGAAAACCGACGCGGGCCCGGGGATAACATGCAAACTCCACACAGAGAGGCCGGAGCTGGAATTGAACCCGGTACCTCTGCACTGTAAAGTCGATGTGCTAACCATTGGACTACCGGACCGCCTGCTGAAGACATGTAGGGCCGAATATGCAAAGAATGAACAGCGTTCACTTTTAATTGCGCTTCATATTCAGTTTGCTCCATCCAAACGCACTGTTCACAAAGGATATTGCGCTCATGACGTGACAGTTTAACAGTTGAGTGCAGTTTGCACCTGTTGTAATTTCAGAATACTTGTCTTGTACATGAAGGAGCATTCCCTCACATTGCTCTGGCAATGCTTCCCGGCCACATCCTGGATCTAGTCTGCTCTACTGGTCTCACCATTCAGTAACTCACGAGTTTCAAACTCCACAGCTCCGATCACCAGGCTATAATTTTTACATCAACCTTCCCACCCCAATTCCGAAAGAAAAATGTGTCATATCCTTCAAGCCACAAAATATCACAGCCGCGCTCAGTTTCACCTTCCCCATACCCGTTTCCCCTCCTTCAGATAACTTGGTGGAACTTATCAACCACAATAACGACTCTCTGTCTCCACTTGCTTTGATCAATTAACCCCCTTTAAAAACCCAAACGGTCTCGTTTACACATTCAGCTCCCTGGTTCTCCCTGACCATCACTACTTAAAACACCAGAAAATGTCAACTTGAAAGACATTCTGTCCTCCAGAACCTAGGCTGGCTTCCAATCCTTTCCGATCCTTTACATTCAAAACGTTCCGACTCACCCATAAACCCTCCATAACCAGGTGCCAAACTACTCTAAAGACTTGCTCCATCCCTACACCTGTTGTTCTACTCTCTGTTCCTCCAACAATCACATCCTGATCATCCCAAGGACTAGACAGCGTAGTTGGGATGACAGAACATTCTCTGTTGCCGCCCCCACCCTTTGGAATTCACTACCGAAAGAAATCTGTGACACCATTGACCCCCCCCCGCCTTTAGGTTCAAGAACAAGTTAAAATCACACCTGTTCCACACCGCCTGCAATAAGCATATTAACAGAGGCAACACCACTTCAACTGTAACCTCCTTTATTTATTTTACACTACACATAAATTACTTGACCCTTGATTTTTAAAAAATTGACTTTTGCTTTTCAGAATGTATTTGTTCTGTTTTGTTTTGATAGATTTATGTATGTTTGTCTGGAAATGTAGTTTCTTGCTAATTTATGCTACAACTAAAGCGTTTTATATATAATATTATATATAATATATATATATATATAATATTATACATAATATATATATTATATATATATATATATATATATATATATATATATATATATATAATATTTAAAAAAAAATCCTCATCTCACCCCTCGGGTGGTGTCCGTCCCTCATTCAGCTCAGGTCCTCTACCAGAGGCCAGGAAGCTTGAGGGTTCTGCGCAGTATCCTTGCTGTTCCCAGCACTGCACATTTCTGGACTGAGATGTCCGATGTTGTTCCAGGGATCTGTTGCAACCACTCATCTAGTTTGGGGGTCACTGCCCCGAGTGCTCCGACTACCACAGGCACGACTGTCACCTTTACCTTCCAGGCTCTCTCCAGCTCCTCTCTGAGCCCTTGGTATTTCTCGAGTTTCTCATGTTCCTTCTTCCTGATGTTTCCATCACTTGGGACCGCTACATCCACTACAACGGCTTTCCTCTGCCCTTTATCTATGATCACGATATCTGGTTGGTTCGCCATTACCATCTTGTCAGTCTGGATCTGGAAGTCCCACAGGATCTTCGCTCTGTCATTCTCCACCACCTTCGGAGGTGTTTCCCATTTTGACCTTGGGGTTTCCAGTCCATACTCCGCACAGGTGTTTCGGTAGACTATGCCAGCCACCTGGTTATGGCGTTCCATGTAGGCTTTCCCTGCCAGCATCTTACACCCTGCAGTTATGTGTTGGATCGTCTCAGGTGCCTCTTTGCACAACCTACACCTTGGGTCTTGTCTGGTGTGGTATATCTGGGCCTCGATGGCTCTGGTGCTCAAGGCCTGTTCCTGAGCAGCCAGGATGAGTGCCTCTGTGCTGTCCTTCAGGCCAGCCCTCTCTAACCACTGATAGGACTTCTTGAGATCAGCCACTTCAGTTATGGTCCGGTGGTACATCCCGTGTAGGGGCTTGTCCTCCCATGATGGTCCCTCTTCCAGCGCCTCATCTTCTGTTCCCCATTGTCTGAGACATTCTCTGAGTACGTCATCCGTTGGAGCCTTCTCCTTGATGTATTCATGGAGCTTGGATGTTTCATCCTGGACAGTGGCTCTCACACTCACTAGTCCCCGGCCTCCTTCCTTTCGGCTTGCGTACAGTCTCAGGGTGCTGGATTTGGGGTGGAACCCTCCATGCATGGTTAGGAGCTTTCGGGTCTTAACGTCCGTGGTCTGAATCTCTTCCTTTGGCCACCTTATTATTCCTGCAGGGTATCTGATCACTGGCAGGGCATAGCTGTTTATTGCCCGGGTCTTATTCTTGCCATTGAGCTGGCTTCTTAGGACTTGCCTCACTCGCTGGAGGTATTTGGCCGTAGCCGCTTTCCTTGTTGCCAGTTGGAGGTTGCCATTGGCTTGTGGTATACCAAGGTACTTGTAGCTGTCCTCAATGTCTGCTATTGTTCCTTCTGGGAGTGAGACCCCTTCAGTGCGGACTACCTTTCCTCTCTGAGTCACCATCCGACTACATTTCTCAAGCCCGAATGACATCCCGATGTCGCTGCTGTAGATCCTGGTTGTGTGGATCAGGGAATCTATGTCCCTTTCGCTCTTAGCATACAGCTTTATGTCATCCATGTAGAGGAGGTGACTGATTGTAGCTCCGTTTCTGAGGCGGTATCCATAGCCTGTCTTGGTGATTACTTGGCTTAGGGGGTTCAGTCCTATGCAGAACAGCAGTGGGGAGAGTGCATCACCTTGGTATATGCCACATTTGATGGACACTTGGGTAAGTGGCTTGCCATTGGCTTCAATTGTGGTTTTCCACATCCTCATCGAGTTCGCAACGAAGGCTCTTAGGGTCCTGTTCACCTTATACAACTCCAAGCATTCAGTGATCCATGTACGTGGCATCGAGTCATAGGCTTTCTTGTAATCAATCCAAGCTGTGCAGAGGTTGGTGCGTCGGGACCTGCAGTCGTGTGCGACTGTTCTGTCAACCAGGAGTTGATGTTTGGCTCCTCTAGTATCTCTACCAATGCCCTTCTGTGCTTCGCTCATGTATTGATCCATGTGTCCACTTATCTTAGCCGCAATGATGCCTGACATGAGCTTCCATGTTGTGGAGAGACAGGTTATTGGCCGATAGTTGGATGGAACTGCACCCTTCGAAGGATCCTTCATGATCAGGATCGTTCGCCCTTCGGTTAGCCATTCTGGGTGAGTCCCATCCCTCAGCAGCTGGTTCATTTGTACTGCTAGGCGCTCATGGAGTGCAGTGAGTTTCTTTAGCCAGTAGGTGTGGACCATGTCCGGGCCTGGTGCTGTCCAGTTCTTCATATCTGAGACTCTTTCCTGTATGTCTGCCACTGTTATGGTAACTGGGTTCTGTTCAGGGAGGTTGCTGTGCTCCTCTCTCAGGGTCACCAGCCATTGTGCACTGCTGTTATGTGCAACCTCCTTCTCCCATATGCCTTTCCAGTACCTTTCAGTTTCCAGTATTGGTGGGTCAGCTCTGTTGTTAGGACCCTGCCACTGAGCGTACACTTTTGCAGGTTGTGTTGCGAACAGCCTGTTTATTCGTCTGGCCTCATTCTCTTTCGTGTACCGCTTTAGGCAACTGGACAAGGCTTGGAGCCTTTGTTTGGCAGTTTCGAGTGCTTCAGGTATGGTCATCTGGATGTACCTCTCGGGTATCTGCCTTTTCATCACACCTCTCTGGGCCTCCGTCAATTGACTCACATCTTTCCGGGCCGCCTTGATCTTAGCCTCCAACCATCTTTTCCATGGTGGGTAACGTATCTCATGGCTTCCATGGTTGCTCTTATAGCCCAGAGTCTCCAGGATCACTGATGCTGAAGCGCATATCAGCTCATTGGTTTCTGTGATCGTTACGGTAGGGATCGCCCTCAGTGCTGCATTCACACTTTCTATGAGACTTTCAGATGGTACTTCACATAGCCGTTGTAATCGGTTTCTAGGTTGCCCAGCTTTCATTCTCGCCATGATCTTAGCTTTCAGGTCGGTTGCTGCCTCGCTCAGCATTTCATTCATTGGGGCTGGCCACCCAATCTCATCATTTGCATTCTTTGGGGCTTGCCTCCCAATCTCTTGTATGACCTCCTCCTCTGATCTGGCAGCCTGGGGCCCTTCGCCATGGAACCTGCGTTGTACCTCATCAATCTCAAGTTGTGACAGCAGTTGCCGTTTGTGGATGTTGGAACACTGAGCTACTAGTTGTTTCGTGGTCACCCGTGACTGTGGGTTTCGAAGTAACCATTTAGCCCACATTCTCTGCATGTAACCCCTCTGACTAGGGTTGCTTGAGTAGTAGCATTCCAACAGAGCCATGTTATCGCCTCTCGCCCATCTCCGCTTTGTTCCAGTAGCCCATTTTTCATCAAGGTGCTCTGGTTCCCCAGCACCTGACGCAGACCTTGTTTGGCCGGGCGACGTCTGAGCCGGCATGTCATTCGTTTTATTGTCTCTCATTATTGTATGAGGTAGGCATTAGCGTGAAGGATCTTGCCCAAGGACCCAAGGATATGTGCTCATTTTTTCCCCAAGCGGGATTTGAACCACCGTCTCCCGTATGCCAAACCGATGCCTTACCAACTGAGCTATATATATATATATATATATATATATATATATATATATATATATATATATATATACAAACACACACACACACAAACTATTACTAAATTATTATTTGAGATGTGTGTGCAGGTAGCTAGCTAGCTATGCTACACTTTATAAATGCATCTCCAATTCAGACAATCCTCTGGCAAGGCAGCGTTCGAGTGACTGTGAGTGCGCACACATTACCCATGGTGCAATGTTTTCTTTTCAAAGGTGGCCTCTATTCCAGCCACCAGAGGCTTTAAACATTCATATTTTCACGGCTCAAATGTGTAGCTATGTGTAGGTATACGTGAGGTATCCTCATTTGAATTTAACAAGTCGAAGACATTTCATTTTACATTCCACTTTACAGAGATTGTAGCTCAAGTCCAACTTCTGATTAACTAATAAAGAGGTGTGTACTGTTACACTTGGGTATACACACCACACTGGTGCTGATGATTGTGCACTGTGCAGTTGTGCTGTTTGTTGACATGAATAGACTCATGGAAACTTTTGGCATTGACAAATGGGCCGACAATATCCGTGTGATGTTGAAATGTAATTTGCAGCCAGTCATGAAATCAAACTGAATGTTCCAAATAAATCAATGAGAGCACTTATGCAATACAAACATGGATATTCGGTTCGAGATGACTGAAAGCCATTGATGAAATAGATGACCTAATTGTTAAAATGTCCCATCTTAGGTGATGATTACATGTTGGTTCAGACTACAAAAGATGACACTCAGCACGATGAACCCGCAGCCTTTTTAGCCAACCGGCGGACAACGCTAACCCGGCGCCTTTGTTTCCCACATGACAGTTGGGGCACCAGACTCATCGGCAAATATGCATCTATAAAATTACAGTCACCCTATAAAAAATATGACCCAACAAATCATGAAGGATTTCATATTGTGAACAGAGACAATGAAAAGCCAGTTCTTTGCATTTTTGTAATTCAACACATCAATCGTTACTAGTACAATAACAACAGGGGAATCTTAATTTGTAAAGACAGAAGGTACAGTACAGTACAGTACTGACATGCTAACGCGTGTAGCAGCTGGTGTCCGCTAATAATGCGTGTGCATTATTTCCTGTCTCCAACTTATAGCTCTAGTTTCTATTTATAAAACGGCTAATTAACATTGACATGGCGCATTTTTCTGCTTGTGTGTACACTTCATATTCATGCCTACGGGCAATCAACTCCTTTTGTGTACTTTTGTCATTTCATCCATCAGCAAATGTGACTCATTAGTGGAACTACTGAGAAAAAAAATATTACGGAATATGGAGGGAAAAAAAAAGATCACATCGGAAATAATGGAACAGGATCCAACTGTGCTCAAGCTGTCAGAAAACCTATATTAACTCATTCACTCCCAAAGACATTTACGTCTTTTCACACTCCACACATTCAAACCCAGATACAATTTTTTTTTCAATTTTTCCAAGACTTGGGGTAAAATAAAAGTAAAAAATTTAATGGGGTCTACAATTGGCTGGTATTGAATGAGTTAACCACACAGACATGCATTCATGTAACATTTTTAGTATTTTTAACAAGTGTGAAAAGAAGTATCCCAAATACCACTGTGTAAGAATTAGACAGTTAACCGTCACTTTGATAGCAATTGCGGTAAGTAATGAGTAATTAGACTGGCCTTGTTAGAATAGTCCTTCTTTTGGAAGAAAAAAAAAGACTTTCTCAAATATCGAGCTTTAAGGCATTAGAAGTCCAAGCGACAGACAGTTTTGGGTTCCTGCCCGAATCGTTTGCCGCCACTTATCTGATCTTACCAAAGTGTCAAGTGAAGGAGAGACACGGCGGCGCGGAAAAGACATTATTAAATCTGATGGACTCAAGACGCGGCGCTTGCATCCATTAGGGCGGTAGTGATGCCAAGATGCATTTCAGATTAATAATAGACAGCTAACGAGACCTCACCACGTACTTGAAGGAAATGGATATACGAACGCCTTGTTAACAAGCTCTGCATGCCTGGATGCACAAATGAGGAAGTGACGAGGCATTTAGCTGTGCTGTGAGCACTGTGGCACCCCCAATGGGTCAGATGTGCTGCTACGAAACTTGTAAGGTGGCTTGTTTAGGCTCATCCCAAAATAGATATGTGCAGTTTAAATGGGTCAATCGCCATTTGAATCAACAATTTTCTCCAAAAAGTGGCAAAGGTAAAGTTTGTGAAATATTCTCATTTAGAAGATCTTTTTTTAATACCCCCCCCCCATCCCACCCCCGTTGGTATTCTGCAATTTCGGGAAATTTGAATGCCAAAGCTGCCCCTAAAATCTTACTAAGGTTTAAACAGCTCAAATCAAGGCAAAATGAGCTCATGCATTGTCTGCCAGCGTTTCTTCTTATTCAGTAGGGGATGAAAAGTTTAGCGATGCTGACAGTTTTGATGCCAGAACAAATCTGATCAGCGGGGGTGATGTTGGGGGCTTCACATTATACTGCGCGCGTGCGCACACACGCACGCACACACACACACACACACACACACACACACACACACACACACACAAAATAATAGTTTCAATTAACGGAATCCTTTCAATTAATGGAATCCTTTCAGTTAGACCACATGTATGCAAACTACGGCCCGCGGGCCAAATCCGGGCCGTTGGTCTTTTTAATCCGGCCCGCCGAAGGTTGGTACACAATTACGGTTCGATGTCAATGACTGCATTCATTTCATTTGGACTTGTAATGACATGCATTTCAACGCCAGGTGGCACAGTTACTTGAAGTTGCAGAGCATAGGGAGGATGGGGGAGACGATACGAAAGCCCGCAGTAGTGCCAAGTCAAGCAAATCCCATTCGATACGACGGAATAATGTACTCGTAAAGTCTGAAAAACGTGCCAAAGAATGCAAAATACTGCTTTTTAAATAAAGACACCCAATTAATATTATGTCGAATTTAGTTCACCCTTTTGATCGGACCCTCCATAATATTTTCTGGTTTTCATGTGGCCCTATGCAAAAAATAATTGCCCACCCCTGAGTTAGCCAGTAAGATGCCCATTTTGCTGACAAATGATGGAAAAGTTGGAAAAAGAAATGATGGACTAAACACAGATACAAGTGGGTTTTCGTCGATCTGTGTAATCGTCACTGAGTCAGTACCAACGGACTTCTCAGTCTGTCACTGAAAGATGCCCATTTTTGCTGTTGACTGAAGAGAAATATGTTACATCTCGGTAAATATACATCAGGGCTGTTTCAAGCAGACTGCATTGACTATGGGTCCTGGCACCTCCCACCAGAAATTCCATCGGGGAGGGAGAAGATGACAAAGGAACGGGATGGGGGGGGGGGGGGGGGACAAATACTATGGAATATCTGCAAATGCATTTGAAGTAGTAAGTGTTATGTTATGGATGTCGACTGCTTGTCACCAACGCTGGGCCAGCGAAGACGAAGAAGAAAAATCTGACAGCCATAAAATCGTGGTGAAGAACTGTAATTTAGAAGCATGCTTAAGATAAATCAATAAATGTATAAAGCAACATCACCAATTTCTGGTCTGGCATGCATATACGTACTTTCGGAAACACAAAGAGCAAAGAAAAGCACTGTTCTGGCTCGGTTTTGTGTTTTTAATGTAAAACGCACAATTTTCGTTGTCAATGCTGTTTTTACATCATCCATTCATTTTCCGAACCGCTTGATCCTCACAAGGGTCGCAGGGGGTGCTGGAGCCTATCTCAGCTGACTTCGGGCAGTCGGCGGAGGACACCCTGAATCGATTGCCAGCCAATTGTAGGGCACACAGAGACGAACACCCATCCACGCTCACATTCACACCTAGGGACAATTTAGAGTGTTCAATCAGCCTGCCATGCATGTTTTTGGAATGTGGGAGGAAACCGGAGTACCCGGAGAAAACCCATGCAGGCCCGGGGAGAACATGCAAACTCCACACAGGGAGGCCGGAGTTGGAATTGAACCCGGTACCTCTGCACTGTGAAGTCGACGTGCTCACCACTGGACTACCGGGTCGCCATTTTTACATCATTACAACACAAATTGAAAGAAATCCAACACAATTAAAACCGTTCTTTGGTTTGCTGGTGTTAATCATTCATCCATCAGGGAGCAAAGCCATGATTTTAACTTGATCACACCATGTTGCCATGGCAACTTGGCCCTGCCTCCTGCAGGCATTTTGATAAGAGCATAACAGTGTCACTCAAGTTGCAAGATGATGGCTTGGTGGCAGGGCACCATTGAATACTACAGTAACGTAATGAGCCTCTGTTCTTTGAAGCAAGTCAACAAGTCTCAAGTCAAACCTTTACCTTGCAGCGGTTAGTCAAGAGTAAGGAATGAAAATGGGACACCAGTTAAACCTACACTCCATTTTTTTCCATATGTCAAAAATTGGGGGGAAAAAAATCTTAAAACGCTCTACATTCAGTAGTTACATGCATGAAGCTCCTCTTCATTCCGCTCTAAGTACAGTACTTCATATGTACCAGTTCGTGCAATTATTGTTGACCCACAAAACCAATCAATCCCATCGATTGATTGACAATCCAATGCCCACCTCCCCCCACACACACAAACACACCAAAAAATTTATGACACTTAAGAGGCTTTCTAAAAATGCAAATTGTCCCCCAAAATCTGCGCACACATCACGTGACGTCTCCGTGAACACTGGAGACATCAACACAGACACGGCGTGCGCGCGCACGCTCACGCACGCGCTGTCTGCAGAGGCTTGAACATCATTGTGATAACGTCATTGAGTTGCACATTAGGGAACACATTTCCTGGCGTCTTGGAGCAGCTGATTCAAAGCATGGGAGTCTTTTTGCTTTTTATAAGTGCACACCGACACATGGACAGACGCAGACACAATGACATAAAGTGGACGTGCCCAAATGCAATAAGAAGCACCCAGGGAGGAGAGGTTAAAAAGCTGCATGCAGAACGACACCGGACTGATGTGCAACACTCGAGCTTCCCTCCACACGTTCGTAACAGGCGTGAAAGGTCCCATATCTGGCCCATATTTTGGTCATGCGATTCGCTGCCTTGACTCCACCCTGGTCTTCCTACCTGTTTTGAAGAATGCATCAGTGTCGGGGTCGCTGGGCGCCTCCTCGGCCGCTTCGGCGGGGTTCATGTCGGATTCCGGTTCGACACAACCCCACCGACAAATGAGTTCAAACAAAAGAGAGTAGCGAAGGTACAAGAAAAAAAAATCCACTGGTTGTTAGTCCTCACGTGTCCAGCTTCCAGTTTCGGTGGCCTCCATCCCGTTGCCGGGCTCGCTTTCTGTCGCCTTCTGCGTTTGTTTGAAGCCTGAAGGTTGGCGGCGCTCCTCTCTATTGTTCCCGGTCCAACCTCCCCGCTCCTCCGCCAGGGTCTCTCTGCCTCCCCCTCCCTCCTTCCAGCCGCCCGCCTCCTCCTTCCCTCCCTCCTCTCTCTCTCCCCTCCCCTCCATTCAATCCACTGACCTTTATTAGCATCATATGTGTTGGTTTGAGTTCGACTAAGACTAAATACAGGCAACGAAGACTTGCATGTGGTAGAATCGTCATATGATATGGTCTTCTTATAAATTATATAAGCGATTACTTGTATGTCTTTGCAATTAATCAAAATAATTTCAATTAAAAAAATGAAACAAATAATTTTTGCATCAGAAATTAGACCTGGAACACAATGTGCGATTATTATCTTAAAGATGGATCTAGAAAATCAAAACTGGGATTTACTCAAATGAAGATCCAAATCGCGCATAACAAACATTTTTGTCACCTTTCACTTCACCTTACGACAAACATTGTCCATCAAGAATAGTGAACAGGGAGAATTAAGGCTTGAATAAGCCATTGATGACAGAGGGCATATAGAGAATTCAGGTAAAAGAAAAACTTGCCATCCAAACCTTTTCTTTTTTTAAGAACAAAATAGATTAAACTTAATTGTAAGAAATATAAAAATAAACTAGTAAATATAAGAACAAGCAAGAGACAACATTATCACACTATTTGAACGAAACAGGAGGAACACACAAGAAATATAGAGAATATTAAATTCTATAATAAATAATGGCTTTAAAAAAAATATCCCGAATATTTTATAACGGATAAAAATATAGGGCGGAGCAAGGTGGTCGACTACCAAGCACATCCGACTCACAGGGCAGCGGTGGAGGGTTAGATTCCAGCTGTTGCCTCCCTGTGTGGGGTTTTCATGTTTTCCCCGTGCCTGCGTGGGTTTTCTCCGGGTACTTCGGTTTCCTCACACATTCCAAAAAAATCTGTAGCAGGCTAATGGAACACTCTAAATTGTCCTTCGGTGTGATTGTGAGCGCGAATGGTTGTTCATCTTTGTGTGCCCTGAAATTGCCTGGCAACCACGGTGCCATCCTGCCTACTGCCTGAAGCCAGCTGGAATAGGCTCCAGCACGCCCGCAAACCTTGTGAGGTGGCACATAAATGGTTGAAAAGCTGTTTTAGTTGACATATCAAAATGTAGGGTTGAACAATTTCAAATAAAATAAGCTGAAGATAACTCATGGGGTCCCCCAAGGGTCTGTGCTTGGTCCTCAACAATTTCTACTTGATATCAATGACATTTCCTCTGTCTCTTATGATTAAAAAAAAATCTATTTGGTGATGACACAACCTTATCCTGCTCTGAAGAAAACTTTGAGCGGCTTCTGAATACTGTGAAAAAGGAATTAAATATATATTTTAAAATGGTTTAACGCTAATACATCATCTTTGAATTTAAGCAAAAGAAAGTACGTATATGTAATCTTTACTAGACAAACTAAACACCAAGTCAAAATTGTCAGCTATTCAATTGAAATACCACGAGTAAATAAAACTAAATTTCTGGGAGTTATTAGAAATGAAAAAAAATCACACAAAGAAATTGTTAGAAGAAAATTTTTGAAAACTACAGACATCCTGGATAAGGGTATCATAAATAAGGCATCTTCGTGTATGTATTATATTACTCGTTATTGGTGCCATACCTGACATACTTACAAAAGTAATTATTAGTCGATCTTTACAAAAAAAGAACGACACAAATTATTAATCGATCAAAATATGTCGAACCAAAAAATCCATTATTTATCAAATGGAACACACTCAAATTCTATCACTTGTTGAATTCAAAACAGCACAAACAAAGGACAAAGCACACAATGTCCAACTTTTGCCACAGTATCCAGAAACTGTTCCAAACCAGAGAGGGTTGTTATACGGATCATAAATATTACAATGTGACGAAGGAAATCGGATGTACAGTGTTATTTTTAAGGTTTCAAGTACTTGGTTGGGAATAAGTGTTAAAAATTTGATTATACAACAAAACAAAGTAAATGTGGTTTATCCATCTAAAACAGGTTTTGCAGCCTGTCAAAAGTAGTAACCTCGAATTTAATAATTTCAAGTAGCACCATTATATCTCCGTGTATATCGTGTAGTTTGTTTATATAGTAGTTTATATTCGTCTACTAATAGTTACTATTAAGTATAATAATTGTCTGTGTAATGTGATGCCGATATACTGTGTCTCAAGTGCACTAAATACTGTACACTGAATGTTAAGCAATATCACGGTAAGAAGTGAAAAGTAAGAAAAGTGGCGCCAAATCTGGAGTATGTCGAGCCTACAAAAAATTCTTTATAGGTCCTCAAATTTTAAAATCTCAATGTTGGCTTAATTCAATAAACAACAAACCAATAGTTGATGCGACTGATTTCCAAACCAATGAATCCATCTGTTTGTTGTGTAAAGGCAATAATACGATGTGATGATTAAATATTTATTCGGTTTCACTGTCATAAAGGCCCTCTGAGGGAAGGCGTAACTCCAAGTGGCCCGGGACAAAAACGAGTTTGACACCCCTGCTTTTGTGGTCAAAAGCGAAAACAAAGCTAAATTGGTAACACGCCTGACACAAGATGTCGCGCTTGTTAGCTACCAAAGCTGTAATACCGTCCACACGTGTGGACTACATATTTTATATTTTAATTTGACTTGATGGTCACTTTGAGGACCAGTCAGAGACTGTGAATGGGCCAGTTTGTCAGTCAGAGACTGTGAATGGGCCGGTTTGTGGCCACCGGTCTTGGAAAGTCATCTCTGAAAACGGAAGATAGTTGTGAGAGTCCAAAACGGCAATTGTGGAACATGCATTTTCCTACAGAGCTGCTGCTTTTACTTTGCATTCCTTGTCTACAAAACATTACATAATCCGAAGCATGTACCGCTACATGTTGATGAAAGTTTCAAAAGATGCCCTACCACATTACTTTTTGCAGATCTGTGGGAACGAGGATTATTTTTGATAATACTGTTTTTGTATTTGAAACATTGAAAGATACAAAACATAGGTCACCTGTCATAAACGCACTCATAGATTGGAGTTGACTGCATGGAAAACGCACACAAATCTGTCATCAGATGCCTCATCCACTGAAGACAAATAAGCAATGGAATCTTATCATCTTTCGTCATGAACTCACTGTGCGGTTTTAAAGCTGATTTTACGTCAAGTTGGATCTTTTATCGATGAACGGTGCCCTCGTAGACTGACGTGATTGTTTCAGAAAGTAGTTACTCTACTTTATCTTTTATTTCAGACGGAATCAATCCATATCACCTGTATGAAAAACCACAAAAACTACAAGAAATCCACTAATAATAATCAGCATAGTAACCATCCATCCATCTTTCAATCCACTTATCCTCACAAAGGTCACGAGGGGTGCTGGAGCCTATCCTAGCTGTCTTCGGGCAGTAGGCGGGGGATGCCCTGAACCGTTTGCCACCCAATCGCAGGGCACACAGAGACGAACAAACATCCGCGCAAACACTCACAACTTTGGACAATTTGGAGTGTTCAATCAGCCTGCCACGCATGTTTTTGGAATGTGGGAGGAATCTGGAGTACCCAGAGAAAACCCATGTAGGCACGAGGAGAACATGCAAACTCCACACAGGAAGTCCGGAGCCGGGATCGAAACCCGGACCTCTGCACTGTGAGGTTGACACCCTATTGACATCAATCAGCCTGTCATGCATGATTTTGGAATGTGGGAGGAAACCCAAAGAAAACCCACGCAGGCCCGGAAAGGACATGCAAACTCCACACAGGGAGGCCAGAGCTGGAATTGAACCAGGTACCTCTGCACTGTGAGGTCGATGCGCTAACCACTGGACCACTCAGCCCCCCAGCAGAGTAACAAAACACAATACCAAGCCCGCCACAATGCTCAACGTCCAACATACAAACATGTTCGCCAGTGGCTCCATTGTCTGGAGTAAAATCTGATGGAACTGCGCGCAGGATTAACCAGAAAATTTATTCAGTTATTTTTTTTACCCAGATGCCCTACGTATAAATCTAAACATCAGATTATGAAGAGCAGCGGGAACAGTTATGTCAACACAAGCAAACATTTGACTTGCAGTTGAGCTTCTTAAAGCTCTCAGCAGCAGCCGCATGCTGTCATTATAGGCCACTGTAAATTTTCTGATACTTTATTACTTATAACGGCACCACAAGTGGGCAGTATATAATGATGTACGATATGCTCTCAAGAGTGAAATCTTGAGCGGTACAGAGCACCTACAAAATTTACGACACATCATATTTGTAGTGCGTGTCCGTGTTTACAATCCAGGGAACAAGAAGATTTCCCTCATGTCTGGTTAGTTTCCTGCCGTTTTGCTGCATTTGCCCATTGCATTTCCTGTGTCAAAGGTTTTCAGCAGGACCATAAGTAATCTGGACCACTTTTGCTCACGTAGCACGGAAATTCATGCCTGACTGAAAACTATGAACTCTGCCATGCATATTGATCAGCAGCGTGTCTAACAGTTGCCCAGTGAAGAATAATAGGGCCGCTTGAACAAGAACGTTATCTATATGAAACTTCTCAAAAACATATGTAAACATCTCCCCTAAGCCCCAGGAGCAATGAATCAACTTGCAGAAACTGCAGGTCTTGATATATGGTCACATTTGAAATATATGTGCAGCATTATGTGAGCCACAACTTGAAATATGTTAGCTTTAACTGCACCTTCATGAAAAGCAAACCACCAAAAGACTCCAGAGAGCTCAGCTCTTACCCGCATCATGATTCATCTGCTCTGCATATTTTTGACAAAACAATGAACTCTCAAAAACAAAACAAAAACAAAAAAAAGCCCTACATTTCCAGTCTGCCCGATTACTAGGAACATGAGTTGTGAACGTGGTGCAGTTATGTTGATATTCTGCAACTGACTCACAAATTGTGTTGCTATTTAGCTCCCGTGGCTCCTTTGACTGAGGAATAACACCATTAGGTGGTTCGCTATTCCCTTTTTTTTTAGCAGAAAAAAACAAAAAAAAGTCATGTTAAAACAGAGCAAGAGAGAGTCGAACGTCAACGATACTGTTCATTCATCAGGTGTCCGCAAACCCAGACAGATCAAACACTCCAAATTACATTTTCAGTCAAGCTAGCCAAAACATAACAGCCCAAGATCATTTGACTAAATAAAATCAATAGGTCAAATTCATTCCGATATGACATGATGACAGTTGGAAAGCTGAACCTTAAAACATATGGTGAGGGAACTTAAACTCATCCCTGTGTGAAATTCTATTGAAAAGTTTTGTTTTTTTCCCAACACGACCTGTGGACCGACAAAACAATAAAAATCCAACGTCTTCTGGTACGGAGAGGCGTTTGAGCATTGATTGGATATCCTCTATTTCCATCGTAAGGTCTAGTACTAGTGAGCGTACGACCGGTACTTTGAATTGAATTGTCTTCTTTGAGAGGCATGACCTCACAAAGAAGACAATCCTAGTAGGGCCCATCATTTAACCTTTATTCATCTAGGTCAGTGGTTCTTAACTTTGTTAGAGGTACCGAACCTAACCACTTCATATGCACATTCATTGAACCCTTCATTAGTGGAAAAAAATATGATTCAATAAGTGTTCCTTCAGTTTTGAGTTGCTCAACTTGGCATGAGAAATCATGCAGATAGGACACTGACTCCTATCACGTTCTGTGATGCATGTGAATCCATGTTGTAAATGTGCATCCGACCACTTTTTTTTTCCTTTTTGCTCGACATAGTTAGAATGTATTTTAAAAGTTCTGTAAAAAAAACTCACGACAAATTATCACGACAGACACTCGTTGACGACTGAGCAAACTAAATTTCCCATAGCACTGATTGGACAAGAGATGTCATGTGATCATCTGCCGCGGGCGTGTCATAACTAATTGACATGTTGAGTCAGGTGCATACCTATCAACTTGTACGTTTTCCCCGTATTTTATACGTTTTTATATAATTTCAAATCATGTACGGCGTATCACAACTTTTATACGCCCCCCCCCAAAAAAAAACAATTACGAACCGATCTCACAAAGACCATTTTGGCTCAAATCCAGATCGTCTCACCTGCTGGTAGCCAACGACAATGCCGTCGTCGATCGCTACAATTGTCACGGCAAACCAGCAGAAGTAATCCTTATCGTTTTTTTTATCGCTGCGTACGGTGGGATTGTCAAAGCATGATGTGCGCATGCACGGTAAGGCGTTGTATGGGTTTTTGTTACTTTGTAAGGGGAAACGTATTCATTTATAGGGGCAAGTATTAGCTGAGGTTGACAGGTATGCAGGTGTGTCTTAACCTTCAAGGCAAAGTCTCCGTCGAACCCCTGAGCCCGAGTCACCGAACCCCTGGGGTTCGATCGAACCCAGATTGAGAACCATTGATCTAGGTAAAGTAACTGTAAAGAGATTCTTATTTATCCTGTTCCTGTGTCCGTGATGTCCTTGGTTTACCTTCACGTCTCGACATCCGTGGTCTCACTCGTCTGCAAGCGATGTCAGTCTGATTCCGTAATGACCTGCTGCCATCTAGAGGGCAGAAAGACGCATGACAGTCACGCTGTTACACACTGACACCCTTACCGGTACTAAACTTTCAAGGACTAAAAGACAGTCCTCATTGCATTGTCTTTTTTTTTAACCAGGAGGACGCCTTTCGGGTTGTACACAAGGCCAGCAGCTTTTGTAAAATGTCATTTTTATTATATCTGAGGATAATTCTAAACTGGAATATAGGTTTTCAAACAACCATACACGTACACACTCAATGCTTACGAGAGAAGCATATGCACTTGAAATTTTCTACAGAAAACACGTTTTTTTCCCCATTTTGTAGGACAATGCGCGGCTGTGTGGCCGCTGTAATCTAGAATCGGGACTGCCTGGTAGAAAGGCACAATCTTTCAGGCTTTTCCTTGAGTGTATTTTCTCATCTGATTTGCAGCAAATCACAGAATTTATACATTGGTTAGCGTGGTAAGCACTGTGAACCGAGGCAGCTTGCATACAATTCATGTTCATACAATTGGACTACTATGTCAACTTGAAATTTATCTTGCATGCATACCATCTCGGACTCTTTCCCTGCCAGAGAAGTGACATTCCATGTCCGTGCGGCTAATTGCTCAGCTCACAAAGCACCTGACCCCTTTGGCGACTCCTACAGGTGGTGAGTCCTTGGAATCGGGGACCCACGTTTTGTCTTCTGGCTAAGCTCGGTAGGGCCCTATATGTGCAGGCTTGGTTACCAGGCGCTGAGCAACAAGCCCTACCGCCACGCCTGGCTCCAGCAGGGGACCTCAGTCACTGTGGCACAGTGACTCCATTTGTGTTATTCTTCATAAGGGGTCATATGAATCGTGTTTTGTCTGGTGTTTGACCAAGGACCTGTTTGCCATGGTGACCCTACCTGTGGCATTATTATTAAGCCCCAGACAATGATCATGGGAAGACAGAAACCTCTCCACCACAACAAAGTGTCAACTCACGGAGGGGGACAGTTTATGCGTAATTATACATTGACAAAGATGAAAATACATTTTCACTTTAATTATATTTTGTTTTAGTTAGTTTAATAGATGTAAGATGACTTTTCTATTAGTATTATTTTTTTGGAAGGCATTTTTATTTTATTTCTGTAACCCCAAAAAAAAAGAACATTTACGGAGCCCGCCCGGGACATCACGACAATATTTAAGATTACAATACAATGCAAAACTATTGCTTCAGGTTACCGTTTTACTTGATACTGTAAGATATAATTCTAAATTACTTTCTCAGCTCCCTATGTATTATTATTATTATATACTATGTAATATTATATATGTACATTAGCCTCAGGAGATAACATTTCTGGAGCCGCCCCTGATAAATATTGTAGCGATGGTGAAGCCACACACTTGCCTTGATTTCGTAACCTTCGTAGGCATGAGTATTAGTCATGAATGCAAACTGCAAATTGTACAGTATGAATGTGCTGAATAAAAAATAATGACAGCAACTTATTATCTCATTCACTCCCAAAGACGTATTTAGATGTCTTTTCAGATGTCACACATTGAATCCCAGCTCCTCATTTTATATTGACTATGTTCAGACCCTAATCAAGTACAGTCAATATAAAATGAGGAGCTGGGATTCAATGTGTGGCGTCCTAAAATACATCAAAATACGTCTTTGGGAGTGAATGAGTTAAATGATTAATATATGGTGCACATGGGGCCAGTACCGATTCAGCCAACATTCAATTACTTTTCGATTGCTCATCTTAATGGCACAGATGTGTTGTCATGACAGTGGAATGGATCGTACACTGTAAAGAAATGTTCCCCTGTTGGAAAAAAATATATATTTATTTTTTGTCACAGAATTCTGCATGTCGAGTAATGCACAGTCCCCAAGCTTAATGTGGCAATGATGATTTATTGATGTTAAAATGCTACACAAAGCACCTTTACATGTTCGGACTCCACAAAGAAAATCTTCACTGACAGAGATTGTAGGGCGCCCCCTTGTTTTAGGAAGATGTCAAACAGGCATGTTGCTCTTTATTTATTCATTTATTTATCCAACAATGTGATCACGCAGGTCAGTTTTTTTTTGTAAGAAGGAAGAACAGAAGACAATGCGCAAACAACCTTGTCCCCGTCGCTGCATGTCTGACTTCACGTTATATCGCCTACGTTAGAAGATTCAGTAGTATGGCACCATTTCCGTGTCTCGTTCTCATTCGTGTGAGCTGCACTATTTACACATCTTTAAAAAAACTAAAAAACAACAACAACAACAAAGCAAAAAGAAATAAACTGGACAAGGGAGCAAGTGTCACGAAAACTGTGTATGAAACTAGTGACTATGTACATGCCCGCAATTGTTTTTTTTTCTTCATATTTACAAAACACATATCTGTCTTCACATATTTAATAAGTCACATCAATCATATTAAATATAGCAAAAAAAACGTTCTGCTGTAGAAAAAAAGAAAAAATAAGCAGGAAGGAAATGAGTCAATCCGAATGACATGGAACCACGTGTGAAGCACATTTTAACATAAAACAGAGAACAATAATATTAATACCACTAGTAATGACATTATCGCAACAATGTAAAATCTCTTTTCAGCATCTCTCCTCTGCCGCCCACCACCACTCATAAGCCATTTTATAAAAAATCAGTTTTAACTACGAATACGAAACATTCACAATAGTGTCCTTCCTTTAGGGATCGCCACTGAATCCTCACATTTGGTTTTGCTCGTAACTGCTCCCTAAAGTCGTATTGAGTGATCAGTAGGCGCTCTTTTTTTGCCACAAAAGTACCTCTTTTAAAAAAGCGTGCCGAGTTGAGAAGTCGGCTCTTGAGTCACACAGATGACAAGTCAGGTGACAAGATTGATACAATCTTTTTTTATTCTGTGCGTCCACGATCTTGTACAGTTATCTTGCTTCAGTTCTTATGCCTCCTGGGGGTCATTTGTGGGTACCAGGGATAAACATTTGACTACATTTGCTCCCTATGGTCATTTCAGTATTGATTTGTGAGACCGTATTTCATATTCGTTTTCATGGTTCGTGTATATTTCTTCCCATAGATATGTTTATTTATCTATTTCGTGAAGAAATTGTTTCATAAACATCTTTTTTTTTAAACAAATGCTTAACGAAGACTGACTCGACAACGCACTCCACTTTACCACCATTTGTCAAACATCACCTCCAAACAATCTCTCGAATTCTTCACAATCAATGACTTGACTATTCATTTTCGATCTAATCCTTTGCCGGTATCGCGATGGGATCCGAGGTGCGAGAGGGCAAAGGAAGCCTGTGCTTTACAAAAGCAAAATCAACGTAGCAAAAACAGGGTTCGTGAATTGTGCGAAAAGAGAAAAACGAAAAAACTCTCATGTCGTATACCACCTCGCAGTTTGTCCAAAACTTTGGAGGAATCAGCACGTCACTCGGCCATCTGGCTTGCTGCTATTGTAAAGTTGATTTTAGAAGTGGAGTCTATTCTTGTGATTAACTTTTACACTTCTGTGAAAATGCAAGGCTGCTATTCGTCATTGGTCATGAAAGTGAATGTTCCATCATCTTAATATTGTCTGAGCATCGGTTCAATTATTTTGACACACGCGTGGCAGCTAAGAATGGTAAATGTTTCTTTTAGCATTGCATGTTGAAATAGTTAAGGTTTGAAGTTTTGTAATTCACTTTCGATTGTTAATGGCATTTTTTTAAATCTCAGGAAATGACCGGATCAACCAGCTTTTGAAAACGTTTTTGTCAGTTTGGGGGGGGGAAATTCAGAGTTGTTGTCTCACTCCACCTAACTAGACTCGCTTTATCCCCTCTCATCCTCTATGCCACAGGTGTCAAAGTCAAGGACTGGGGCCCAGATCTGGCCCGCCATATCATTTTATAATAATAATAATAATACATTTTATTTATAAGTGCCTTTCAAGACACCCAAGGACACTTTACAATAACAAAAAACACAAAACAATACGGGTTTATGTGGCCCGCGAAAGCAAATCAAACATGTCAAGTTCCATGATGCTTGCTCAAGTCTGAACCAAAATTCCAAATTGTCATATGTATCCACAATAACAGTCATTATTCTTGACTTCTGATTTTAAAACTAGTTATCCATCAATTTGTTGTGCGCCGTATATCGAATATGCGAAGGTCATTAAACGTTGATATGGATTCCCAAAATTCATTATGGCCCACCAAGGGAAGCCGTAACTAGAATGTGGCCCGCGACAAAAATGAGTTTGACACCCCTGCTCTACGCAATGTAAGAGTTCCTGCCTGACATTAACCAGCAATTTGGTAATTCATGCGTTGTCCTCTATTCCTTCTTACATCGACGTTTGCATTACATGTCGAGTAAAATGGATACAAAATTTTAAAAGGGTCAAATGCACGCCTAATGAATAAGAGCAAGCAATACAGTGGCGCTCAAGGTTCAAAGAAAAGCTCAACATAGGTCCAGTGGAACTTGGGAGCGATAGAGTTCCACATGTTTTGAGGGTGGGGGGGGGGGGGGCACTGGTAACACAGGCAACACCACTGCAGGACAAAGCAATTTTTTTTCCCTCTTTTGATTTGTGTGTGTATGAGAATGTCTTATCCTCAGAACAATCAAGAACCCATTATTGCTGCAAACTATGAATAAATACAGAAATTCTAAATTAATCCTCTAATCGGGTCAGTTCAATGCATTTACACCCCAAAATCACTCCAAGGTTAATGTTGATCAACATGGTCAACAATAATAACAATTTTTAAAAAACAACAAATATATCGGCTGTATAGTTCAACTTGATAATTATAAAGAGAACACGAAGAATTGTACAGAAATGTTTGTGCTTGCGATCGCGTCATCTGAAAATGGATGCCACCATGGCGAGTTATCATCGGTAAAAATAAAACAAAACCAAAACAAAACAGGGTTTGTTTTGTCCTGACTGCAGAGCTGCTGCGTTAAACGGCTGCTTGAAATAAAGTGCAGGATGTCATCCAAGCATCGTTTCCTTCATATTCTAGACTTTCTTTCAAACATGTAATCTCATTGTTGACGGGGACAACTATTCAACAAAGAAATGAAGCACTACATTCTTGTTGCATGACGGGACCACTGTTTTGTTTGCTCGCTTTTGTGCTTTTTAAAAAAAAATTGTTTGTTTGATTTTGGAGCATCGAGACGGAAAGTGAAGCAAATAACCAAATGATGCTCACCCTGGGACAATTCATTAGGTACACCCGCACATGCTATAGAAAAGTCTGCCTTCTTAAATAGAAACATGCTCAAGTGTTAACTCCGCTAAAATGATGTTTTCTTTGTTTATTGTCTGGATTATGCCAATGATTTCAACAACTGCCATAAATCTTTGCCGTGGGGATGTGGGGTGTCGCAAAGACAAGCAAGCAATAACCGATTCAGTTATGGTACAGAGGTGCATTTTCTGACATATCTATGCAGGTATACAAATAAAATCCAATTAGATCAGTTCAACTTTGGCGGTGGTCTGCACCCTATAAAGTGGCCATTCTACTCTGGCAACATTTTTATTCTATGTTGGGAGGGACTGGACTTGAGTGAACGTTTACATTAAATCAAGTGGTGCCCCAAGTAGTACAAACGTATTACTATTTAGTGACACCCACATCCTCCCGCAAAACATGGTCCGATCCTCTCCAAATTTTACAGAGTGACTTAAGTAACGAGCCAAAACCTGACTGCAATCACATCAATCATAACTGAGCATCATCGGAAAAAAAGCTTTTATATTGGATTTGATTGTCCAGGTGTATCTAAGGAACTGACGGGTGAACGTACGTCATCAACAGGAAGGACCGCAGATTTGTTTGATGGAAATATGGATGAAGTAAAAGTTGCATTTAGTGCTAAAGCCTCCCTCCCTTTTTCCGCTAGAGTGTTTCTGTACATTCATGAAGCGCAGACAAATACACCGACTCCAAACCTGTTTGTTCATCTGCGACTCCTTCTCCAAAAGAAAACCCTGAATCATCTGTCACACCTGGATTCATTCACATAACTCTCTAACTGCATTATTGTAAACAAAGGACTCTTATGATAGTATGACTTGAAAAATAATACAATGATCGCTGAACCCCCTTGGCCAAAATTTAAATAAAAAAAAAAGGACAGCATCAGCATTTATTCGTTTTGTTCATTGTCTTATCTCTGTGTTATAAGGCTGGTCCATTCTGTGTGTGTGTGTGTGTGTGTGTGTTCATGTCTCTGGCCATTTGCGGTGCACAGGGCCAACTGGTCAGAGGTAGAAGCCAGTGGCTGGTGGATCAGGGAGGCCAGGCAGAGTCTCCTGGCAGGGTATCTGGACAGCAGGGGGCGTTGTGCCATTCCCATTGGTCATTGCTGCTGGGTATGATGTTGTCATCAGGATGTGGCCATTCTCCACCTGTACAGTTCCAGAAGGTAAGAACAGAACGGCAGGAAGTGATGCAATATGCTGAGTATATGGTATAACATTTATTATACATGTACAGGTATTTATTTATTTATAACCCGGAAGCCATGTAGGCCAGTGTTTAGCACGTCGATCTCACAGTGCAGAGGTACCGGGTTTAATTCCAGCTCCAGCCTCCCTGTGTGGAGTTTACATGTTCTCACTGGGCCTGCGTGGGTTTTCTCCAGGTACTCCGGTTTCCTCCCACATTCCAAAATCATGCATGGCAGATTAATGGAACACTCCAAATTGTCCCAAGGTGTAAGTGTGAGCGCAGATGGTTGTTCGTCTCTGTGTGCCCTGCGATTGGCTGGCAACCATTTCAGGGTTTCCCCCTCCTATTGACCGAAGACGGCTGGGATAGGCTCTGGCACCCCCCGCGACCCTTGTGAGGATGTGCGGATTGGCAAATGAATGAATGAATATTTATGACACATCCCTGATTGGATTGTCGAAGGACACTATAAACAACAACAGTTCCTTTTCATACACACTGGATCATTGCCAGGTTACTCTTGCAAAAGAGACTATAGAACCTCTGAGTTTTTTTTTTAAACCTGGTTCAATAAGCACAAACTGTACTGCATCATGCTGAGAGCTGTGTCTCATACTTTGACCCTCAGAGCTTGCTGAATACCAAAATACAATGCCTGTGGGTATATGTGGATGGTGAAGTAAAGCAGTTTTACAAAGTTCCATTTTCTGAAGTATCTCGAAATGTAATAGTTGATATTATCGTACATGTTACACTACTAAACTCAGTTTCGACATAGGTATTGTCCCCCCGACAGAGCTATTTGATTCCAAGTTTTCCTTCCACCAGTGCTTCTGGAAAAAAAATAATAATTGTGTGAGGATGTCAGTTTTTACTTAGCCAAGTTAATTCAAAAGTCACTTGTTATTTAGCTTCAAATACAATATCATGAGCTAGAAATATTGCGAAAGAATGACAACTACCTGAAATAAATATGAAAACATGTAAATGAAACTAACTTGATGTTCAAGAGTTGTATTCAGTTAAGCTTCAGAGAATGACTGCCCATCACCTTAAACGTGGTTCCCTGAGTCCTGTACGGTCCAGGTTCATTGTTTCTTACCTTGCCGTGATTGGGTTCACGAGGCAAGTCCGAGGCCACCATGCTGTAATGATCCACCTGCTGACAAGGTTTGCCAACCGCCAGGATTTGTTCCAGCGAGGCATTCGGAGGCGGACCCTGGGACAGGCTGGAGATGACCTGAGCTAAAGGAACTGGGATCGGCTCCTGCTGCAGTTTCTGGGTAATCCCCTGGAATGATGAAACTGTGGACTCAGCCCTGTGCTGAATCCCGCTGCTCCTGAACAACCCACCTCCGTTAAGAGAATAATCCGAATTGTCAATGTTGGGGATGCTGTAATCCATGCAGGAATCTAACGATGTTTCCGCAAGAGTTTTTTGGCTGTTATTGAGGCACGGATCCAGTCTCTCTCCGAAGCCAAAGTCCTGCCACTGTGATTTTACTGCTGAGTGCTCTGAGCTGGGGTTGGTACACAGTCCGTTTAGATTGGCGGCTTTCTGTTTGTCGTGGCACTGCTGCGAGAGCTGGTTCTGGATCAGGGACTGCTGCTGCTGCTGCTGCTGAAGGTAGGTTTCATGCTGTTGCTCCAGTTCCCCGTCTCGTTCTGATGCTTTGCCATTGAAAACAGTTTGTTGTGAGTTTATGTGTCCCAATTGTATACCTGCATTCACGAGAATGTCTTGGGCTGACCATTGTCCATTGGGGGCAGCTTTGACATGCCCCATCAGGTCTCCGTTGACTAAGATGTTGGCCAAATGGTCATTCTGATGGCCCCAGTTGTGTACCCCTTTGCCTGAGCACATGCTGAGATGCTTTTGCATCTGCTGCGACAACTGGATGATGGGAGCCTTCCCGGCCACGGGAGGCTTATGGTGAGGAAACTGCATTTTCACATTTGTGTCAGAGGTCAGCGTGCTTTCCGAAACGGACCCCGTTGTTGCACTCACTGAGGGATTGCAGGGTGGCAACTGTATTCTCTGGTCTGCGGAATCAGTCTTTCCTTCAATGGAGTCGTAGATGTATGAAAGAATTTCATCATTCGTTAGTAGGTCATCCAAGGTGGGCACACGCTCTGGGTCTATCTCAACTCGAATCATCCGCTCATCCAACAGGAGAAGCTCAAGATCCTCAGCGCTCAGCCCCAAACCCTCCAGAGCGCCAAATAACTCCCCGTTTGAACACCCGCCATCTTCCGAATCCACGACTCCTTGGCCTTCCAGTGAGAGGGAGTCCAAAGTAGCAAGCAGTGGGTCAAAGCTGGTGCCCGGTTCTGTGATACCTTGATCCACATCACCATTGCTGAGTATGTCCCAGCTTCTGTGCAAACCGGTTTTAGATTCAGAGAAGCCCATTTGGTCTCCAAAGAAGCTGCTGTGAAAGGAGATTTTGGGATCCAGGGCAGGCTGGCAAACGTACACCGACTCATCCTGGCTCATGAGGGCCCCAAGCAGTGAGCCCGGGTCCAGACCATCTCTCAACAACCTGTCAGTCCGGCTCTTCTTTGACTTACTACCGTTCTTCTCAGAAACGCCATCTCTGAAGCCTGCAATGGGATGGTTCGACTGGTAAAGCAAGGCCTCGCCTGTAGCGTAGGTAAAGGGTAAATGCATGGAGCGTTTACGCAGGTGTTCTCCTCCCTCTTCATCCCTGCCAAACATAAAACAGGATTATGAAGTGGAACTGCTGAAGTTTTAGTTGAAATGGGATACAAGGTGAGTATCCGCAATTGTAAACTGAATGTTCCAACAGTGGCTACCTAATAAGAATCACATTTTCAGTGTTGTGAGTTTAAAAGTAAAGATACATACAAAAGGGGCCTCTGGGTGGCGATGATGTAGTCAGGCTTGCCATTTTTGTAAACCAGACGAGCATTGGCCTGCACCCATTTCCAACGATTCTCCTTGGTGAGCAGCCGAAACACAGTCAGTCCGCTCTCTCCAGTCTTCATCACTACAGCACAAACAAATACAATCAGTATTGTTGCATCTGATGGCCCTAGGAGGGCCAGTGAGTTTTCATATTTAATTTTGCGTTTGTTTTTCCAAATTGATTTATGTTTGTTGATCCTTGAGCCACACTGGTGAAGAGCAACATATCTGGCCTCTGAGGTATTTCTCTTCACAATGTGTTAGTGCTGGGTCATCTGTGATACTTTGTTTATGTAGTGGATTTATAGACCCGCCCTCCCTTTCCCATCTTCTACTCTGGCAGCTCTACAGCTTTACTCAATCTGCTACGTAATCCCAGGGGATTACTAGCAAAAGCTGTTTTAACTCTCTGACTGTGTTGAACTGGGCGTCCTCAACTTTTTTTTACATGACTACATTCAAAATACACTATATTTTCGTAGACGGATAACTCATGAATTCAGAGTATCTTGCGTTTAAGTGTCGGTTGATTTAGATCAGCGTGTCATTTGGTAGCCTAACAGCCCCACACACACACACTGAAGAATCATTAAAAATCATGGGGGGAAAAACATTGATAATTTAAAGTGTTGGCAACGATTTTCATTTTCAATTCAGTGTCTTAGTTATGCTCTACCTCTACAACTAAAGACTATTTTCATGCCCAGCGCAAGTCTCGCGCAAAGCGAGGTCAAACTTTGAACATGGGTGGAGTTTCCTTAGTATTTTCTTAGAGTCACACATTTGGAAGACGGCGTGTGCGCCATTGTGGGATGGAAAACGGCCAACTCCTGGCCAATTGACACTGCGTAATATGTGCCAACGGGCTTACAAATAATGCAATGAAGCCTTTAAAGCTACTTTGGCACATGGAGAACAATCACCTGGCATTTAAAGAAAAGCCTTTAGAGTTTGGGGACAAAATTTAGAAAATTACCACAATGGAACCCGCTCATTGAAAAGGGGTCCCCCTGATTATAACAACTACATGAAGTCTATTAGTGTGTTGGAATTTACATCATTTATTTGTACATGCTTCTATGTTGGTCCATGTAAAATATTTGCTTCATGTGATAAAACCGATCTTTGGCACAAAACAGGTTTAGAAACATTGATTTAGATCACATCGGACATGAAGTGAAACTTACTTCTGACATGATTTTCTGCACAGTACAACATATCTGCGGCGTGGATGAACTGATAACCAGATCCGCGTACTCGCAGTTCAGCCTCTGTGTACCCCAGCACTATCTTCCCCCTGAAGAGAGACATACAATTCAGATCAGTGATCTTGGAATAATCTTAATGTTACATTTCCTGCACTGCAACCAAGTTTTTGAAGCCTACTTTGCATCACAAGCCAACGGTGTAAAGTCCAGCTTATGTTTGGTTCTGAATATCATGTTCTTGGTCCTGATCTCCAGGATGGATGGAGGTTGTAGAGGAGTTGCAATGGCAAAAAGCGCAAGCTGGGCTGGTGCCTTTCCTCCGTTTTCTTGTCGCTGGTTCTGTCCGTGTAGAAATTTCAGCCTGCCCTGGAAGTTCAGCGCCTGGAATGAAGAGAAAGTTGACTTGTGACCTTCTTGTCACACTTTACCATGGTCATGCTGTTTACTACTCTACTAGATTATAAAGATGGGCAACAATATGTCTTCAAAATAAAATCTCAGGTCATCTCAAGGTCTCACACATCATGGCGTGCGTGTGTATGTGCGTGTGCGGTAACGGGTCGATCGCGGGAGGTAGGTTGATCAAAAAGTCGATCTTCAGTCCAAAATGTTTGGGCACCCCTGTGCGAGGCTATTTGCTATCAGTGTGTAGTATCAGAGCACTTTGATGCGTATCAACGACTGTAAGAATGTACTTTATTGGTATCCCTAGAAAGAAGTTGGTTTGGTTATGCTCCCCCCTTTGGTTGGGTAGGGTTTCAACATACTGAACTTTGCAATGGACAGTTTTTTGCTCATTGTCTGACGCTGTAAACCTGAGCCAGTTCTAAATCACTGACGAAACTTGCACCTCAGCTGGGTAAGAAAAGAAAGCTTTACACCCCAAATTCTAATTACCGTATTTTCCGCACTATAAGGCACACTGAAAAGTCTTCCATTTTCTTAAAAGCTCACAGCGCGCCTTAAAATCCGGTGCACCTTGTGTATGGTCATTACAGTAATTCGTCGGCCCCAAGATGGCTCCTTGCTGGAGACATGCTTACAATGTTATAACTTGCTGTTGGTTCAGTAAACTGTGTCATTGCTTCATTAAATAAGTTTGGGAGAGCTGTGGTATTATTTTTTTAAAACGCACACTTTATTAATGGTTTTCACAGTCTCAACAAGTACAGGTACGTCTTTGTATGTCTCTGTGCCTTCTCTTCTTCCGTTCGACTCGAGAGGCGTTCATGACCGCCTCCGAAAAACGTAAATTAACAATTCCTTCAATGAAACTACGAAAATTGAAAATAATGCATCAAAGAAGAAAATCCAGAGAGGAAATCACAAAATAAATTCTATAGCCACCCTACAGAATTTATTTTGTGATTTCCTCATTCTTGAATACAGTACACAACAAAGGAATAAATAACAAACACTTCTGAGACAGCCCAGTCTCCTACATTTTACTGACATCTGATCGTTCTGTTGGATCTACAATCAAGGAAATGCTGTTTATTTACATTTTTCGGAGGCAGTCATGAGCGCCTCTCGAGTCGAATGGAAGGAGCATAGCTCTATCGAGTGCAGGGGTGCCCATTACGTCGATCCTGATCTACCGGTAGATCTAAGATAGGTCCCAAGTAGATCCGAGTGAGTGTCGAGGAGGAAAAAAACAAACAACAATTTGTGTGTCTATGTACGTGTTAGAAATATATTTTTGTGTTAATGTATGCTGCACCCTAATCATCCTATCAGTCTCATTTTCACAATGTCTAATTTTGACAAAAAATTAAATAAAATAAAGCAGGTACATCTTGAATTTACGGTGGCACGTGATTACGTCACCAGGAATTGTTAACGCTCAGCAGTCTGCAATCGGCAGCTTGTGATCAGAGCTGTTGCGCTCTATCTTTACTCGTCATTATTCTCATTCAGAGTTTGCTTCGTGTACAATTCACCGAGGGCACGGGCAAAGAATAAGAATCTAGGAGGACCCAGGGAAGCACTTTAAAACGGTACGTGTGAGCTACAATAGTTAACAGGCTGCAAAAGTGCATCACGTGCCTCAGTTTCAGGCTGTTTCTCATCATGGCGCGCCTGTGTGTGTGTGTGTGTGTGTGTGTGTGTGTGTGTGTGTGTGTGTGTGTGTGTGTGTGTGTGTGTGTGTGTGTGTGTGTGTGTGTGTGTGTGCGCGCGCCGGTAAGGGTAGATCCCGGGAGGTTAGTTGATCGAAAAGTATATCTTCGGTCCAAAAGGTTTGGGCACCCCTGATCTAGTGGATGCATTGTAGATTGCGTTTTATAATACAGTGTGTGTCCAATATATGAAAAAAGAAGACAAAATAAGCCATTCATTGAAGGTGCGCCTCATAATCCAGTGCACCTATAGTGTGGAAAATACGGTCATCAAAAAAAATGGATTGCCCAGTCCAACACATCTAGTCCTTATGTTAATTTCATCACTTTGTAGATGTAGTATGGTTTGCCACGAAACCTACTAGGAAACCAGAGGAATTGTCCAGGAGGCAGCGGAAGCGACACACGAAGCTCCTCTCCAGGAATGATGAGTTTTCCGGAGGAAGCTGCTCAGGGTTATATGTGACCAAGGGTGAGTTATTATCCGGTTCCAGTTCTACAAACACAAAGCAATCAAATTATTGGCAAACGCAACACAAAACACAATGACTATGTTGTTGGCCCGTTTGCATATGGTCAATTGTGCTGCAGGTATCAAGAGCTAGAAAAGGGAAATTCTTTTCTTGCCATAAAGTCTGAATTCTATTCTAGTTTGGGTTAAATGTCTAACTTCGACCGTTAAAACTACCTTGTGTAGATCCAACTTGCATAACAGCAATAACATTTGAGATCAAGCTTAAGATCAAGAGTGTGTGTGTGTGTCAGAGCTATGGGTCTTATTGCTAAAATCCAAAGACACAGACATAAGCGTCTTACAACCAAAATACAGAAGAGGACCACTTCACCTTGTAAGCCCGCTGAAGATTACAAGGTCATGTGACCCAACCTGAAGGACAGTCTTATGGCTTACTGCCTAAACTGTGTGTACTTAACCGTCTGATTTTGAATTCCCAGTGTTTGTATGCCAACATGTGTTCTTTGTTCTAATTAAGTCATTTTCGAAAAAGAGAGTCTCCTATTACAAATTACACATTGCCGTCTTATTACAAACCCCAATTTGAATGGTGATGAAGTGAAATGAAAGTTGGGATGTTGTGTAAAATGTCGATAAAAACAGAATTCTATGATTTTCAAATCCTTTTCAAGCTCTATTCGATTTAATACACGACAAAGACAAGATATTTAATCTTTATCGAGTTGAATGTGGTTTTAGGGGAGCAAATATTCCTCATTTTGAACTTGATGCCTGATGCATATGTCAACAAAGCTAGGAGGGGGGCACCATAAAACTGGGAAAGTTGAGGGATGCTTAAGGGATGGTATAAAAGGAGCAGCTGTTGAACAAGTAAGGATGGGGAGAGGTTCACTCCTTTGAGCAAAAAGGAACTGAAGGATTTAATGATACAGTCCTTAATATCAGCAAAAGATTCAGAGAATCTGAAGCAATACTTGCAATGAAAACAGCAAAGCCGAAAAGCAAAATTTAATGCCTATGACCTTTGATCCCTCAAGTGGCATTGCAAAGAAAAAACACCATCTTTTTTCCAAGCATTTTGCGACGTCGGCTCAGGGACACTACAGAAAACCATTGTCAGTTAACATAGTTTGTCATTACATCTACAAATGCAACACTCAGAAACGCTGCCGTGGAAAAAGTGGAAAAGTGGCCTGTGGTCTGATGAGTCCATATTTCAATTTGTTTTGGAAATCACAGATGTCATGTCCTCCAGGCCAAAGAGGAAAAGGAACATGTGGGTTGTTGTCAGTAAATTCGAAATCCAGCATATGTGCAGATAACATGCCAAAGATGGAGCTTATTCGGGATTTGTTGGACATGCCTTGGCATCTTGATGTAGTTTAACTAGCCCTACTCTTAGACCTTGGCGGACGTCAGCTGGCAGAAGCCTCAAGTTTTTTGTTTCCCTTTGTGAAGTTGGAACTGACTCTTCATTTTGAGATGGACTTAATGAAAATATGACACGCAGAAGAAACTATCAACCTTGAGGAGAGTCCTGGCTGATGGCTGATGGTGCTGCAGGAGGATTCAACGCCCAGTGTAAGTTCCTTCTGAGCTCCTGCTGGTCTTCTGTATGGACCAGCTCATATACACTCTGGTGCATTACGTCGGTCTAGGGAAAAAAAAAAAGAACAAATGGGTAGTCAAAGTCTGAGTAATGACTGTCTGAGCCAGGAATGCCAGCATCCTACAGTAAATTTAACAAATAAGTTAGTTGAGTACGTAATACTAATTGGATATGGATGAATGAATTAAATTATTGTGTCAACTTGTATCTTGACTCAATGATTCCTATCTGGCACCTTTGTATGTGAGAGATCTTAAGGGGTGTTGCTGGATATGATCCAATTTCACTTAATTTGTGCAAAAATGAGAATGTATTACCATATTTTCCGCACTAGAAGGCACACCTAAAAGCATTCAATTTTCTCAAAAGTGCGCCTTATAATCCGATGCGCCTTATAGACTGTGTTACAGTCTTTTTATCTTCCCCATTGAGTTGGTTCACCGTTAGTGTTCCTATGCCATCGAGTGGTGATTAATAGCAGGAGCCAATCTCTGCCCGACACTAATTCGACAACACACACTCAGATGACTACTTTGTGAGCGCCGCGAAGCCCTTGTGAAATGAAGAAAATACCAAAAGCATAGTTAACTACTAAGTAAACGAAGGAAGAAAGAGAGGATAATTAGCCCATAGTGGAAGTGAGCCCATGAGGTTTGTGTGCCTTTCTGTTGAATCAATTGTCCTCATAACCTTTGTCTTTCATTTTTTATTTTTTTAATGCCATTTGTGTTGATATATTTCATGTCCATATTCGTGACCAGTTATCACGGGTTGCTAAGGAATCAACCCTGTATTTCTATGGACTTTGTGTTGTGCTTCATGCTACATCAAGGGGGAGCTCCATCCATCCATCCATCCATCATCTACCGCTTATCCGGGGCCGGGTCGCGGGGGCAACAGCTTTAGCAGGGAAGCCCAGACTTCCCTCTCCCTAGCTACTTCTTCCAGCTCTCCCCGGGGGATCCCGAGTCGTTCCCAGGCAAGCTGGGTGACATAGTCTCTCCAGCGTGTCCTGGGTCTTCCTCGGGGTCTCCTCCCGGTGGGACATGACCGGAACACCTCACCGGGGAGGCGCTCAGGGGGCATCCGAATCAGATGCCCAAGCCACCTCATCTGGCTCCTCTCGATGTGGAGGAGAAGCGGCTCGACTCTGAGCCCCTCCCGGATGACTGAGCTTCTCACCTTATCTCTAAGGGAGAGCCCGGACACCCTCCGGAGAAAACTCATTTCGGCCGCTTGTATCCGGGATCTCGTTCTTTCGGTCACGACCCATAGCTCGTGACCATAGGTGAGGGTTGGGACGTAGATCGACCGGTAAATTGAGAGCTTCGCCCTTCGGCTCAGCTCCTTCTTCACCACGACAGAACGATACAACGTCCGCATCACAGCAGACGCTGCACCGATCCGCCTGTCGATCTCCCGCTCCCTCCTACCCTCACTCGTGAACAAGACCCCAAGATACTTGAACTCCTCCACTTGGGGTAAGATCTCCTCCCCGACCCGGAGGGGGCACTCCACCCTTTTCCGACTGAGGACCATGGTTTCAGATTTGGAGGTGCTGATTCTCATCTCAACCGCTTCACACTCGGCTGCGAAACGCTCCAGTGAGAGTTGAAGAGCCCCGTTTGAAGGAGCCAACAGCACCACATCATCTGCAAAAAGCAGGGACGCAATACTGAGGCCCCCAAAACGGACCCCCTCAACGCTTCGGCTGCGCCTAGAAATTCTGTCCATAAAGGTTATGAACAGAATCGGCGACAAAGGGCAGCCTTGGCGGAGTCCTACGCCCACTGGAAACGATTCCGACTTACTGCCGGCAATGCGAACCAAACTCTGACATCGGTGGTATAGTGACCGAACAGCCCGTATCAGGCGGTTCGGTACCCCATACTCACGAAGCACCCTCCACAGAACTCCCCGAGGGACACGGTCAAACGCCTTCTCCAAGTCCACAAAACACATGTAGACTGGTTGGGCGAATTCCCACATACCCTCAAGCACCCTGCTAAGGGTGTAGAGCTGGTCCACTGTTCCACGGCCGGGACGAAAACCACACTGCTCCTCCTCAATCTGAGGCTCGACTTCCTGACGGACCCTCCTCTCCAGCACTCCTGAATAGACCTTACCAGGGAGGCTGAGGAGTGTGATCCCTCTGTAGTTGGAACACACCCTCCGGTCCCCCTTTTTAAAAAGAGGGACTACCACCCCGGTCTGCCAATCCAGAGGCACTCTCCCTGTTGACCACGCGATGTTGCAGAGGCGTGTCAACCAGGACAGCCCCACAACATCCAGAGCCTTGAGGAACTCCGGGCGGATCTCATCCACCCCTGGGGCCTTGCCACCGAGGAGCTTTTTAACCACATCGGTGACTTCAACCACAGAGATAGGAGAGCCCACCCCAGAGTCCGCAGGCTGTGCTTCCTCCAAGGAAGGCGTGTTGGTGGAGTTGAGGAGGTCTTCGAAGTACTCTACCCACCGGTTCACAACGTCCCGAGTCGAAGTCAGCAGCGCCCCATCCCCGCTGTACACAGTGTTAGTGGTGCACTGCTTCCCCCTCCTGAGACGTCGGATGGTGGACCAGAATTTCCTCGAAGCCGTCCGGAAGTCGGCTTCCATGGCCTCACCGAACTCTTCCCACGCTCGGGTTTTTGCCTCGGCGACCACTGAAGCCGCGGCCCGCTTGGCCAGTCGATACCCGTCAGCTGCCTCTGGGGTCCCACAGGCCATAAAGGCTCGATAGGACTCCTTCTTCAGCTTGACGGCATCCCTTACTGCTGGTGTCCACCAGCGAGTACGGGGGTTGCCGCCACGACAGGCACCAACCACCCTATGGGCACAACTCAGATTGGCCGCCTCAACAATAGAGGCACGGAACATGGTCCACTCGGGCTCAATGTCCCCCGCCTCCCCCGGAACATGGGAAAAGCTCTGTCGGAAGTGGGAGTTGAAACTCCTTCTGACAGGGGATTCCGCCAGACGCTCCCAACAAACCCTCACTATACGTTTGGGTCTGCCAGGACGGACCGGCATCTTCCCTCACCATACTCACCACCAGGTGGTGATCCGTTGACAGCTCCGCCCCTCTCTTCACCCGAGTGTCCAGAACAAGCGGCCGCAAATCCGATGATACAACTACAAAGTCAATCATCGAATTGCGGCCTCGGGTGTCCTGGTGCCAAGTGCACATATGGACACCCTTATGTTTGAACAAGGTGTTCGTTATGGACAATCCGTGACGAGCACAGAAGTCCAATAACAAAACACCACTCGGGTTCTGATCGGGGGGGCCGTTCCTCCCAATCACGCCCCTCGAGGTCTCACTGTCATTGCCCACGTGAGCATTGAAGTCCCCCAGCAGAACAAGGGAGTCCCCAGCAGGAGTACTCTCCAGCACACCCTCCAAGGACTCCAAAAAGGGTGGGTATGCTGAGCTGCTGTTTGGTGCATATGCACAAACAACAGTCAGGACCCGTCCACCCACCCGAAGGCGGAGGGAGGCAACCCTCTCGTCTACCGGTGTGAACCCCAATGTACAGGCACTGAGCCGGGGGGCAATGAGTATGCCCACACCTGCTCTGCGCCTCTCACCGTGAGCAACTCCAGAGTGGAAGAGAGTCCAACCCCTCTCGAGAGAACTGGTACCGGAACCCAGGCTGTGTGTGGAGGCAAGTCCCACTATATCCAGTATTTAGGAAATTCTCTGCCTCACACACCAGCTCGGGCTCCTTCCCTGCCAGAGAGGTGACATTCCATGTCCCAAGAGCTAGCTTCTGCAGCCGAGGATCGGACCGCCAGGGTCCCCGCCTTTGGCTGCCGCCCAGCTCACATTGCACCCGACCCCTTTGGCCCCTCTCATGGGTGGTGAGCCCATGGGAAGGGGGACCCACGTTGCCTCTTCGGGCTGTGCCCGGCCGGGCCCCATGGGTGTAGGCCCGGCCACCAGGCGCCTGCCAACGAGCCCCACCTCCAGGCCTGGCTCCAGAGGGGGCCCCCGGTGACCCGCGTCCGGGCAAGGGAAACCTAGATCCATTTATTGTATTCATCATTGGGGTCTTTGAGCCGTGCTTTGTCTGGCCCCTCACCTAGAACCTGTTTGCCATGGGTGACCCTGCCAGGGGCATAAAACCCCAGACAACTTAGCTTCTAGGATCATTGGGACACACAAACCCCTCCACCACGGTAAGGTGACGACTCACGGAGCTCCATATGGATCAATATTCTGATTTATTGGACGTATTAATTTAAATGTTTCGTAAAGCGCTTTGTTTCACCTGTAGCAGTTGTGAAAGCTCTATACAAATAAATCTGTATTGTATTGTATTGTATTGTCTTTAGCGTAGCTCCATCTAGTGGATGCATAGCGCAACCGCAGCCACTATTACAGCTTCTATTCTATGCACTTTATGATGCAGTGTGCCCTATATATGAAAACAGTTTTAAAATAGGCCATTCATTGACGGTGCGCCTTATACTCCGAATCGCTTTATAGTGCGCAATATATATATATAATTTTTGCTTTATCCATGCCAGAGACAACAATTAAATGCTCTTCCAATTGAGAGCAGAAGGTGCACTAAAACTGTGCATCTTCATTCACTCAACAGTACAAATAATGGCTTCCTGCGAGTACAACAGTTCTGTGTTCAATTTAACAGGGCAGGGTTTCACACAAATTAAGTCAATAGGTGAGTAAATTGAGACAAGATCTTCATTTTTGCTCTATTTTTGTATGTTGGGGCGTCATGAGATTTTCCTGATATGAAATGGGTGCTTTGGCTAAATGCAGTTTGGGAAACATTGACCTAGATAGTCTAGTCTAGATAGGTGACTGATGTGTTCTACTGCTGAAACTGTCCCGTTCCCGTAAAAGGCCAAACCTGATAAGGTCAAATTTTCATTGTTTTTCGGTGGGAGTGATTCTTCCATGCAGGGAATGAACCCCAGGATGTTGAGCAGTTTCCAGCAAATGTCGCACGCAACCTGCGTCCTACTACCACCTCCAAACGTGAGGTCATGCAGTCATAAAGCCAAAGAGCACATAACTGAATGAGAAATATTATCAGTGACCTGATGGAAGCCCAAGTAATCCTGGATGGTGTGAGAGGAGAAGAAGATGGTACCACTGGCAGTGATGACCAGGACAAACCCATTGAGAGCCTTGAGGAGGAAACACAGAGTTAGTTCGTCGAGAAGGGGTGAAAAGAAGGGCAAGAGTCTTCCTGCAAGTTGTTTTTTTATTGTTACATAATGTTGACTCAGAATAAAATTAACACAACAAACATTAGTGTGCAGGTCATCTCAAGTTGTAATAATGTGCAGCGCGGGGAATTTTTTTAATGGTGGTTTGTTACAAGCACCTATTCATCAGGCCATTGCCAATTCTTCAGCCATTCTAAAAGTGGCTATTAACCTAAGATTTTGTCTTCAAATATATTGAAGGTATGAAATGATTTTATTTTGTTGTGTGCTTTGCAATGCCAGTGTGTTTGCTCTGTTTCAGTGGGAGCCTGCAAAAAGTCAAATTAAGTACAACTTCATTGTCAAATATGCTGTATGTGCAACACACAGCACAGATGAAATTTCTTCCCTCTCAACAAGAAAACAAGAGGAGCCGCTGTGGGTGCCCGCGCCACCATCAAAGAAGATGTAACCTGTTCCAGAATTTCAATTATTGTTAAGAAATTACACAATGACAATGTATGGATGTGGCGTCAACAGTGAGAGCAACTGAAAGCACCCACTCAGAAACTAGCAAAATATCATGGGTCAGTATCAGTATTGATGAGCTAGCTTCATTAAATGTTGATCTCATATGCAATGGATTTAGACAGCAAATTTGGGCCAACTCCACCATTTTGTTTTGTTTTTTGCTCTTTCATAAAAGTTTCCACATTTCGAAGATCCCATCCATCTATTCTATCCATGCATCCATTAGTCCAGGGGTGCCCAAACATTTTGGATCAAAGATCTACTTTTCGATCAACCAACCTCCCGGGATCTACCCTTGCTGGCACGCGCACGCGCACACACACACACACACACACACACACACACACACACGAAGAAGCTCATTCCAACTGCTTGTATTCCTGTTCTTATTCTTTCGGCTTTTATATTTGGGGGTCCTGCAACCCACACACAAGCACCCCACACAGAGGTCCCCAGGAAACCCGGTCAAAAGCTTTGTTAAAGCCCACAAAACACATGTAGATTGGTTGGGCACCTTTGAGGACTCTCCTCAAGGGGTAGAGCTAGTCTACAGTTCCAAAGCCAGAACGGAACCTCCTACGAGGTTCAAATATCCAACAGACCCATCTCTCCAGAACCCTGCAACGGACCATACCATGGAAGCTACGCGTGCTCTCCCTGTTGTTGGACCACCACACCGTCTGCCCATCCAGAGGTGCTGTCCCCAATGTCCATATGATTTTGCAGAGACCCCGCTACGGAAGAGCCTTCACCAATTTCGAGCTGATGTTATTAACCACTGAGGCTCTGCCATGAGCAGCTTTTTATTCACCACAGTGCCCTCAATCATGGAGGTAGGAGAGCCCACTTGGGAGTTCCCAAACTCTACTTCCTCGATGGAAAGCGTCTCGGTGGAATTGAGGCCTGCAAAGTATTCTGCCCATTGACCCACAACTTCCCGAGTCAATGTCAACAGCGCCACATCCAGTGAAATCTAAAGCAACACTCAGGTTCTGATTGGGATGGGGGTGAAGCTGAAGCTCCCTAGCAGACCAAGGGAGTCCCGTGTGGAAGAACAGCACCCTCTTTTTTAAGAAGCCCCAAAACAACAGTCAGGACCTTTCCCAGACTAAAAAAGCAGAAGAAAGTCTCCCTTCTTGTCCTCTGGGGTGAATCTCAGGGTACAGGCACAGAGCCAGGGACAATAATTATGTCCAAGGGTCACCAATTTTTTGGAAACTGAGAGCAATTTCTTGGGTCCTGATTAGCGTGAATGGCTACAACTATATGATAGACAGTAATACTGTCTATAAATTAACAAATTTTCTCAAATTACTTTTAATCTGGTAATGTTGTAGATGTAGATGCCAGCCATTGAGAATTTCGCCAGCCATTGAACGCATCACGTGCTAAAGGGTGAGTTGCTACGCATTGCGAGCGGAAAGAAGGAGCAGCAACAGTAAACTCAACATTTCTCTCGTGTGAAGCTTTCCCACATTTGAAAGTAAAGAACAGAGCGAAACATGGTGGCAGCGAGTGTGTCGAAATTGGCGACGTGAAGAGGGGGCTGGACGAAACATTAGCTCGTTAGCACGGAAGCTAACCGCGGACGTTAGCACGGAAGCTAACTGCGAAAAGTCGCTACGCAGCTGGAACCCACAACCAGAGACCAACCAACCAAACGCCAGCGAGCGTGAGGGAGCCGGTAAACCCACTTGCCACGTTAGAAACACCCAGCAGCAAGCCTACTGGACACGTCACAAACTAGCATACAACCAGCTAGCAACGTGACCCGACAAAATGCCACCCAAACAGAAGCAAGACACAAAGCAGGAAGAGGATTCCCTGACCCTCACTCAAGTAAATGAATTACTCCAGCAACAAAAATAACTTTTTACGGCGCTCTTGCAACAACAACAGGAAAATTTCAAAGGATTTGTCAAGATGATAATAGACTCAACAAACTCACGACTTGACACTTTTACCAGGGAAGTCCAAGAAATAAAAACCAGCATCAACTTTACCCAAAAAGAGGTAGACGACATTTAAAAAATCTAATCTGTCAAACTGGCCATTCCAAAGACATGCAAACAGAATTCTACAAAGTATGTGACGGCATGCTTGTATTAACAGACAAGGTGGACTACTTGGAAGGACAGTCAAGAAGAAACAACTTAGTAATTGATGGAATTGAGGAAAAACCGGGAGAAACGTGGACTGAAACAGAGGAAAAAGTTCAAAAAATCCTTAAGGAGAAACTGCTGATACAGGGGCAAATTGAGGTGGAGAGAGCTCACCGCACAGGAAGACAAGACCCTGGAAGACCTCGACCAAGGCCAGTTGTGGTGAAATTTCTAAGATACAAGGACAGATCAAGGATCCTACAAAAAGCAAAATACTTAAAAGGCTCCAACATCTACATCAACCAAGACTTTACAGATGCCGTACGACAAAAAAGAAAAGAGATCCTCCCAAAATTAAAAGCTGCACGCGACAGAGGGGAAACTGCCTACTTAAGACATAACAAACTTATTGTCCACCCCCGCACCAGTACTCCAACACAACAGGCTCGAGTTCAACACCATCAAGCAGCATACTGAGAATTATTCACCACCCGACAATAAAAACTCTGACACTACTGAAGCAGGAAATTCACATACCAAAAAACATGGACTTCGAATCCTTTGATGACCCTTCCAACCCTTTGATGACTTCCAACCCTACTGACCACAAGACGTTTGACCCTGAGAACAACTTGGACCCGGACAATAACTTTTTCAAGACCGACCGACCGCGAAGGAGCCAGCGACGACCGACCGTGAGGGAGCCAGTGATGACCGCCAGGAAGCCAGCGACGACTGCAGGGAAGCCAGCGACCGTGAGGAAGCCGGGAGACAACCAGCCTGCGACCACCGTGAGGGAGCCAACGACGACCGCAAGGGAGCCAGAGATGACCGAGAGGAAACCAGCGACGACTGCAGGGGAGCCAGTGACCGCGAGGGAGCCGGGAGACAGCGAACCTGAGGCAGCCGGGAGACAACCAGCCAGCGCGCGTGAGAGAGCCGGGAGGCAGCCAGCCGGCGAGCGTGAGGGAGTCGGCGACGACCGCAAGGGAGCCAGCGACCACGAGGGACCCAGTGATGACGGCGAGAGAGCGAGCGACGACAGCGAGGGAACCAACGACGGCCGTGAGGGAGCCATCGACGACCGCGTGGGAGCGGGAAATTCACATCCCAAAAACATGAACTTCCAACCCTTTGAAGATATTGACTATAAGCCATTCGATCCCGAGAACAACTTGGACCCAGACAATAACATCTTCAACAACAAACAAAGGGTAACAAACTCTGACTATTACCTGGATGAACAATTCAACACTAATATAAAATTGGAAAATGCACTTTCGGTAATACACTTAAACAGTAGAAGTCTCTATAAAAACGTAAAAATTTAAGAATACCTGACTAAATTCAATAAATTTAAAATAATTGCCATATCAGAAACTTGGCTTGATGAAGATAAAACAACTGAAATGGAAATAGAAGATTATGAAATGTTTGCAACTAATAGAGAAAACAAAAAAGGAGGGGGGGTTGCAATATATGTAGACAAAGCACTTAAATGCAGTAAAATCGAGAGATTGACAAACACAATAGAAAACCTAGTGGAATGTCTAACCATTGAAATACACAATAAAAAGGCATCAAATATCATCATAAGTTGCATCTATAGGACACCAGGAACATGTATTGACACATTCAATAAAAAACTAACAGATATGCTCAGTTATTACAACGATAAGAAAACACGAATAATATGTGGTGACTTTAACATTGACTTATTAAACCCAAATAGACACAAAATAAGATTGATCATAAAATGGAAAGTGGACTTCTCATTAACGACATAAGTGACCACCTACCTGTTTTTGCAGTTTTTCATAATTATTTCGATAGAAAAGCTAAATCAACAACTCGTATAACAGAAATAAGACTAAGAACCCAACGTTCCATCGATGCCTTTAAGCAAGGCCTAGAAAAACAAAACTGGACCGAGGTCTACTCAAACGAAGACCTAAATACAGCATTTGAAGTATTTCAGTCGACCATAATCTCCTTATATGATAAACATTTTCCATTAACTAAAGTCTCCAAAAAGTATAAAGACCCAAGTAAGCCATGGATAACGAAAGGCATAGAAAACGCATGTAAAAAGAAAAACAATTTATATAAATTGTTTTTAAAATTCAGAACTGAAGAAGCAGAAAAAAAATATAAGACCTATAAAAATAAACTAGTAAATATTATAAGAACCAGTAAAAGAGATCATTATCATGCACTATTAGAGCAGAATAAAGGTAACACACAAGAAATATGGAAAATACTTAACCAAGTAATCAGAAATAGTCCTAAAAAAATGGATTATCCAGAGTATTTTATCAAAGGCAAAAATACTATTTTGGAAAAAAATGCAGAAATAGCAACTGAATTTAATGAGTATTTTGTCAACATCGGCAGTAACCTAGCAAAACAAATTCCTGATCCAACAAACTTGTTTGAAATGGATAGAACCGTAGAAAAAAACTCCTCCACGATGTTCCTTACTGCTGTAAAACAAGAAGTATCAAATATTATAAAATCTTTTAAAAATGAACAGTGGTCCCTCCGACCTTTGAAGCCCTGTACTTGGGACTGGAACCTGACTTCACCATTAACTTTGCTCAGAAATACACCTACAACATCTTACTGTTAGCGAGCAAAAAGGCAATCACAAGAAGATGGCTGACGACAGATCCCCCAACAGTCAAAGACTGGACTAAGGTGGTTGGGGAAATTTTTGAAATGGAGAAACTGACATTTACTCTTCGAGGCGAACGAGAAAAATTTGAGACATTATGGGATACGTGGATAAAATTTACGGAAACCTAAGGTAGTGCTTAAACAGATAGTTGAGTTACCCCATTGGCCCCATTCCACTCAAGTTTATTTTTGCTTATTATTATTATTTTATTTTATTTTATTTCATTACTTTTCTACTCATATTGCACAGTGTTCAGGACATTGTATAGGTGGGAGGGCAGTAATTGTAACCCGTTTTACAGGGATGTCAATGTATGTATGTACTATTTTGATGCCTGGAACTGTGGTTCTATGTACTTAAACAACACGTGACCATGTTTTTCTTCTTTCTAACTGTTTGAAAAAAATTCAATAAAAAGTTCAATAACAAAAAAAAAATCTTTTAAAAATAAAAAGTCAACTGATTGCTTTTATATAGATATGACAATAATCAAGCAGATTATAGAATATGTAGTGCGACCTTTCACGCACATATGCAACCTGTCATTCAAAGCTGGTATCTTTCCAACAAAAATGAAAATTGCTAAAGTTATTCCAATCTATAAAAGTGGAGAAAGACATCTGTTTACAAATTATAGACCAATATCACTACTACCACAATTTTCAAAAATATTAGAAAAACTATTTTCTCACAGACTTGATAGCTTTATACAAAAGCATGCGCTGTTAAGTGAGAATCAATATGGCTTCAGGGAAAAACGGACCACCTCAATGGTACTTATGGAGTTTGTGGAAGCAATAGCCACTTATATAGACAACAAAGAAGTTACTGTTGGGGTTTTCCTAGATCTAAAAAAAGCTTTTGACACAATAGATCACAGTATATTATTGAAAAAACTAGAAAGATGTGGCATTAGAGGTGTAGCTTATAAATGATAAAAAGTTATCTAGAAAACAGATATCAGTACGTGCAACTCAACAATAAAAAAACGAATCAACTGAAAATCACTCACGGAGTTCCTCAGGGGTCAGTGCTTGGTCCAAAACTATTCATCTTATATATAAATGATATCTGCAAGGTCTCAAAACTATTTAAATGTGTCCTATTTGCTGATGATACAACTTTCTACTGTTCTGGAATAAATCTGAAACAGCTCCTGACAACCGTAGAAAACGAATTAAACAAATTAAAAAACTGGTTCGACAGAAATAAATTGTCACTTAACCTGAAAAAATCGAAGTTAATTGTTTTTGGCACAGGACCAATCAAACACCAAGCTGAAATTATGGTAAACTCAATTGAAATAGAGAGAGCGTATGAAACCAAGTTTCTCGGATTAGTAATAGACTCAAAACTATGTTGGAAACCACATATCGATAACGTAAAAAGAAAAATAGCCAAGACCGTAGGGATCCTCGACAAAACCAAGGAAGTGCTAAATAAGAGATCTTTGTACACATTATACACTTCATTATTATTACCATATATGACCTACTGTGTGGAAATATGGGGAAATGCCTGCAAAACAAACACACTCCCTATTCTCAAACTATAAAAAAAAGCAATTCGAATTATTAATAGATCAAAATATACGGAACCCACAAATCCACTATTTATCAAATTAAATACAATGAAATTTTATGACCTGGTTGACTTTAAAATCGTCCAATTAATGTACAAAGCACACAATAACCTGCTCTGCCAAAACATTCAGAAGTTTTTCAAAATTCGAGAAAGCAACTATGAATTAAGAGGTACCAACTTATTCAAAAAACTCAAAACAAGAACAAACATCAAGCAAAGAAGTGTATACAGCAAAGGGGTTAATCTGTGGAATAATCTCGAAACGGACCTAAAAATGAGTAAATCGCTTGAGTTCAAAAACAAATTCAAAAAAATACAAACAACCTACATCAATCAGAATTAAAATGATAAATTCTAAACATTAAATATAATGATAAATCAGAACTAAGTTGATAAATAGAGAAAGGTATTGAAATATCCATTATGAATACAAGAGAAAATTGACACAAGAGTGCCAGGGTGAGGATGTATATAATCCCGATACAAACCAAAAGTGTAAAAATATCACAGTTAAGGGTAAAGTATGAGCCTTAATGGAGACTTCTTCTTACTTTTTCTTTTCTGATCGATATAAAAATGATTTAGTAGATATAAACACATAAAGGGGTAGGACTAGATAAGTTTTTTACTTCATCCTACTCCCTTGAACATAATAACTGTGTTGAATGAAGACTGATTTCGTTCTTTTTACTTTTTTATCTACCTTATTTTCTGTCAAATTATTACTGTATATGTTTTATGTTCAATAAACAAACAAACAAACAAATCACATCATCCATCCATCCCCCCCTTTTCTGAAGCGCTTTATCCTCAGAAGGGTCGTGGTGCGTGCTGGAGCCTATTCCAGCTGTCTTCGGGCAGTAGGCGGGGGACACCCTGAACCAGTTGCCAGCAAATCGCAGGGCACACAGAGACGAACAACCATCCGCGCTCTTACTCACACCTAGGGACAATTTAGAGTGTTCAATCAGCCTGCCATTCATGTTTTGGGAATTTGGGAGGAAATTGGATTACCCAGAAAAAACCCACGCAGGAGAACATGCAAGCTCCACACAGGGAGGCTGGAGCCGGGATCAAACCCACGACCTCTGAACTGTGAGGTTGACATGCTAACCACTGGTCTACCGGGCCACCACTTTCATATTATTCTTTTGTATTTTATTGACTTATATATTGGCTTTTATTATGAATGAGTTGATCGTGTTCATGATTCCTGACAATGAAGATACGGATAAACCCCAATATGTAACACTTGATTTCAAAAAATCTCTGTCAGTATTTACATTTTCAAATGAACACTTCCACAGCATTTGGAGAAATTCACTCAAATCATGTCCCATCACTCGTGGTGGAACAGCCCGGCGAAGGACTCATGTGGTCCTTGGGGGCTACGTAGTACCGACGAACGCCACATTACAGAGCCCTCATTGTGCACCTGCCTGCTTGGCCCATCTCGGAGGCGGCAACTCAGAGTGGAAGAGAGTCAATCCCGTTCCAGAAGACTGGTCGTTTGGAATAGATGAGCAGAGTCTAAGTGAGACACCAGACTGGGTGATCGGACGTTCCTGCTTTCAATTTGCCAATCAATGGGATGATAAGTGCAGCTGTGGCGGAAAGGAGACGTTGCACTATTTCAATTGCTCACCTCCATCCGTCAAGTTAGTTACTCTAGTGTGCCTATTGTTTCTTTTCTCCATTTTACAGGAAAATCTGATCTTGATTTCTTTTTTTGAGGGTCCGATTTGATATTACCGTATTGGCCCGAATATAAGACGGTGTTTTTTGCATTGAAATAAGACTGAAAAAGTGGGGGTCGTCTTATATTCGGGGTCTAGACAGTATACTAGTGATGGGTCCAGCGACACCGATGCATTGACACATGCGCCGGGCTCACACTGGCTCATTACGTCACGTGATTGACACGTGAACTGCGTTGACACAGTCCAGGCTTCGAATTGACACACCGGCTGCGTTGACACAGTCCAGGCTGCTAATTGACACATCGACTGTGTTGACACAGTCCAGGCTGCTAATTGACACGTGAACTGCACCTGCATCGGCTGCTTGGCACAGTACAGGCTGCGCCACTTAGTCCAGGGGGCGTCGACTCAGTGCAGAGGGCGTTGACGCAGCAAAAGCCCGCCACACAGTGTTTATAAGGAACACCTGCCGAAACAAGCCAGACCTCACTCACGCTCGCTTGTCGAAGCTCGTGTCAGTGCAGACTTTGTGTTCGTGCCTTGCCTTCCTTGCCGATTATGGAGCAGAGACGCTAATCATCCGCCGTGTGGGACCATTTTGATGTCCTGGAGAATAAGGTATTATTTATTTATTTATTCAAATCGCCTTCTGTCGCCGAGAGCCTCTCGGCGAGAGGCACTCGCCGAGTGCCTCTCAGATTATTGACGTGTTGTACCATTCTAATCCGAATACATTTCAAGGTAACTCATAGTTACTTCTTATTCACATTTCATTACAGGTGAAATGTCGAATTTGCCAAGTCAATTCGCCAACAGAAGCACCTCCACCATGCTGAGGCATTATCGGGCCAAGCATGAGAATGAAGTTCGCGATACACCCGGTATTACGCCAGGTATACAAACGTTCACTCATCTTTTCACGGTTGCTATGTTGATGATTAATTGACAATCAGTAATTATTGGTTGACTCTCCACTCCATGTTTGACAATCAAGGTTCCAGGAAGCAGCTGTACTGGAAGGACCAACACACTTCTTTCCCAAACCTCTCCCACCTCGCAAAGGAGTTCCTTTGTACGCCAGTCACATCCGTCCCTTGTGAGCGTGTGTTCTTCACAGCAGGAGAAATTGCTTGTAAAAGACGCAACAGGCTGAAGTTTAAAACATTGGAGCATCTTATTTTTCTCAATAAAAATGTGAAATCAAAGCCCACAAGCATCCTCATTCAAATGGTCTTCACATTATTTGAACACATTGAATGTTGCAAAATGAATGCATGGATGTGAATATTGTATACACTTCATCAAATCGATGAATGACCTTATGAAAATGTCTTGGAACAGTTGTAGATGCAAAACCGTGCTGGCAGCTACATAATAGATAATAAAAGAAAAATATCCCAAACCATAGGGATCCTCCCAAAACTAAGGATGTGCTGAATAAGAAATCCTTGTACACACTTCTATTACTTCCATATTTGACCTATTGTGTGGAAATATGGGGAAATGCCAGTAAAACACTGTTTTAAAACTACAATACAAAGCAATCAGAACAATCACTGGCTCCAAATAGACGGAACCCACAAATCCACTGTTTATCAAATTAAACAATGAAATCTCATGACCTGGTTGACTTCAAAATCGCCCAATTAATGTACAAAGCACACAATAACCTCCTTTGCCAAAACATCCAGAAGCTTTTTAAAATTCGAGAAAGTTGTCATAATTTAAGGGGTACTAAAATCCAAAACACGAACAAACATCACGCAAAGGAGTGTATCTGTAATAGGTGTAAATCTGTGGAATGATTCTGAAACGGACCAGTAAAATGAGTAACTCTCTTGCTGAGATTAAAAATGAATTTGAGAGTAGTACAAGACAACTACACAAATCAGAATTAAGCTAATAAATTCGATACACCCATGAAATATAGCAATACATCAGGAATACATTGATGAGATTATTTAATATATTAATGAAATGTAGCATCCATTATGAATATGAGAAAATTGACATATACTTGTGCTCCAATGAGTATGTACTGTATATACAAACCTAAAGTTGTAAAAATGTATAAGTACAGCATACATGATCAATTCATATATAAGAAGGGGTAGGACTCTAGGTTTTTTTTTACTTCTTTCTACTCCTTTGAACACATATTTGTGATGATGACTATTTTCTTTTCCTTTTTTTATATCTTACCTTCACTTTTTGCCAATTTATTACCGAATTGTATATTTTATATGTTCAATATACAAAAAAATTATTAGTCAGTTCGGTCTGTTGAGTGGGTTGGATGCAGGGATCTTGAAGGTCCAGCAGGTGGCAGTGGTCAGTGACACAGTATCAGCACAGTATCAACACAGTGTGTCAGTGTGTCGACACGCCTCATGAGGCCTCATGGACCCATCACTACAGTATACCCATTCACGACTATGATGGCGCCAGATATCATTGAAGCGAATGATGAACTTGACTCTCCAGGCCAAAGTGAACCCCTGCCTCGAAGAATAAAAATAAAAATAGCGATAGTATGAAGAAGAAAAATAAAAAACAGCGGTAAGAAGGAAAAGAGAAGAAAATAATAGACGAGATAACAGAAAATGGAGAAACGTAGTGACAATCTGGAGAAAAGTGGGTCAAAGATCGGTCAGGTTAACCGGCTGAGGAAAAGTTATGATGTAATTTACATTTCAAAAACCAGAAGCCATTCATTTACGAATGTGATTGCACTTTAGATTTGAATGAGGCAAAATAACATGCTTTTTCTCTCAAATATATGATCATCATCATTTGTTTCAGATGTACTGTAATTATTTTCTGTATAAAAATTTATTTGGTGTTCAAAAAGTCTTTTTTCAAACTTGAGTCTTGAAAAAGAGGGGGCCGACTTATAATCAGGGCTGTATTATATTCGGGCCAATACGGTATGACTATTTATTGTCGTCTCCTTTTAGCCGCAGCTCCGTCCTTCGGTAATACTCTTTACTTTGCGTCTTTTACAGGCAACACATTGACCTTTTCTCTTTGTTGTTGTTTTTTGTTTGTTTTGTTTTTTACCCCATTGTTATTGTTCACTCCATGTGCTCCCATGTTTAATTAAACTTTTATTCTTTTTTCATTGGTGTCCAGAGTTTGGATTGGAATATTTTTGGCATAAGGCTAAACCTGACATTAACCTTAAAAACCTACGTGGTTGCAAAAAGAGGTAAAAAAAAAATAGAAGGAAAGACAAAGCCTGTTAGGTGAATAGAAGCGGTGATATTTCCAGCTCACCTGGTGCGCACATGCCCTTTCTGCATTTCCCAACATTCCGTAAACAAACAGGTCACAACAAACACACAAAAATGTCAACACTAACATGCATAGAAGCCCAGGCATCTCGCTCCCAAAACAGGCCAGGGGCGGCTGCGGGGTTGAGCAAGTGACTAATGCTGGAGACGTTGTTATTCTTTTGGACACACACACACACACACGCACACACACACACACCACATTCACGGAGTGACCAAAATGACCCGTCACACTTCCTCCACGATAAACATCAACACCCAAATGTCAAAGCTGTGAATTTCACATCAGTGGCCACTAAACTGATTAAACCAGTTACTTTGTGATAAATATAGAATTACCGTATTTTCTGCATGATAAGGCGCGTCGGATTATAAGGCACACATTCAATGAATGGCCTATATTAACCCTGTTTGCCATATATAGGGCGCACTGCATTGGCAGGCGCATAGAATAGAAGCTACAATCGGCTGCAGTTGCGCTGTGCGTCCACTAGATGGTGGTACACTAATGGGAATACATTATGCAATCCAGCTTTATTTATAGAGCCTTCACAACTGCTGCAGCTGTAACAAAGCTATGAGAACTAGTCACAAACACCGACATTTGACTACAAATGGCATTACAAATTGAATGCTTTTAGGTGTGCCATATAATGGGTAAAATAGGGTATTGTTAAATTCGATTTTCTGTGGGAAAGGTTTTGCAGGGGGAAAGGCGGAGAATAGTTGTCCTACCACAAGTGGACTGACGCATTTACTTTGTGTCATTGCAGTAATATTTCATTCATTTTTGTCAATCGTGGATTTTGATTCAATCATTGAAAACTAACCGTGTTTCCAGCAAGCAGTACTGTACAGCAGCGTTCACTACACTAAGGATTTTCCTTTGTTTCCTAAAAATTCCAAAATATCTATTCCTTACTTTCCCACTTTTTACCATTCTTACATTGGGGTCCAGGTGAACCTCTTTTAACTTATATTGGTCAGTACTAGCACCAAGTCGACTGGAGTCTGTACTAGGAAAGACATAATGTGTGGAATTTGGACAAATACACATTTTTAACTAATTCCACTGTTAACATTCGCACTCATCAGCATCCTCTTGATACTGGTCATAATCCCTCAGTGTAATTTGTTCATGTCAGGTGAAGCTGGTTTAACACTGCTGACCATTGATGGGCCGACAAAAAATTGCCACTTATGTGACAACAATGGATTCTTATGATGTTTATGTTGCACATGCAGCACTGCTCCGAGCGGCGATTATCCTTTTTATTGCCGATTTATAGGCTGCGATGTTGCACTGTTCGTGGCTGCTGCAGAAATGGCCTACATTGTGGTGGTAAAACAGGCTCTGGATTTACCAGTACAAACCATTTTGTGAACCAAGCTGAACTGGACCACTGGCATAATCATAGCTCATGCTTTAAAGTCATCGCGTCATTCTGTAGTTCAAATATATACAAAATGATAAGCAAGAAACAAAAAGATTGTTTTCACAAATAAACCAGAAGCAAACAGGAAGAGGCCCCCTATTTGGAACGGTAACCTCTTGACCGAGCCCACTTCTCCATATGAGCTTTCATGTTTAATTACAAGCGAGCCCAAAGGATTGCAGACTATAACGACAAAATGAAACTTCCCCGGTACGATTGTGTTGCGGTGGGAGGGCAGGCGTCTCCTTCCCCTCCTGGAATGCCAGTGTGGTGCACATTGGGAGGAATTGGACTGGAAAATCAATGACTCCAGCAGATCAAAAGCGATCTGGCAGACACTGAGTTTTCACTCCATCCAATCACACATACAGTACAAAACTGCCATGAAGCGAGCCTGGATGCACTCTGTTGAGCCTTTTTTGGAAGTATCAATGTCAACATACAGTGGTATGGCCAAATTTAATGCCTTGTTAGGCAAACCAGTTTTATTTATGTCGCACATTTCATACGCATATCATATTTAATTAAAAACACAAGATTTAAAGGCATTTACAAACAAAAGAATTACAGTGTTTTAGTTGTATAGTATCATTGAAATGTTTGTGCCATGTTTAAGATTGGCCAATATTCGGTAGAGTTTTAAATATTATTTAATTTGGGGCAAAGTTGAGGCTTGACTTCCAGCAGATGTTCACATCAGAGGGATTTAATTAACCTGATGTGCCAGATGGTTTGTATGACAAAACGTCCAGATCAGACCTCTGATTTTGTAAATAGAATAGCTTGGGGCAGGTCAGTCACACTGAGTGGCTGGTTATGAGAGGAGGAAATGTCTCGATGACGTGACGTGGAGCGTGCGAAAAAGAAAATACAGAATTTGCACAAAGAAGTTAACGTTAAAATGACGAAGATAGACTTGCCAGGCAAAAGCTAGCGGCCGGCCAAAGTCAAGCGTAAGCTCGCCAGCTAGCTCCATCAGTGAAGTGACCCTACCGCCGTGTCTCGTTTCTATGGTAGGTCAATCAGATTTAAAGGGTGTAAAGTAGAATAAAATGCTTGGGATAATTTTTTTCTGACATTGGTAATGTTCATGGGGCAGTAGAAGACCCATTGTAAGGTCAACTAAGACATAGCTGCCATCTACTGGTGATTGATCATATTACAAATGCAGTCGACCTCTGCATTCAGCACCCGTGTGTTCACATATTCTTGGATTCATTTATTTTTTTTACATTTTGGGTTTTTGCCTGTTTTTCTTGGAAAATGTATACTGTATTGCATGTTCATCAGCATTGTAGTATTTTTGGAGGAAATAACTTTTGAAAAAAAAATAATGTTTCTCTTTTTGCCCAGCTGCATATCCCTGTCTTAGATTGTGTGTGACTTCAAACAGACACACTTGCAATGGAATATTCTATTAAGTCATTTGATTTGTGACAAAGTCACTGTCTAGTGTAATGTAAAAAGTAGTTGACAATTGCTTACAATACAACAGGGTGGGAGAAATGAGTGTCAGGTGGTCAGCTAAACCCCCCTTCACCTTCACACTTCCCGTTCCGCTTCGGATGCTGCCCAAATGTCAGGTCGCCTTTGAATCACTTTTGAGAAAGGCCCTGATATAAAATTTGAAAAATGACTGATTAAAGGTTGAGGGTGTGTCCCATTCAATTAAATCAACCAATTAGTAGAAAGCACATGGTGAGACCCTGATTAACACAGTCAAATGTTCAAGCAAACGTCCAGAGTGACAGTCTCCAGCATTGTTTACATTCTGACAATCTCTGAAAAGGCATTGATGTTGCGCGCCCGAATTGAAAAATGTTTTTCTTCATTATGTGTTTTGGTTATGTCAGCAAGTGAAGACTGGGACTTGTCTCTATGCTAATGAGAGACCAACAGCCTGGAGAATAGGCCCCAAATTCATCCATTGTTAGGAAAAAATATGTTCATCTCTATACCTGAAGTGCCTTAATTATTGATTATTTTTACGTTTATCCTTCTCCACAGTTGCCCCTCACACTATCCAACTGCCCTGTGTCAACCGTCGAGACCTTCAAGTTCCTGGGAATCACAGTCTCCCAGGAAATGAAGTGGGAAGTCAACACCATCTCCATCCTGAAAAGGGCCCAGCAGAGGATGTACTTCCTGAGGCTGTTCTTCCATCACGGTTTGGTTTTGGGGCCGCCACAAAAAAGGACAAAATCCGACTTCAACGGACAGTTAGGACGGCGGAAAAAAACATTGGCACCGCCCTCCCCACTCTTGAGGACTTGCACATTGCAAGAATCAAGACAAGGGCACGGACAATCCTCCAGGATCCCCCGCACCCTGCCCACCAGCTTTTCCAGCTACTCCCCTCAGGCAGGCGCGACAGATCCATGCGCACCAAATCCAGCAGACACTTAAACAGCTTCTTCCCTTGAGCCATTAACTCCCTAAACAGTCACTGACATAGTCACTTTTCTTGTACAACAAATACCGCAACTGGTCACTCTAAAATGGTTCAATGATTTTCTGCACCAACAGTACAAACTGTCATCGTATTGTATTCTACCACTGATCACTTTAGCTCTGCTTGATACTTTGCACATTGTCTCACAGTTGTCACTGGGTGGTACCACCGCACTAAGGTTCACTTACATTACGAAATGTCCTTCCATACCTATTTGTCATGTCCCTGTTTACGATGATACTAATGCACCGAAGACAAATTCCTTGTGTGTTCTACATACTTGGCCAATAAAGATGATTCTGATTCTGATTTGTATATAGGTATTCATTAGCATTCCAGTTTACATGGCTTGTGCATGTGCACTGAAGGGCAGAGAGTGCGACTAAATCGGTAGCGTGTTTACCGGATTATAAATTCCAGTCAGTTGCGCGCTACAATAACAAAGTGAGTAGTAGAACTTGTGACATCAGAATGCATTATTAGAGTGTTTTAAAGTTTGATTCTTTGCTAACGTTACAGCGTATAGATCGTCAACTACATCCGCGACTGAAAGTAGTGCGCTTTGTCTTTCTCTCTGTCAGAATTAGAGCAGGACTCAGGAAGGGCTATGCTGTTGTAATAAATGTATCTAGCTAATACGCCAGCATTCTTGGTAGATAACATTTAGAAAGGTAGTCGTTTATTTATTGTTATTATTTATCATACAGTGCTGTGAAAAAGCGGCCCGATGGGCCAGTGGTTAGCACATCGACCTCACAGTGCGGAGGTAGCGGGTTCAATTCCAGCTCCAGCTTCCCTGTGTGGAGTTTGCATGTTCTCCCCGGCCCGCGTGGGTTTTCTCCGGGTATTCCGGTTTCCTACCACGTTCCAAAAATATGCATGGCAGGCTGATTGAACACTCTAAAATTGTCCCTAGGTGTGAGTGTGAGCGTGGATGGTTGTTCGTCCCCGTGTGTCCTGCGATTGGCTGCAACCGGTTCAGCCTACTGCCCGCAGACGGCTGGGATAAGTTCCAGCACATGACCCTTGTGATGATAAAGCGGATAGCAAAATGGATGGATGGATGGATGTTATGAAAAAGTATTTGTCCCTTTCCTGATTTCTGTGTTCTTTGCATATTTGTCACACACAAAGGTTTCAGTTGATCAAACCAATTTTGAGATCACACAGAGACTACCCAAGGAAATACAAAATGCAGTTTTCGAAACGATGATTTCATTTACCAAAGGGAATAGTGACGTGTGAAGCCCCGACACATGTGATTGACAACCAGTCTCAGCTTGAGTTTGCCTTTCACCCAAAATAAGATTGGATGAATGCCAGAGCCCCGTGACACTAAACAGGATAAGCAGTTTTGAAAATGGATGGAATTACTTTACATTTTAATGTCTTCCTCTTTGACATTGTCATAAAAAAAGTCTGCAAAACTGGACCAGTCATAATTTTGTATTTTCCCCCTGACAAAGAAACAGATGCAGGTCATTATAAGCAATCTCAAACACTGAACGCTTCAGTGCAGGTTCAGTTTAGAAATATTTTGGTCAACAAGCAGCAGACTATTCAAGTGTACAAAACAGTGCAGTGTTGTTGCATGAGTGCACACCAGACAGTGCCAGATGTGTTGAGTGAAAAGCCACCGCGAGAGTAAAGATGGCCTCAATAGAATTTTGAGGACTTTTTAGAGATTGAAAAATACATGGGGAAGATAGAGACAAATTGTTGCACAATGATAATTGTTCAGATTCAGTGACGCTGTCAACAAATAATCCTTTCATTACTTTACGTCTTGACTGACCTGCAGCAAAAGTTCTCCTTCAGGTATCTTGGCATCCACAGTTCCTGCTGTTTTTCCGTCGACATTATTCAGGGTGACTGGAGTGACTCTCTCCCGGTTCGTCAGTGCGACTGTGGAAAGAGAAGAATATGAAGCTGGGTTGAAGAGGGGTGGTGGTGGCGGTTTGGGTCCTGTGATCCTCAGGATGCGAAAGCCAGTCTACTTTGGCTCATTGCTTGTTTAATTCCCAAATACAAATCTGTGTTTTCAAACTTGATGAGGACTTGCCATGATAAATGTTTAATATTTTAAAAAAATATGAATTAATCATGAATGATTCAAAATTCTGAAGACTTTCCTCTACACACAAGTCTATTGGAGTACGCACATTTTGTTCTGAGTCATTGATCAGATGTCACCCGCATTATTCATTTTTTTCATCACTGTAAAATGTTTATAGTCGTACTTGAGATCTCATCGTGGGAGAATGATTCACATGTATTCATTGCAAACATTTTTTGATCCAGGTAAGATGAAGCTGATCCTAGCTCACTGTGGATGAGAGCCACCAAGGACAGTTGTTCAAAAGACGGTTTCATCGTAGTGTTGTGGAACCTGATTGTTTTATTTGACAGTTTTTATGTGCACACAGAATGTCAGAAATGGGCATTTACACACGTCTGTCAGTACTGACGGAAGGGCTGTCGGTCCGTCACAGACAGACTCCCGTTTTTGCTCGTGGAATGATGACTGATAGAAATACTGGAATAAACGCAGACGAATGGGATTTTCGGCTGACCCTGGATCGCCACAAACCCAAAAAAGAAAGACAAGGGAGGTGAAGGAGTAATACAATAAGAAATGATCTCTATATTATATTGTTTTGTGTTACGTTGTCCAAATTTTTTCAAAATGAACAAAATTGGGTGCTGTTACTATGGTGAAGTATATTTTACTGTCCTAAAATAGCGGTGATGAAATGTAATTTCACAATGAAGCCACAATGAGGCCACCCCTTGTTCCCCCACCGGCCACCCTCATACCTCGGGTAGATTTTTGATTGATTTGTGATTTTTCTGCCATTTTCACATGGATGCAATACCCAATTGTTTGAGCCCTTGAAACTCTCTCACAATTAAAAAAAATATTAATTGATATTTAAAGAGTAAATGTACAATCGATCTGATTGCAAATTCTGAAATCTGTTCTAAGTAAAGAATGTTCTTACAGTTACTCACGTCACTCAAAATCATTACTTACACACCACAGCAAAATAACAACATGGCTGAGAAGTAATTGTTTATCATACCATCCACAGTCATGCTTTCATGAAATAAAATGCACATACTGTATACTGTATAAGAAGACATGCACGGTCAGATCTGGACACCTCTCACTGAGGTGTTTTTTCTACTGTGGCCACAGCACTGAGAATTGTCTGGCTCTGTGTCTAGGGCAGACTACTTTCTGTTTCAGAACTGTCAGATGAGTCGGGGGTGAGGGCACTCTGTGCACTGGAGTGTCCAGAGAACCACATCATGGCTCCAAACTCAAGAAACTCAACTGAAGTTAGGCACATTTTTTTCGCCGAGCGCACAGGTGCCAATCTACCAAAATAGGTTGATAGTATTTTTGTCAGTCCGCATGCATAATATCCCCTTTTTATACACTTCCCCTTGCTATTTTGCCTTTTCTACAAATGACTTTTTTTGGACAATGGCTGGCTGAAATGCGCTTACGGTGATGGGTTTCTTGCCACAAGAGTCCACAAGTTATAACGAGGCAATCACGGCAACAAGTTAGTATGAACAATAACTCCCCATGCCATTGGCTGACAAGCGTGTTGGATTATGTCACATGCAGTTTGTTTGAGAATAAGGTCATTGGTGTCAGACCAAAGCCGTGTCCCGTGTGAAGGAGCATTCTGTCGCAGCAAGTCCATATGATAGCTGAGAAGCCCACCCCGCCATTCACCCATGGACTCCTTGTTAACCCTCCTTGGCAGACAACAAAAGAACCGACCCAAAACCTCGTTGCCCCATCACGTCATACGTCACTCCCCGACCCACAAGCCGCCAGGTCAGAGGTCATCATGGTTCATGGTACGGTGTTCCTTGCAGGGGTCAGAGATTAAAGTGTTAGCCCATTGCTTTCTTTCTCATGACATCACCTCATGATCAATTAGGCCTACTGTCTCACAATGTGGAGACCTCATTTATGAGCATCCCAGTCACGTTCATATTCATCTTGTGAATTTTAATTCATGTGAAACAGTCATTCGGTTAGTCCTTTGTTGTCATGGCATCAAAAGCTTCCTCACTACAGTAGAGGGAGGCAGGATGAGCAGTGTTAATTTTCCCGCTCCTGAGTTCAGTGGGGTTAAAAATAGAAATGTGTTCTGTAATTTATGGGCCTGAACAGATATGTCATTAAGTCACCTGGGACCTGTGGAGAAAAAATACTACAGTACATGCTTATTTTATCCTTTAAAACAAGCTCATTTCAATCTTGAATATTCTGTCTGTCATTTTCATTTTGGCTCCAAAATGTTCCAATAGCATTCATAAGATATACTTTATTTGTCCCACACTGGGGAAATTTACAGTCTACAGCAGCAAAATTGGGGGGTAGAAAGACGAAAAACTAAGTGTTTGCATGCAGAAAAATAAATGTTTCAGAGAGAGCTGTACACAGTTCAATTAAGTGCAATATTCCTATGCATATCCTAATGTTTGTCATCTTTTGTTGGTTTGCCCGGCACATCATAAACCGCAGGTATTCAGCAGCATGACCAGTAGCCTCCATATTTATATAGCATAAGAACCAAATATTCTGTGGGCCTTGCAAGATCAGTCAAAATCTAGTAAAACGCTGGGATTGGCGGGGTTGCTCCAGTGAAAATGGCTGGGATAGAATGAGTTAAATGTGGGCCAGGCACAAAGCCTCTTGAATGGCCAGAGGAGGACAAAGAGCAGATCTCATTAGCAAGCTTCAGTGGGCAGAAGTGTCCGCTATGAAAAATTTACATTCCCCGCTTCCATAACATACATGTGGCACAGCAGCAGTCTACCCACGGGTGTTTCCAGTGAAATGCTTGCAATATCTTGCTGTTCCCAAATTGGCTCATTTTAGCATCAACGGGGTGCCACAAAAACAACGAACATACATGGAAAAAGACCGCAGTGACCTCGTACGAAATGACGCGACAACATGAGTGTCCTCACGATATTTGTCTTTGCTTTCCTTCTCCGCGCTCCAAAAATGATCTATGAAAGATGTAAAGCTAACCCATAAAAGCGCGAAGGCAATCATTTCCATTGTCAGGGTTTGATTTTGAAAGGACACACTTGACAGTATAAGACACAGACAATAATCAAAGTCACAAAGGCAAAGCTGAAGAACACATGCGATGCAAACTGCAAGCATTATTTTGGCGCTTTCATTATTATTTTTTACAAAATTAAATTGTATGTCAACACCGGCCTTATTACACTCACACCGGCAGATTTAGGTACTTATTCCACACAAGTGGCCAATCAACCAAGTATTTCAAAATCATATTAGAATGGAACTATTTTCCACGTCCTTTGTGACCTCGTTTTGAGGCGACCGCATCTGTACATGCCTCTATGAAACACAAATGCAGCTTAGCGCCTGATGACGGTCAGACAGTGGACCTGATTGAATAAAATGAATGCACAAATATTGATATCATAATTACTGTGCTTGGATGACAAGGAGACTTCATGAGCTTTGACGTATGCTCGGATGATTGATAAAATGAAAGCTGACAGATAAGCAGTGGCCCTGATATCAGACAGTTCATCCGACTTCAGCTGCCTTCGGGAGCTTTTTGTTTTCATTGTTTCATTGTTTGTCCTTGATGATGTTGACTTTGCACTAAATAGAGGGCTTATTTAATTTTCTAAGATATAATGCAGTCGCTCGGTTTCAGGTGAACTTGTTTTTTTATTTTAAATAATTAAGGCATCGGAAAATGGAAACAGTTACGACAACCACCCTGGAATATATTTCAATTCAATCAGTCAAACTTTATTAAGAGAACATGCTTAAACTAACTAAGCTGACCAACATGTTTTTCACAACAGTGTGGTTAAAGCACAAACAAAGAATACTAATTATGATTCATAAATACTCAAGTGTGTGTGTTTTTTTAACTTTGCTGCTTTGAAGTTAGTGCTAAAAAGCAATTTGACAAATTGACGTCGAACCTGACACGTAAAAAAAAAAAAGGGAAACACAACCCGAATGTCTTCTCTCTTAAAAAACGTTTTGTAGATAGCAATATTGGGCGCACTTATGCATCCTGCTTTTGCTTCACTTTTCTTTCATAATAATATTTTTATTTCCCATCTGCTTCATCATCACAAGAGGCGCGGGAGATGCTCGAGCCTATCCCAGCTGTCTTCAGGCAGTAGGCGGGGTACACCCTGAACCGGTTGCCAGCCAATCGCAGGGCACACACAGACGAACAAGCATACATGCTCACACACACCAAAGGACAATTTGGAGTGTTCCATTAACACGCCATGCATGTTTTTGGAATGTAGTAGGAAACTGGAGTACCTGGAGAAATCTCGCGCAAGAACGGGGAGAGCATGAAAACTCCACACAGGGAGGCCGGAGCCGAAATCGAACCATGCACCTCTGCACTGTCACGTCGATGCGCTAACCACTGGACCACCGGGCTACCCTAGTAATAATATCCATCCATCCCTCCATTTTCCAATCCGCTTTATCTTCACAATGGTCGCGGGGGGTGCTGGAGCCCATCCCAGCTGTCTTCGGACAGTAGGCAGGGGACACCTTGAACTGGTTGCCAGCCAATGGCCACACAGAGACGAACAACTATCCACGCTCACGCCAACACTTAGGGACACATTTTTAGAGTGTTCAATCAGCCTGCCATGCATGTTTTTCGAATGTGGGAGGAAACTGGAGTACCCGGAGGAAACCCACGCAGGCACAGGGAGAACATGCAAACTCCACACAGGAAGGCGGAGCCGGAATCGAACCCTGCATCTCTGCACCGTGAGGTCGACGCGCTAACCAGCCGACTACCAGGCTGCCCGACTCTATCCATCATTCTTGAGGAACGACAATACGGGACCAACGTTCCTCAGACCACAATCAACAACCTTTTTCAATCAATATGTTGAACTGCCAGAGGCAAATACTGACTGCACCCAGAACAATGATGTATTCATGATATGATATCAAAAATAACATCCACCTCTGAGTCTACTTGATAGCTAAAAATGGTAAGCCTTATTACTGGTGGATTTGCAGAAATGTTTTCATAGTTTAGATTACATTAGTGAAAATGTTGCTTGAAAAACAAAGGCCTGTAAGGCATTGCTGCTAGCACTGAACTTTTTTGTCGAAAAGGCCATCTTGGCTTTGCTCATACAGCCTCCAGCATGAAGCTTAGCCACATGGCGTCATCCCGAGCCAGCGCCATCCCGGGTTAGCCGTTAATGTCAAAATAAAAACATCAAGCAACTGCAAATATTTACCAAATATTTGACCATTTTCAATTTGTCCCATCATGCTATTTACACGGGATTAGCAGGGATGTTCTGGGCTTGTGCTGCTTCAATTCTCTCCCCAATCCCTACATGTCACGTTGGCGTCTTTCCAGCATGCCGCTTGATAACAAAAACACACAACGCAGCCAAAGAAGACTTAACAAAATCTACTTCGACTTCAGATGCGCAACATCAACAAGCTGCTGTTTCAGAATGAAGATAGCTGCACTTTCACTTATTGGTCATGAAGGAAGTATTTTTTGATAGGCTAGTTTCAGTCGACAATCGAATGATGTTTTGTTTTGAAGTATTGTGGCATCAGCGGCTTAGACACTAAAAAGTGATACATAATTCAACGGCTGTTCTCTTCGTGGGGAGTTAACTTGTTTGTTTACATCGCATATTGTATGTTTCCAGCTTCATGTCACATTAGGTAACAATAGTAGCACTCCGAATCATGAAACACTGCTATATTTGGACAGCATTAACCCGCCATATTAAGCGTAATAAAGGCATGGCTGAACTGGCAATGAACAGTGACAGGGGCCATCACAAGATGAGCCCTGCACACACAGACAAAAACAATTGCATACTGGATGGAAATCGCACGGTGTGACCAAAATGTTTTCGATGCTCAAAAAAAAAAAAAAAACGTTCAGAATCCAAGGAGTATTTCTCGGGTCAAAATACTAGATAACCATTCAGACAATTATGGCAAATGTTCCACACCCAATGTACGGAGACGAAACATGTCGGAATGTGTGCCAAAATGCAAAAATAAATCCCTGAGTTCACTAAAGTTGACTGCAATCGGACCGTGGCTGCAAGCCAGATTTGAAAATGTAGGCCACAGGACAAAGTAGGCATGCATTAGTTTGCTGCTGTTTTACTGCAAGAAGCTCACAAGCTGATCTGTTTGGAATCTGCAGGCTTATTTAGATGTTGAATAGGGCTTGGTGCTAATTACAAAGAATGTGTTTTTTTATGTTTATTGTTGGCATTCCAGTCGCCTGGAATTTTAGCAGCAAAAAATATATATATTCTTTTTATTTTATTCAAAACACAATGAAAATGTTTTAATTATTTGACAGATTTATATTTATTGAATTAATTATATACTAAATTATGTACTTCATATGTTTCAGTTAACCCAAAACGCCAACACCATACAAAAATGTTGTTGTTTTCCAGAAATAATTGAATGGATGTATTTCATTTTGGAACATGGAAGTCACTTGTTTGGTCCAAATCAGATCAGAACAAAACTCACTCAGTGCTAGAAATTTTTTGTTTGTCAATCTGACTGCATTTTGTAGGGGTGAAAGTGGCTCAGGGTGTAATATTTGTACCTGGAGGGCAAGCAGTTTGAATCCTGCATACTGGACCACAGAATCAAAGAAACAAAATCAACAAGTAACGTCAACAAAAAGTACCAACTACGAAAAACTAACATTTCCTGAATCTGGATCTACTAACTGTCAGTTTCTCACAGAATCAACCTCAAACTTTAAAACATGTGAATGGGTTAGGTCCCAAATACTTATCGGATCTCCTGACCCATTACGAAACATTGCAGACCTTTTGGAGGTCGTCTGATTTCGGATTACTGGCTGTTCCCAGAGTTGAAACTAAACACACTTAAGCTGGCTTCAGCTTCCATGCCGCTTAGACGCAAAGCTAATACTTGCGACTGGACAGTGGCGTAGCATTTACTTACACTGACATTGTCACTTGTCACTAACATTGTGTTGTTAGATGTGTCTATAGAACCATTCTGAACCGTTATTCTGTGGTGCCAAGTATGTGAAGAATGATTTCCCTCCTTGATCTGCTCAGGAAATAGTCAGGGTCGAAAATGCGAAATGTTTAAAATCCAGGTCAATATTTTCAGCCACAAGTCCGAACGTGTATGGTAGACACCAAATCTGGCAGGTCCTCGGATAGCTGGTGATGGACACAAATAAGAGGAGTAACTGGTTCTGTTGTGTGATTGTAAGACGTGTCTCCCAAGTCATTCACAACAATATAAATGACAAGATGATTCTTCAACCACAATGTATTCCATCCATTCATCCATTTTCTGATTCACTCATCCTCACAAGTGTCGCGGGGGCGTACTGGAGCATATCCCAGCTGTCTTCGGGGCAGTAGGCGGAGGACACCCTGAACTGGTTGCCAGCCAATCGTCAGCCAGACATAGACAAACAACCATTCACGCTCACAATAACACCGAGGGATAATTTGGAGTGTTTCATCAACCTGCCATGCATGTTTAGGAATGTGGGAGGAAATTGGACTACCCGGAGAAAACCCACGCAGGCACGGGGAGAACATGCAAACTCCACACAGGAAAACCAGACCCAGAATCGAACCCTGAACCTCTGCGCCTTGAGTTCAACGCGCGAACGAGTCGTCCAGGTGGCCGCCCTAATGTATTCCAGATAAGCGAAAAATGATTTGAGCTATTTCTATTTCTTCTACTACTTCGAGCAATCATATTACTACTACTCTTTTTAGTTTCCAGAAGTCTGTTATGCCCCCTGGCAGCATGTTAGCCCTGACTGATCAGTCTTAGTACTTGGTACCATGTATGACATGTGGACTGGGAGAGGAGACTCTGATCCCCGCTGAGTGACAAGAACCATAACGCTCAGCATGGAGGCCCCCTAAGAGGAAACACTGGCTCTTAAAAAATAAATAAATAAATAAAATCATATACTGTATATAGATAGATAGATAGATAGATAGATAGATAGATAGATAGATAGATAGATAGATAGATAGATAGATAGATAGATAGATAGATAGATAGATAGATAGATAGATAGATAGATAGATAGATAGATAGATAGATAGATAGATAGATAGATAGATAGATAGATAGATAGATAGATAGATAGATAGATAGATAGATAGATAGATAGATAGATATCCAAGGACATTTTGACTGCATGAAAGCATCTAGCCTTTTGTTTAAAAGCCCTGGAAATCCTTCATGGCAAGGCGGCTGGGTGGTGCATTGGTAAATATCGTTCCGACAAAGGCATGTGCCCCCCACCAAGGATGTCGAATAACTCGACAGCAACCCAAGTCTTCAATCTGAAAGCCCAGAAGACGGTACCTATCGTCTGTCTCGAACAATGTGTTGTTTGTATAAGGTCCAAAAAACTGGGGAGAAAAATAACAAGCGAGTGAATTAAATGACATAGGGAAACTGCATATAAGAAGGCTCGTGTTACGCTTGACAAATATACATGCATAAATATAAAATGTATTATAAAGTGGTATGCCATCCAGAAAAACTGTCAAATCCACCAAGACGACATGAACTCTCCCTTACAAATCTGGACCTCAATAACACCTGTGTAATGTAAAAATTAATGAACAAAACACATTTTTAATGCATCACATCTAATTGAAATAAAAAAAAATACCTCCACATTTATAACTACACATAGCACATAGATTGGGCACTCCGTCAACCAAATGTTCCAAATAAAGGTTTAAAGTTAGATGAGGAGAATATGAAGATAGATAGATAGATAGATAGATAGATAGATAGATAGATAGATAGATAGATAGATAGATAGATAGATAGATAGATAGATAGATAGATAGATAGATAGATAGATAGATAGATAGATAGATAGATAGATAGATAGATAGATAGATAGATAGATAGATAGATAGATCATTTATTTATTTATATACACACACAGAAATTGATGGATAATTAGTTTTCAAATCAGAAACCAGTGAGCATTTGTTCAACTATTTTTCAATTTATTTTCAAGGCAGGACTGATAATATAAAAAATAAAAATAAACGCGCTTGCAATACCTCATCGCTCAGTGTTGTTCAAAGTCAAGACAAGGAACATGAAGTCGACGCACTCTATTTGCCTTCACGGGCCGCATAAAATGATGTCGCGTGCCAGATCTGGCCTTGAGTTTGACACCTGTGGACTACGTGCAAAGCGAAAGGAGTTGAGCTTCCGCCACAATGAAACAAATTCTGGTTCGCTCTGCATAATTTCATGCAAAACTCATTCTCAGTGTCACGTTTGGCGGCAGAGGGAATGTGTGTCCGATCCATGCATGCATACACACTGCATGTGTTTGGTGTGCTAATTATTCGAACCGAGTGTGAATGGCAGCAAATAAATATAGAACGTTTCGTTAGCCTAATAGCAGAATTGCCAAGTTATTAACTTACTGTTAAAATAAAAATAAAAAAATAAATCTCCCAAAACATTATATAAAATACAATTCCAGCACACTAACAAAAAATAGAAATAAATTAAAAATACAATATACTCTATACTATGCCTATTTGGATTATTTTTCCCCCCTATAATCTGAAATTCAAATATGACATCACCAACTACACTATTCAACCAACCATATTGATGTTAATTACATTGACACGGGCATCATTAAATATGTCGCCAACCAATCGACAATTGAAAAATGTCATGTGCGATTTTTATTCAGGTGGCTTCGTCATGATTAAGTTCATGAGTGCGCACTGTTTGATGGAGGGAAACATGTATAATTCATTATCCATATCTATGGCTACCGTACTTCCGGTGGGACCTACATAATGTGTGCACATCTCCATGTTCACCATCACTCTATTACAGGATTGCATTTATAAGGAATATAACGATCGACCATATTGATCCATGTTAAGTATTCATCGTGCTTAGCTCAATTGTGGTTGGTATCTACTGTATGTTTTCAGGAACATAATAATAATAATAATAATACATTTTATTTATAAGTGCCTTTCAAAACGCTCAAGGACACCTTACAATCAGGAAAAAGAACAATAAAAACACAAATAAAATTATAAATAGTAAAAGAAGATGTTAATTTAAATTTAGTAAGCGATTTGGGATAGGTGGGTTTTGAAATGGCATTTGAATGTGGGAAGAGAATCAATATTTCGGATGTTGGATGGAAGTGAGTTCCAGAGTTTGGGGGCAGAGCGGCTGAAAGCTCAGCACTCCATCATGCTGAGCCGGGCACGGGGTACACATAGGTGGAGGGAGGATGAGGACCGGAGGGAATGAGAGGGAATGGAAATTTGAAGAAGGTCAGACAAAGGGGGAGGGGGCAAGGTTATGGATGGCTTTAAATCTATAGAGATGTATTTTGTAGTTGATTGTAAAATATTTTTCAGATCCAGAAATGCATTTTAGCACAGGATATGCAGAAAATCCCAACCCCCCAAACTATGTTAATAAGTATTGAATAATGTCATTTATTCCCGAACGTGATAAAATGTGGCAATTGTTCTTGTTATACGCCACCGCAAAGGTCTACTTTCTTGGTAACATATCAATATCACAGGCTGCAACAGTAACATCGTTTTGAGTAGACGAATAATAACGGCCATGTGACAACCATCAGTAAGAATGATAGTTACGGCATGGTGGTCATGTGACCACGGGTTTAAGGCAAGGAGGGATGGTGGGGGTGAGGGTACTTCTCAGAAAGCTTGGAAAGCCCTTATTGGCTTACTTGTGTCATCTTGGATCTCGTCAGGACCTTGGCGGTGGAGCAACACCACCAGAAAGAGAAGTACTGAGCCACATTGTTGATTGTGTTGTGTAAAAAGTGTTGGCAAATCTACCACTGCTGACTCTGCATGTTGTCTTCTTTAAATATCCTTAAGGAAAAGCAGTCCAATCCAGATTAACTTCAACCAGACCAAAAATATCAGGCAGGTAGTAGTCAGGTACAAGCGAGGCGCTAGGATAACTGCAGACCCCGACAAACCAGCCATCTGTCACACGGGATAACGCGACCACATTAGTCAGCAAAATGGATGTTAGAACTCTTCTGTCTCTGTTTTGCTATAATCCTAATCTGTCAGACATATCACACTTGTCCAGAAAAAACACAATCAACACAGAGAGAATACTTTGTTCAAATAATTGATCCATCACAACCAAATTGTTTAGAATAGCTTCTCACAGCTAACACCTAAAAACTGAGTAATACCATGATATAGTAAGATATTATTCGTCCCACCAGTGGGCAATTTTTATAATAATCAACATCTCTTATTTCTTAAATTCACATTGTACATAACAGCAACGAGAAACGTTTTCAGTGTGGTGTTTTAAAACAAATATATATTTGAACTTAAATTTGACTTTTTTGGTATCATAAAACAAGACATTCAATAAAAAGGCTTGAACAGACTTTGCACTGATTCATTTGAGCGGCTAGCATTTTAGCATGTAACATAAAAACACAGTAGGTTCAATATTGTGTGATTTTGAGCTTAGAATAGCTAACTATCAATTAAACAAATAGTCTTGGGACCAGCAGAAGTTATGAAAATGTTAAAACTAAAATGAAAACAGACACCTAGAGAGAAAACTAGAACTGGTAAACTATAAATGTTGATTAATGTTCTCATCAATTACAGTAAACATGCTTAGATGATTCACTTGTTACATAATAATGCTCAAGAATGATTTCATGGAATTTATCTATTCAGGGAAGAGGAGAATTTTCTCAAATTCACAATTTGAGTTCACAAGAAACATTTATCCGTTCCCCAAACTGCTTATCCTCATGCGGGTCACGGGGGTTATGGAGCTGATCCCAGCTGTCGCTAGGCGAGAGGCGCTGATACACCCAAAACTGGTCACGAGCCAATGGCCGAGCACCAACAGACAAATAACCATTTGCACCTAAGGACAATTTAAGGCAGGTGTGTCAAACTCATTTTAATCACAGGCCAATTTGGAGTTACGTCTCCTCTCGTAGGGCCGTTATGACAGTGAAACCACAAAATTATTAAAACCACAACAAATTTATAGATTACTAGTTTTGAAATCAGTCAAGTCAATTATAATAATTTGTTCAATTTTTGTTCAAGTGAGTGTAAACTGGGTAGCAAAATTATTGCAAAATGTCAACCTTATTTACTACGCATGACAATGTGACATTTTGGGAAAGATTTTAGTAAGTTGACACTTAAACAGCTTCTTCCCTCTAGCCATTAACTCCTTAAACAGTCACTGACATAGTCACTCTTCTTGCACCACAAAATGGTACTACAAAACTACTGGTTACTCTAAAATGGTTCAATGATTTTGTTGTTTACGATGATACTAGTGCAGCGTGTTATACCGGAGACAAATTCCTTGTGTGTTCTACATACTTGGCCAATAAAGATGATTCTGATTCTGATGATTTGCTTTCGCGGGCCATATAAAATGACCTGGCGGGCCGGATCTGGCCCATGGGCCTTGAGTTTGATACAAGTGATTTAGAGTGTTCAATTAACCTACCGGCGGCCCGGTAGTCCAGTGGTTAGCACGTCGGCTTCACAGTGCAGAGGTACCGGGTTCGATTCCAGCTCCGTCCTCCCTGTGTGGAGTTTGCATGTTCTCCCCGGGCCTGCGTGGGTTTTCTCCGGGTGCTCCGGTTTCCTCCCACATTCCAAAAATATGCATGGCAGGCTGATTGAACACTCTAAATTGTCCCTAGGTGTGAGTGTGAGCGTGGATGGTTGTTCGTCTATGTGTGCCCTGCGATTGGCTATGTCCCCCGCCTACTGCCCGGAGACGGCTGGGATGGGCTCCAGCACCCCCCGCGACCCTAGTGAGGATCAAGCGGTACGGAAGATGAATGAATGAATGAATGAATGAATTAACCTACCATGTATGTTATTGGAATGTGGGAGGAAATCAGAGAACGCGGAGAAATGGGCAGAGCATTACTTTGAACCTAGCGTATGCCCACGGAACTATGAAGTGGATGTGCTCAGCAGTCAGTCACCAAGGCTTGATACTTATGCATATTATTAGCTGTCAGCTAATTATAACTAAATTCAAAATCAACACAATATAGCCTAAATTACACCACTCAGCTTTTGTCAAAACTGAAGTAAATTACTTGGTGGATGGGGGAGACGTTGGCCGTGTTTACCTTGAGCCGCAAATGACTAGCTACTGCCCTGCGCTGAGCCAGTAACACGAGCCAACTGACGTCTCCAAAGTGTGATGAGCAGCTTGTCTATTGATGAAGACCGCAGCCACGAGTAAGTCATGTGAAATGCTCAACATTAACCATTTACACATACGTCGTGGTCATTTGGCACAAAGACAGGCGTACACACGAATGGGGGGCTCTTTTCCCTGATCAGTTATGCGCTCCCTCCCTGCCTACAGAGTCTCAAAAAGGAGCGAGCGGAGGGAGACCTAAAGGCCACCAAAGTGGCAGCCGTGCCGCTAATGAATGTTTTATTTTTATTTTTTTTAATATTTGGAACAATCATGGCATGTTCCTGCTGTGTAGCAAGTTAGCATTGAGTGATTTGGTGAGAGCTCTGCGTTTTAAACACATCAACGCCCATTCACAGTTTTACGTTTCAGTGTGTTTGATTGAGGAGCAAACTGAGAATTATGACTCACAAAATGCAATGCTTTTTTTGAGCCTTGATCTATTTATTTATTTATTCTGTGGTCAAGGTTTTTGGTTCGTTATACATTGCCTCTCAGGAGAATCCATTGTGTCTCATAAAGTTAGGTTAAAAGTGATAGAATGAAAACAGGAAGTACACTAGTGTAAGTTCACAGCATTGTTTTTAATTGTTAGTATTGTTGTTGAAATTGTATTATGATGTATTTCATTTTTTGAAATTCATCAGAACTATGTATTTTTCTATCTATGCCAGCAGCATATCGTGTCAGGCAAAAAAAGAAGAAAAAAAATATTTCCCAATAGCTTGAAAAAGGTACAATCAACCTGCATACTGTTGCCATTCATCCAACAGAGTAAGTCCTTGCTCTCATCAAATGTATCATCTTTGTGTTCGATTAAACAAGCCCAAATTTCACACCGAGTAAGTACATTCGTGACTAACTTGGGACAATTCTTATTTGATGCATGTAGACTGATGATTTTGTATGAACGTATATAAGTACTGTATGTGTGTATCCAATGCATAAAGAGGGCTGTTGGTTGTCAAGTACCTCCTTTGAAATGATTAAATGTAGCACTTTCCGAATCAAACGGCAGGTTCATGCGGCGGCTGCTGCTGTTGCTTGAGCTGGGGTTATCGTGGGGTTGCGTTGGGTGCTTCAATGTGTGAACCCACTGCCAACATCCCTCACCAAACACCCCAGTTTCCCTTCGTCATCCTGGTCGGGAAGTGCCAGTCCTTTATAGCTCCTGACAACAACCAAGATGGCCGTCGAGATAGATAATGCCAGCTTAACGGCCGAGGCTTTGATCAAAATCGTGCGGCATACTGAAGAATCGCCGTTTTAACTGTTTTCTAAACAACGCTCATACTTTGAAGCATTGAGATGCTTTTATAACAACAGCGATTGCAACAGTCTTCGAGTGAACATCATCTGAAGCGTAACCACCCCCGCCCCCGCCCCCGCCCCCCTCCTCAGAGTGTCTGCGCTGGGATGCCTGTGACAAGCGAAATTTAGTGTGTTTACATACAACAAATTATGCCTGACCGCAAAGGGAGCCCAAAGCGAGGAAGACCTCAAGGGGAGATCCTTGCTTAACGAAAGCGCTCTTGAGCTTGTTAATTACTTAGCCAGCATTGACAGGAAGTAGGCTAATGCATTTAGACAAAAGGACTTGTCTACATGTCCAATAAGACATTTTGATTGCTATGAAAAAAACCATAATCAATAAATCACTCAGGCGAAGCTGAAAATTTCCATATGTTGTTGGGGGGCAGGGGGGGGAATATCAAGAAGCTCATGAAATATTAACCCTTTCCTGCATCCTGTAACTTAATAACACGATAAGCTGTCCACTGTTGTAAGCGCTGTCCCCAAAAGGGTTAAAAATGAAGGCCTTCGATTCTGTTCAGCTGATTCTCAAAGCTGCCATCCAACGCATACGTGCACTCGAGTTTGTATCGAAGGATATCGTGGCTGCCTCCATCCTGACCAGCCGCATCCTGCCCCAAAACAAACATTGCTCTGCCTCGATTTCATAAATTCTTTAAACATCAAAAGTTCCTGTGAATTATTCATCCATCGAGCGCAGCTGACGGCCGCAATGCAGCTTTTCTCTCTGGAAGATCATTGCCTAAAATAACGGTGCCTTTTCCCGTCTTTGTAGGCCGAAGACAGGACACACTGGTCGGTTGCGTGCGACGCCGACGCGCTCGCCGAGTTTTAATGGTTTCTCTTCATCCTCAAATCGCTTGACGTCACCGCAGCGCGTAGGCATGCTGTCTAGATTCAATATTGAGGGCTACTTCAACACCGCCACCCCCAAAATGAAATCAGCGGAATAAAGCGACGGATGCTCGCGCTTGTTATCACAACAACTCCGATCATCTGGAAGATGTCGGCCAACAAACACATCCAACACCAAAACAAAAGGAAAATCAAACAAACGATTGTTTATTTCAGTTGGACTCGCAGAATCGGAGGGGAAAAAAAACTGCAGCAACTCCTGAGTTGTTACGACCGCAAAAATGTCACACAATTTCTATGCCAATCAGTTTCGGCGGCAAACGAGTTAGGCCTGAATGACTTTTGTCCTCAACTGGTCGCTGCCAAGAAGCAGATGGACTCACAACCCAAATTTCGCCATCTTTTTGTTTCCATTCTGTTTTGATTTCTATCGCAGCCCATTTAGGCAGCAAGCTTTTGGGGCGTGAAATGACATTTGCTCTCGGATGGTTGCTGCCAAGTAGCTTAAAGTCTTGTACCAGTCTTGCCGTCTTCTGTTTGGATTTCTCTTGCGACCCATTCAGGCAACAGCTGAGCCGGAATAACTTCTCAGGTGCTTGCTGCCAAGTAACAACTGAGCAAATGGTCTCACGTGGTCTTACCATCTTATTTACAATGTTTGGAATGTTTTCACAACTCCTTAAGAAGTAAGTATCCAAACTCGGACTGAATTAAGCCTGCCCCCTGGTGGTTGCTACCAAGCACAACATCTTCTTGATGACTTGCTTCACTTTCCATTGCAACCCATTTGCAGTAAACTAAACTGGGCCTAATTTACTTTTCTCATCTGCTGCCCAATCCCTTCTCCTGTTCTCGTGCGCTTTCATTTTCACTGTCTAAAGCAATACATCAAGGCAGCAAACACGATTATTTCAGCTACAGACATTGTGGACGTACCAGAGAAGAAGTTCTTGGCTCGCAGGTAGCTGACACTCAGTCGCAGGATGGACAGTTTGTCCAAGCTGGCTGTGACCTCCTCGGGAAATGGTAGGAGGCTAGCCAATCTTTCCAGCTCCCCATTGAGGCGATCTCGGTGCCGCTTAGACGGGTTGGACTTTGCCCCCTCATTGGGCGATTGTTTTACCCTGCCAGACAGGACAGAGCTATTATTAATTATGTAAGCACAGTTGTTGCTGTTGTTTTTGTTTTGTTTTGTTGTTTTTGTATGTGTGTGTGTTTTGATCTGTGTATTTAATTATAGTGTATGCTAAATGCCTGGTTTGACTTTGAGTAGATATCCTGATATGGTTAGGGTTTGTAATTTGAAGAAATATTGTTGGGTAATGAACAGCTAGTAATTCCTGGTACAGTACTGGTTGGTTTACTGTAGCAAAAGGACCACGATAGGCGATTGTGGTTGGAATTAGCATCATACCGAGAGTTGTGTTTGGTCTGTGGTTTACTTTGTGTGACGAAATATTAATAAAGCTTGCCAAAATATTGGAAAGTGATGTCAATATGATGCACGACGTACAAGTGAACACAATTGTAACACATGAATTCAACTACAAATGCATGGTAGGAGCCGACCTCAATTTACTCCCTATGCATCCGCCAAACATTTAAGACAGAGGCAATCAAAAGTGAGCATTGTATTTGTGAATGTTTGATAAACCTCTTGTGTTAAGTGAGGAATCCCAAGGGCCTTATGAACACATTATTTTACAAAAATCAAGCACTGTTCAAGACTTTGAATTTTTTTTTTTTGGATGGGACAACGAATGAAACTTGTACAGTTAATATAATAAGAGAACAGTTAGCAAATATATGCAACATGAACGTTTTCTTTTTCTTCATTTTCACCCAAAAATCATTTTTTTATCAGCTAGTTTAGACTGAATCTTTGATGGATGTTGACATACTTGGCCTGCCCTACTGGCCCCTCACCTTTATGCTTGCTTTGTTTGCTTTCAACTGACAGGTTCATGTCACATGTATGCTGACTAAAGGGAAAACCATTTATTCGATTTCCAAAAATGTTTCCCCAACAAAAGAATAATACCGAAAACAAAAAAGACGCATCTTAACATTTACCGATTCAGTTGTAAAACTGCAGGATACACGAATATGAACAATATCTCCCATTGAATGCTGTTGTTGTACGCAATGTTTTTTTTTGTAACGAATTTACACTTTAAAAATATCCTTACAGAATAAATCTCGCTGGTTGCTTCAGTGGTCAGCTGTACGTGCAAAATCGATCCGTTTTTAAAATTCATTCATTGAAAATAATGGAGAGGGAAAAAAACAAAATATCCAAGCCATTTAAAAAGTTACTTTAAGTCTATAGTGTTAAGAAAAAAATTTATATTTCTCATCAAGTTAAAAGATGATATCTTCAAAAGGGCGTATGAGAACGCCCGCGATTAAAAGAATTTAAGGGGGTTGAAACCCGCAATGTAAAGAGTTAAATGCCCATTGTTCATTTTCATTTATGTGGAACAATGTTTTAAAATTGTGTGTGGATTAATTTTAACCACGCATGTTTGTTTTGAAGGTCAAAATCCGGCCTCGGAAATAGAGGGCCTGCAATATAATCCTCAAGCATTAAAGCAGCCTGGTGCACAATATTGACTGTAAAGCTCGTTTTATTTGTAAACAAACACCACATTTAATCTAAATTTGAAACCATAGGCTATATTGTTCATGGTTTTTCGATTACTTTAAAAAATGCATATTTTAAAAATGAAATTGCATATTGGCAAATATTTTATAGGGTTTTTTTCTGTTTGCAAAATATTTTTCCCACTAGTTTTATTTTCATTCACATCACGTATCTTATTCAAAAAAGTAAATACAATAAAAATAACTTACGCTCTCTGGACGGGTTTTCTCCTCTTGCGTCCTGCGTACATGACGCTGCTGCTTATGTAAGCCCGATGAGCCGCAAACACTGCGCCCTTTTCTTGCGCTACATGGACGACCAGCGCAAATATTCCGTTTTTATTCCGACTAATCAACGCTTTAAAAACATTTTCTTTTTCAAATAAAAACAATCGAAAGAAACCGCAGGCCTGACTGTTGAAGACAGCTCCCAAATGGACGGATTTTTCGCTTCTTTAAAATACACCAAAATGCTTCAGAATCGTCGGGATAATCCACAATAGTTGTCCCATTTGGAAAGATGCACTTGTTCCGAGCACACACGCTCAACTTGTCACGTCCGCGCGCGGCCGTCACAAACCATGGGCCGGGCACACGCGCGCGCGCTCCATCCTAGTTAAAAATGGCAAAATAAAAAGTTCACCCGTCAAAAAACGGAAACAAATATGAAAAACAATTGACATGTTGGACGCGAACATCGGTGCTGGAAAATTAGCAGCCCGGATGCAAACTGCAGTGAAGGCGGGGGGGGAGGGGCGGTGGTCAGATCCGCGGGGGCGCGCATTCCACCGGCGGGTACACCCCGCACAGATTGACGTCGTGCGCGCGATCTCGCTTGCTCGGAAAGGAACTTACAAACGCGATAGCCGCGAGCGCGTGTGCGCGCGCATGGGGGTGAATCTCCTGCAAACACGGTCGTGGGCGTGCACGTGAGCGCGTACCCAAGCGAACCTCCAGGACCAATGAGCGTCAAGCATGAGCGATGAAGGTTTTATGTGTTAATATGGGTCAGGGGTGAGACGCTGACATGGCATGCCCATTCTCCTCACATGATTGTAATCTTTTTGTAAATAATTCACGTTATCTTATAAAATAATCCATTATCGTAATTGCGTTCATGTGTTTTATTGCCGCGTCGCAATCATTCCTTAATTGAATTGTGCTTGAAAGAAAAAAAATGAGCCTACCACGACACACTAAATTTAAAATAAAGTTGAAAAAAATAGATGGCAAAAATGTGGCGCTTCAACATAAGATAGTGTTTGAAATGGTTTTGCCTCATGCAAATGAGCAACACTGTTGAAATAATGGATCGAGGTGTCCGACCTTCAAAAAGAAATGCTTCTGAGTAACAAACCTTTTTAAAATATCATAGCTCTATAAACAGTTTGCACAAAGCACGAAAGCAACAAAGACTCTGTCATGATTACAACCCCAAAATGCTGCCCAAACATTGTATATTAAAATACACACCTCGTTTCAAAAATATTGTCAGGGCCAATGCTAAAGTCAATGTAAAATCTCATGCTATCAGGACTTTAGCATTCACTTTCGAGAGTTAAATTTCTTCAAATAAGGAATAATCCGAGCCTTTACTTCATGCCAAGTGATATAATCTTGGTGTTTGAGGCGCGGACTTCTGCATACCGACGGCTGCATACAGCTGCAACCATCCGCACTGACGTGAACGTTCCTACTGTATTGGTTCATTGCGTAGGTTACCCCATTCCTTTGTCATCACCTCCCTCCACGATTGAATTTTTGGTGGGAGGGGCAAGGACCTAGAATTGGGCAATGAACTCCATGCCCACTGCCAGACAGGCAGCCAGGAGGTCGCTGCATTAGCTTGGCTTCTTTGTTATCATCGGAAATTGAACAACAGCCATAGATCTGCTCATCTAATGTTTTGACTCCCAATGGATTTGAGAGTAAATGAATGTATAAACCATAAGGTCCAGGGGGCTCAGTAAAAGGGCGGCTATGTTGTCATAGCGAGTGAGCGTGTCCGTGCAGCCATGTGACACGTGTGTGTTTTGACAGCCCAGAAAAACACACAAGTTACGTCTCTGTGCTCAAAAGCAAACATTGGGATCACATGACCGGTCCGCAGCCGCCTTAGGGTTCACGCACACATACAGTATGCAAAGACACACACTCACACAAAACTAGGCCAGCGAGCCAAAGGGTTCTGTTGTTAGTGTGAAAGGTTCACTGACAACAGATCACACACATATACACGCACACCGAGATGATGACGATGATGATGATGGTGATAAAGGTTGAGAGGACAACAAATTGGTAGACAAATGCGTGCAAATGAGGAACTTTGTGTTGAAATGAAACATCCATCTATTTTCTGATCCGCTTCTTCTAACAAGGGTCACGTGGCGTGCTGGAGCCAATCCCAGCTGTCTTTGGGCAGTAGGAAGGGGGACACACTGAACCGGTTGCCAACCAATCACAGGGCACACAGAGACGAACAACCATCCGCGGTCACACTTACACCAAGGGACAATTTGGAGTGTTCTATTAACCTGCAATGCATATTTTTGGAATGTGGGAGGAAACCAGAGTACCCGGGGAAAACCCATGCAGGCATGGGGATAACATGCAAACTCCACACAGGAAGGCCAGAGTTGGAATCAAAACCTGCACCTCTGCACTGTGAGACCGACCCGCTAACCAGTCGACCACCGGGCCGAATTCATGATTAAATGAAACATCTAATCATGAATTCCTTCAAGGTATGTGAGGAAAACCATAGAAGAGAAAATTGGACTTCTCGCTTAGCTCATTAGTTGTCTTTTTGCTTAACTATATACTCCACATATTATTCTAAAACATGTTCTATTTTCACTTTCTATCTTCCTCCTTTTCTATCCGATATGTACTTATAGCACTGCTACTGCTTCTTCTGTTCTGCTCCTCCTCCTCCTCCTCCTACTGCTGCTGATCTCATTTTATTGCAACACTTTGATACATACTGCCACCTTCTGTACAGGAAGTGCAAAGCGGTTCCATATATTTAAAGTCAACACAGTCCATTGACGCAAACAAACTAATGGGGGGCAAATGAGAAGCAGAAAATATTGTGGAGGGCCGGGCCAAAAGTTAGAAATCTACTCTCGATTTAAATTTTATTTCTACATTGGAATAAGTTGATGACATTGTTTACGGAAGCTGATAAGAGTATGTATTATTGTAATGATATATTGCCCAAAAACTGCAGAATACAGTACCGGTATATGACAAAATATAAACAAAGTTAGGACTATTTGCTCCAAAATGAGACGAGTAAAAGACCTGGTGGCTTTCTTTCCATTCACTCCCTGTCTCGAAATTGACCTCCCTTCGATCACCAGACAAGACAGCGTTGCTCAGCTGATGTCGTGCAACAAACTTTTGAACCCAGCCACAGGACGCTTCGAAGTCTTCGATGCCCATTGCGCTGTGGAACTCGATTGCTCTCGAGACTTATCTATTTAGCACGATAACAGTCAAACCATTCCAGGAAACGTTCATTTACTCGACTGTCCGTCGAGCCACATGCAATTCACTCTGGGCATGGAAACACCCGGAATCCAACCGAGCAAGAATCGCTTCCTCGTTATTCAAAGTCTCGTAGATTTGAGTCTTTCAGACTCCAAGTGTCTCTTGAATGTTTCATACTTTGTAACCCGCTCTTCCGCGGCCATTACTGTTCCTCTTCGTTTGGATGCCATGATCTACAGGACGTAAAAATGTTCGCAATTCCAGTAAAACTCACTGCAATAAAGAGTCACTTACATGTCATCGTTTTGGATCCAATGATTGAAAATAGCGGCGCGGACACACTTATTCCGTCGTATCGAGCGGAGTTACTTGCGTTAGCACTACTACTGCAGCCTTCCGTATTGTCTCCGCCTCCTTCCCTGTGCTCTCCAACTTCAAGTAACTGCTCCACCTGGCGTTGAAATGCCTGTCATTACAAGTCCAAATGAAATTAATCCAACCATTTACATCGAACCTTAATTGTGTACTGTGCCAACCTCCGGCGGGCCGGATTAAAAATACCAACGGAGCGGATCCGGCCCTCGGGTCGTAGTTTGCCTAGTCCTGAACTACTGCAAGAAAGGAGACACGCGTTTACATCAGCGAAACGGGCATCCGTCAGTGACAGACTGAGAGATCCGTTGTTCCTTGCCCAAGTTAGTGATGCTAACATCAATGGACGAAAACCCACTTCCGTCAGTGCTTAGTCCATCATTATTTAAAGTTTCATTTGTCAGCAAAACGGGTGTTTGTCAGGGCTGACGGACCTGACGGATTGCTTGCCTCTGTGAACAGCGAAGGAACGACATACAGGTACAAACGCCGTTGTCCCTTTCAAGGAGCTTGCTCCACGTCTTGCTGTGCAGCCTCCACATACATAAGGTATACAAGTCTACAAGTCACATGATTTGCCATTCTAACATTCCAATTTGTAACAATTTTATAGACACCTGACAGTATGCTATGATTCATTCTCAGTAAAATTGGAAAATTCTGAATCAGCATTCATTTTTAAATCGCTGTTACAGGCTCACAATTCAACAGACCCATTTCCCAAATGCATTTTCTGCTGGGTCATTGTTTATTTCATGGAGTCTTGCAACTCATCCCATTCGTTTCACAACAGTCTGGCCGAATAAATAACTTGCAAATAGCCACTTTACACCAGTTATTCAGTGTTTGTATTTCTGCTTTTTGAACATGCCGGTAATTGTGGCAAGGAATTATCCCATGGACGTGACGTTATGTTCAGCTCTGCTTAGTTTTCCTTTGGTGTTCAGCACCAGCTGGAGTGTTGGGCGTGGTGATCCTTCAGCGGTGCACCCGTTTCTCGTCTCCCAATCAAGTTCCTGTGTTTTAATGACCCTGACTTCTATGCTTTGTTGGATTATTTCCCTTGTTCGCTATTCATGCCCAAATTTATTTATAGACCCCCATGTGCTTCCTCATAGTCGCTTTTGTCTCGATAGATATTGGTTTTGTGAGTGTCCTTATATTTTGACTAGTTTTACATTTGTGTTTGGACTACAGTATTAGTTTTGCCTTAGAAATAAAACATAGTCCAACTTTTATGCAGTGTACAGAGGGGTGGGGGGGGGGGTGACTCGTTACCTCATTTCCATGCATGTCGATTCATTCAAATTCAATTTAGCTGCTTATTTGGGGGTTTGAGTGAAGATGGGTCATTTTGACCCAGAGGACGCAGGGTGTGTACAGGAAATGAGGACAACAGGAGGGTTTAAAGTGCAGTACATGGAAATCTTCATGTCCCCCTGCTCTTCACTTGCGACCAGTTCGCAACGAGGCAAGGCTTCAATTTATGGAATCAGCTCACCCTCAACTCCAACGAGGACAGGGACGGTAGAACTTAACTGGGTGAATCGAAACGTGTTGATCCGACAGCAAATGTGTGCCCATAGCGTCCTCTTGTGGGAATACACCGTCACTGCAGTCTATGCCTATAGAGAATGTTCTAATCTCGTGTGTACAGTTAAAGAAAGCAAAAAGTAAAGACACAAATATCTAGCAATACATGTACCTACCATGATGTCATAAGAATTGAGCCAATCACAAATGACAACGTCCCCTCTGCCCACGACATCTTGGGCCTGCTGCTCACTTGTAGGCGTTACAGGTCAATCGGGATTCACAAAGCAATTCCGACATGCGAGTTTTGTGACACGTGACAAATTTCAACGCGTTACTTTGACAGGCCATACATTCTTCTCTTTGAAGGTATGAGGTCAGTTCGGTCAAAAAATGATTTTGCTATGTCGCTCAACATTTTAGCTCAGGTGTACCCGTTTGCTTGATGTACAATGAGTGCGCGGAGCCAGGGAGCAACAGAAGAAACAAAACGACAGTGTACTGCAGCGTCCTCATTTTCCTGTTATCTGCATTACAAATCAATGCAGTATATGACAGATGCGTCATGCCATCATACTATGCCTTTTCAGAATTGGTAACAAAGGGCAGGCTCGGTCAAACACTAGAAACCAATCCAGCTACAGTACCTGCCAGCAGTTTTGTCAAATTACAAGTAGCGACGTTACAAGTTTAACATTTGTTCGTGGCATGTGTGTGCAGGTAGTGTCATTGTTTTGTTTTTTATCTAAATAAGGATACAATGGAGGTATAACAATTTTATCGACAAATAATATTTATAGTGGCGGGTGGGCGCAAATCGTTTTCTTCTTACTAGGGGTATGGTGGGACGTAACAGAAAATCATTGAGAAACACCGACGTCGGGTATGCACCCAATACTTTATTTTAAAAATGAGCCACACATTTGTATTCATATCACCACAATGTATTTGAAATCCATGAAGACGTGATAGAACAGGGGTGCCCAAACATTTTGGATCGAAGATCTAGTTTTCGATCAACTAACCTCCCGGGATCAACCCTTACCGTCGCGCGCGCGCGCACGCACGCACACGCACACGCACGTGCACGCACGCTGAGAAACAGCCGGTTAACCATCGTAGCTCACACGTACCGTTTTAAAGTGCTTCCCTGGGCCCTCCTAGATTCCTATTCTTTGCTTGTGCCCTCGGTGAATTGTACAAGACGCAAAGATAGAGCGCAACAGCTCTGATCACAAGCTGCAATTGCAAACTGCTGAGCGCTAACAACTACCGGTGAGGTAATCACACGCCACCGTAAATGTAAGATTTACCTGCTTTATTTTATTTTTTTAAAAATGTGAAAATGAGACTGATAAGATGATTAGGGTGCAGTGTATATTAACACAAAAAATATATTACTAACATGTACGGAGACACACAAATGGTTGTTTTTTTTCTTCTCGACACTCCTCGGATCTACTTGGGACCTGTCTTAGATCTACCGGTAGATCAGGATCTACCTAATGGGCACCCCTGTGATAGAAACAATGATTAACTCTTTCATTCCACAAGACATACTTGTAGTCTTTTTAAAATTAGGCCCCGCCTACCAAGGACGTACTTGTACTCTAAATCTTTTTTTTTTTTTGCTGCAGAGGAGGGTCTGATGCAAACAATGAAAATACGCCGTTTGCATTGTAAATCATGTAAAAAAGTGCCCAGTAGGTGGCAGTGGTGCCTCACGTGCTTGAAATGTATGCTTTTACAAAAAGCTCTTTCTCCGTTTTTTGCCCAGGAATCGCCATTTTCATAAAACTTAGCCATTTTGTAATCCCGATTGCTGAAGAATGAAGAATAGAAACAATGTTTTTTTCTGCTGAAAGAAGAGAGTCCTAACTTTATTTTGGTAGACTCCATGTTTATATAGCATTATAACCAAATATTCTGTGGGCCTTGAATGATCAGTCAAAATCCAGTAAAATGCTGGGATTGAGGGCGTTGCTCCAGTGAAAATGGCTGGGATTTATTAGTAGCTTTAAGAAAGTTTGCACCAAAAAGAGCATTTAAACTTAACAATTTACTTTATCAACTGCTAAATTGGATTTGAACACAGTGACAACAGTAAATATAACCCTGATTAAATTAAATGACTGCTGCCATAACTCCATGAAGAAACTTGAAATTTAAAACCGACAAAAATATTTTGTTTCGTTTGCATTCATTTGTAAACAGTGGCGGGCCGTGCATTTCAACCTTCAGGAGCATTTAAAAACCAGTAAAACAAGTATGCATTCACAATTATGAGCAGGAAACTACATTTATAGATATTGTCAAAAATATAAAGATGATTTAAAAATACAAAATAAAATGCCACCCAAATTACGCTGTGATCTTAAACAAGTCTGTCCAATAAATTGCGCATTATCGCAGTTTCATATAAGACATTAACCAAACAATAACAAAACAAACTATTCTTTGAAAATAAAGTAAACAGATCATTTGCATTTTGAGAATATGCCACACAACCGCAAATAACTGACGATGTTGAGCAGCTGAGATCGAACGAACTTTAGTGCACGAAGCTGACCACAATGCGCCATTATAAATTGCAGGTGAGCAGATTTATTCGATACATTTTTGTAGCTTTGTCATTTTATTTCGTTACCATTAATTTAATACTAACGAAATAAAATACATTTACTCACCAATGTAGTGCCTGTTCACTGAGCGGCACATCTACGCGAGTGTCCCCAAACGTTTTTAAACTCACCGTCGTTTTTAAGTGCCCAGCCGTGCTCTGATGTTTCCGTGCTGCCTTGGTAAAACATCTTACATGGGTAAATCCAGTGTGGCTCCAAACACCAAATCGGTCCATTGCAAGCAATCGGCATTCCCAGCAGTACAATTTGCAGCATTTCTCACTGACCGTACCGAACGGGTACCGTTCATAATTGCTCGTCTGAAAATGACGGACAAACCCTTTTCATTGCTGGGACAGGCTAGCAAGCGCAGGAGTTGGGTGACCTCTTCGCACAATATCCAGCTTTTCGTGGAAGGTCCGTCTTGAAAATTGTGCGGAAAGTAGTTCTGCAACCAGATCAACGTCTTCTTCTTCGGACATTTTGGGTTAAAATGCAGTGATTGCTCCCTCTAGCAGGCGCTAATCCAATCACGGAACACGCACATCCAGTCTCGACGTAAACCCTTCTAGCTGGCCCCGGTGCGCAGAGTCGTGATCTGATTGGCTATTGCAACCTGACTATGCCCGTTCATTTACAGCACACAGTGGCCTGCTCTGTTTAATCTGTAGGCCCCGAGCAAGTTTAATTTACCTGGCAACACACGCTAGCTGAAATATGATTGGTTAAAATCTCTACCATAATAAATAATTTATCCAGTGCCTTTCACTGTTATTTAAAATAACATTATTGAAAGCCACTCGATTAAGTGAAATAATGACGTAAAGAATACAGGGAACAATTTTGTTTATATATTTATGAAAATAAAACATGAATTACATTTGTTATTGTCAGGGATGGCAATGACTAGTGATGAAAAAGCGGAAAGAGGCGTGGGCTGGACGGGCGACCAATCATCAAGTAAGACATCATACACATCCAATCTTAGGGCTGCTTACAATCAGAAGATGGAAAGACTGATCGGGAGAGCTCGTGAAAACTCGACGATAAGGTACCTGACCACCCCCCTAAAATTTTCTCAACGGATTTGGACGATTCACAGAAATGATCCGAGGAAAATTGCCATTCCTGTATTGTATGAATGTTTAGGCCAGCAGAGAAGGCCTTGCTGGCCCTGAGGGTCCGCCACTGTTTGTAAAAGAAAAAGTAAAAACCTATAACCTTAAGCCTGAATTGACTTGAGACCAACTTCGCCATGTCAAATCAACATGGTCCATTTCAGGATCGCCAAGTTTTCATTCAAAACTTCTTTTTAAAGTCACAAAATGCTATGACCATAATTAGAACAGGGGATATGTGAGAAAACTGCAGTTACAATTTGATGTTGAAGAAACAAAAACAAAATAAGTTTACATTTGTATCTACAGTATTCTAAGTTTAGGGTTTCAAAAAAAGTCAGATGCAACAGGTCGTCTTTTCGGCGTGCTTTTTGGAGTACTGAAAGCCCTCTTTCTGTTGGCATTGGGAGTCTTGATGTTGGTGGAGAGTGCCATGGGAGAAGACTTTAAAACCCCAGATTTGGGTTTTTGTTGTGGGTCAAAGGGCACCTTAGACGACCCCTCTGGACTTAGTAACAGGCTGCGATCATTCTTCTTGAACTCTGCAACATGACAACAAGAAACACCTTTTTTCTCGACTCATACAAAGGCATAGGTGGTCTCATCCTGACCATCCGCCATGACGTGCGTGGATTCTGTTAATTCAACGGACTCACTTTCTATTACAAGAAACATACCGTATTTTCACGACTATAAGGCGCCATTAAGTCTTACATTTTCTCCAAAATGGACAGGACGCCTATCGGTGCGGAGCGTCCTTTATATGCGCTGAGTTCCAAAATCTGACAGCCGACACGCTGTTTATATAGAGAAAAGGCGGAAGTGACTGTGGCCAGGCATGCGGGAAAGAAGTCGGCCAATCAGAGAAGGGTGGGCGTGTATATATATACATATATGGAGAGGGAGAGAGAGAGAGAGGGAGAGAGAGGACAGGCAAGCTAGTCCGCCAATGGTGAAGGGTGGGCGTGTAAGTGGAAGGCTAAAGGGACGCCTCAAGTCAGTACCAACACTTGTATAGAGTGAGGCAATGTGCATTGTTGCAAAACAACTCCGGTTTTGGTTTCTAAGAACCCCTGAAAATAAATTCGACAAAAAGACACGCCTACGAAGCTCAGTTCAAACTTAAAGCCACCGGTTATGCTTTTGGCATGCGTGCCCATCTCACAGCAGCGGTGAAAAAAACAAGTCAAGCAAATGAACTCTGAGCTTGCCGTTATTCCCGGAGGCTTGACTAAAGAACTCCAACCGCTGGACATTGGCATCAACCGGGCGTTCAAAGTAAAGTTGCGAACGGCATGGGAACAATGGATGATCGGTGGCAAACACAACTTTACAAAGAGTGAGAGGCAGCGCTTGGCGAGTTACGCCACAATACGCAACAACGAGAGGGAACGCGGCGTTTTTGATGGATTACGGTACTTGCACAATTGTTCAATTCTTTCTACACACACACGCGCTGCCACCATGTTTCGCTCTGTTCTTTACTTTCAAATGTGGGAAAGCTTCACACGAGAGAAATGTTGACTTTGCTGTTGGTACTCCTTCTTTCCGCTCGGCAACGCGTAGCAACTCACACTAGCATGTGATGCATTCAATGACAACTGAGATGTGCAGTCCTCTGCTTCTGATACAGAGGATGAGGACTTTGATGGATTTCTGGGTGATGATTGATCGAAAAACGTGAGAACATTGTACGATGGCTAAATAAAATTCACCCGAACTCAGTTCTGCTTTTGTTGTCTTTTTAAAAACGTGTTTTTAGCTTATCTGTATGTCTTGGCATGCTACCGTATGCTTCAAGCTAACGTGTTAGAGTGCGCGCATGCATGCATGCCGTATGTTTAAGCTGGCGTATGTTTTACCACTGTAAAACTGCGGCCATTAGTACGGTGCGTCCTGTGTATGTGTAAAATACAGAAATGTCACCCATTAATGAGACTGCGGTCATTAGTACGGTGCGTTGAATAGTCGTGAAAATACGGTACTTTAAAAGTTAAGATTTCCAATAAAACTGTGACTATGATCATGTTAAAGCATTCATTTATTACAACTTGCATGTGAGAATAATGGACTCATAGCTTGCATCTTGGAGTCACTATTGTTTGAGACACTCAAATTATTTCAAGCGCTCTATGGTCAAAGTCCACCTGTGCTGCAATAGCACGCGGTAGTGTCCACCGTTTGAAAAAATTTAGTTTTTATAACTTTATTAGTTCTGTCTTTTGAGGTGCTACCATCTTGAATATACTTCTTCCCTTCTCCTGCTTTGTGAATGAAAATCACCTTGTCTTTTTAATGTGTCCAGCCTGTAGTCGGTAGATGACATTAAGTTCTGTGTACGTTTTGCGGACAACTGTAACCTTTAAATCATTTTAAAGTCTAATTAAAAGTTTTTTAAAAAACTGCACAATTATCGCAATGAGTTACGTGCTCGGCCAATGATCGTTCATTAAAGTGCGCGACAATCACAACACAGATCCACTCGCTCATCAATGCTGAGACGAATCGCATAACTGAAGGTACATAACTAGAGGCACATTTCCGAAAAATATTTTATGCTAAGTTGAAAGTTCATAAAAGGGGTGTTTCTTAATGATGTTCCACTCTTTGTTTTACAATATACAAAGAAAGCAACTACTCTGACAGATTTTCTTTTATTGGCGCTGGGTCTGGAAAGAATCCAACAGTATAAATAAACCAAAGAAAGCATCATCAAATGTTCAGCTCAAAATACTTGTGACTTGTGATCTTTATTTTGCCAAGTACTCTGCTTTTTAGTGAAGAACTGAAAAATGGAAGATTTGGTGATTTGGGATTTTTAATAAATTGTGTTAAACCGGGAGTCGGCAAACGCGGCTCTTTAGTGCTGTCCTCGTGGCTCCTGGAGCTTTTTCAAAAATGTTTGAAAATGGAAAAAAGATGGGCTAAGGAAATGTTTTGTTTTAGTATGGTTTCTATAGGAGGACAAACATGACAAACATTCTTGACGCTTACAATGCTGTAAAGATGTGTATAATAAATATTCAATTTCAACATTTCTGTCAACGAGGATTTCTGTCATAACCTGCGACACACGTTTCTATTAGCAGGGCAGGATGCCAGGCAGGTGGCTGTTGTTAAAAAAATGAAATAAACGAAATAAAAAAATTAAACAGCATTTCATGTACAATTCACCAAGGGTACTGGCAAATAATGGGAATGTGGAGAAGCATTTTAAAAGGGTACACGTCAGCTACGATCGTTAACATGCTGCAAAAGTGCGTCCCCTTGCCTCGATCATTTGAAGGACCGTTATTGCTATTGCTCACTATGGCACGCGCGTGTAAGTGGGTGCATATTGCGCATGTGCGGTAACGTGTCGATCGCGGGAGGTTGGTTGATCGAAGAATAGATCTTCCGTCAAAAAAGTCTGGGCACCCTTTCTCTACAGGATGCGTTGCAGGGAAAATATTTCATCATTCAGGCTCACTGTGTGTTTGTAGCCAAGTTACTCATTTTGATAGTAGGCTAATATAGATACAGTGGGATAAATACTGTAAGTATTTAGTCAACCACCAATTGTGCAAGTTCTCCTACTTGAAAAGATTAGAGAGGCCTGTATTTGTCAACTTGTGTAAAGCTCAACCATGAGAGACAGAATGTGGGGAAAAACCCCCAGAAAAGTACATTGATTTTTAAAGAATTTATTTGCAAATCATGGTGGAAATTCTTACTGGTATTTGGTCAATACCAAAAGTTAATCTCAATACTTTGTTATGTACCCTTTGTTGGCAATAATGGAGGCCAAACGTTTTCTGTAACTCTTCACAAGCTTTTCACACACTTGTTGGTATTTGAGCATCTTGAGCAGTGATGTTTTGGGGCTGTCGTTGGGCAACACGGACTTTCAACTCCCTCCACAGATTTTCTATGGGGTTGAGGTCTGGAGCCTAGCTAGGCCACTCCAGGACCTTGAAATGCTAATTACGAAGGCCACTCCTTTGTTGCCCTGGCTGTGTGTTTGGGATCATTATCATGCTGAAAGACCCAGCCACGTCTCATCTTCAATGCCCTTGCTGATGGAAGGAGATTTTCACTCAAAATCTCTCGATTCATGGCCCCATTCATTCTTTCCTTTACACAGATCAGTCGTCCTGGTCCCTTTGCAGAAAACCAGCCCCAAAGCATGATGTTTCCACCCCCGTGCTTCACAGCGAGTATGGTGTTCTTCGGATGCAATTCATTATTCTTTCTCCTCCAAACACGAGAACCTGTGTTCTACCAAAAAGTTCTATTTTGGTTTCATCTGACCATAACACATTCTCCCAGTCCTCTTCTGGAGCATCCAAATGCTCTCTAGCGAACCGCAGACGGGCCTGGACGTGTACTGGCTTCAGCAGGGGGACACGTCTGGCAATGCAGGAATTGAGTCCCTGGCGGCGCATTGTGTTACTGAGTGTAGCCTTTGTTACTGTACAGCTCTCTGTAGGTCATTCACTAGGTCCCTCCGTGTGGTTCTGGCTTTTTGCTCATCGTTCTTGTTATCATTTTGACACCACGGGGTGAGATCTTGCATGGAGCCCCAGATCGAGGGAGATTATGAGTGGTCTTGTATGTCTTCCATTTTCAAATAATTGCTCCCACGGTTGATTTAGTTACACCAAGCGTTTAGCTATTGCAGATTCAGTCTTCCCAGCCTGGTGCAGGTCTACAATTTTGTCTCTGGTGTCCTTCGACAGCTCTTTGGTCTTGGCCATAGTGGAGTTTGGAGTGTGACTGACTGAGGTTGTAGACAGGTGTCTTTTATACCAATAATGAGTTAAAACGGGCACCATTAATACAGGTCATACTGTGGAGAATACAGTGGAGCCTCGTTTGCGCTCATTAGAAGTTAGACCTCTTTGATAGCCAAAAATCTTGCTTCTTTGTAGCTGACCAAATACTTATTTTCCACCATAATTTGCAATTAATTGTTTAAAAATCAAACAATGTAATTTTCCGAGTTTTTCTCCCCACATTCTGTCTCTTATGGTTGAGCTTTACCCATGTTGACAATTACAGACAAATACTCTCTAATTTTTTCAAGGAGAACTTGCACAATTGGTGGTTGACTAAATACTTATTTGCCCCACTGTAAAAAAGTGGGGCAAATAAGCACAGCATGTGTTACCGTCATTGTAAAGCTGATATAAGGTTTTTAATTTTTTGCGGCTCCAGGCAAATTCGTTTTTTGGTCCAATGTGACACTTTCAACATTTTGGGTTGCCGACCCATGTTAAACTAACGAGCCCAGTGGAGTATTCAAAAATGCGGCATAGTGCCGGGTCCTCAAAATAGACCTAAACATATTGACATTGAACATTGTCTTACCAGCTGTTTTATTATTCTTCAGATGGAATGTCACCTTCTTGCTGTCTGATGTGGGAGTTTGATCAATCTGTGGAGGGAAAAACAGAATCAACAGAAAGAATGTAATGTAATTTTTTATACACATCTAAATACCTTCTTGCCAAAGATTTGAGTTGTGCATTTTTCCTTGGTCCTGAAGAAGAGCGGTGTTGGAACTTTGACGTTTCGCTGAAATGTGACCAAGTCATTTGACAATGTCTTTGGCTTGGCTTTTGGGGTAGCTGAACCATTAAATGCCTGGAGAGGAGAAGCATTGTGAAATAGCCACGGGAAAGTGATTTAAAACAGAGTTCACAGATGAATCTGAAAACGCATGCCCTCATTTCATACTCACTTTTGACTTCTTGACACCCAGTGCTATTTCTGCAGTGTCATTGGGTGGTGTGGCAGGCTCAAACTCATCCGCTTCAAACTCAAACACCACAGGGATCTTTCTTTTCTTCTTATTTGGCTTCCCCGAGGAATCGGATGCCTCATCGCCCACCTCGGGCTTCCTTTCCGAGCTGCTCACCTCTTTCACCTTTGCACATTTTCGTTTGTTTTTCTTCTTCGATGGAGTTCCCATTTGATTGTCACATGCAAATTCATTTTCAACGTTCGTACTTGGATTTGCAATCAGTACGTTCTCAGATTTATTATTTTTCCTCTTGCACTCATCCGAGGTGGTGGTATCAGTTAAACCCTGAGGTTGGAGAGCCGTGCCAATAGGAGCAGAATTATCACAAGGTACCGACAGAGAATCTAACGGGATTTTCGGTGAACAAGCTGCAAATGCTTTGACCTTTTCAGCCTTCAGACCTTTCTTTTTTGTCTTGGTGGTATTTGAGGCCCGGAGCTCGGTTTCATTCGATATGATCTCACAGGGAACTGGAATCGCCATGCTGCCAGCTTGTGACTCAAGCTTAACACTGTTCTTTAAGGGGCTCTCATGCTCGCCGATCACTGCAGTTGTGCCGGCCTCCTGCATCGTCTCGTGATTCTCTAATTTTTCTTCACACTCCGATGTTGGCCTCTTTTTTTTCTTTTTTGACTTTTTGTTGCTTGTGCAAGAATTGAGGTTGCTGCCTTTATCTGAGGCAGAAACAGACGATTCTTTTTTGGCCATATCTTCAGACTTGCTTTGATTGGGTGCCTCAGTGTCCTCCCCATTCAATATTCTGGCATTTAAATTAGCACCTAAACAGCCATCATGAGACGCCTTCTTTTTTTTCCTTGGCTTGGTGATATCTTTGTCAGTAAGATCTGTTGGCTTCATATCATCGTTGTCGGAGTCATCATCTTGCTTGAGTTGCATTTTTTTCTTCCCTGAAGGAGAAACAACACAAAGAGTGACTTTAAATAAATGATGACAACTCTAAGACAGTAAGTAGTGTAGTATTAGTGGTATTTTGTGCTCGGTGCTCACAATTTATACTACATTCCATCTCATAATCGACAGAACTCCATTTTTCATTGTCGGGAAAGTTAGCATTTCTATGCTCTGCGAAACGCTTGCTCGCTTTTGAGAGTAGATGTTCCCTGCTTCAGTGAAGATCCAGTCCGAAGGGGCGCAGGTTGAAGGTTTGCACAGAATAAATTTTGCTACCCTTAATAGCGTGAGGAAATGTTTCTCATTTTCATGCCACCATTTGAAAGTATCATCCTTTTGAGAGACTGGAGCCTCTGCAAAGTACATCTGGATTTCTTTGAACACTATAGGGGTGTTCACACGGCACACATTTGCATCGGTGCTGCACAGATGTATTTTGTTGCGATACATCTTACACTGGTGTAAATTTTGTGGAGTGTTCACACGTATAAAGCTGCTTACTAAAGATAAGCGTGTTAACCCCGGTGCAACCCCACTTGCGTTCACATGGCAGTTTCTGCGGTCGTGCAATACGTAATAATACGGAAATAAAACCTGTGCATGCGTAAGGTGTTCTTCCTTTTCCCCACCTTGTTTGTGACATATCGAAAAACCATGGTTTATGCTTCTCCAGACAAATCAACGCTGTGGTCTATCAGACACCGTAAAAGGATGAGAGAGAGAAAGGAAAGAAGTGCAAAATACCCAGGATGCAATTGAGAAACGCTGACGTCGGGTAGCATTTACTCAGGAGTAAATAAATTATAAATTTGTTCCGGTTTAAGCTGTTTTCAGGGGCTACACCGGGATAACTTTGTACGTGTGAACGCTCTATGGGGGCAGCCCCGGTGCTACACCGGAGTAAATGTTGCCGTGTGAACACCCCTGATGATGAGGTGATAAAAGAAATCAGTGTCACCACATTTCCTATTCAGTTATAACATCGCTGTCACAATGTTGGAATCGCACACAGTGCGATACGTGCTGAAAATGCTGAAAACGCTCTTGACGTCTATGTTGAAATGTTCCCAAACTTTCAATGTTTGATGACGGATAGCCATGATAGCATTAGCATACTACAGTTGTTCATTCCATCTGGTAGGAGTAAGCATAGCTATTCCAGTGACATCACGGCTGGCCCGCTTAAACGCAACTGCCATGTGCGTCGACGACTTAAATTACTTGTCGATGCTTTTGGTCGTCGATGTCATCATAATGAATCAACTAATCTAGGCATAACATGCATGCATGCATGCATGCACGCACGCGCGCACCCACACACCCACAATTAAGGGACGTTTAAATGCTTATTACTTACTACATGAGGAAACATTGAGCCATCTTATTGCTCTATATTGCCCCTGACACATACTGTGCGGATTACCGTATTTTCACGACTATAAGGCGTCATTAAAAGTCTTAAATTTTCTCCAAAATGGACAGGACGCCTTATGATGCGGAGCGTCTTGTGTATGCGCTGAGTTCCAAAACCTGACTGACAGCCGACACGCTGTTTATATAGAGAAAAGGCGGAAGTGACTGTGGACAGGCATGCGGCAGTTATAGACGTTCTATAACTCGGTGGTGGCCTCGGCCATCCATTATGGCATTGTCTGCTGGTCAGGCAGCATCTCAGCCCGGGACAGAAAGAGACTGGAGCGACTGGTCAGGAAGGCCAGTTCTGTCCTGGGTTGCTCCCTTGACACTCTGGAGGAGGTGGGCAACAGAAGGATGCTAACTAAGCTAAAAGCTATGATGGCCAGTCCCTCCCACCCCCTCCAGCCCGCCCTGACAGCACTTGGTAGCTCCTTCAGCCAGAGACTGTTACACCCGCGCTGCAAGAAGGAGAGATACCGACGCTCGTTCCTACGGACTGCTGTCAGGCTGATGAATAATAAATAACAATCATAATAATAATAATAATTAAATGATGTGAAGGAAAATTGTAAATAGTACTGCGATTTATCCATTTTGTGTTCATATTGCATTTAATTGAAAGATGTTTGTTGTTGTTTTTTTTTCTCTTTCTTCTTTCTACATACATTCTTGCTGCTGGAGGCTGTAAATTTCCCCGGTGTGGGACGAATAAAAGATATCTTATCTTAAAGTCGACCAATCAGTGACGGGTGGGCGTGTATATATACATATATGGAGAGAGAGAAAAGGCAGACGTGAGTGAGGACAGGCATGCGGCGAAGAAGTCCGCCAATGAGTGAAGGGTGGGCGTGTAAGTGGGCGGTTTTGGTTTCTAAGAACCTCTGAAAATAAATTCTACAAAGAGACACGCCTCCAAAGCTCAGTTCAAACTTCAAGCCATTGGTTATGCTTTTGGCATGCGTGCCCATCTCACAGCAGCGGTGAAAAACCAAGTCAAGCAAATGAACTCTGAGCGTGCCGTTATTCCCGGAGGCTTGACTAAAGAACTCCAACCGCTGGACATCGGCATCAAGCGGGCGTTAAAAGTAAAGTTGCGACCGGGCGTACAAAGTAAAGTTGCGAACAACATGGGAACAATGGATGATCGATGGCAAACACAACTTTACAAAGAGTGAGAGGCAGCGCTGGGCGAGTTACGCCACAATTTGTGACTGGATTGTGGCTGCTTGGACAAACGTGTCTGCTTGCACTGTTGTTCGAGTTTTTGGCAAAGCCGGCATCATTTCTGTGGAGCCACATGGCAATGAGAGTGACTCTGACAATGAGAGGGAACGCAGCGTTTTATATGAATTACCGGTACTTGCACAATTGTTCAATTCTGATACAGAGGATGAGGACTTTAATGGATTTCTGGGTGATGATTGATCGAAAAACGTGAGTACATTGTAAAATGGCTAAATAAAATACTACAGAACTCAGTTTTGCTTCCGTTGCCTTTTTAAAAACGTGTTTTTAGCTTGTATCTGTATGTCTTGGAATGCTACCGTATGCTTCAAGCTAACGTGTTTTTAGCGTGCGCGCATGCATGCCGTATATTTAAGCTGGTGTATGTTTTACCACTTTAAAACTGCGCCCAATAATACAGTGCGTTTTGTCTATGTGTAAAATACAGAAATAGCACCCCCATTAATGAGACTGCGCCCAACCATACGGTGTGCCGAATGGTCGTGAAAATACGGTAGTCTAGATAGACTTCCTTTTCTACGCATCTTGACCATTTTAAAGATGCTCATTTTGAAGTGAGAAAGAGGTCCTTTACGATTCTTAGCTGTTTCCTTTGCATTCTTTCCACGCTTCATCTTCTTTCTGCTGGCAAACATTTCATCATCCTCATCTGTAGAGACTTCCTCTGGATAGCCATCTTGAGGAAATAGACCTAACCGAAAAAAAAGGCAGAGGATGAGTCACATAACACAAATAAACAAGAAAGACATTGTGTCGTATCAGGCAATTTAAAAATAACAATACCTTCACTGAGATCCTGCAGCCTGCCATGAAAGAGAGAGAAAGTATGTTGAAAGACAAGAGGTCTGATAATGCATATCATAAACTACATTCGACTGGCGTAAAAATCACTCTTTTCCCAATCTGCTGAACAACTCTCTGATCCACTGAAATTTTAAGACACTGGCCAAAAATAGGATCCACTGGAGAGTTCCCAGGCGAAAACCACTGTTGACCAAAAAGAACACAAAGGCTCATCTCACATTTGCCAAAAGACATCAAGATGATCCTCAAAACCTTTGGAAAAAACATTCTGTCGACCGATGAATCAAAAATTGAATTTGTGCGGCCTGTTACATTTGGGGTAGAAATGATAGCATTTGATTAATAAAACATGGTGTTGCCAATGTGATGGTCTGGGGCTGCTTTTCTATCTGAGGACAAGGTCAATTTGCTGTGATTGATGGGACAATGAATTCTGCTGTCTACTAGAAAATCCTGAAGGATGATGTCCGACCATCAGTTTAGTTTGCACCCTCAAACTCAAGCACTCTTGGATCATGCAGAAAGACAACTAACCGTAACACAACAGCAAGTCCATCTCTGAACGGCTCAAAAAACAAAAGAAAATAAAGTAAGATTTTGCAGTGGTCAAGTCAAAGTCCGGATTTGAATCCAATAGAGATGCTGTGGCGTGACCTCAAAAGGGAAACTCTCCAATGTGGCATAGTTGAATTAAATCTGCCAAAGTGGGCCAAAATTCCTCCATAGCGTCAAAGACTGACCACAAATTATCGCAAATGCTTGATTTCAGTTATTGCTGCCAAGGGCGTCACAACCCATTACTAGCTTCAAGGGGCAATTACTTCTTCCACATAAGGACAGGAAGGTTTGGCTTTTCTTTTTGCCATATTTAAATCACACGGACCACAACAACAGATACAGTATGATACTTTCAAAACTGTCTGAGGGGCTACAAAACTTACACTTTGATGATTTTGTAGAGCCTCTCTCTATTGTGGCTGGGTGTGCTACTTCGAATTGACACCTCTAAGAGCTTGTCAGCAAGAGCTGCATAGTCAAACTGTAAAATAGATGTTTCATTAGAAGGGGGAAAGCAGAACATGGTATTTATCAAGAGCTCTGACTAAAGTGGTGCAGTGTAGCATATGTCTTTCCAATGAAAACCCAAGTATCCCAAAATATGTGTTCATTCTTGGAAAAACAACAACATGCATTTAGGATAAAAATACAATACTAACCTGTAGAACTGGTGCTGTATTATCATCATCATCATCATCATCAAATTGTAACTCTGTGTCGGAGTCTCCTGATTCATGAGCACCCTGTTTCAAGTATGATTTACTGCCTGAAAACAAAATAACCAGCAAATAATGTCTTCCTGGCATAAAAATTCAATTCAATTCAGTCATTTATCTACAAAATTATGTAACATTCATGGAGTTCTTTTTAAAACACTGTAGCATTCATGATTTGCAATCAATAACTTACACAAAAACAGGTTGTTGTGTGCTATATAAATAGTGATTCTGAACGGAAACTCAAAGTTTGGGGAATATTTTTTTTTTGGTCAGATTGCACTTAATGTTGCGTACTATATAGCAGTGGTCCCAAACACTTGCCCGTGGGCCTTTTGGTACTGAGCTGAACGATCGCTTGTGTGGCGCTTTCTCCAAAGCTATGGAAAGAAATCAAGCCTGCTGTTGGCCATGTGCAAGGTACATTCTCAAAAACGGGCATGACGACAATCCAGTTGAATCAGCTGAACAAGTATTACTGAAGTGATGATGTGGAAAGCATGTTAATGCCAGCGGATTTGCACATCCTGCCCACCTAAAGATGAGCGGTTTAGTCGCTATGACCTAGCAATGCGGCCACCAAAATATCAAACACCGTATGTAGGATGGATTCGTTCATCCATCCATCCGTCCATTTTGCAAAGTGCTAACTTCAAAATCATTACGTTGACACTTTGAAAGGAAAATCAACTCAAAAATGTTCTTTAAAACAATATGCATTATGCAGCCTCATTAGTCTAAACATGGTATTACGATTAATATTGTGTTTGTGGAAAAATTAAACAACAAACTCTTCCCATTTTTGTGAAAATGTACCGTTAATCTGCTTCACGGGGTCCTCTTCATCATCAGAGGACTGGCCTGAATCAGAGGACTCTGCTTCTTTCAGCTCCCTCATCAGATCCTCAATGGCATAGGGAGCCTGGTCAATAATTGTGTTGAAGATGCTGTTGCAGATCGCTCGGAAAAGTGTCCGACTGGTGAGACGGTCAATTAAAGAGAATGGTCGATCAGTGGATGGCAAATATTACAAAGCAAGCAGGAAGCTTCAGATCAAGACAGAATTTCGCTGCCATTCATCAGTGACGCTCCTAAAACTAGTATGATCAATAAAGGATGTGTTGCCTGTAATATTACACGACCAGGACGCCAGCCAAATCCTCTTGAACACTGACATCCAAATTGGAGATATTTTGCTTTGGTGACGTTATTCAATGTTAAGGTCAAAAGTTGTATGATTGTCTGGCAAATTAGATGAATACACTTTCAAGCCATTGAAATGAAAACATATTCAAAGGCCCGATAATTCTACCACATTTGAAGTAAACATATTCCGCTGGGTTATGGGGTATTCAAGACTGACAAAACGTTTTCATATACGTAAAATTATTGTTACCCCTCTGTTAATGAAAGAATAACCCTCAGTGATCACAGAAATAACTTCAATCTGACCAAAGTACAGTCAAACCCCGGCTTTCGGATTTCGACCAGAAAATTTGAGATTTTTACACCTCAGGTTAGAACTGAAAACCGGTTTTCGACCAAACTGAGCACACCCGAATACGCCACTTGACTCCTTTCGGGTTTCTTACACGAGCAAGTGACGCTTACACGTTTGACGTTCACAAAAATACCGTATTTTCACGACTATTCGACGCATCGTACTAATGGCCGCAGTCTCATTAATGGGTGACATTTCTGTATTTTACACATACACAGGACGCATCGTACTAATGGCCGCAGTTTTACAGTGGTAAAACATACGCCAGCTTAAACATACGGCATGCATGCGCGCACTCCAACACGTTAGCTTGAAGCATACGGTGGCATGCCAAGACATACAGATAAGATAAAAACACGTTTTTAAAAAGGCAACGAAAGCAGAACTGAGTTCGGGTGTATTTTATTTAGCCATCGTACAATGTTCTCACGTTTTTCGATCAATCATCACCCAGAAATCCATCTAAGTCCTCATCCTCTGTATCAGAAGCAGAGGACTGCACATCTCAGTTGTCATTGAATGCATCACATGCTAGTGTGAGTTGCTAGGCATTGCCGAGCGGAAAGAAGGAGTAGCAACAGCAAAGTCAACATTTCCCTCGTGTGAAGCTTTCCCACATTTGAAAGTAAAGAACAGAGCGAAACATGGTGGCAGCGCGTGTGTGTAGAAAGAATTGAACAATTGTGCAAGTACCGTAATCCATCAAAAACGCCGCGTTCCCTCTCGTTGTTGCGTATTGTGGCGTAACTCGCCAAGTGCTGCCTCTCACTCTTTGTAAAGTTGTGTTTGCCACCGATCATCCATTGTTCCCAAGCCGTTTGCAACTATACTTTGAACGCCCGGTTGATGCCAATGTCCAGCGGTTGGAGTTCTTTAGTCAAGCCTCCGGGAATAACGGCACGCTCATTTGCTTGACTTGTTTTTTCACCGCTGCTGTGAGATGGGCACGCATGCCAAAAGCATAACCGGTGGCTTTAAGTTTGAACTGAGCTTCGTAGGCGTGTCTTTTTGTCGAATTTATTTTCAGGGGTTCTTAGAAACCAAAACCGGAGTTGTTTTGCAACAATGCACATTGCCACACTCTATACAAGTGTTGGTACTGGCTTGAGGCGTCCACTTACACGCCCACCCTTCACCATTGGCGGACTAGCTTGTCTGTCCTCTCTCTCCCTCTCTCCCTCTCCATATATGTATATATACACGCCCACCCTTCCCTGATTGGCCGACTTCTTTCACAGTCACTTCCGCCTTTTCTCTATATAAACAGCGTGTCGGCAGTCAGTCAGATTTTGGAACTCAGCGCATATAAAGGACGCTCCGCACCATAAGGCGTCCTGTCCATTTTGGAGAAAATTTAAGACTTAATGGCGCCTTATAGTCGACAGTCTTGGTTATTCTATAATTTACTGGTTGTAGCGTGGTAACTTTATGAATAAAACATTTGTCATAAGGTGTCATATGCTGTCGGTAGAACTAACGATGACACGTGGTAGATTCTTTCGTCAAATTGATAGTAGATTACACATGCATCGTCTTGGGAAGAGGATGTCAAGCCACAGCAATACTTACCTGTATTAATGATTACCAGGAAATTAATCTTTGCGGTGTGAGACTGGAAAAAAATACTCTGATTTTGTGGTGTGCTGTATTCATGATGCCATATGAGTACAACATAATTTGATCCATTTATTTCGTTGAATAATCCTGGAGTACACAGCTGCTGATATAATGTTCATTGTTAATGCATAGTTTTCAAACATTTACCCTTGAAGCATTATACTTTGGAGTATCAGAATTCTTGATTATGAATATCAGTCAAAATAGAAAAATGGCTTCCTATGATGAACGTTTACGGAACCCAAAATTAGTTACCATGGTTTCCCATTGGGTAATCCAACGGAATCGAAAAACGTGAATTTCCTAAATCCTCAGGCCTGCTACGGTACATCTTTTTTTCCCACCCGCAACGATCAGTTTGACAATCGCCACCATTGTTGTTTTGATCTCGCATGAAGTAATGTCGCATGTCGTTCTTGCAATATGCGGAAAGTAGATGATTGCCAAGTTTTGTATCGTTAAAACAAGTGTTGCGAACAAGTGTTGCGAATGTTTATTGCGGAGGTATCACGGAGGAAGCAGCTAAAGTTGGATAGTTTTTTGCGATAAGTTGACTTTGAGAAAGCCTTGCATCATTGGAAGCGGAGTAAAGAGAGGAGAATTTATGAACGCAAAGACCAAACTATGGAATGAAATAAGAACCTATTTCTCAGCAAATCTCGTATGCCTGAATTATTAAAATTTTTGCAGCATTTGTTGATAAGAAATAAACCTATTAGCAATGTATATTGTTGCTGTTTGTGTTATTATCATATGCAATTGAATAAGTAGACCATTTAAGAATTCGAAATTTGGGACTCTCGAAATGCCTAATGGGACTCACTTTTCTCATCAGCCAGTCCCTGGGACTGGCTGGGGTTAAACTGTAATATTATCACTCCGCGCGCACACACACACAAACACACACTCACACAAAATGTACTTTTTAGTACATATTTTTTAAGTCAACACCATTAAAAATGGTGTGGAAGATTTAAAAAAATATACTTCCCTGCAGATATGAAATCAAACAAAAGGACGCTAAGAGGAACTTACTCCTTGGTCTTGGCTGCCGTTTTGCAGAATGGCTCGATGAATCTCAGGTTCTGGTCAGCAGTGAGCTATGGAGAAAAAATGTGAAAAGGACCATCACATTTTTTTATTTCAATAAGTTATTAATATTTCCTCAAAATCTTTTGCAGAATCCTCTATAATGGATGTGTCACTCAAACTATAATATTGGCATTTAGAGTGGATAGACATCAAAATTTCATATCTAAATTCTCTTCAGTTTATTTTTGTCAAGTGAAAGGTGTAACTGGCGCCAAGACTGAGTTGTTGGTTGCCATGACAACAAAAAAAATAATTTATTTTAGGCTTGTTGTTTAGCTAAAGTATTTCATATTTCTATGTGAACTTTCATATTTGTTTTTTCCTTAAATCCTCTGAATATGTTATCCGGAATGTTTGTTAAAAATCACTTCCGGGTCAAGTGCCGTGTATAGCGAGGAATGAGAGAAAGATCGAGAAGACAACGGGAGACGGAGAGAGAGAGAGTCAGAGAACTATGATACCGTGTGATCTACGTGATTTATCGTTATTTGATCTACTTTCGGTTTACCAAGGTGCACACGGTATGTCATTTGTGTTATTTATTTAATGTCCTGTTCAAGATATTATAATTTGATTGTTGTTCGAAATGTGTTTTAGTTTTCACGGTGTTCCATGAATAAACGTTTTGGACATCAGTACGAGGCGTCATCCTTGACCGGGGTAGATACAGTGAAAACGTGTCCTCATCCATCCTTCTGGAGGCTTCGGCGCGCAGGTGCTTCCCCCACGGCAAGCTAAGCTATCGGCTTCGGCGCACATCACGTAGCAAGCTACGAGCTACATCGAGCGTCGTCGCACTCGACCCGCGTGCCACGCAGCTATCCACGAGCTACTTCGAACGTCGTCGCACTCAACCCGCAGCAAGCTACAGGCCTCAGCATGCATCGTTGCTCCTCAACCGGCAGTAAGGCAAGATTTCAACGCGCGACGGTGCTTCTCATCCTGTAGCAGCTAATGGTTTCGGTGGACATTAACCAGAGTTGGCAAAGGCCTATACAGCTTCCAGTAGCTCACAAAGTAGATGGATAGAACATAGGCGAAGATTATCATAAATGAGAACTAATGAATGTGAGTTCTTGAATGTGTGAAAATATCTGTTGAATGTTTGACAAGCGCATTATTGTTATTATTGCTCTGTAAAACTCAGGTTCTGAAGTTTGAAATCTCCAAAAATGTCTCAATATAGTGACAGTCAGTGTGATGAGATGCAAGAGCATGAAAATGTGGAAAGGGAGGCTGAGGCAAAAATAAGAAAATCCTCTCGTTTAAGACATTTGACACCTAAAATGCAGGAACTAAAGGAGAAAGAGTTCATTCAAAAGGAAGGCAAGTTGAATGTAACTTATGAGAAATGGAAAAGTCATGTTAGAGAAACCCGAAGAAAGTTAAAACAATGGTGCCCTGAGCAAGACATGTACGACATGATGGATGAAGTTGAGAAGCTAGAGGGTGAGATAAAAGAAATATACGACAGTGTCCGAAGCCGGACAACACCAAGTCAAGAATTACGGCGAAAAGTTGATTCATGTGCAGCGGCAACAGCAGACTTACTGCAAGTAATGAGAATCCGTCTAACAGAATATGAAGAAGATTTTGATGCTGTGGCAGAAAACGCAAAATTACACATGCTGCTAGATAACGAATATGCCAGGTCCATATATGGTTCCACCGCCTCCATAGTTACAGCACCCAGTGCCAAGCCTTCCGGGCACCCGTCCGAATCACCAAGCATTTCAGTTAAGCGGGCCGAAATGGCTGCTCTTCTGGCTGCGAAAGAAGCTGAGATTAACATGGAAGAGGCTATTGAAGCTCAACGTCAGCAGTTGAAAAAACTTGAAAATCAGAGAGACATGGAAGTAATTAAGGCACAGTTAAGTGTATATGAAGAAGCGGAAATTAAGGAAAGGAATGGTACGAGCAGCCCCGTACACACCAAAGAGAATGTTGCATTTCCTTCTTCTCACCATGCCCCACGTCACGAACAGCAAACTGTACAAAATGAGACAACCTTGGTTCAGATATTACAGGAATCATTAGCACTCAGTCGCCTTCCAAACCCAGAGCCTACAGTATTCTCAGGTGATCCTCTGAACTTTATAGAGTGGAGTACAAGCTTCAAAGCGCTGATAGAGAGGCGATGCTCAAACCCTGCAGATAGGTTGTTTTATTTACAAAAGTACATAGCAGGGGAGGCAAAATCTTCTCTTGAAGGCAGTTTTTATAGAAGAGATGAAGAAGCCTATCAGCAAGCATGGGATCGACTCAACACCAGATATGGTAATTCCTTCATTGTGCAGAGGGCTTTCAGAGAAAAACTCAACGGATGGCCAAAGATTGGTGGGAGGGAATATTTCAAATTGAGAGAATTCAGCGATTTCCTACAAACTTGTAGCAACGCTATGCCTTACATAAAGGGTCTGCAAGTTTTGAACGACTGTGAGGAGAACCAGAAAATGCTGGTGAAACTACCAGATTGGGTGACATCCAGGTGGAACCGTCATGTCACAGAGCAGCTAGATGAAGGTAAAGACTATCCAAGTTTCCATAACTTTGCAACATTTATATCTAAAGAGGCACGCATCGCTTGTAATCCGGTGTCGTCTCTATACGCATTAAGACAATCTACTGAGATGACAGTAAAGGGAGGTAGGCAATCAAAAGCAAACACATTTGCTACAAAGGTGAGGATCCAAGATCCGCAAACCTCTACAGCCGATCAAGACCCCAATGAAAACGATTTACGAGATGCCGAAAATCCAGGCATATGTTTATGCTGTGGAGAAGAACACTCTATACATAAATGTAAGAAGCTTATGAAGATGTCTTCAGAGGAAAAGAGAAAATACATCTATGAAAATAAGCTATGTTTTGCATGCCTGAGAAAGGGTCACAATTCTAAGGCATGTAGAAATAGAGCCATGTGTGGAGTATGCCTAAAGAGTCATCCAACCGCATTACATGAAGATCGTTCTCCAACGGAGACAGCCTCAGCACAGAACACCACTGAAGAAATCACATCCTCACTATCTTGTTGTGTCAAGGGAAGTGATGTTGTGAGTACATCAATGATTGTGCCCGTCTGGATCTCAGCACCTAACGCACCTGAGACAGAGACCCTAGCTTATGCGCTGTTGGACACACAAAGTAGCCACACGTTTGTTGATCAAGAGTTGTGCGCAAAGCTTAAGGTAGACATGGACCCAGTTAAACTGAAACTCTCCACGATGATGGGAAAGGACTCAGTGATAAAAAGCGAAAGAGTTTGTGGACTTAAAGTAAGAGGATTTTCCTCAAATATTTCAATTGACCTACCTCCGGCCTACACAAGAGACTTCATTCCTCTTGACCGGACACATATTCCTACCCGCAAAACAGCCACTTCATGGAAACATCTTGTTAACATAACTCAAGAGATATACCCCCACCAATGGATTGTGGCGTTGGATTATTGATTGGCTATGACTGCTCCCGAGCCTTGATTCCAAGAGAGGTCATTACTGGAGGTGACTACGAGCCTTACGCTGTCAAAACCGATCTTGGCTGGAGTATTGTGGGAGGAGTAGCACAATGCGTAAATGCAGGCGATGTGACTGGACTTTGTCTTCGAGTATCTGTCAAAGAGTTACCACCTGTAACACCATCAGCCATCATTAAAGCCCTTGAGTCTGATTTTGCAGACACAAAAGCAGGTGAAAAAAGCATATCTCAAGATGACATTCTCTTTCTGCAAATATTAAAAGGAGGCTTCCAACTAAATGAACACGGTCACCTCGAAATGCCACTTCCTTTCAAAGCACGACCTCACCTCCCAAACAATAAGGTCCTGGCTTTGGCACGACTGAAACAACTGAAAAGGAAGTTGGACAGAGATCACAAGTTCAAAGGTGACTATCTGAAGTTTATGGAGGGCATCATTAAAGATGGTGATGCAGAGAAAGTACACAACCCTGCAGACCATGCCTCCAGAGGCCTGAACGTGACAGGTCTCATCAACTCAAATTGGCTCACCGGTCCAAGGTTTTTATGGGAGAGGGATATAGCCATAAACGAGGTGACACCTGAGCTACTGGTGGGAGATCCGGAGGTGAGGATTGTACAAGTGTTAAAGACAGAAGCTGTAAGGCAATTTGACATTCAAGAGCTTCTGTCACGGATTTCAAAATGGGCAACAGCATTTAACGTCATTGCTCGCATCCAACGGCTAGCCAAGAGAATCAAAACCACAAAACCTGTAAACGTAGAAGAAAAAAGGCAAGCTACACTGACCCTTGTTAAACTGACACAAAAGGATGTCTTCCAAAAGGAGATGAGCATGCTTAGCGAGAAATCAGGAAAACTGCCTTGTAACCATCAACTTTATCAGCTTGACCCGTGCCTTCAAGACGGCATATTGAGAGTAGGAGGAAGACTAAGAAAAGCAGCTGTGTCGCTTGAATTAAAACACCCAGTAATACTCCCTAAAGACGGTGCTCTCACAAACCTCATTATTAGTCAACATCGCAACAAAATACAACATCAAGGCAGAGGACAAACTCTCAATGAGTTACGGAGTAATGGATTTTGGATTGTTGGTGGGAGTAAAGCTGTAGCTCAACACATCAGACGGTGTGTACAATGTAGAATTCGCGCACCACCAGAGGAACAGCGGATGGCAGACTTACCCAGTGACCGGGTTGATGCAACACCACCATTCGCTTACTGTGGTATGGACTGCTTCGGCCCCTTCCACACCAAACGGGGAAGGAAGGAGCAAAAACGGTATGGCCTGCTCTTCACGTGTCTGTGCTCCAGGGCAGTGCATATTGAAATTCTTGAAGATATGACAACCGATGCCTTCATCAATGCCTTGAGATGCTTTGTAGCTATCCGTGGAGCCGTTAGACATATAAGATCTGATCAAAACACTAATTTTGTGGGAGCAAGAAATGAGGTGGCAAAGGCGCTAAAAGAATTAAATCAAGAAAGATTAGCCTCCTACCTTACAGACAAACAATGTGATTTTCAGATGAACACGCCACGCTCTAGTCACACTGGCGGGGTATGGGAATGTCAAATCAGGACGGTGAGAAGTGTACTGAGCACTGTCTTGGCCCAAAGCGCTGGAAGGTTAAATGACTCTTCCCTAAGGACTTTCTTTTATGAAGCTATGTCCATTGTAAACAATCGGCCCTTAACTGTTGACAACATCAGTGATCCCACAAGTTTGGAACCTCTCACGCCAAATCATTTGATTACAATGAAGTCTTCTTTACCACTTCCCCCACCTGGCAAGTTTATCCAGGAGATCTCTACGTCAAAAAACGGTGGAGAAGGATTCAATATCTTTCCGAACAATTCTGGCACAGGTGGAGGAAGGAATACCTTGCAAACCTTACCCTGAGGCAACGATGGCTTACACCAAGGCGCAACATGGTAGTTGGTGATGTTGTGATCATCAAAGAGGATGATGTCCCTCGCAACGAATGGAAACTTGCTAAGGTTATTGAAGCAAATCAAGATGATGATGGACTGGTGCGACTGGTGCGAAAAGTAACCGTACAGATAGGAGAACGAAAGTTAGGGAGAAAGGGAGAGCGCCTCAATAAGCCTTCCGTCGTTCAAAGAGCCGTACAGAAGTTAGTGGTTCTAGTTGAAGGCAACTAGGGAGAAAGCATCAGATGCTGTAAGTTAAGGTGTCAAATATTCAATCTAGAATAGGTCAATTTTTGGAATATGTAAATTCCATTGTTTGTTTGAATGACATTAAATTTGTCTCGTTTAAGGACACATCAGAACAAGGGTGAAATTACTGTTGATTATTTTCAAGGGTGTAAAGTATTTTTCATTTACAAATGTTACTCCAACAGTAATTTGGTGGGAGTGTAACTGGCGCCAAGACTGAGTTGTTGGTTGCCATGACAACAAAAAATAATTTATTTTAGGCTTGTTGTTTAGCTAAAGTATTTCATATTTCTATGTGAACTTTCATATTTGTTTTTTCCTTAAATCCTCTGAATATGTTATCCGGAATGTTTGTTAAAAATCACTTCCGGGTCAAGTGCCGTGTATAGCGAGGAATGAGAGAAAGATCGAGAAGACAACGGGAGACGGAGAGAGAGAGAGTCAGAGAACTATGATACCGTGTGATCTACGTGATTTATCGTTATTTGATCTACTTTCGGTTTACCAAGGTGCACACGGTATGTCATTTGTGTTATTTATTTAATGTCCTGTTCAAGATATTATAATTTGATTGTTGTTCGAAATGTGTTTTAGTTTTCACGGTGTTCCATGAATAAACGTTTTGGACATCAGTACGAGGCGTCATCCTTGACCGGGGTAGATACAAAAGGCATTCAACAGGATCAATAAAATAAATACGGACAAGTACCCAAATCTCCATCTACGCTCCATACTCCAAATGACCCGTTTGGATCATAACTTTACCTCTGATGCACCCACAGCTCCTAGTTCCGTCAAGTAAAGGTCCAAGATATGAAACTGCAGACCAGCAGGTGCACCGTTGCCACTGTTCAGGAGCTCTGTTGCAAAGAGCTCCAGAAATCTTGAGACCACACTAAAAAAAAAAAAAAAAAATAGAAAAGACATTATGTAAAATATTTAACCTATGTTATGACGTACTGTACAATTTGCGCATGACAGTTTTTATGGATTACCTGCTATCCCAATTGTTTCTCTTCAGCATCTCAAAGCTTTGTCTGAACATGAAGCGGATCAGCTGTAATACGAAAAGAAGGGCCACCATAAGGGGGAGAAAAGTGATATATTCATGGACGCGCGCGCACGCACACACACCTGGAAAAACTTGTCCATTCGTAGTCTGTCAATGCCAGTCCACTCTCTTTTGAAGGTCTTAAGGGAGCTCTCCAGGTATAATAGTTCTGTGGAAAACAATTTTCACCACCGGCTTTTGACATTTTAATTTGTATTTGGAATTACACCAGCATAGGATCAACTTACGTCCATCAATGTCATGAAAGGTGTGAATCAGTGTGCAAACAGAGTTGGAAAGCTCCTCCTGTGAACAACATTGTGCCTCAAATTAAGCAAATAGAAAGTGAAACAATCCAAGAAAGGCTCAATATATTTAACAATTAAATGGCAGTGGGTGCCATTAATTCAGCCCAGCACGCAGGGTCGTGGTGGCCAGAGGGAATATTGTGGGATTCCTGAATGGCCGGTCCATTTCAGGACCAGTTTAACAATCCCTGCCCCCAAATGGCATAAAAATTACGTTTTTGCGCATGACAGCCGCTGTCTACAGTCACCGAGTGGTTGCACCGCGACTCCAGCGGTCCATCAAAATACATCTCCTAGACGCCTCCTTAGTGAGGTGTTCCGGGCATGTCCCAAAGGTAGGAATTCCTTGGGGCGAACCAGGACAGCCTGGGAACGCCTTGGGAAGAGCTCAAAGAAGTGATTGGCGACAAATCACAGCTCAGCCTGAAAATGTTCCACAAGCCGTGACGAAAGAAATAAAGAAATACCTGTAAAAGTGGTTTGTCCTGCATCCACAAGCAGTAGAACAGACCTTTCCACAGCTTGAGCATTTCTTCACTCGTAAAGCCATCTGGACAAAGAATAATAAAACCAAAGGAGCGCCTTGGTGAATAAGATAAGAAAACCTTTATTAGACTCGCAATGGAGAAATTCCCGATTCACAGCTGCAAAGTTATGAAAGGAAGAAGTAGAACAACAAAATATAGGAGCTGCTCTAAAGGCAGCCACTCACGCGGCACCATTTTGAAGTCAAAATAACAAAAATAACACAACACATGGGACACAGACAGTCGTGCAATCTTCACCACTTTTCTGCATACACTTTGTTGCCTCAAGCAGTTATAGATGAAAGAGGAGAGGATCAAAGTGTCCTTTCACCAGTCGATCAGAGACGTCATGCTGAAAATGTGCACACGTCTGTTACAAGCTAAGTTTTGAAAGCAAACACGAAGCTGTAGCGTCCAGTGACGAAAAAGAGATTGGCTCACATCTCCTGTCACATGCAAATCCACTTCAATTCCAAGCCGCGACTCCCAGTTCCACATCCGCATCGGCGCTACGCGCTAACGTCCCCTCTTCTCATCGTCGGCTCCTCAAGCCTTACATCCATCCAGCCGCAGACCGTTCAACAGCACCAATCTCTCCGCTGAACAAAGTGGGGCTGTGAAAAATGCTGCCCATTACAGGCGCAAGACACAAGCGCCCCGGGACTGTCCAGCAACGACAGTCAAATGGCGCTGATATTCCTCCCAGTCAAAAACAGTGCTGGTATACCCATGCTGCAGAGAAGGCGCAACCACCAAGCACAGAGTGTTGATGAATGTCGTGGCCAAAAAATGCTGAAAAAAGTCCACATCAGGTCCACACGACATAACAACAAACACAAAGTTACAAAACAAACACAAAAATAACAAAAAAAAGCAAAGCTCATGAGAGCACTTGCAGACGGCTGCCAACTCGGGCGCCATCTTGCCTTCAAATCGAATCGAGTATTATATCAGCTGTTTTTGGACAAAGCAAGGACAAGGAAGGCAGCTTTCATTAGATCGTACATTTCATACAGAAAGTAACTCACCACGCTCCATTTTAAAACAAATAAGCTATTCACACACAGACCTCATAACTAGAAGAAAGGGGACATTTGAGTAAACATTGATCAGGAGGGACTACTACAGTGTTAGGTTGTCAGAATCAAATGCGTGTAGATTTATTTTTACCTATTAACCCTCGAAGTCCACCGCTTGCGATAAATGTAAAATTATGTCTTTGAATCAAAGGCTAAGGCATTCGGAAAAACACGTGAGAGCTGAAACGTATGGGGGGGGTTCTAAAATGGCCTAAATTTCATGACGTCACCGGCTGATAGTTCTCAGGCATTACAGCAATAATAAAAAAGGTTTTGATTCCGTAATCTTCACAATTTACATATTTTGCACCATAGAGACCCATTAAAATTCATATTTTTGAAAGCATCGTAAACCTAATGTGTAAACATGCATTTCACACGATTTTTACGTCAATCGCTTTGTTTTCGCTTGGACAGACGTATGCATACCACATTGTTGGGTTGAGGTCATTCCAATTGTGCAACTTTTAGGTGGCGCCAGAGGATCGCAAATGAGTTTGCCTCTTTGCAGGAGGCTTCAAACCAAAGCATTTTACATGAACACGTCCGGTCGGGATTGTTAGTAGGGCTTGGTTGGGACCTCCAGACACAATTTTTTTTTCCTTTTGCAAAAAATAAAGAATAAAAAAATCCCAAAGAACTAATAAAAACTATATATATGTATGGATAGCACAGATGCCTCTGAACATTTTGAGTGTTTGAAAAAAAAAAAAAGAATGTTTGTATAACACAAAATACATCATTACAAAAATTGTAAAATGCGTAACTTAGGGTTTTTTTTCATTTGAAGGACCCATTAAACTGCCTTTGAAAAGTAGTCTGAAGTTTGTTGCTAGTCGAAACAGGGCACACGCTGCGAGCCCCGAAATTCCCCATCCCACTAAGCAGCGCACAATTACAAGTGTTTTCGAAGGCAGCAACAGTATGTGATGGCAATAAACCTGGGATCAGGTCGGCCTCCAATCGATAAAAACAAGTCAAGCCAACCTCCACAACGATTGTTCATCCTCTATGACGGTAACGCCGCCAAGTGCTGCAAAAGCCAATTTAAAAATAAAAGCCTAACTAGTGTCCTGCTATTGATTGGTAGCCGTCAATTTTGAAGTTTCACAGCCGGCATTCACAGCCGGTTGATGGCATGTTACTGTAATAATACAAGAGTTGCGGCTTAGAATTGAAGCAGATTTACATCAATTCAATAAATTTAAAATAATTGCCATATCAGAATCTTGGCTTGATGAAGATAAAACAACTGAAATGGAAATAGAAGGTTATGAAATGTTTGCAACTAATAGAGAAAACAAAAAAGGAGGGGGGGGGGGTTGCAATATATGTAGACAAAGCACTTAAATGCAGTAAAATCGAGAGATTGACAAACAATAGAAAACCTAATGGAATGTCTAACCATTGAAATACACAATAAAAAGGCATCAAATATCATCATAAGTTGCATCTATAGGACACCAGGAACATGTATTGACACATTCAATAAAAAACTAACATATATGCTCAGTTACTACAACGATAAGAAAACACGAATAATATGTGGTGACTTTAACATTGACTTATTAAACCCAAATAGACACAAAAAAACAACTGACTTCATAAATACTATGTACAGCAACAGCTTTTTCCCAGTAATCCTGAAACCTAGCAGAATAACAGTTGACACGGCCATATTAATAGATAACATATTTATAAATAAGATTGATCATAAAATGGAAAGTGGACTTCTCATTAATGACATAAGTGACCACTTGCCTGTTTTTGCAGTTTTTCATAATTATTTCGATAGAAAAGCTAAATCAACAAATTGTATAACAGAAATAAGACTAAGAACCCAACGTTCCATCGATGCCTTTAAGCAAGACCTAGAAAAACAAAACTGGACCGAGGTCTACTCAAACGAAGACCCAAATACAGCGTTTGAAGTATTTCAGTCTACCATAATCTCCTTATATGATAAACATTTTCCATTAACTAAAGTTTCCAAAAAGTATAAAGACCCAAGTAAGCCATGGATAACGAAAGGCATAGAAAACGCATGTAAAAAGAAAAACAATTTATATAAATTGTTTTTAAAATTCAGAACTGAAGCAGCAGAAAAAAAATATAAGACCTATAAAAATAAACTAGTAAATATTATAAGAACCAGTAAAAGAGATTATTATCATGCACTATTAGAGCAGAATAAAGGTAACACACAAGAAATATGGAAAATACTTAACCAAGTAATCAGAAATAGTCCTAAAAAAATGGATTATCCAGAGTATTTTATCAAAGGCAAAAATACTATTTTGGAAAAAACTGCAGAAATAGCAACTGAATTTAATGAGTATTTTGTCAACATCGGCAGTAACCTAGCAAAACAAATTCCTGATCCAACAGACCTGTTTGAAGTGGATAGATACGTAGAAAAAAACTCCTCCACGATGTTCCTTACTGCAGTAAAACAAGAAGAAGTATCAAATATTATAAAAACTTTTAAAAATAAAAAGTCAACTGATTGCTTTAATATTGATATGACAATAATCAAGCAGATTATAGAATATGTAGTGCGACCTTTCACACACATATGCAACCTGTCATTCAAAGCTGGTATCTTTCCATCAAAAATGAAAATTGCTAAAGTTATTCCAATCTATAAAAGTGGAGAAAAACATCTGTTTACAAATTATAGACCAATATCACTACAACCACAATTTTCAAAAATATTAGAAAAACTATTTTCTCGCAGACTTGATAGTTTTATACAAAAGCATGCGCTGTTAAGTGAGAATCAATATGGCTTCAGGGAAAAATGGACCACCTCAATGGCAGTTATGGAGTTTGCGGAAGCTGTTGGGGTTTTCCTAGTTCTAAAAAAAGCTTTTGACACAATAGATCACAGTATATTATTGAAAAAAACTAGAAAGATATGGCATTAGAGGTGTAGCTTATAAATGGATAAGTTATTTAGAAAACAGATATCAGTACGTGCAACTCAACAATAAAAAACGAATCAACTGAAAATCACTCACGGAGTACCTCAGGGGTCAGTGCTTGGTCCAAAACTATTCATCTTATATACAGTATAAATGATATCTGCAAGGTCTCAAAACTATTTAAATGTGTCCTATTGGCTGATGATACAACTTTCTACTGTTCTGGAATAAATCTGAAACAGCTCCTGACAACCGTAGAAAACGAATTAAACAAATTAAAAAACTGGTTCGACAGAAATAAATTGTCACTCAACCTGAAAAAAATCGAAGTCAATTGTTTTTGGCACAAGACCAATCAAACACCAAGCTAAAATTATGATAAACTCAATTGAAATAGAAAGAGCGTATGAAACCAAGTTTCTCGGATTAGTAATAGACTCAAAACTATATTGGAAACCACATATCGATAACGTAAAAAGAAAAATAGCCGAGACCGTAGGGATCCTCTACAAAACCAAGGAAGTGCTAAATAAGAGATCCTTGTACACATTATAAACTTCATTATTATTACCATACATGACCTACCGTGTGGAAATATGGGGAAATGCCTGCAAAACAAACACACTCCCTATTCTCAAACTACAAAAAAAAGCAATTCGAATTATTAATAGATCAAATTATACGGAACCCACAAATCCACTATTTATTAAATTAAATACGATGAAATTTTATGACCTGGTTGACTTTAAAATCGCCCAATTAATGTACAAAGCACACAATAACCTGCTCTGCTAAAACATTCAGAAGTTTTTTGAAATTCGAGAAAGCAACTCTGAATTAAGAGGTACCAACTTATTCAAAAAACTCAAAACAAGAACAAACATCAAGCAAAGAAGTGTATCTAGCAAAGGTGTTAATCTGTGGAATAATCTCGAAACGGACCTAAAAATGAGTAAATCGCTTGCCGAGTTCAAAAACAAATTCAAAAAAATAGTACAAACAACCTACACCAATCAGAGTTAAAATGATAAATTCTAAACATTAAATATAATGATAAATCAGAACTAAGTTGATAAATAGAGAAAGGTATTGCAATACCCATTATGAATACAAGAGAAAATTGACACAAGAGTGCCAGGGTGAGGATGTATATAATCCCGATACAAACCAAAAGTTGTGAAAATATCACGGTTAAGGGTAAAGTATGAGCCTTAATGGAGACTTCTTCTTACTTTTTCTTTTCTGATTGATATAAAAATGATTTAGTAGATATAAACACATAACGGGGTAGGACAAGATAAGTTTTTTTACTTCATCCTACTCCCTTGAACATAACTGTGTTGAATGAAGACTGATTTCTTTCTTTTACTTTTTTATCTACCTTATTTTCTGTCAAATTATTACTGTATATGTTTTATGTTCAATAAACAACCCAAACCCAAACCAAACATGGGACACTTTGATTAGCTCCTCTTTCATTTATAACTGCATCAAACAACAAACTGCATGCAGGAAAAGTGGTCAAGATTGCACGACTGTGTCTTATCGAGTCAACTACAATTTTATTGTCAAATGTGCTGTATGTGCAACATACCTTTACATTCCCTCTCACAACATGCAACAAGACAAGACACATTAGACACAGACAATCTTATGTGTTGTATTGTAGTTAGAACTGCATGACTGTCCGTGTTTTATGTTGTGTTGTGTTTATTATTTTACTTCATGTTAACTGTTTTGTAAAGCGCTTTGTTACAGCTGCCGCTGTTGTGAAAGCGCTATATAAATCAGCATGTATTGTATTGTATTGTATTTTGTTATTATGACTTCAAGATGGCGCCGCAAAAGTGGCTGCCTTTATAGCAGCTCCTATATTTTGTTCTACTTTCTTCCTTTATAACTTTGCTGCTGTAAATTGGGATTTTCTCCATTGTGAGACAATTATAGGTTTTCTTATTCTTATTCAAATAGTGCATACCAACTAAACTCTTACCTGAGGCAGAAAAAAAATGCAAGCATTTAAAAAAAATAAAATCAAGGCTCTTGAATTGGACTTTTGTCACCACTGGTAAAATTTCCAATCAGAATGTTCATGCACAGTATCGGTAACAGATTTGACACTGGTCGAAACGGCAGATAGTGATATCTGAATTTCAAACCTTAAGTATAGATGTCTGCAACGTTACCATATTTTCATGACTACAAGGCACATTCAAAACTCTTACATGTCCTCCAAAATGGAAGGAACGCCTAATAATGTGGGGCACTTTGTGTATGAACCAAGTTCCAAATTCTGTGAATGATGTGGAGTAGCTGCACTGCATTTGACTGATTGATGTGCGGACAGGCTGCTTATATAAAGGAAAAGCAGGCGTAACTTAGGACAGCATGCAGACATTAAGCGCCTTCCTCAACATTAAACTTAATTCACACAGAGAGGAGAGGAAGACATTAATGTCTACAAGATCTCAAATATCGGCCAGATTTTTTTTTATATTTTCAGACACTGTGGCAGACATGTGCCCATGAATTTTGGTAGAGAATAGAGAGAACATCAAGCCGCGTTAAGCATTATGCCCTATAGTGAACGCCTATGGGCAAGAAAAAGCTCAATTAAAATGTATTATTATTATTATTAATGCTCATAAAATCCTAAACAAAGAGACTATTACTTATTTTCAGAGGTTGAAGTGGATTTAAGTGTTAATTTGGGTGGCGATAAGTTGTCAAACATTAAGACACGTTAAGCTTATTCTCAACAGTGAGCCTCCTGATAGCTTAATGTCCATAAAATCTATGATAGTGTAGCGATTTTTGATATCCACAGAGGTTTACGTGGGCATAGGTAGAAATGTGCATGTGAATTTTGATAACTGCTCGTAGTTTCCTGACATTAACATTACATTTGGCTTTTTTTTTTTAACAATAAGCGTTTTAGTTAGCACGACGTTGCTGATGTATACAATGTTAATTGTGGATAGTGTAACTTAACCTTTTAAATCTGAACCCACTTACCGTACTGTAAAACATTGTTTAGTTTCGAAGGATGGAATTTAATTAAAAACTGAGCTTGGACACAAAAAGTGTCCATATAGTGATATGTAACGTTCAAAACACAAGGCAATGCTATTAATTCGTATTTGTGAATGTTCCGAGCACCGTTATAAATGCACATAAGAGCACTAAACGCGAGTTACTTACCCGTCAGTTTCTGTGATCTGACATTTATATACTTCTTTAGCTTTTTTAATGCTTTTGTTCGAATGGGCTTTTCGTTTGAGGCTAACTTTTGTGCCAGTTGAATCTCTGGATCGTGAACGGCCGCCATTTTCACACTAATTCACGTGGAGCGGTGCTGCTCAGGCGCACTTTCCTTCATTTCGTCGCAGACAGATGACATCACACATTGCCATCACAGGCACGGATGTATGTTCCTGTATCTTGTTTTCGGTTATTTTGAAAAGTCAAAAAGTCAAAGTCAAAAGCCAGCTTTATTGTAAAACATGCTCTATTTACAACATCCAGCATAGATGAAATTTATTTCCCCTCAACCACAGTGCAAATATCCGGTGCATTAAAAAGCACAAAGCTAAAAACAAGGGCAGTGAAAATTGAATACAAAGGACATATATAAATATGAACAAATATAAATAATACATTGCAATCAACAGTCAACAGACAAACAAGTGTACAGAAGAGATTTAGGGCCAATAAAGAAAAAAATCCAAGGTTGGCAAGATTCCCACTTTTGTCTCAGAATTCTAACTTTATTCTCAGAATTCTAACTTATGTCAGAATTCTGACACATTACTCACATTAAAGTCAGGAATTTTGAGAATTAAGACAGAGTTCTAACTTTAATGTTAGAATTCTGACAATAACGGGGGCTTAAAGTTTACAAGCAGGCACCTTTCCTAAGCATTGATAGAATTTGAATGACCCTATCCTCCAAGATCATCTCATCTGGATAGGGTCGGAAAGGAAATTACTCAGGCAAAACGAGAATCCAAAGAGGCCTCGGGAGATGAGTGACCTATGCGAAAGGAGATTTAAAGGTTTTATCCATGCACCCTTTCCTAAGCATTCGTATGCTGCACTCGATGAAAGTGGGAAATCGGAAATATTCCACATGGATTGTCCCAGTCCACCCTCAATGCATTGGGGGGGAATTTAAACAACAAAGACGGCTGATTCTGATAAACTGTTGTTCTGGTTTGTTACAACACATTTGAACCCCAGCTAACCTTCTTCATAATTAATTTTATTCATATAAATAAAGGTATATACTATCTCCAATGCATTTAATGAATTTCACCAAATAATTTAATTAATGCAAGGAGATAGCAGCATGTATGTATTCCAACACTCAGTGCAAATCATGGTGTGCTACATGAAGCCATGTCAAATTAACTAAATGTAATAATATAAATATTCATTCATAATAAATTGGCATTCACGGTTGTGTCTCCATGGAGGTCGTCATTGTTGAGTGACATCACACATCGCAAATTTGATCTGACGTAAACACACACACACACACGCATACACACAAACAAAACATAAATGTACTCTTTATTTCAATAGCGCACAAGTATGAGCATAAACCTATTTGACTTATTTTAACATGAACATACATTTCTTGTATATTAATTATTCCACTTTGTGTGCTACGTGAAGTCATGTCAAAAAAGTCATGTATACTCGTTTGCTTCCCAACACTTCATTTGTTCTTCTTGGATCAGGTCTCTGAGTTTTTGTGCTGTACTCAGCCATTCCATGTTTCTTCTGCCTTTAGCATCTTCAATGAGTGCTGTAATACTGCTGAGACTGTCTCTCAGAGACCTCGGTTCAGGTGTTTTTTCTTCAGCATCTTCCCACTCTTCCTCTTCCTCTTTAATGACAAAACCAGTCTCTCCATATTCCTGGTTATGGGTTGCAATATTACTGTCCATTTGCAGCAGGTCTTCTAGTGTGCTCTCTGGTGCTACTTTTTTTAGGCTCTGCAGATCATCATTGTAGAACTGGAAAGCTTCTTCCTCTTGTGTTGCTTGGCTTGCTTCACCAGAAAAGTTGCATTTTGAAGTGAGAAAGAGGTCCTTTACGATTCTTAGCTGTTTCCTTTGCATTCTATCCACGCTTCATCTTCTTTCTGCTGGCAAACATTTCATCATCCTCATCTGTAGAGACTTCCTCTGGATAGCCATCTTGAGGAAATAGACCTAACCGAAAAAAAAGGCAGAGGATGAGTCACATAACACAAATAAACAAGAAAGACATTGTGTCGTATCAGGCAATTTAAAAATAACAATACCTTCACTGAGATCCTGCAGCCTGCCATGAAAGAGAGAGAAAGTATGTTGAAAGACAAGAGGTCTGATAAGGCATATCATAAACTACATTCGACTGGCGTAAAAATCACTCTTTTCCCAATCTGCTGAACAACTCTCTGATCCACTGAAATTTTAAGACACTGGCCAAAAATAGGATCCACTGGAGAGTTCCCAGGCGAAAACCACTGTTGACCAAAAAGAACACAAAGGCTCATCTCACATTTGCCAAAAGACATCAAGATGATCCTCAAAACCTTTGGAAAAAACATTCTGTCGACCGATGAATCAAAAATTGAATTTGTGCGGCCTGTTACATTTGGGGTAGAAATGATAGCATTTGATTAATAAAACATGGTGTTGCCAATGTGATGGTCTGGGGCTGCTTTTCTATCTGAGGACAAGGTCAATTTGCTGTGATTGATGGGACAATGAATTCTGCTGTCTACTAGAAAATCCTGAAGGATGATGTCCGACCATCAGTTTAGTTTGCACCCTCAAACTCAAGCACTCTTGGATCATGCAGAAAGACAACTAACCGTAACACAACAGCAAGTCCATCTCTGAACGGCTCAAAAAACAAAAGAAAATAAAGTAAGATTTTGCAGTGGTCAAGTCAAAGTCCGGATTTGAATCCAATAGAGATGCTGTGGCGTGACCTCAAAAGGGAAACTCTCCAATGTGGCATAGTTGAATTAAATCTGCCAAAGTGGGCCAAAATTCCTCCATAGCGTCAAAGACTGACCACAAATTATCGCAAATGCTTGATTTCAGTTATTGCTGCCAAGGGCGTCACAACCCATTACTAGCTTCAAGGGGCAATTACTTCTTCCACATAAGGACAGGAAGGTTTGGCTTTTCTTTTTGCCATATTTAAATCACACGGACCACAACAACAGATACAGTATGATACTTTCAAAACTGTCTGAGGGGCTACAAAACTTACACTTTGATGATTTTGTAGAGCCTCTCTCTATTGTGGCTGGGTGTGCTACTTCGAATTGACACCTCTAAGAGCTTGTCAGCAAGAGCTGCATAGTCAAACTGTAAAATAGATGTTTCATTAGAAGGGGGAAAGCAGAACATGGTATTTATCAAGAGCTCTGACTAAAGTGGTGCAGTGTAGCATATGTCTTTCCAATGAAAACCCAAGTATCCCAAAATATGTGTTCATTCTTGGAAAAACAACAACATGCATTTAGGATAAAAATACAATACTAACCTGTAGAACTGGTGCTGTATTATCATCATCATCATCATCATCAAATTGTAACTCTGTGTCGGAGTCTCCTGATTCATGAGCACCCTGTTTCAAGTATGATTTACTGCCTGAAAACAAAATAACCAGCAAATAATGTCTTCCTGGCATAAAAATTCAATTCAATTCAGTCATTTATCTACAAAATTATGTAACATTCATGGAGTTCTTTTTAAAACACTGTAGCATTCATGATTTGCAATCAATAACTTACACAAAAACAGGTTGTTGTGTGCTATATAAATAGTGATTCTGAACGGAAACTCAAAGTTTGGGGAATATTTTTTTTTTGGTCAGATTGCACTTAATGTTGCGTACTATATAGCAGTGGTCCCAAACACTTGCCCGTGGGCCTTTTGGTACTGAGCTGAACGATCGCTTGTGTGGCGCTTTCTCCAAAGCTATGGAAAGAAATCAAGCCTGCTGTTGGCCATGTGCAAGGTACATTCTCAAAAACGGGCATGACGACAATCCAGTTGAATCAGCTGAACAAGTATTACTGAAGTGATGATGTGGAAAGCATGTTAATGCCAGCGGATTTGCACATCCTGCCCACCTAAAGATGAGCGGTTTAGTCGCTATGACCTAGCAATGCGGCCACCAAAATATCAAACACCGTATGTAGGATGGATTCGTTCATCCATCCATCCGTCCATTTTGCAAAGTGCTAACTTCAAAATCATTACGTTGACACTTTGAAAGGAAAATCAACTCAAAAATGTTCTTTAAAACAATATGCATTATGCAGCCTCATTAGTCTAAACATGGTATTACGATTAATATTGTGTTTGTGGAAAAATTAAACAACAAACTCTTCCCATTTTTGTGAAAATGTACCGTTAATCTGCTTCACGGGGTCCTCTTCATCATCAGAGGACTGGCCTGAATCAGAGGACTCTGCTTCTTTCAGCTCCCTCATCAGATCCTCAATGGCATAGGGAGCCTGGTCAATAATTGTGTTGAAGATGCTGTTGCAGATCGCTCGGAAAAGTGTCCGACTGGTGAGACGGTCAATTAAAGAGAATGGTCGATCAGTGGATGGCAAATATTACAAAGCAAGCAGGAAGCTTCAGATCAAGGCAGAATTTCGCTGCCATTCATCAGTGACGCTCCTAAAACTAGTATGATCAATAAAGGATGTGTTGCCTGTAATATTACACGACCAGGACGCCAGCCAAATCCTCTTGAACACTGACATCCAAATTGGAGATATTTTGCTTTGGTGACGTTATTCAATGTTAAGGTCAAAAGTTGTATGATTGTCTGGCAAATTAGATGAATACACTTTCAAGCCATTGAAATGAAAACATATTCAAAGGCCCGATAATTCTACCACATTTGAAGTAAACATATTCCGCTGGGTTATGGGGTATTCAAGACTGACAAAACGTTTTCATATACGTAAAATTATTGTTACCCCTCTGTTAATGAAAGAATAACCCTCAGTGATCACAGAAATAACTTCAATCTGACCAAAGTACAGTCAAACCCCGGCTTTCGGATTTCGACCAGAAAATTTGAGATTTTTACACCTCAGGTTAGAACTGAAAACCGGTTTTCGACCAAACTGAGCACACCCGAATACGCCACTTGACTCCTTTCGGGTTTCTTACACGAGCAAGTGACGCTTACACGTTTGACGTTCACAAAAATACCGGTATTATGAAACAGTCTTGGTTATTCTATAATTTACTGGTTGTAGCGTGGTAACTTTATGAATAAAACATTTGTCATAAGGTGTCATATGCTGTCGGTAGAACTAACGATGACACGTGGTAGATTCTTTCGTCAAATTGATAGTAGATTACACATGCATCGTCTTGGGAAGAGGATGTCAAGCCACAGCAATACTTACCTGTATTAATGATTACCAGGAAATTAATCTTTGCGGTGTGAGACTGGAAAAAAATACTCTGATTTTGTGGTGTGCTGTATTCATGATGCCATATGAGTACAACATAATTTGATCCATTTATTTCGTTGAATAATCCTGGAGTACACAGCTGCTGATATAATGTTCATTGTTAATGCATAGTTTTCAAACATTTACCCTTGAAGCATTATACTTTGGAGTATCAGAATTCTTGATTATGAATATCAGTCAAAATAGAAAAATGGCTTCCTATGATGAACGTTTACGGAACCCAAAATTAGTTACCATGGTTTCCCATTGGGTAATCCAACGGAATCGAAAAACGTGAATTTCCTAAATCCTCAGGCCTGCTACGGTACATCTTTTTTTCCCACCCGCAACGATCAGTTTGACAATCGCCACCATTGTTGTTTTGATCTCGCATGAAGTAATGTCGCATGTCGTTCTTGCAATATGCGGAAAGTAGATGATTGCCAAGTTTTGTATCGTTAAAACAAGTGTTGCGAACAAGTGTTGCGAATGTTTATTGCGGAGGTATCACGGAGGAAGCAGCTAAAGTTGGATAGTTTTTTGCGATAAGTTGACTTTGAGAAAGCCTTGCATCATTGGAAGCGGAGTAAAGAGAGAATTTATGAACGCAAAGACCAAACTATGGAATGAAATAAGAACCTATTTCTCAGCAAATCTCGTATGCCTGAATTATTAAAATTTTTGCAGCATTTGTTGATAAGAAATAAACCTATTAGCAATGTATATTGTTGCTGTTTGTGTTATTATCATATGCAATTGAATAAGTAGACCATTTAAGAATTCGAAATTTGGGACTCTCGAAATGCCTAATGGGACTCACTTTTCTCATCAGCCAGTCCCTGGGACTGGCTGGGGTTAAACTGTAATATTATCACTCCGCGCGCACACACACGCACTCACACACAAACACACACTCACACAAAATGTACTTTTTAGTACATATTTTTTAAGTCAACACCATTAAAAATGGTGTGGAAGATTTAAAAAAATATACTTCCCTGCAGATATGAAATCAAACAAAAGGACGCTAAGAGGAACTTACTCCTTGGTCTTGGCTGCCGTTTTGCAGAATGGCTCGATGAATCTCAGGTTCTGGTCAGCAGTGAGCTACGGAGAAAAAATGTGAAAAGGACCATCACATTTCTTTATTTCAATAAGTTATTAATATTTCCTCAAAATCTTTTGCAGAATCCTCTATAATGGATGTGTCACTCAAACTATAATATTGGCATTTAGAGTGGATAGACATCAAAATTTCATATCTAAATTCTCTTCAGTTTATTTTTGTCAAGTGAAAGGCATTCAACAGGATCAATAAAATAAATACGGACAAGTACCCAAATCTCCATCTACGCTCCATACTCCAAATGACCCGTTTGGATCATAACTTTACCTCTGATGCACCCACAGCTCCTAATTCCGTCAAGTAAAGGTCCAAGATATGAAACTGCAGACCAGCAGGTGCACCGTTGCCACTGTTCAGGAGCTCTGTTGCAAAGAGCTCCAGAAATCTTGAGACCACACTAAAAAAAAAAAAAAAATAGAAAAGACATTATGTAAAATATTTAACCTATGTTATGACGTACTGTACCATTTGCGCATGACAGTTTTTATGGATTACCTGCTATCCCAATTGTTTCTCTTCAGCATCTCAAAGCTTTGTCTGAACATGAAGCGGATCAGCTGTAATACGAAAAGAAGGGCCACCATAAGGGGGAGAAAAGTGATATATTCATGGACGCGCGCGCACGCACACACACCTGGAAAAACTTGTCCATTCGTAGTCTGTCAATGCCAGTCCACTCTCTTTTGAAGGTCTTAAGGGAGCTCTCCAGGTATAATAGTTCTGTGGAAAACAATTTTCACCACCGGCTTTTGACATTTTAATTTGTATTTGGAATTACACCAGCATAGGATCAACTTACGTCCATCAATGTCATGAAAGGTGTGAATCAGTGTGCAAACAGAGTTGGAAAGCTCCTCCTGTGAACAACATTGTGCCTCAAATTAAGCAAATAGAAAGTGAAACAATCCAAGAAAGGCTCAATATATTTAACAATTAAATGGCAGTGGGTGCCATTAATTCAGCCCAGCACGCAGGGTCGTGGTGGCCAGAGGGAATATTGTGGGATTCCTGAATGGCCGGTCCATTTCAGGACCAGTTTAACAATCCCTGCCCCCAAATGGCATAAAAATTACGTTTTTGCGCATGACAGCCGCTGTCTACAGTCACCGAGTGGTTGCACCGCGACTCCAGCGGTCCATCAAAATACATCTCCTAGACGCCTCCTTAGTGAGGTGTTCCGGGCATGTCCCAAAGGTAGGAATTCCTTGGGGCGAACCAGGACAGCCTGGGAACGCCTTGGGAAGAGCTCAAAGAAGTGATTGGCGACAAATCACAGCTCAGCCTGAAAATGTTCCACAAGCCGTGACGAAAGAAATAAAGAAATACCTGTAAAAGTGGTTTGTCCTGCATCCACAAGCAGTAGAACAGACCTTTCCACAGCTTGAGCATTTCTTCACTCGTAAAGCCATCTGGACAAAGAATAATAAAACCAAAGGAGCGCCTTGGTGAATAAGATAAGAAAACCTTTATTAGACTCGCAATGGAGAAATTCCCGATTCACAGCTGCAAAGTTATGAAAGGAAGAAGTAGAACAACAAAATATAGGAGCTGCTCTAAAGGCAGCCACTCACGCGGCACCATTTTGAAGTCAAAATAACAAAAATAACACAACACATGGGACACAGACAGTCGTGCAATCTTCACCACTTTTCTGCATACACTTTGTTGCCTCAAGCAGTTATAGATGAAAGAGGAGAGGATCAAAGTGTCCTTTCACCAGTCGATCAGAGACGTCATGCTGAAAATGTGCACACGTCTGCTACAAGCTAAGTTTTGAAAGCAAACACGAAGCTGTAGCGTCCAGTGACGAAAAAGAGATTGGCTCACATCTCCTGTCACATGCAAATCCACTTCAATTCCAAGCCGCGACTCCCAGTTCCACATCCGCATCGGCGCTACGCGCTAACGTCCCCTCTTCTCATCGTCGGCTCCTCAAGCCTTACATCCATCCAGCCGCAGACCGTTCAACAGCACCAATCTCTCCGCTGAACAAAGTGGGGCTGTGAAAAATGCTGCCCATTACAGGCGCAAGACACAAGCGCCCCGGGACTGTCCAGCAACGACAGTCAAATGGCGCTGATATTCCTCCCAGTCAAAAACAGTGCTGGTATACCCATGCTGCCGAGAAGGCGCAACCACCAAGCACAGAGTCTTGATGAATGTCGTGGCCAAAAAATGCTGAAAAAAGTCCACATCAGGTCCACACGACATAACAACAAACACAAAGTTACAAAACAAACACAAAAATAACAACAAAAAAGCAAAGCTCATGAGAGCACTTGCAGACGGCTGCCAACTCGGGCGCCATCTTGCCTTCAAATCGAATCGAGTATTATATCAGCTGTTTTTGGACAAAGCAAGGACAAGGAAGGCAGCTTTCATTAGATCGTACATTTCATACAGAAAGTAACTCACCACGCTCCATTTTAAAACAAATAAGCTATTCACACACAGACCTCATAACTAGAAGAAAGGGGACATTTGAGTAAACATTGATCAGGAGGGACTACTACAGTGTTAGGTTGTCAGAATCAAATGCGTGTAGATTTATTTTTACCTATTAACCCTCGAAGTCCACCGCTTGCGATAAATGTAAAATTATGTCTTTGAATCAAAGGCTAAGGCATTCGGAAAAACACGTGAGAGCTGAAACGTATGGGGGGGGTTCTAAAATGGCCTAAATTTCATGACGTCACCGGCTGATAGTTCTCAGGCATTACAGCAATAATAAAAAAGGTTTTGATTCCGTAATCTTCACAATTTACATATTTTGCACCATAGAGACCCATTAAAATTCATATTTTTGAAAGCATCGTAAACCTAATGTGTAAACATGCATTTCACACGATTTTTACGTCAATCGCTTTGTTTTCGCTTGGACAGACGTATGCATACCACATTGTTGGGTTGAGGTCATTCCAATTGTGCAACTTTTAGGTGGCGCCAGAGGATCGCAAATGAGTTTGCCTCTTTGCAGGAGGCTTCAAACCAATGCATTTTACATGAACACGTCCGGTCGGGATTGTTAGTAGGGCTTGGTTGGGACCTCCAGACACAATTTTTTTTTCCTTTTGCAAAAAATAAAGAATAAAAAAATCCCAAAGAACTAATAAAAACTATATATATGTATGGATAGCACAGATGCCTCTGAACATTTTGAGTGTTTGAAAAAAAAAAAAGAATGTTTGTATAACACAAAATACATCATTACAAAAATTGTAAAATGCGTAACTTAGGGTTTTTTTCATTTGAAGGACCCATTAAACTGCCTTTGAAAAGTAGTCTGAAGTTTGTTGCTAGTCGAAACAGGGCACACGCTGCGAGCCCCGAAATTCCCCATCCCACTAAGCAGCGCACAATTACAAGTGTTTTCGAAGGCAGCAACAGTATGTGATGGCAATAAACCTGGGATCAGGTCGGCCTCCAATCGATAAAAACAAGTCAAGCCAACCTCCACAACGATTGTTCATCCTCTATGACGGTAACGCCGCCAAGTGCTGCAAAAGCCAATTTAAAAATAAAAGCCTAACTAGTGTCCTGCTATTGATTGGTAGCCGTCAATTTTGAAGTTTCACAGCCGGCATTCACAGCCGGTTGATGGCATGTTACTGTAATAATACAAGAGTTGCGGCTTAGAATTGAAGCAGATTTACATCAATTCAATAAATTTAAAATAATTGCCATATCAGAAACTTGGCTTGATGAAGATAAAACAACTGAAATGGAAATAGAAGGTTATGAAATGTTTGCAACTAATAGAGAAAACAAAAAAGGAGGGGGGGGGGGGGGTTGCAATATATGTAGACAAAGCACTTAAATGCAGTAAAATCGAGAGATTGACAAACACAATAGAAAACCTAATGGAATGTCTAACCATTGAAATACACAATAAAAAGGCATCAAATATCATCATAAGTTGCATCTATAGGACACCAGGAACATGTATTGACACATTCAATAAAAAACTAACATATATGCTCAGTTACTACAACGATAAGAAAACACGAATAATATGTGGTGACTTTAACATTGACTTATTAAACCCAAATAGACACAAAAAAACAACTGACTTCATAAATACTATGTACAGCAACAGCTTTTTCCCAGTAATCCTGAAACCTAGCAGAATAACAGTTGACACGGCCATATTAATAGATAACATATTTATAAATAAGATTGATCATAAAATGGAAAGTGGACTTCTCATTAATGACATAAGTGACCACTTGCCTGTTTTTGCAGTTTTTCATAATTATTTCGATAGAAAAGCTAAATCAACAAATTGTATAACAGAAATAAGACTAAGAACCCAACGTTCCATCGATGCCTTTAAGCAAGACCTAGAAAAACAAAACTGGACCGAGGTCTACTCAAACGAAGACCCAAATACAGCGTTTGAAGTATTTCAGTCTACCATAATCTCCTTATATGATAAACATTTTCCATTAACTAAAGTTTCCAAAAAGTATAAAGACCCAAGTAAGCCATGGATAACGAAAGGCATAGAAAACGCATGTAAAAAGAAAAACAATTTATATAAATTGTTTTTAAAATTCAGAACTGAAGCAGCAGAAAAAAAATATAAGACCTATAAAAATAAACTAGTAAATATTATAAGAACCAGTAAAAGAGATTATTATCATGCACTATTAGAGCAGAATAAAGGTAACACACAAGAAATATGGAAAATACTTAACCAAGTAATCAGAAATAGTCCTAAAAAAATGGATTATCCAGAGTATTTTATCAAAGGCAAAAATACTATTTTGGAAAAAACTGCAGAAATAGCAACTGAATTTAATGAGTATTTTGTCAACATCGGCAGTAACCTAGCAAAACAAATTCCTGATCCAACAGACCTGTTTGAAGTGGATAGATACGTAGAAAAAAACTCCTCCACGATGTTCCTTACTGCAGTAAAACAAGAAGTATCAAATATTATAAAAACTTTTAAAAATAAAAAGTCAACTGATTGCTTTAATATTGATATGACAATAATCAAGCAGATTATAGAATATGTAGTGCGACCTTTCACACACATATGCAACCTGTCATTCAAAGCTGGTATCTTTCCATCAAAAATGAAAATTGCTAAAGTTATTCCAATCTATAAAAGTGGAGAAAAACATCTGTTTACAAATTATAGACCAATATCACTACTACCACAATTTTCAAAAATATTAGAAAAACTATTTTCTCGCAGACTTGATAGTTTTATACAAAAGCATGCGCTGTTAAGTGAGAATCAATATGGCTTCAGGGAAAAACGGACCACCTCAATGGCAGTTATGGAGTTTGTGGAAGCTGTTGGGGTTTTCCTAGTTCTAAAAAAAGCTTTTGACACAATAGATCACAGTATATTATTGAAAAAAACTAGAAAGATATGGCATTAGAGGTGTAGCTTATAAATGGATAAGTTATTTAGAAAACAGATATCAGTACGTGCAACTCAACAATAAAAAACGAATCAACTGAAAATCACTCACGGAGTACCTCAGGGGTCAGTGCTTGGTCCAAAACTATTCATCTTATATATAAATGATATCTGCAAGGTCTCAAAACTATTTAAATGTGTCCTATTGGCTGATGATACAACTTTCTACTGTTCTGGAATAAATCTGAAACAGCCCCTGACAACCGTAGAAAACGAATTAAACAAATTAAAAAACTGGTTCGACAGAAATAAATTGTCACTCAACCTGAAAAAAATCGAAGTCAATCGTTTTTGGCACAAGACCAATCAAACACCAAGCTAAAATTATGATAAACTCAATTGAAATAGAAAGAGCGTATGAAACCAAGTTTCTCGGATTAGTAATAGACTCAAAACTATGTTGGAAAACCACATATCGATAACGTAAAAAGAAAAATAGCCAAGACCGTAGGGATCCTCTACAAAACCAAGGAAGTGCTAAATAAGAGATCCTTGTACACATTATACACTTCATTATTATTACCATACATGACCTACTGTGTGGAAATATGGGGAAATGCCTGCAAAACAAACACACTCCCTATTCTCAAACTACAAAAAAAAGCAATTCGAATTATTAATAGATCAAATTATACGGAACCCACAAATCCACTATTTATTAAATTAAATACGATGAAATTTTATGACCTGGTTGACTTTAAAATCGCCCAATTAATGTACAAAGCACACAATAACCTGCTCTGCTAAAACATTCAGAAGTTTTTTGAAATTCGAGAAAGCAACTATGAATTAAGAGGTACCAACTTATTCAAAAAACTCAAAACAAGAACAAACATCAAGCAAAGAAGTGTATCTAGCAAAGGTGTTAATCTGTGGAATAATCTCGAAAAGGACCTAAAAATGAGTAAATCGCTTGCTGAGTTCAAAAACAAATTCGAAGTCTTCGATGCCCATTGCGCTGTGGAACTCGATTGCTCTCGAGACTTATCTATTTAGCACGATAACAGTCAAACCATTCCAGGAAACGTTCATTTACTCGACTGTCCGTCGAGCCACATGCAATTCACTCTGGGCATGGAAACACCCGGAATCCAACCGAGCAAGAATCGCTTCCTCGTTATTCAAAGTCTCGTAGATTTGAGTCTTTCAGACTCCAAGTGTCTCTTGAATGTTTCATACTTTGTAACCCGCTCTTCCGCGGCCATTACTGTTCCTCTTCGTTTGGATGCCATGATCTACAGGACGTAAAAATGTTCCCAATTCCAGTAAAACTCACTGCAATAAAGAGTCACTTACATGTCATCGTTTTGGATCCAATGATTGAAAATAGCGGCGCGGACACACTTATTCCGTCGTATCGAGCGGAGTTACTTGCGTTAGCACTACTACTGCAGCCTTCCGTATTGTCTCCGCCTCCTTCCCTGTGCTCTCCAACTTCAAGTAACTGCTCCACCTGGCGTTGAAAGGCCTGTCATTACAAGTCCAAATGAAATTAATCCAACCATTTACATCGAACCTTAATTGTGTACTGTGCCAACCTCCGGCGGGCCGGATTAAAAATACCAACGGAGCGGATCCGGCCCTCGGGTCGTAGTTTGCCTAGTCCTGAACTACTGCAAGAAAGGAGACACGCGTTTACATCAGCGAAACGGGCATCCGTCAGTGACAGACTGAGAGATCCGTTGTTCCTTGCCCAAGTTAGTGATGCTAACATCAATGGACGAAAACCCACTTCCGTCAGTGCTTAGTCCATCATTATTTAAAGTTTCATTTGTCAGCAAAACGGGTGTTTGTCAGGGCTGACGGACCTGACGGATTGCTTGCCTCTGTGAACAGCGAAGGAACGACATACAGGTACAAACGCCGTTGTCCCTTTCAAGGAGCTTGCTCCACGTCTTGCTGTGCAGCCTCCACATACATAAGGTATACAAGTCTACAAGTCACATGATTTGCCATTCTAACATTCCAATTTGTAACAATTTTATAGACACCTGACAGTATGCTATGATTCATTCTCAGTAAAATTGGAAAATTCTGAATCAGCATTCATTTTTAAATCGCTGTTACAGGCTCACAATTCAACAGACCCATTTCCCAAATGCATTTTCTGCTGGGTCATTGTTTATTTCATGGAGTCTTGCAACTCATCCCATTCGTTTCACAACAGTCTGGCCGAATAAATAACTTGCAAATAGCCACTTTACACCAGTTATTCAGTGTTTGTATTTCTGCTTTTTGAACATGCCGGTAATTGTGGCAAGGAATTATCCCATGGACGTGACGTTATGTTCAGCTCTGCTTAGTTTTCCTTTGGTGTTCAGCACCAGCTGGAGTGTTGGGCGTGGTGATCCTTCAGCGGTGCACCCGTTTCTCGTCTCCCAATCAAGTTCCTGTGTTTTAATGACCCTGACTTCTATGCTTTGTTGGATTATTTCCCTTGTTCGCTATTCATGCCCAAATTTATTTATAGACCCCCATGTGCTTCCTCATAGTCGCTTTTGTCTCGATAGATATTGGTTTTGTGAGTGTCCTTATATTTTGACTAGTTTTACATTTGTGTTTGGACTACAGTATTAGTTTTGCCTTAGAAATAAAACATAGTCCAACTTTTATGCAGTGTACAGAGGGGTGGGGGGGGGTGACTCGTTACCTCATTTCCATGCATGTCGATTCATTCAAATTCAATTTAGCTGCTTATTTGGGGGTTTGAGTGAAGATGGGTCATTTTGACCCAGAGGACGCAGGGTGTGTACAGGAAATGAGGACAACAGGAGGGTTTAAAGTGCAGTACATGGAAATCTTCATGTCCCCCTGCTCTTCACTTGCGACCAGTTCGCAACGAGGCAAGGCTTCAATTTATGGAATCAGCTCACCCTCAACTCCAACGAGGACAGGGACGGTAGAACTTAACTGGGTGAATCGAAACGTGTTGATCCGACAGCAAATGTGTGCCCATAGCGTCCTCTTGTGGGAATACACCGTCACTGCAGTCTATGCCTATAGAGAATGTTCTAATCTCGTGTGTACAGTTAAAGAAAGCAAAAAGTAAAGACACAAATATCTAGCAATACATGTACCTACCATGATGTCATAAGAATTGAGCCAATCACAAATGACAACGTCCCCTCTGCCCACGACATCTTGGGCCTGCTGCTCACTTGTAGGCGTTACAGGTCAATCGGGATTCACAAAGCAATTCCGACATGCGAGTTTTGTGACACGTGACAAATTTCAACGCGTTACTTTGACAGGCCATACATTCTTCTCTTTGAAGGTATGAGGTCAGTTCGGTCAAAAAATGATTTTGCTATGTCGCTCAACATTTTAGCTCAGGTGTACCCGTTTGCTTGATGTACAATGAGTGCGCGGAGCCAGGGAGCAACAGAAGAAACAAAACGACAGTGTACTGCAGCGTCCTCATTTTCCTGTTATCTGCATTACAAATCAATGCAGTATATGACAGATGCGTCATGCCATCATACTATGCCTTTTCAGAATTGGTAACAAAGGGCAGGCTCGGTCAAACACTAGAAACCAATCCAGCTACAGTACCTGCCAGCAGTTTTGTCAAATTACAAGTAGCGACGTTACAAGTTTAACATTTGTTCGTGGCATGTGTGTGCAGGTAGTGTCATTGTTTTGTTTTTTATCTAAATAAGGATACAATGGAGGTATAACAATTTTATCGACAAATAATATTTATAGTGGCGGGTGGGCGCAAATCGTTTTCTTCTTACTAGGGGTATGGTGGGACGTAACAGAAAATCATTGAGAAACACCGACGTCGGGTATGCACCCAATACTTTATTTTAAAAATGAGCCACACATTTGTATTCATATCACCACAATGTATTTGAAATCCATGAAGACGTGATAGAACAGGGGTGCCCAAACATTTTGGATCGAAGATCTAGTTTTCGATCAACTAACCTCCCGGGATCTACCCTTACCGTCGCGCACGCGCACGCGCGCACACACACACACACACACACACACACACACACACACACACACACACACACACACACACACGCACGCACGATGAGAAACAGCCTGTTAACCATCGTAGCTCACACGTACCGTTTTAAAGTGCTTCCCTGGGCCCTCCTAGATTCCTATTCTTTGCTTGTGCCCTCGGTGAATTGTACAAGACGCAAAGATAGAGCGCAACAGCTCTGATCACAAGCTGCAATTGCAAACTGCTGAGCGCTAACAACTACCGGTGAGGTAATCACACGAAATTTAAGATTTACCTGCTTTATTTTATTTTTTTAAAAATGTGAAAATGAGACTGATAAGATGATTAGGGTGCAGTGTATATTAACACAAAAAATATATTACTAACATGTACGGAGACACACAAATGGTTGTTTTTTTTCTTCTCGACACTCCTCGGATCTACTTGGGACCTGTCTTAGATCTACCGGTAGATCAGGATCTACCTAATGGGCACCCCTGTGATAGAAACAATGATTAACTCTTTCATTCCACAAGACATACTTGTAGTCTTTTTAAAATTAGGCCCCGCCTACCAAGGACGTACTTGTACTCTAAATCTTTTTTTTTTTTTTGCTGCAGAGGAGGGTCTGATGCAAACAATGAAAATACGCCGTTTGCATTGTAAATCATGTAAAAAAGTGCCCAGTAGGTGGCAGTGGTGCCTCACGTGCTTGAAATGTATGCTTTTACAAAAAGCTCTTTCTCCGTTTTTTGCCCAGGAATCGCCATTTTCATAAAACTTAGCCATTTTGTAATCCCGATTGCTGAAGAATGAAGAATAGAAACAATGTTTTTTTCTGCTGAAAGAAGAGAGTCCTAACTTTATTTTGGTAGACTCCATGTTTATATAGCATTATAACCAAATATTCTGTGGGCCTTGAATGATCAGTCAAAATCCAGTAAAATGCTGGGATTGAGGGCGTTGCTCCAGTGAAAATGGCTGGGATTTATTAATAGCTTTAAGAAAGTTTGCACCAAAAAGAGCATTTAAACTTAACAATTTACTTTATCAACTGCTAAATTGGATTTGAACACAGTGACAACAGTAAATATAACCCTGATTAAATTAAATGACTGCTGCCATAACTCCATGAAGAAACTTGAAATTTAAAACCGACAAAAATATTTTGTTTCGTTTGCATTCATTTGTAAACAGTGGCGGGCCGTGCATTTCAACCTTCAGGAGCATTTAAAAACCGGTAAAACAAGTATGCATTCACAATTATGAGCAGGAAACTACATTTATAGATATTGTCAAAAATATAAAGATGATTTAAAAATACAAAATAAAATGCCACCCAAATTACGTTGTGATCTTAAACAAGTCTGTCCAATAAATTGCGCATTATCGCAGTTTCATATAAGACATTAACCAAACAATAACAAAACAAACTATTCTTTGAAAATAAAGTAAACAGATCATTTGCATTTTGAGAATATGCCACACAACCGCAAATAACTGACGATGTTGAGCAGCTGAGATCGAACGAACTTTAGTGCACGAAGCTGACCACAATGCGCCATTATAAATTGCAGGTGAGCAGATTTATTTGATACATTTTTGTAGCTTTGTCATTTTATTTCGTTACCATTAATTTAATACTAACGAAATAAAATGACAAGAAGAAATGTCAAATAAAATACATTTACTCACCAATGTAGTGCCTGTTCACTGAGCGGCACATCTACGCGAGTGTCCCCAAACGTTTTTAAACACACCATCGTTTTTAAGTGCCCAGCCGTGCTCTGATGTTTCCGTGCTGCCTTGGTAAAACATCTTACATGGGTAAATCCAGTGTGGCTCCAAACACCAAATCGGTCCATTGCAAGCAATCGGCATTCCCAGCAGTACAATTTGCAGCATTTCTCACTGACCGTACCGAACGGGTACCGTTCATAATTGCTCGTCTGAAAATGACGGACAAACCCTTTTCATTGCTGGGACAGGCTAGCAAGCGCAGGAGTTGGGTGACCTCTTCGCACAATATCCAGCTTTTCGTGGAAGGTCCGTCTTGAAAATTGTGCGGAAAGTAGTTCTGCAACCAGATCAACGTCTTCTTCTTCGGACATTTTGGGTTAAAATGCAGTGATTGCTCCCTCTAGCAGGCGCTAATTCAATCACGGAACACGCACATCCAGTCTCGACGTAAACCCTTCTAGCTGGCCCCGGTGCGCAGAGTCGTGATCTGATTGGCTATTGCAACCTGACTATGCCCGTTCATTTACAGCACACAGTGGCCTGCTCTGTTTAATCTGTAGGCCCCGAGCAAGTTTAATTTACCTGGCAACACACGCTAGCTGAAATATGATTGGTTAAAATCTCTACCATAATAAATAATTTATCGAGTGCCTTTCACTGTTATTTAAAATAACATTATTGAAAGCCACTCGATTAAGTGAAATAATGACGTAAAGAATACAGGGAACAATTTTGTTTATATATTTATGAAAATAAAACATGAATTACATTTGTTATTGTCAGGGATGGCAATGACTAGTGATGAAAAAGCGGAAAGAGGCGTGGGCTGGACGGGCGACCAATCATCAAGTAAGACATCATACACATCCAATCTTAGGGCTGCTTACAATCAGAAGATGGAAAGACTGATCGGGAGAGCTCGTGAAAACTCGACGATAAGGTACCTGACCACCCCCCTAAAATTTTCTCAACGGATTTGGACGATTCACAGAAATGATCCGAGGAAAATTGCCATTCCTGTATTGTATGAATGTTTAGGCCAGCAGAGAAGGCCTTGCTGGCCCTGAGGGTCCGCCACTGTTTGTAAAAGAAAAAGTAAAAACCTATAACCTTAAGCCTGAATTGACTTGAGACCAACTTCGCCATGTCAAATCAACATGGTCCATTTCAGGATCGCCAAGTTTTCATTCAAAACTTCTTTTTAAAGTCACAAAATGCTATGACCATAATTAGAACAGGGGATATGTGAGAAAACTGCAGTTACAATTTGATGTTGAAGAAACAAAAACAAAATAAGTTTACATTTGTATCTACAGTATTCTAAGTTTAGGGTTTCAAAAAAAGTCAGATGCAACAGGTCGTCTTTTCGGCGTGCTTTTTGGAGTACTGAAAGCCCTCTTTCTGTTGGCATTGGGAGTCTTGATGTTGGTGGAGAGTGCCATGGGAGAAGACTTTAAAACCCCAGATTTGGGTTTTTGTTGTGGGTCAAAGGGCACCTTAGACGACCCCTCTGGACTTAGTAACAGGCTGCGATCATTCTTCTTGAACTCTGCAACATGACAACAAGAAACACCTTTTTTCTCGACTCATACAAAGGCATAGGTGGTCTCATCCTGACCATCCGCCATGACGTGCGTGGATTCTGTTAATTCAACGGACTCACTTTCTATTACAAGAAACATACCGTATTTTCACGACTATAAGGCGCCATTAAGTCTTACATTTTCTCCAAAATGGACAGGACGCCTATCGGTGCGGAGCGTCCTTTATATGCGCTGAGTTCCAAAATCTGACAGCCGACACGCTGTTTATATAGAGAAAAGGCGGAAGTGACTGTGGCCAGGCATGCGGGAAAGAAGTCGGCCAATCAGAGAAGGGTGGGCGTGTATATATATACATATATGGAGAGGGAGAGAGAGAGAGAGGGAGAGAGAGGACAGGCAAGCTAGTCCGCCAATGGTGAAGGGTGGGCGTGTAAGTGGAAGGCTAAAGGGACGCCTCAAGTCAGTACCAACACTTGTATAGAGTGTGGCAATGTGCATTGTTGCAAAACAACTCCGGTTTTGGTTTCTAAGAACCCCTGAAAATAAATTCGACAAAAAGACACGCCTACGAAGCTCAGTTCAAACTTAAAGCCACCGGTTATGCTTTTGGCATGCGTGCCCATCTCACAGCAGCGGTGAAAAAACAAGTCAAGCAAATGAGCGTGCCGTTATTCCCGGAGGCTTGACTAAAGAACTCCAACCGCTGGACATTGGCATCAACCGGGCGTTCAAAGTATAGTTGCAAACGGCTTGGGAACAATGGATGATCGGTGGCAAACACAACTTTACAAAGAGTGAGAGGCAGCGCTTGGCGAGTTACGCCACAATACGCAACAACGAGAGGGAACGCGGCGTTTTTGATGGATTACGGTACTTGCACAATTGTTCAATTCTTTCTACACACACGCGCTGCCACCATGTTTCGCTCTGTTCTTTACTTTCAAATGTGGGAAAGCTTCACACGAGGGAAATGTTGACTTTGCTGTTGCTACTCCTTCTTTCCGCTCGGCAATGCCTAGCAACTCACACTAGCATGTGATGCATTCAATGACAACTGAGATGTGCAGTCCTCTGCTTCTGATACAGAGGATGAGGACTTAGATGGATTTCTGGGTGATGATTGATCGAAAAACGTGAGAACATTGTACGATGGCTAAATAAAATACACCCGAACTCGGTTCTGCTTTCGTTGCCTTTTTAAAAACGTGTTTTTATCTTATCTGTATGTCTTGGCATGCCACCGTATGCTTCAAGCTAACGTGTTAGAGTGCGCGCATGCATGCCGTATGTTTAAGCTGGCGTATGTTTTACCACTGTAAAACTGCGGCCATTAGTACGATGCGTCCTGTGTATGTGTAAAATACAGAAATGTCACCCATTAATGAGACTGCGGCCATTAGTACGATGCGTCGAATAGTCGTGAAAATACGGTATTTTTGTGAACGTCAAACGTGTAAGCGTCACTTGCTCGTGTAAGAAACCCGAAAGGAGTCAAGTGGCGTATTCGGGTGTGCTCAGTTTGGTCGAAAACCGGTTTTCAGTTCTAACCTGAGGTGTAAAAATCTCAAATTTTCTGGTCGAAATCCGAAAGCCGGGGTTTGACTGTACTTTGGTCAGATTGAAGTTATTTCTGTGATCACTGAGGGTTATTCTTTCATTAACAGAGGGGTAACAATAATTTTACGTATATGAAAACGTTTTGTCAGTCTTGAATACCCCATAACCCAGCGGAATATGTTTACTTCAAATGTGGTAGAATTATCGGGCCTTTGAATATGTTTTCATTTCAATGGCTTGAAAGTGTATTCATCTAATTTGCCAGACAATCATACAACTTTTGACCTTAACATTGAATAACGTCACCAAAGCAAAATATCTCCAATTTGGATGTCAGTGTTCAAGAGGATTTGGCTGGCGTCCTGGTCGTGTAATATTACAGGCAACACATCCTTTATTGATCATACTAGTTTTAGGAGCGTCACTGATGAATGGCAGCGAAATTCTGTCTTGATCTGAAGCTTCCTGCTTGCTTTGTAATATTTGCCATCCACTGATCGACCATTCTCTTTAATTGACCGTCTCACCAGTCGGACACTTTTCCGAGCGATCTGCAACAGCATCTTCAACACAATTATTGACCAGGCTCCCTATGCCATTGAGGATCTGATGAGGGAGCTGAAAGAAGCAGAGTCCTCTGATTCAGGCCAGTCCTCTGATGATGAAGAGGACCCCGTGAAGCAGATTAACGGTACATTTTCACAAAAATGGGAAGAGTTTGTTGTTTAATTTTTCCACAAACACAATATTAATCGTAATACCATGTTTAGACTAATGAGGCTGCATAATGCATATTGTTTTAAAGAACATTTTTGAGTTGATTTTCCTTTCAAAGTGTCAACGTAATGATTTTGAAGTTAGCACTTTGCAAAATGGACGGATGGATGGATGAACGAATCCATCCTACATACGGTGTTTGATATTTTGGTGGCCGCATTGCTAGGTCATAGCGACTGAACCGCTCATCTTTAGGTGGGCAGGATGTGCAAATCCGCTGGCATTAACATGCTTTCCACATCATCACTTCAGTAATACTTGTTCAGCTGATTCAACTGGATTGTCGTCATGCCCGTTTTTGAGAATGTACCTTGCACATGGCCAACAGCAGGCTTGATTTCTTTCCATAGCTTTGGAGAAAGCGCCACACAAGCGATCGTTCAGCTCAGTACCAAAAGGCCCACGGGCAAGTGTTTGGGACCACTGCTATATAGTACGCAACATTAAGTGCAATCTGACCAAAAAAAAAATATTCCCCAAACTTTGAGTTTCCGTTCAGAATCACTATTTATATAGCACACAACAACCTGTTTTTGTGTAAGTTATTGATTGCAAATCATGAATGCTACAGTGTTTTAAAAAGAACTCCATGAATGTTACATAATTTTGTAGATAAATGACTGAATTGAATTGAATTTTTATGCCAGGAAGACATTATTTGCTGGTTATTTTGTTTTCAGGCAGTAAATCATACTTGAAACAGGGTGCTCATGAATCAGGAGACTCCGACACAGAGTTACAATTTGATGATGATGATGATGATGATAATACAGCACCAGTTCTACAGGTTAGTATTGTATTTTTATCCTAAATGCATGTTGTTGTTTTTCCAAGAATGAACACATATTTTGGGATACTTGGGTTTTCATTGGAAAGACATATGCTACACTGCACCACTTTAGTCAGAGCTCTTGATAAATACCATGTTCTGCTTTCCCCCTTCTAATGAAACATCTATTTTACAGTTTGACTATGCAGCTCTTGCTGACAAGCTCTTAGAGGTGTCAATTCGAAGTAGCACACCCAGCCACAATAGAGAGAGGCTCTACAAAATCATCAAAGTGTAAGTTTTGTAGCCCCTCAGACAGTTTTGAAAGTATCATACTGTATCTGTTGTTGTGGTCCGTGTGATTTAAATATGGCAAAAAGAAAAGCCAAACCTTCCTGTCCTTATGTGGAAGAAGTAATTGCCCCTTGAAGCTAGTAATGGGTTGTGACGCCCTTGGCAGCAATAACTGAAATCAAGCATTTGCGATAATTTGTGGTCAGTCTTTGACGCTATGGAGGAATTTTGGCCCACTTTGGCAGATTTAATTCAACTATGCCACATTGGAGAGTTTCCCTTTTGAGGTCACGCCACAGCATCTCTATTGGATTCAAATCCGGACTTTGACTTGACCACTGCAAAATCTTACTTTATTTTCTTTTGTTTTTTGAGCCGTTCAGAGATGGACTTGCTGTTGTGTTACGGTTAGTTGTCTTTCTGCATGATCCAAGAGTGCTTGAGTTTGAGGGTGCAAACTAAACTGATGGTCGGACATCATCCTTCAGGATTTTCTAGTAGACAGCAGAATTCATTGTCCCATCAATCACAGCAAATTGACCTTGTCCTCAGATAGAAAAGCAGCCCCAGACCATCACATTGGCAACACCATGTTTTATTAATCAAATGCTATCATTTCTACCCCAAATGTAACAGGCCGCACAAATTCAATTTTTGATTCATCGGTCGACAGAATGTTTTTTCCAAAGGTTTTGAGGATCATCTTGATGTCTTTTGGCAAATGTGAGATGAGCCTTTGTGTTCTTTTTGGTCAACAGTGGTTTTCGCCTGGGAACTCTCCAGTGGATCCTATTTTTGGCCAGTGTCTTAAAATTTCAGTGGATCAGAGAGTTGTTCAGCAGATTGGGAAAAGAGTGATTTTTACGCCAGTCGAATGTAGTTTATGATATGCATTATCAGACCTCTTGTCTTTCAACATACTTTCTCTCTCTTTCATGGCAGGCTGCAGGATCTCAGTGAAGGTATTGTTATTTTTAAATTGCCTGATACGACACAATGTCTTTCTTGTTTATTTGTGTTATGTGACTCATCCTCTGCCTTTTTTTTCGGTTAGGTCTATTTCCTCAAGATGGCTATCCAGAGGAAGTCTCTACAGATGAGGATGATGAAATGTTTGCCAGCAGAAAGAAGATGAAGCGTGGAAAGAATGCAAAGGAAACAGCTAAGAATCGTAAAGGATGCACTTCAAAATGTGCATCTTTAAAATGGTCAAGATGCGTAGAAAAGGAAGTCTATTTAGACTACCGTATTTTCACGACCATTCGGCACACCGTATGGTTGGGCGCAGTCTCATTAATGGGGGTGCTATTTCTGTATTTTACACATAGACAAAACGCACTGTATTATTGGGCGCAGTTTTAAAGTGGTAAAACATACACCAGCTTAAATATACGGCATGCATGCGCGCACGCTAAAAACACGTTAGCTTGAAGCATACGGTAGCATTCCAAGACATACAGATACAAGCTAAAAACACGTTTTTAAAAAGGCAACGGAAGCAAAACTGAGTTCTGTAGTATTTTATTTAGCCATTTTACAATGTACTCACGTTTTTCGATCAATCATCACCCAGAAATCCATTAAAGTCCTCATCCTCTGTATCAGAATTGAACAATTGTGCAAGTACCGGTAATTCATCAAAAACGCTGCGTTCCCTCTCATTGTCAGAGTCACTCTCATTGCCATGTGGCTCCACAGAAATGATGCCGGCTTTGCCAAAAACTCGAACAACAGTGCAAGCAGACACGTTTGTCCAAGCAGCCACAATCCAGTCACAAATTGTGGCGTAACTCGCCCAGCGCTGCCTCTCACTCTTTGTAAAGTTGTGTTTGCCATCGATCATCCATTGTTCCCATGTTGTTCGCAACTTTACTTTGTACGCCCGGTCGCAACTTTACTTTTAACGCCCGCTTGATGCCGATGTCATGGAGCCCCAGATCGAGGGAGATTATGAGTGGTCTTGTATGTCTTCCATTTTCAAATAATTGCTCCCACGGTTGATTTAGTTACACCAAGCGTTTAGCTATTGCAGATTCAGTCTTCCCAGCCTGGTGCAGGTCTACAATTTTGTCTCTGGTGTCCTTCGACAGCTCTTTGGTCTTGGCCATAGTGGAGTTTGGAGTGTGACTGACTGAGGTTGTAGACAGGTGTCTTTTATACCAATAATGAGTTAAAACGGGCACCATTAATACAGGTCATACTGTGGAGAATACAGTGGAGCCTCGTTTGCGCTCATTAGAAGTTAGACCTCTTTGATAGCCAAAAATCTTGCTTCTTTGTAGCTGACCAAATACTTATTTTCCACCATAATTTGCAATTAATTGTTTAAAAATCAAACAATGTAATTTTCCGAGTTTTTCTCCCCACATTCTGTCTCTTATGGTTGAGCTTTACCCATGTTGACAATTACAGACAAATACTCTCTAATTTTTTCAAGGAGAACTTGCACAATTGGTGGTTGACTAAATACTTATTTGCCCCACTGTAAAAAAGTGGGGCAAATAAGCACAGCATGTGTTACCGTCATTGTAAAGCTGATATAAGGTTTTTAATTTTTTGCGGCTCCAGGCAAATTCGTTTTTTGGTCCAATGTGACACTTTCAACATTTTGGGTTGCCGACCCATGTTAAACTAACGAGCCCAGTGGAGTATTCAAAAATGCGGCATAGTGCCGGGTCCTCAAAATAGACCTAAACATATTGACATTGAACATTGTCTTACCAGCTGTTTTATTATTCTTCAGATGGAATGTCACCTTCTTGCTGTCTGATGTGGGAGTTTGATCAATCTGTGGAGGGAAAAACAGAATCAACAGAAAGAATGTAATGTAATTTTTTATACACATCTAAATACCTTCTTGCCAAAGATTTGAGTTGTGCATTTTTCCTTGGTCCTGAAGAAGAGCGGTGTTGGAACTTTGACGTTTCGCTGAAATGTGACCAAGTCATTTGACAATGTCTTTGGCTTGGCTTTTGGGGTAGCTGAACCATTAAATGCCTGGAGAGGAGAAGCATTGTGAAATAGCCACGGGAAAGTGATTTAAAACAGAGTTCACAGATGAATCTGAAAACGCATGCCCTCATTTCATACTCACTTTTGACTTCTTGACACCCAGTGCTATTTCTGCAGTGTCATTGGGTGGTGTGGCAGGCTCAAACTCATCCGCTTCAAACTCAAACACCACAGGGATCTTTCTTTTCTTCTTATTTGGCTTCCCCGAGGAATCGGATGCCTCATCGCCCACCTCGGGCTTCCTTTCCGAGCTGCTCACCTCTTTCACCTTTGCACATTTTCGTTTGTTTTTCTTCTTCGATGGAGTTCCCATTTGATTGTCACATGCAAATTCATTTTCAACGTTCGTACTTGGATTTGCAATCAGTACGTTCTCAGATTTATTATTTTTCCTCTTGCACTCATCCGAGGTGGTGGTATCAGTTAAACCCTGAGGTTGGAGAGCCGTGCCAATAGGAGCAGAATTATCACAAGGTACCGACAGAGAATCTAACGGGATTTTCGGTGAACAAGCTGCAAATGCTTTGACCTTTTCAGCCTTCAGACCTTTCTTTTTTGTCTTGGTGGTATTTGAGGCCCGGAGCTCGGTTTCATTCGATATGATCTCACAGGGAACTGGAATCGCCATGCTGCCAGCTTGTGACTCAAGCTTAACACTGTTCTTTAAGGGGCTCTCATGCTCGCCGATCACTGCAGTTGTGCCGGCCTCCTGCATCGTCTCGTGATTCTCTAATTTTTCTTCACACTCCGATGTTGGCCTCTTTTTTTTCTTTTTTGACTTTTTGTTGCTTGTGCAAGAATTGAGGTTGCTGCCTTTATCTGAGGCAGAAACAGACGATTCTTTTTTGGCCATATCTTCAGACTTGCTTTGATTGGGTGCCTCAGTGTCCTCCCCATTCAATATTCTGGCATTTAAATTAGCACCTAAACAGCCATCATGAGACGCCTTCTTTTTTTTCCTTGGCTTGGTGATATCTTTGTCAGTAAGATCTGTTGGCTTCATATCATCGTTGTCGGAGTCATCATCTTGCTTGAGTTGCATTTTTTTCTTCCCTGAAGGAGAAACAACACAAAGAGTGACTTTAAATAAATGATGACAACTCTAAGACAGTAAGTAGTGTAGTATTAGTGGTATTTTGTGCTCGGTGCTCACAATTTATACTACATTCCATCTCATAATCGACAGAACTCCATTTTTCATTGTCGGGAAAGTTAGCATTTCTATGCTCTGCGAAACGCTTGCTCGCTTTTGAGAGTAGATGTTCCCTGCTTCAGTGAAGATCCAGTCCGAAGGGGCGCAGGTTGAAGGTTTGCACAGAATAAATTTTGCTACCCTTAATAGCGTGAGGAAATGTTTCTCATTTTCATGCCACCATTTGAAAGTATCATCCTTTTGAGAGACTGGAGCCTCTGCAAAGTACATCTGGATTTCTTTGAACACTATAGGGGTGTTCACACGGCACACATTTGCATCGGTGCTGCACAGATGTATTTTGTTGCGATACATCTTACACTGGTGTAAATTTTGTGGAGTGTTCACACGTATAAAGCTGCTTACTAAAGATAAGCGTGTTAACCCCGGTGCAACCCCACTTGCGTTCACATGGCAGTTTCTGCGGTCGTGCAATACGTAATAATACGGAAATAAAACCTGTGCATGCGTAAGGTGTTCTTCCTTTTCCCCACCTTGTTTGTGACATATCGAAAAACCATGGTTTATGCTTCTCCAGACAAATCAACGCTGTGGTCTATCAGACACCGTAAAAGGATGAGAGAGAGAAAGGAAAGAAGTGCAAAATACCCAGGATGCAATTGAGAAACGCTGACGTCGGGTAGCATTTACTCAGGAGTAAATAAATTATAAATTTGTTCCGGTTTAAGCTGTTTTCAGGGGCTACACCGGTATAACTTTGTACGTGTGAACGCTCTATGGGGGCAGCCCCGGTGCTACACCGGAGTAAATGTTGCCGTGTGAACACCCCTGATGATGAGGTGATAAAAGAAATCAGTGTCACCACATTTCCTATTCAGTTATAACATCGCTGTCACAATGTTGGAATCGCACACAGTGCGATACGTGCTGAAAATGCTGAAAACGCTCTTGACGTCCATGTTGAAATGTTCCCAAACTTTCAATGTTTGATGACGGATAGCCATGATAGCATTAGCATACTACAGTTGTTCATTCCATCTGGTAGGAGTAAGCATAGCTATTCCAGTGACATCACGGCTGGCCCGCTTAAACGCAACTGCCATGTGCGTCGACGACTTAAATTACTTGTCGATGCTTTTGGTCGTCGATGTCATCATAATGAATCAACTAATCTAGGCATAACATGCATGCATGCACGCACGCGCGCACCCACACACCCACAATTAAGGGACGTTTAAATGCTTATTACTTACTACATGAGGAAACATTGAGCCATCTTATTGCTCTATATTGCCCCTGACACATACTGTGCGGATTACCGTATTTTCACGACTATAAGGCGTCATTAAAAGTCTTAAATTTTCTCCAAAATGGACAGGACGCCTTATGATGCGGAGCGTCTTGTGTATGCGCCGAGTTCCAAAACCTGACTGACAGCCGACACGCTGTTTATATAGAGAAAAGGCGGAAGTGACTGTGGACAGGCATGCGGCAGTTATAGACGTTCTATAACTCGGTGGTGGCCTCGGCCATCCATTATGGCATTGTCTGCTGGTCAGGCAGCATCTCAGCCCGGGACAGAAAGAGACTGGAGCGACTGGTCAGGAAGGCCAGTTCTGTCCTGGGTTGCTCCCTTGACACTCTGGAGGAGGTGGGCAACAGAAGGATGCTAACTAAGCTAAAAGCTATGATGGCCAGTCCCTCCCACCCCCTCCAGCCTGCCCTGACAGCACTTGGTAGCTCCTTCAGCCAGAGACTGTTACACCCGCGCTGCAAGAAGGAGAGATACCGACGCTCGTTCCTACGGACTGCTGTCAGGCTGATGAATAATAAATAACAATCATAATAATAATAATAATTAAATGATGTGAAGGAAAATTGTAAATAGTACTGCGATTTATCCATTTTGTGTTCATATTGCATTTAATTGAAAGATGTTTGTTGTTGGTTTTTTTTCTCTTTCTTCTTTCTACATACATTCTTGCTGCTGGAGGCTGTAAATTTCCCCGGTGTGGGACGAATAAAAGATATCTTATCTTAAAGTCGACCAATCAGTGACGGGTGGGCGTGTATATATACATATATGGAGAGAGAGAAAAGGCAGACGTGAGTGAGGACAGGCATGCGGCGAAGAAGTCCGCCAATGAGTGAAGGGTGGGCGTGTAAGTGGGCGGTTTTGGTTTCTAAGAACCCCTGAAAATAAATTCTACAAAGAGACACGCCTCCAAAGCTCAGTTCAAACTTCAAGCCATTGGTTATGCTTTTGGCATGCGTGCCCATCTCACAGCAGCGGTGAAAAACCAAGTCAAGCAAATGAACTCTGAGCGTGCCGTTATTCCCGGAGGCTTGACTAAAGAACTCCAACCGCTGGACATCGGCATCAAGCGGGCGTTAAAAGTAAAGTTGCGAACGGCATGGGAACAATGGATGATCGGTGGCAAACACAACTTTACAAAGAGTGAGAGGCAGCGCTTGGCGAGTTACGCCACAATACGCAACAACGAGAGGGAACGCGGCGTTTTTGATGGATTACAGTACTTGCACAATTGTTCAATTCTTTCTACACACACGCGCTGCCACCATGTTTCGCTCTGTTCTTTACTTTCAAATGTGGGAAAGCTTCACACGAGAGAAATGTTGACTTTGCTGTTGGTACTCCTTCTTTCCGCTCGGCAACGCGTAGCAACTCACACTAGCATGTGATGCATTCAATGACAACTGAGATGTGCAGTCCTCTGCTTCTGATACAGAGGATGAGGACTTTGATGGATTTCTGGGTGATGATTGATCGAAAAACGTGAGAACATTGTACGATGGCTAAATAAAATTCACCCGAACTCAGTTCTGCTTTTGTTGTCTTTTTAAAAACGTGTTTTTAGCTTATCTGTATGTCTTGGCATGCTACCGTATGCTTCAAGCTAACGTGTTAGAGTGCGCGCATGCATGCATGCCGTATGTTTAAGCTGGCGTATGTTTTACCACTGTAAAACTGCGGCCATTAGTACGGTGCGTCCTGTGTATGTGTAAAATGCAGAAATGTCACCCATTAATGAGACTGCGGTCATTAGTACGGTGCGTTGAATAGTCGTGAAAATACGGTACTTTAAAAGTTAAGATTTCCAATAAAACTGTGACTATGATCATGTTAAAGCATTCATTTATTACAACTTGCATGTGAGAATAATGGACTCATAGCTTGCATCTTGGAGTCACTATTGTTTGAGACACTCAAATTATTTCAAGCGCTCTATGGTCAAAGTCCACCTGTGCTGCAATAGCACGCGGTAGTGTCCACCGTTTGAAAAAATTTAGTTTTTATAACTTTATTAGTTCTGTCTTTTGAGGTGCTACCATCTTGAATATACTTCTTCCCTTCTCCTGCTTTGTGAATGAAAATCACCTTGTCTTTTTAATGTGTCCAGCCTGTAGTCGGTAGATGACATTGAGTTCTGTGTACGTTTTGCGGACAACTGTAACCTTTAAATCATTTTAAAGTCTAATTAAAAGTTTTTTTAAAAACTGCACAATTATCGCAATGAGTTACGTGCTCGGCCAATGATCGTTCATTAAAGTGCGCGACAATCACAACACAGATCCACTCGCTCATCAATGCTGAGACGAATCGCATAACTGAAGGTACATAACTAGAGGCACATTTCCGAAAAATATTTTATGCTAAGTTGAAAGTTCATAAAAGGGGTGTTTCTTAATGATGTTCCACTCTTTGTTTTACAATATACAAAGAAAGCAACTACTCTGACAGATTTTCTTTTATTGGCGCTGGGTCTGGAAAGAATCCAACAGTATAAATAAACCAAAGAAAGCATCATCAAATGTTCAGCTCAAAATACTTGTGACTTGTGATCTTTATTTTGCCAAGTACTCTGCTTTTTAGTGAAGAACTGAAAAATGGAAGATTTGGTGATTTGGGATTTTTAATAAATTGTGTTAAACCGGGAGTCGGCAAACGCGGCTCTTTAGTGCTGTCCTCGTGGCTCCTGGAGCTTTTTCAAAAATGTTTGAAAATGGAAAAAAGATGGGCTAAGGAAATGTTTTGTTTTAGTATGGTTTCTATAGGAGGACAAACATGACAAACATTCTTAACGCTTACAATGCTGTAAAGATGTGTATAATAAATATTCAATTTCAACATTTCTGTCAACGAGGATTTCTGTCATAGCCTGCGACACACGTTTCTATTAGCAGGGCAGGATGCCAGGCAGGTGGCTGTTGTTAAAAAAATGAAATAAACGAAATGAAAAAATTAAACAGCATTTCATGTACAATTCACCAAGGGTACTGGCAAATAATGGGAATGTGGAGAAGCATTTTAAAAGGGTACACGTCAGCTACGATCGTTAACATGCTGCAAAAGTGCGTCCCCTTGCCTCGATCATTTGAAGGACCGTTATTGCTATTGCTCACTATGGCACGCGCGTGTAAGTGGGTGCATATTGCGCATGTGCGGTAACGTGTCGATCGCGGGAGGTTGGTTGATTGAAGAATAGATCTTCCGTCAAAAAAGTCTGGGCACCCTTTCTCTACAGGATGCGTTGCAGGGAAAATATTTCATCATTCAGGCTCATTGTGTGTTTGTAGCCAAGTTACTCATTTTGATAGTAGGCTAATATAGATACAGTGGGATAAATAAGTATTTAGTCAACCACCAATTGTGCAAGTTCTCCTACTTGAAAAGATTAGAGAGGCCTGTATTTGTCAACTTGTGTAAAGCTCAACCATGAGAGACAGAATGTGGGGAAAAAACCCCAGAAAAGTACATTGATTTTTAAAGAATTTATTTGCAAATCATGGTGGAAATTCTTACTGGTATTTGGTCAATACCAAAAGTTAATCTCAATACTTTGTTATGTACCCTTTGTTGGCAATAATGGAGGCCAAACGTTTTCTGTAACTCTTCACAAGCTTTTCACACACTGTTGTTGGTATTTGAGCATCTTGAGCAGTGATGTTTTGGGGCTATCGTTGGGCAACACGGACTTTCAACTCCCTCCACAGATTTTCTATGGGGTTGAGGTCTGGAGCCTAGCTAGGCCACTCCAGGACCTTGAAATGCTAATTACGAAGGCCACTCCTTTGTTGCCCTGGCTGTGTGTTTGGGATCATTATCATGCTGAAAGACCCAGCCACGTCTCATCTTCAATGCCCTTGCTGATGGAAGGAGATTTTCACTCAAAATCTCTCGATTCATGGCCCCATTCATTCTTTCCTTTACACAGATCAGTCGTCCTGGTCCCTTTGCAGAAAACCAGCCCCAAAGCATGATGTTTCCACCCCCGTGCTTCACAGCGAGTATGGTGTTCTTCGGATGCAATTCATTATTCTTTCTCCTCCAAACACGAGAACCTGTGTTCTACCAAAAAGTTCTATTTTGGTTTCATCTGACCATAACACATTCTCCCAGTCCTCTTCTGGAGCATCCAAATGCTCTCTAGCGAACCGCAGACGGGCCTGGACGTGTACTGGCTTCAGCAGGGGGACACGTCTGGCAATGCAGGAATTGAGTCCCTGGCGGCGCATTGTGTTACTGAGTGTAGCCTTTGTTACTGTACAGCTCTCTGTAGGTCATTCACTAGGTCCCTCCGTGTGGTTCTGGCTTTTTGCTCATCGTTCTTGTTATCATTTTGACACCACGGGGAGTTGTTTTGCAACAATGCACATTGCCACACTCTATACAAGTGTTGGTACTGACTTGAGGCGTCCCTTTAGCCTTCCACTTACACGCCCACCCTTCACCATTGGCGGACTAGCTTGCCTGTCCTCTCTCTCCCTCTCTCTCTCTCTCTCCCTCTCCATATATGTATATATATACACGCCCACCCTTCTCTGATTGGCCGACTTCTTTCCCGCATGCCTGGCCACAGTCACTTCCGCCTTTTCTCTATATAAACAGCGTGTCGGCTGTCAGATTTTGGAACTCAGCGCATATAAAGGACGCTCCGCACCGATAGGCGTCCTGTCCATTTTGGAGAAAATGTAAGACTTAATGGCGCCTTATAGTCGTGAAAATACGGTATGTTTCTTGTAATAGAAAGTGAGTCCGTTGAATTAACAGAATCCACGCACGTCATGGCGGATGGTCAGGATGAGACCACCTATGCCTTTGTATGAGTCGAGAAAAAAGGTGTTTCTTGTTGTCATGTTGCAGAGTTCAAGAAGAATGATCGCAGCCTGTTACTAAGTCCAGAGGGGTCGTCTAAGGTGCCCTTTGACCCACAACAAAAACCCAAATCTGGGGTTTTAAAGTCTTCTCCCATGGCACTCTCCACCAACATCAAGACTCCCAATGCCAACAGAAAGAGGGCTTTCAGTACTCCAAAAAGCACGCCGAAAAGACGACCTGTTGCATCTGACTTTTTTTGAAACCCTAAACTTAGAATACTGTAGATACAAATGTAAACTTATTTTGTTTTTGTTTCTTCAACATCAAATTGTAACTGCAGTTTTCTCACATATCCCCTGTTCTAATTATGGTCATAGCATTTTGTGACTTTAAAAAGAAGTTTTGAATGAAAACTTGGCGATCCTGAAATGGACCATGTTGATTTGACATGGCGAAGTTGGTCTCAAGTCAATTCAGGCTTAAGGTTATAGGTTTTTACTTTTTCTTTTACAAACAGTGGCGGACCCTCAGGGCCAGCAAGGCCTTCTCTGCTGGCCTAAACATTCATACAATACAGGAATGGCAATTTTCCTCGGATCATTTCTGTGAATCGTCCAAATCCGTTGAGAAAATTTTAGGGGGGTGGTCAGGTACCTTATCGTCGAGTTTTCACGAGCTCTCCCGATCAGTCTTTCCATCTTCTGATTGTAAGCAGCCCTAAGATTGGATGTGTATGATGTCTTACTTGATGATTGGTCGCCCGTCCAGCCCACGCCTCTTTCCGCTTTTTCATCACTAGTCATTGCCATCCCTGACAATAACAAATGTAATTCATGTTTTATTTTCATAAATATATAAACAAAATTGTTCCCTGTATTCTTTACGTCATTATTTCACTTAATCGAGTGGCTTTCAATAATGTTATTTTAAATAACAGTGAAAGGCACTGGATAAATTATTTATTATGGTAGAGATTTTAACCAATCATATTTCAGCTAGCGTGTGTTGCCAGGTAAATTAAACTTGCTCGGGGCCTACAGATTAAACAGAGCAGGCCACTGTGTGCTGTAAATGAACGGGCATAGTCAGGTTGCAATAGCCAATCAGATCACGACTCTGCGCACCGGGGCCAGCTAGAAGGGTTTACGTCGAGACTGGATGTGCGTGTTCCGTGATTGGATTAGCGCCTGCTAGAGGGAGCAATCACTGCATTTTAACCCAAAATGTCCGAAGAAGAAGACGTTGATCTGGTTGCAGAACTACTTTCCGCACAATTTTCAAGACGGACCTTCCACGAAAAGCTGGATATTGTGCGAAGAGGTCACCCAACTCCTGCGCTTGCTAGCCTGTCCCAGCAATGAAAAGGGTTTGTCCGTCATTTTCAGACGAGCAATTATGAACGGTACCCGTTCGGTACGGTCAGTGAGAAATGCTGCAAATTGTACTGCTGGGAATGCCGATTGCTTGCAATGGACCGATTTGGTGTTTGGAGCCACACTGGATTTACCCATGTAAGTTGTTTTACCAAGGCAGCACGGAAACATCAGAGCACGGCTGGGCACTTAAAAACGATGGTGTGTTTAAAAACGTTTGGGGACACTCGCGTAGATGTGCCGCTCAGTGAACAGGCACTACATTGGTGAGTAAATGTATTTTATTTGACATTTCTTCTTGTCATTTTATTTCGTTAGTATTAAATTAATGGTAACGAAATAAAATGACAAAGCTACAAAAATGTATCAAATAAATCTGCTCACCTGCAATTTATAATGGCGCATTGTGGTCAGCTTCGTGCACTAAAGTTCATTCGATCTCAGCTGCTCAACATCGTCAGTTATTTGCGGTTGTGTGGCATATTCTCAAAATGCAAATGATCTGTTTACTTTATTTTCAAAGAATAGTTTGTTTTGTTATTGTTTGGTTAATGTCTTATATGAAACTGCGATAATGCGCAATTTATTGGACAGACTTGTTTAAGATCACAGCGTAATTTGGGTGGCATTTTATTTTGTATTTTTAAATCATCTTTATATTTTTGACAATATCTATAAATGTAGTTTCCTGCTCATAATTGTGAATGCATACTTGTTTTACTGGTTTTTAAATGCTCCTGAAGGTTGAAATGCACAGCCCGCCACTGTTTACAAATGAATGCAAACGAAACAAAATATTTTTGTCGGTTTTAAATTTCAAGTTTCTTCATGGAGTTATGGCAGCAGTCATTTAATTTAATCAGGGTTATATTTACTGTTGTCACTGTGTTCAAATCCAATTTAGCAGTTGATAAAGTAAATTGTTAAGTTTAAATGCTCTTTTTGGTGCAAACTTTCTTAAAGCTATTAATAAATCCCAGCCATTTTCACTGGAGCAACGCCCTCAATCCCAGCATTTTACTGGATTTTGACTGATCATTCAAGGCCCACAGAATATTTGGTTATAATGCTATATAAACATGGAGTCTACCAAAATAAAGTTAGGACTCTCTTCTTTCAGCAGAAAAAAACATTGTTTCTATTCTTCATTCTTCAGCAATCGGGATTACAAAATGGCTAAGTTTTATGAAAATGGCGATTCCTGGGCAAAAAACGGAGAAAGAGCTTTTTGTAAAAGCATACATTTCAAGCACGTGAGGCACCACTGCCACCTACTGGGCACTTTTTTACATGATTTACAATGCAAACGGCGTATTTTCATTGTTTGCATCAGACCCTCCTCTGCAGCAAAAAAAAAAAAGATTTAGAGTACAAGTACGTCCTTGGTAGGCGGGGCCTAATTTTAAAAAGACTACAAGTATGTCTTGTGGAATGAAAGAGTTAATCATTGTTTCTATCACAGGGGTGCCCATTAGGTAGATCCTGATCTACCGGTAGATCTAAGACAGGTCCCAAGTAGATCCGAGGAGTGTCGAGAAGAAAAAAAACAACCATTTGTGTGTCTCCATACATGTTAGTAATATATTTTTTGTGTTAATATACACTGCACCCTAATCATCTTATCAGTCTCATTTTCACATTTTTTAAAAAATAAAATAAAGCAGGTAAATCTTAAATTTCGTGTGATTACCTCACCGGTAGTTGTTAGCGCTCAGCAGTTTGCAATTGCAGCTTGTGATCAGAGCTGTTGCGCTCTATCTTTGCGTCTTGTACAATTCACCGAGGGCACAAGCAAAGAATAGGAATCTAGGAGGGCCCAGGGAAGCACTTTAAAACGGTACGTGTGAGCTACGATGGTTAACAGGCTGTTTCTCATCGTGCGTGCGTGTGTGTGTGTGTGTGTGTGTGTGTGTGTGTGTGTGTGTGTGTGTGTGTGTGTGTGTGTGTGTGTGTGTGTGTGTGTGTGTGTGCGCGTGCGCGTGCGCGTGCGCGACGGTAAGGGTAGATCCCGGGAGGTTAGTTGATCGAAAACTAGATCTTCGATCCAAAATGTTTGGGCACCCCTGTTCTATCACGTCTTCATGGATTTCAAATACATTGTGGTGATATGAATACAAATGTGTGGCTCATTTTTAAAATAAAGTATTGGGTGCATACCCGACGTCGGTGTTTCTCAATGATTTTCTGTTACGTCCCACCATACCCCTAGTAAGAAGAAAACGATTTGCGCCCACCCGCCACTATAAATATTATTTGTCGATAAAATTGTTATACCTCCATTGTATCCTTATTTAGATAAAAAACAAAACAATGACACTACCTGCACACACATGCCACGAACAAATGTTAAACTTGTAACGTCGCTACTTGTAATTTGACAAAACTGCTGGCAGGTACTGTAGCTGGATTGGTTTCTAGTGTTTGACCGAGCCTGCCCTTTGTTACCAATTCTGAAAAGGCATAGTATGATGGCATGACGCATCTGTCATATACTGCATTGATTTGTAATGCAGATAACAGGAAAATGAGGACGCTGCAGTACACTGTCGTTTTGTTTCTTCTGTTGCTCCCTGGCTCCGCGCACTCATTGTACATCAAGCAAACGGGTACACCTGAGCTAAAATGTTGAGCGACATAGCAAAATCATTTTTTGACCGAACTGACCTCATACCTTCAAAGAGAAGAATGTATGGCCTGTCAAAGTAACGCGTTGAAATTTGTCACGTGTCACAAAACTCGCATGTCGGAATTGCTTTGTGAATCCCGATTGACCTGTAACGCCTACAAGTGAGCAGCAGGCCCAAGATGTCGTGGGCAGAGGGGACGTTGTCATTTGTGATTGGCTCAATTCTTATGACATCATGGTAGGTACATGTATTGCTAGATATTTGTGTCTTTACTTTTTGCTTTCTTTAACTGTACACACGAGATTAGAACATTCTCTATAGGCATAGACTGCAGTGACGGTGTATTCCCACAAGAGGACGCTATGGGCACACATTTGCTGTCGGATCAACACGTTTCGATTCACCCAGTTAAGTTCTACCGTCCCTGTCCTCGTTGGAGTTGAGGGTGAGCTGATTCCATAAATTGAAGCCTTGCCTCGTTGCGAACTGGTCGCAAGTGAAGAGCAGGGGGACATGAAGATTTCCATGTACTGCACTTTAAACCCTCCTGTTGTCCTCATTTCCTGTACACACCCTGCGTCCTCTGGGTCAAAATGACCCATCTTCACTCAAACCCCCAAATAAGCAGCTAAATTGAATTTGAATGAATCGACATGCATGGAAATGAGGTAACGAGTCACCCCCCCCCACCCCTCTGTACACTGCATAAAAGTTGGACTATGTTTTATTTCTAAGGCAAAACTAATACTGTAGTCCAAACACAAATGTAAAACTAGTCAAAATATAAGGACACTCACAAAACCAATATCTATCGAGACAAAAGCGACTATGAGGAAGCACATGGGGGTCTATAAATAAATTTGGGCATGAATAGCGAACAAGGGAAATAATCCAACAAAGCATAGAAGTCAGGGTCATTAAAACACAGGAACTTGATTGGGAGACGAGAAACGGGTGCACCGCTGAAGGATCACCACGCCCAACACTCCAGCTGGTGCTGAACACCAAAGGAAAACTAAGCAGAGCTGAACATAACGTCACGTCCATGGGATAATTCCTTGCCACAATTACCGGCATGTTCAAAAAGCAGAAATACAAACACTGAATAACTGGTGTAAAGTGGCTATTTGCAAGTTATTTATTCGGCCAGACTGTTGTGAAACGAATGGGATGAGTTGCAAGACTCCATGAAATAAACAATGACCCAGCAGAAAATGCATTTGGGAAATGGGTCTGTTGAATTGTGAGCCTGTAACAGCGATTTAAAAATGAATGCTGATTCAGAATTTTCCAATTTTACTGAGAATGAATCATAGCATACTGTCAGGTGTCTATAAAATTGTTACAAATTGGAATGTTAGAATGGCAAATCATGTGACTTGTAGACTTGTATACCTTATGTATGTGGAGGCTGCACAGCAAGACGTGGAGCAAGCTCCTTGAAAGGGACAACGGCGTTTGTACCTGTATGTCGTTCCTTCGCTGTTCACAGAGGCAAGCAATCCGTCAGGTCCGTCAGCCCTGACAAACACCCGTTTTGCTGACAAATGAAACTTTAAATAATGATGGACTAAGCACTGACGGAAGTGGGTTTTCGTCCATTGATGTTAGCATCACTAACTTGGGCAAGGAACAACGGATCTCTCAGTCTGTCACTGACGGATGCCCGTTTCGCTGATGTAAACGCGTGTCTCCTTTCTTGCAGTAGTTCAGGACTAGGCAAACTACGACCCGAGGGCCGGATCCGCTCCGTTGGTATTTTTAATCCGGCCCGCCGGAGGTTGGCACAGTACACAATTAAGGTTCGATGTAAATGGTTGGATTAATTTCATTTGGACTTGTAATGACAGGCATTTCAACGCCAGGTGGAGCAGTTACTTGAAGTTGGAGAGCACAGGGAAGGAGGCGGAGACAATACGGAAGGCTGCAGTAGTAGTGCTAACGCAAGTAACTCCGCTCGATACGACGGAATAAGTGTGTCCGCGCCGCTATTTTCAATCATTGGATCCAAAACGATGACATGTAAGTGACTCTTTATTGCAGTGAGTTTTACTGGAATTGCGAACATTTTTACGTCCTGTAGATCATGGCATCCAAACGAAGAGGAACAGTAATGGCCGCGGAAGAGCGGGTTACAAAGTATGAAACATTCAAGAGACACTTGGAGTCTGAAAGACTCAAATCTACGAGACTTTGAATAACGAGGAAGCGATTCTTGCTCGGTTGGATTCCGGGTGTTTCCATGCCCAGAGTGAATTGCATGTGGCTCGACGGACAGTCGAGTAAATGAACGTTTCCTGGAATGGTTTGACTGTTATCGTGCTAAATAGATAAGTCTCGAGAGCAATCGAGTTCCACAGCGCAATGGGCATCGAAGACTTCGAAGCGTCCTGTGGCTGGGTTCAAAAGTTTGTTGCACGACAATCAATCAGAAAAGAAAAAGTAAGAAGAAGTCTCCATTAAGGCTCATACTTTACCCTTAACCGTGATATTTTCACAACTTTTGGTTTGTATCGGGATTATATACATCCTCACCCTGGCACTCAATTTTCTCTTGTATTCATAATGGGTATTGCAATACCTTTCTCTATTTATCAACTTAGTTCTGATTTATCATTATATTTAATGTTTAGAATTTATCATTTTAACTCTGATTGGTGTAGGTTGTTTGTACTATTTTTTTGAATTTGTTTTTGAACTCAGCAAGCGATTTACTCATCTTTAGGTCCGTTTCGAGATTATTCCACAGATTAACACCTTTGCTAGATACACTTCTTTGCTTGATGTTTGTTCTTGTTTTGAGTTTTTTGAATAAGTTGGTACCTCTTAATTCATAGTTGCTTTCTCGAATTTCAAAAAACTTCTGAATGTTTTAGCAGAGCAGGTTATTGTGTGCTTTGTACATTAATTGGGCGATTTTAAAGTCAACCAGGTCATAAAATTTCATCGTATTTAATTTAATAAATAGTGGATTTGTGGGTTCCGTATAATTTGATCTATTAATAATTCGAATTGCTTTTTTTTGTAGTTTGAGAATAGGGAGTGTGTTTGTTTTGCAGGCATTTCCCCATATTTCCACACAGTAGGTCATGTATGGTAATAATAATGAAGTGTATAATGTGTACAAGGATCTCTTATTTAGCACTTCCTTGGTTTTGTAGAGGATCCCTACGGTCTTGGCTATTTTTCTTTTTACGTTATCGATATGTGGTTTCCAACATAGTTTTGAGTCTATTACTAATCCGAGAAACTTGGTTTCATACGCTCTTTCTATTTCAATTGAGTTTATCATAATTTTAGCTTGGTGTTTGATTGGTCTTGTGCCAAAAACGATTGACTTCGATTTTTTTCAGGTTGAGTGACAATTTATTTCTGTCGAACCAGTTTTTTAATTTGTTTAATTCATTTTCTACGGTTGTCAGGGGCTGTTTCAGATTTATTCCAGAACAGTAGAAAGTTGTATCATCAGCCAATAGGACACATTTAAATAGTTTTGAGACCTTGCAGATATGCTGTGTACATACATCTACTGATGCCTAGTCTGGACACATCATCAGTGATGTTCCTGGATTCACTGGACGTTTCGGGTCTTTCAACTATCAGACGCCCTCCTCCAGGTGACCCAGCCGGGGTTGATCAAGTCCCGGCTTGTGTCCAGACAGCTAGCTAGCTACCATGACTCCATGGATCTCCTCTTTTGAGCCACAGCCATCTTGAGGCTCTTTCTGCCGCTTCAGTGGTATTCCGGATGGCTCTCCTTTTCCTCTCTCCATTGATGCCTAAGCTACAGTAGGCTCTGGCCAAGGAACGGGCTGCGAATCCTCTGCAACCAACCTCCACAGGGAAACACCTTGCTCTCCAACCAGCCAGCTGGCAGTCGCTGACCAGTCCTGCGTACTTGGAGAGCTTCCTCTCAAAGGCTTCTTCCAAGCGATCTTCCCACGGCACTGTCAGCTCCAGCAGCACTGCTTGTTTGGTGGACTCCGATACGAGGACAATGTCAGGTCGTAGGGTGGTAACTGCAATATGGCTGGGGAACTTCAGCTTTTTTTTCAAGATCCACCAACAACTGCCAGTCTCTTGCAGATGTCAGGATGCCTGCAGATGATGTTCTGCTGGCCGCGGTAGGCTTGTCCCCAGCTCTGACAAAGGCGATGGTTTTGTTGGAGGGGCGGAACTGTTTAGCCCATGCCAGCCCTGCGGTAATGGCTTCCGCGATAGTCTTAAGGACTTGATCATGCCTCCACCTGTACCGTCCATCTCCAAGTGCCCTTGTGCAGCCACTGAGGATGTGTTCCAGGGTTCCTCGCTTGGAGCACAGTGGGCATGCCGGTGTCTCTGCTATGCCCCATGTGTGCAGATTTGATGGGCTTGGGAGCACATCATAAACTGCCTGGATGAGGAATTTAATGCGTTGCGGCTCTGCTTTCCAAAGCTCTGCCCAGGTCACTTTCCTCTCAACTGCGTTCTCCCATCTTGTCCAAGCACCCTGTTGTTTCATTCCCACAGCCTTGCAGGTTCTTGTGTCCTCCACTGCTGCTCTCACCTCATCCTGGACAAGACGTCGCCCCTCCTTCCCCTTGGTGTTCAGCTGGGGAGATGGAAAGGATCCTAGCCCAGCTCGACCTCGTGTGACCACTCCAGTCAAGCACCTGTGCCGGAGCCTTGCATCTGCCTCTTCAACCGCTTCCTCTGCCCTCCATTTCCTGCCAGTCCTCACTTGGATCCCAGCCTTAGCCACCTTCGGATCTCTTGAGTCCCTGTATTGAACCACTTCTCTGGCTCTGGTGACCTTAAAGTCGAACTGCTCTTCAGGTTCAGGGGGGTCTATGAGGATGTTGCATTCTCCCAGCTCCTGCTCTCTTGCGGGGTCGCTGTACGTCTGCTTCAGATGTTGGTTTATGATTTCCTGCGAGGAGACCAGATTGCCACTCCGCTTCTGCCCCAGCAAATCCTTCGTGAACTTGAAGGGGTTAGCGATGAAAGCAGCACGCTTCCGTGCCCTCTCCCGTCGCCGCCTCCGGTGCCACTCTGATATCATTTATATATAAGATGAATAGTTTTGGACCAAGCACTGACCCCTGAGGTACTCCGTGAGTGATTTTCAGTTGATTCGTTTTTTATTGTTGAGTTGCACGTACTGATATCTGTTTTCTAAATAACTTATCCATTTATAAGCTACACCTCTAATGCCATATCTTTCTAGTTTTTTTCAATAATATACTGTGATCTATTGTGTCAAAAGCTTTTTTTAGAACTAGGAAAACCCCAACAGCTTCCACAAACTCCATAACTGCCATTGAGGTGGTCCGTTTTTCCCTGAAGCCATATTGATTCTCACTTAACAGCGCATGCTTTTGTATAAAACTATCAAGTCTGCGAGAAAATAGTTTTTCTAATATTTTTGAAAATTGTGGATTTAGTGATATTGGTCTATAATTTGTAAACAGATGTTTTTCTCCACTTTTATAGATTGGAATAACTTTAGCAATTTTCATTTTTGATGGAAAGATACCAGCTTTGAATGACAGGTTGCATATGTGTGTGAAAGGTCGCACTACATATTCTATAATCTGCTTGATTATTGTCATATCAATATTAAAGCAATCAGTTGACTTTTTATTTTTAAAAGTTTTTATAATATTTGATACTTCTTCTTGTTTTACTGCAGTAAGGAACATCGTGGAGGAGTTTTTTTCTACGTATCTATCCACTTCAAACAGGTCTGTTGGGTCAGGAATTTGTTTTGCTAGGTTACTGCCGATGTTGACAAAATACTCATTAAATTCAGTTGCTATTTCTGCAGTTTTTTCCAAAATAGTATTTTTGCCTTTGATAAAATACTCTGGATAATCCATTTTTTTAGGACTATTTCTGATTACTTGGTTAAGTATTTTCCATATTTCTTGTGTGTTACCTTTATTCTGCTCTAATAGTGCATGATAATAATCTCTTTTACTGGTTCTTATAATATTTACTAGTTTATTTTTATAGGTCTTATATTTTTTTTCTGCTGCTTCAGTTCTGAATTTTAAAAACAATTTATATAAATTGTTTTTCTTTTTACATGCGTTTTCTATGCCTTTCGTTATCCATGGCTTACTTGGGTCTTTATACTTTTTGGAAACTTTAGTTAATGGAAAATGTTTATCATATAAGGAGATTATGGTAGACTGAAATACTTCAAACGCTGTATTTGGGTCTTCGTTTGAGTAGACCTCGGTCCAGTTTTGTTTTTCTAGGTCTTGCTTAAAGGCATCGATGGAACGTTGGGTTCTTAGTCTTATTTCTGTTATACAATTTGTTGATTTAGCTTTTCTATCGAAATAATTATGAAAAACTGCAAAAACAGGCAAGTGGTCACTTATGTCATTAATGAGAAGTCCACTTTCCATTTTATGATCAATCTTATTTATAAATATGTTATCTATTAATATGGCCGTGTCAACTGTTATTCTGCTAGGTTTCAGGATTACTGGGAAAAAGCTGTTGCTGTACATAGTATTTATGAAGTCAGTTGTTTTTTTGTGTCTATTTGGGTTTAATAAGTCAATGTTAAAGTCACCACATATTATTCGTGTTTTCTTATCGTTGTAGTAACTGAGCATATATGTTAGTTTTTTATTGAATGTGTCAATACATGTTCCTGGTGTCCTATAGATGCAACTTATGATGATATTTGATGCCTTTTTATTGTGTATTTCAATGGTTAGACATTCCATTAGGTTTTCTATTGTGTTTGTCAATCTCTCGATTTTACTGCATTTAAGTGCTTTGTCTACATATATTGCAACCCCCCCCCCCTCCTTTTTTGTTTTCTCTATTAGTTGCAAACATTTCATAACCTTCTATTTCCATTTCAGTTGTTTTATCTTCATCAAGCCAAGTTTCTGATATGGCAATTATTTTAAATTTATTGAATTGATGTAAATCTGCTTCAATTCTAAGCCGCAACTCTTGTATTATTACAGTAACATGCCATCAACCGGCTGTGAATGCCGGCTGTGAAACTTCAAAATTGACGGCTACCAATCAATAGCAGGACACTAGTTAGGCTTTTATTTTTAAATTGGCTTTTGCAGCACTTGGCGGCGTTACCGTCATAGAGGATGAACAATCGTTGTGGAGGTTGGCTTGACTTGTTTTTATCGATTGGAGGCCGACCTGATCCCAGGTTTATTGCCATCACATACTGTTGCTGCCTTCGAAAACACTTGTAATTGTGCGCTGCTTAGTGGGATGGGGAATTTCGGGGCTCGCAGCGTGTGCCCTGTTTCGACTAGCAACAAACTTCAGACTACTTTTCAAAGGCAGTTTAATGGGTCCTTCAAATGAAAAAAAACCCTAAGTTACGCATTTTACAATTTTTGTAATGATGTATTTTGTGTTATACAAACATTCTTTTTTTTTTTTCAAACACTCAAAATGTTCAGAGGCATCTGTGCTATCCATACATATATATAGTTTTTATTAGTTCTTTGGGATTTTTTTATTCTTTATTTTTTGCAAAAGGAAAAAAAAATTGTGTCTGGAGGTCCCAACCAAGCCCTACTAACAATCCCGACCGGACGTGTTCATGTAAAATGCATTGGTTTGAAGCCTCCTGCAAAGAGGCAAACTCATTTGCGATCCTCTGGCGCCACCTAAAAGTTGCACAATTGGAATGACCTCAACCCAACAATGTGGTATGCATACGTCTGTCCAAGCGAAAACAAAGCGATTGACGTAAAAATCGTGTGAAATGCATGTTTACACATTAGGTTTACGATGCTTTCAAAAATATGAATTTTAATGGGTCTCTATGGTGCAAAATATGTAAATTGTGAAGATTACGGAATCAAAACCTTTTTTATTATTGCTGTAATGCCTGAGAACTATCAGCCGGTGACGTCATGAAATTTAGGCCATTTTAGAACCCCCCCCCATACGTTTCAGCTCTCACGTGTTTTTCCGAATGCCTTAGCCTTTGATTCAAAGACATAATTTTACATTTATCGCAAGCGGTGGACTTCGAGGGTTAATAGGTAAAAATAAATCTACACGCATTTGATTCTGACAACCTAACACTGTAGTAGTCCCTCCTGATCAATGTTTACTCAAATGTCCCCTTTCTTCTAGTTATGAGGTCTGTGTGTGAATAGCTTATTTGTTTTAAAATGGAGCGTGGTGAGTTACTTTCTGTATGAAATGTACGATCTAATGAAAGCTGCCTTCCTTGTCCTTGCTTTGTCCAAAAACAGCTGATATAATACTCGATTCGATTTGAAGGCAAGATGGCGCCCGAGTTGGCAGCCGTCTGCAAGTGCTCTCATGAGCTTTGCTTTTTTGTTGTTATTTTTGTGTTTGTTTTGTAACTTTGTGTTTGTTGTTATGTCGTGTGGACCTGATGTGGACTTTTTTCAGCATTTTTTGGCCACGACATTCATCAAGACTCTGTGCTTGGTGGTTGCGCCTTCTCGGCAGCATGGGTATACCAGCACTGTTTTTGACTGGGAGGAATATCAGCGCCATTTGACTGTCGTTGCTGGACAGTCCCGGGGCGCTTGTGTCTTGCGCCTGTAATGGGCAGCATTTTTCACAGCCCCACTTTGTTCAGCGGAGAGATTGGTGCTGTTGAACGGTCTGCGGCTGGATGGATGTAAGGCTTGAGGAGCCGACGATGAGAAGAGGGGACGTTAGCGCGTAGCGCCGATGCGGATGTGGAACTGGGAGTCGCGGCTTGGAATTGAAGTGGATTTGCATGTGACAGGAGATGTGAGCCAATCTCTTTTTCGTCACTGGACGCTACAGCTTCGTGTTTGCTTTCAAAACTTAGCTTGTAGCAGACGTGTGCACATTTTCAGCATGACGTCTCTGATCGACTGGTGAAAGGACACTTTGATCCTCTCCTCTTTCATCTATAACTGCTTGAGGCAACAAAGTGTATGCAGAAAAGTGGTGAAGATTGCACGACTGTCTGTGTCCCATGTGTTGTGTTATTTTTGTTATTTTGACTTCAAAATGGTGCCGCGTGAGTGGCTGCCTTTAGAGCAGCTCCTATATTTTGTTGTTCTACTTCTTCCTTTCATAACTTTGCAGCTGTGAATCGGGAATTTCTCCATTGCGAGTCTAATAAAGGTTTTCTTATCTTATTCACCAAGGCGCTCCTTTGGTTTTATTATTCTTTGTCCAGATGGCTTTACGAGTGAAGAAATGCTCAAGCTGTGGAAAGGTCTGTTCTACTGCTTGTGGATGCAGGACAAACCACTTTTACAGGTATTTCTTTATTTCTTTCGTCACGGCTTGTGGAACATTTTCAGGCTGAGCTGTGATTTGTCGCCAATCACTTCTTTGAGCTCTTCCCAAGGCGTTCCCAGGCTGTCCTGGTTCGCCCCAAGGAATTCCTACCTTTGGGACATGCCCGGAACACCTCACTAAGGAGGCGTCTAGGAGATGTATTTTGATGGACCGCTGGAGTCGCGGTGCAACCACTCGGTGACTGTAGACAGCGGCTGTCATGCGCAAAAACGTAATTTTTATGCCATTTGGGGGCAGGGATTGTTAAACTGGTCCTGAAATGGACCGGCCATTCAGGAATCCCACAATATTCCCTCTGGCCACCACGACCCTGCGTGCTGGGCTGAATTAATGGCACCCACTGCCATTTAATTGTTAAATATATTGAGCCTTTCTTGGATTGTTTCACTTTCTATTTGCTTAATTTGAGGCACAATGTTGTTCACAGGAGGAGCTTTCCAACTCTGTTTGCACACTGATTCACACCTTTCATGACATTGATGGACGTAAGTTGATCCTATGCTGGTGTAATTCCAAATACAAATTAAAATGTCAAAAGCCGGTGGTGAAAATTGTTTTCCACAGAACTATTATATCTGGAGAGCTCCCTTAAGACCTTCAAAAGAGAGTGGACTGGCATTGACAGACTACGAATGGACAAGTTTTTCCAGGTGTGTGTGCGTGCGCGCGCGTCCATGAATATATCACTTTTCTCCCCCTTATGGTGGCCCTTCTTTTCGTATTACAGCTGATCCGCTTCATGTTCAGACAAAGCTTTGAGATGCTGAAGAGAAACAATTGGGATAGCAGGTAATCCATAAAAACTGTCATGCGCAAATTGTACAGTACGTCATAACATAGGTTAAATATTTTACATAATGTCTTTTCTATTTTTTTTTTTTTTTTTAGTGTGGTCTCAAGATTTCTGGAGCTCTTTGCAACAGAGCTCCTGAACAGTGGCAACGGTGCACCTGCTGGTCTGCAGTTTCATATCTTGGACCTTTACTTGACGGAACTAGGAGCTGTGGGTGCATCAGAGGTAAAGTTATGATCCAAACGGGTCATTTGGAGTATGGAGCGTAGATGGAGATTTGGGTACTTGTCCGTATTTATTTTATTGATCCTGTTGAATGCCTTTCACTTGACAAAAATAAACTGAAGAGAATTTAGATATGAAATTTTGATGTCTATCCACTCTAAATGCCAATATTATAGTTTGAGTGACACATCCATTATAGAGGATTCTGCAAAAGATTTTGAGGAAATATTAATAACTTATTGAAATAAAGAAATGTGATGGTCCTTTTCACATTTTTTCTCCGTAGCTCACTGCTGACCAGAACCTGAGATTCATCGAGCCATTCTGCAAAACGGCAGCCAAGACCAAGGAGTAAGTTCCTCTTAGCGTCCTTTTGTTTGATTTCATATCTGCAGGGAAGTATATTTTTTTAAATCTTCCACACCATTTTTAATGGTGTTGACTTAAAAAATATGTACTAAAAAGTACATTTTGTGTGAGTGTGTGTTTGTGTGTGTGTGCGCGCGGAGTGATAATATTACAGTTTAACCCCAGCCAGTCCCAGGGACTGGCTGATGAGAAAAGTGAGTCCCATTAGGCATTTCGAGAGTCCCAAATTTCGAATTCTTAAATGGTCTACTTATTCAATTGTATATGATAATAACACAAACAGCAACAATATACATTGCTAATAGGTTTATTTCTTATCAACAAATGCTGCAAAAATTTTAATAATTCAGGCATACGAGATTTGCTGAGAAATAGGTTCTTATTTCATTCCATAGTTTAGTCTTTGCGTTCATAAATTCTCCTCTCTTTACTCCGCTTCCAATGATGCAAGGCTTTCTCAAAGTCAACTTATCGCAAAAAACTATCCAACTTTAGCTGCTTCCTCCGTGATACCTCCGCAATAAACATTCGCAACACTTGTTCGCAACACTTGTTTTAACGATACAAAACTTGGCAATCATCTACTTTCCGCATATTGCAAGAACGACATGTGACATTACTTCATGCGAGATCAAAACAACAATGGTGGCGATTGTCAAACTGATCGTTGCGGGTGGGAAAAAAAGATGTACCGTAGCAGGCCTGAGGATTTAGGAAATTCACGTTTTTCGATTCCGTTGGATTACCCAATGGGAAACCATGGTAACTAATTTTGGGTTCCGTAAACGTTCATCATAGGAAGCCATTTTTCTATTTTGACTGATATTCATAATCAAGAATTCTGATACTCCAAAGTATAATGCTTCAAGGGTAAATGTTTGAAAACTATGCATTAACAATGAACATTATATCAGCAGCTGTGTACTCCAGGATTATTCAACGAAATAAATGGATCAAATTATGTTGTACTCATATGGCATCATGAATACAGCACACCACAAAATCAGAGTATTTTTTTCCAGTCTCACACCGCAAAGATTAATTTCCTGGTAATCATTAATACAGGTAAGTATTGCTGTGGCTTGACATCCTCTTCCCAAGACGATGCATGTGTAATCTACTATCAATTTGACGAAAGAATCTACCACGTGTCATCGTTAGTTCTACCGACAGCATATGACACCTTATGACAAATGTTTTATTCATAAAGTTACCACGCTACAACCAGTAAATTATAGAATAACCAAGACTGTTTCATAATACCGTATTTTCACGACTATAAGGCGCCATTAAAAGTCTTAAATTTTCTCCAAAATGGACAGGACGCCTTATGGTGCGGAGCGTCCTTTATATGCGCTGAGTTCCAAAATCTGACTGACTGCCGACACGCTGTTTATATAGAGAAAAGGCGGAAGTGACTGTGAAAGAAGTCGGCCAATCAGGGAAGGGTGGGCGTGTATATATACATATATGGAGAGGGAGAGAGGGAGAGAGAGGACAGACAAGCTAGTCCGCCAATGGTGAAGGGTGGGCGTGTAAGTGGACGCCTCAAGCCAGTACCAACACTTGTATAGAGTGTGGCAATGTGCATTGTTGCAAAACAACTCCGGTTTTGGTTTCTAAGAACCCCTGAAAATAAATTCGACAAAAAGACACGCCTACGAAGCTCAGTTCAAACTTAAAGCCACCGGTTATGCTTTTGGCATGCGTGCCCATCTCACAGCAGCGGTGAAAAAACAAGTCAAGCAAATGAGCGTGCCGTTATTCCCGGAGGCTTGACTAAAGAACTCCAACCGCTGGACATTGGCATCAACCGGGCGTTCAAAGTATAGTTGCAAACGACTTGGGAACAATGGATGATCGGTGGCAAACACAACTTTACAAAGAGTGAGAGGCAGCACTTGGCGAGTTACGCCACAATACGCAACAACGAGAGGGAACGCGGCGTTTTTGATGGATTACGGTACTTGCACAATTGTTCAATTCTTTCTACACACACGCGCTGCCACCATGTTTCGCTCTGTTCTTTACTTTCAAATGTGGGAAAGCTTCACACGAGGGAAATGTTGACTTTGCTGTTGCTACTCCTTCTTTCCGCTCGGCAATGCCTAGCAACTCACACTAGCATGTGATGCATTCAATGACAACTGAGATGTGCAGTCCTCTGCTTCTGATACAGAGGATGAGGACTTAGATGGATTTCTGGGTGATGATTGATCGAAAAACGTGAGAACATTGTACGATGGCTAAATAAAATACACCCGAACTCAGTTCTGCTTTCGTTGCCTTTTTAAAAACGTGTTTTTATCTTATCTGTATGTCTTGGCATGCCACCGTATGCTTCAAGCTAACGTGTTAGAGTGCGCGCATGCATGCCGTATGTTTAAGCTGGCGTATGTTTTACCACTGTAAAACTGCGGCCATTAGTACGATGCGTCCTGTGTATGTGTAAAATACAGAAATGTCACCCATTAATGAGACTGCGGCCATTAGTACGATGCGTCGAATAGTCGTGAAAATACGGTATTTTTGTGAACGTCAAACGTGTAAGCGTCACTTGCTCGTGTAAGAAACCCGAAAGGAGTCAAGTGGCGTATTCGGGTGTGCTCAGTTTGGTCGAAAACCGGTTTTCAGTTCTAACCTGAGGTGTAAAAATCTCAAATTTTCTGGTCGAAATCCGAAAGCCGGGGTTTGACTGTACTTTGGTCAGATTGAAGTTATTTCTGTGATCACTGAGGGTTATTCTTTCATTAACAGAGGGGTAACAATAATTTTACGTATATGAAAACGTTTTGTCAGTCTTGAATACCCCATAACCCAGCGGAATATGTTTACTTCAAATGTGGTAGAATTATCGGGCCTTTGAATATGTTTTCATTTCAATGGCTTGAAAGTGTATTCATCTAATTTGCCAGACAATCATACAACTTTTGACCTTAACATTGAATAACGTCACCAAAGCAAAATATCTCCAATTTGGATGTCAGTGTTCAAGAGGATTTGGCTGGCGTCCTGGTCGTGTAATATTACAGGCAACACATCCTTTATTGATCATACTAGTTTTAGGAGCGTCACTGATGAATGGCAGCGAAATTCTGTCTTGATCTGAAGCTTCCTGCTTGCTTTGTAATATTTGCCATCCACTGATCGACCATTCTCTTTAATTGACCGTCTCACCAGTCGGACACTTTTCCGAGCGATCTGCAACAGCATCTTCAACACAATTATTGACCAGGCTCCCTATGCCATTGAGGATCTGATGAGGGAGCTGAAAGAAGCAGAGTCCTCTGATTCAGGCCAGTCCTCTGATGATGAAGAGGACCCCGTGAAGCAGATTAACGGTACATTTTCACAAAAATGGGAAGAGTTTGTTGTTTAATTTTTCCACAAACACAATATTAATCGTAATACCATGTTTAGACTAATGAGGCTGCATAATGCATATTGTTTTAAAGAACATTTTTGAGTTGATTTTCCTTTCAAAGTGTCAACGTAATGATTTTGAAGTTAGCACTTTGCAAAATGGACGGATGGATGGATGAACGAATCCATCCTACATACGGTGTTTGATATTTTGGTGGCCGCATTGCTAGGTCATAGCGACTAAACCGCTCATCTTTAGGTGGGCAGGATGTGCAAATCCGCTGGCATTAACATGCTTTCCACATCATCACTTCAGTAATACTTGTTCAGCTGATTCAACTGGATTGTCGTCATGCCCGTTTTTGAGAATGTACCTTGCACATGGCCAACAGCAGGCTTGATTTCTTTCCATAGCTTTGGAGAAAGCGCCACACAAGCGATCGTTCAGCTCAGTACCAAAAGGCCCACGGGCAAGTGTTTGGGACCACTGCTATATAGTACGCAACATTAAGTGCAATCTGACCAAAAAAAAAATATTCCCCAAACTTTGAGTTTCCGTTCAGAATCACTATTTATATAGCACACAACAACCTGTTTTTGTGTAAGTTATTGATTGCAAATCATGAATGCTACAGTGTTTTAAAAAGAACTCCATGAATGTTACATAATTTTGTAGATAAATGACTGAATTGAATTGAATTTTTATGCCAGGAAGACATTATTTGCTGGTTATTTTGTTTTCAGGCAGTAAATCATACTTGAAACAGGGTGCTCATGAATCAGGAGACTCCGACACAGAGTTACAATTTGATGATGATGATGATGATGATAATACAGCACCAGTTCTACAGGTTAGTATTGTATTTTTATCCTAAATGCATGTTGTTGTTTTTCCAAGAATGAACACATATTTTGGGATACTTGGGTTTTCATTGGAAAGACATATGCTACACTGCACCACTTTAGTCAGAGCTCTTGATAAATACCATGTTCTGCTTTCCCCCTTCTAATGAAACATCTATTTTACAGTTTGACTATGCAGCTCTTGCTGACAAGCTCTTAGAGGTGTCAATTCGAAGTAGCACACCCAGCCACAATAGAGAGAGGCTCTACAAAATCATCAAAGTGTAAGTTTTGTAGCCCCTCAGACAGTTTTGAAAGTATCATACTGTATCTGTTGTTGTGGTCCGTGTGATTTAAATATGGCAAAAAGAAAAGCCAAACCTTCCTGTCCTTATGTGGAAGAAGTAATTGCCCCTTGAAGCTAGTAATGGGTTGTGACGCCCTTGGCAGCAATAACTGAAATCAAGCATTTGCGATAATTTGTGGTCAGTCTTTGACGCTATGGAGGAATTTTGGCCCACTTTGGCAGATTTAATTCAACTATGCCACATTGGAGAGTTTCCCTTTTGAGGTCACGCCACAGCATCTCTATTGGATTCAAATCCGGACTTTGACTTGACCACTGCAAAATCTTACTTTATTTTCTTTTGTTTTTTGAGCCGTTCAGAGATGGACTTGCTGTTGTGTTACGGTTAGTTGTCTTTCTGCATGATCCAAGAGTGCTTGAGTTTGAGGGTGCAAACTAAACTGATGGTCGGACATCATCCTTCAGGATTTTCTAGTAGACAGCAGAATTCATTGTCCCATCAATCACAGCAAATTGACCTTGTCCTCAGATAGAAAAGCAGCCCCAGACCATCACATTGGCAACACCATGTTTTATTAATCAAATGCTATCATTTCTACCCCAAATGTAACAGGCCGCACAAATTCAATTTTTGATTCATCGGTCGACAGAATGTTTTTTCCAAAGGTTTTGAGGATCATCTTGATGTCTTTTGGCAAATGTGAGATGAGCCTTTGTGTTCTTTTTGGTCAACAGTGGTTTTCGCCTGGGAACTCTCCAGTGGATCCTATTTTTGGCCAGTGTCTTAAAATTTCAGTGGATCAGAGAGTTGTTCAGCAGATTGGGAAAAGAGTGATTTTTACGCCAGTCGAATGTAGTTTGATATGCATTATCAGACCTCTTGTCTTTCAACATACTTTCTCTCTCTTTCATGGCAGGCTGCAGGATCTCAGTGAAGGTATTGTTATTTTTAAATTGCCTGATACGACACAATGTCTTTCTTGTTTATTTGTGTTATGTGACTCATCCTCTGCCTTTTTTTTCGGTTAGGTCTATTTCCTCAAGATGGCTATCCAGAGGAAGTCTCTACAGATGAGGATGATGAAATGTTTGCCAGCAGAAAGAAGATGAAGCGTGGAAAGAATGCAAAGGAAACAGCTAAGAATCGTAAAGGATGCACTTCAAAATGTGCATCTTTAAAATGGTCAAGATGCGTAGAAAAGGAAGTCTATTTAGACTACCGTATTTTCACGACCATTCGGCACACCGTATGGTTGGGCGCAGTCTCATTAATGGGGGTGCTATTTCTGTATTTTACACATAGACAAAACGCACTGTATTATTGGGCGCAGTTTTAAAGTGGTAAAACATACACCAGCTTAAATATACGGCATGCATGCGCGCACGCTAAAAACACGTTAGCTTGAAGCATACGGTAGCATTCCAAGACATACAGATACAAGCTAAAAACACGTTTTTAAAAAGGCAACGGAAGCAAAACTGAGTTCTGTAGTATTTTATTTAGCCATTTTACAATGTACTCACGTTTTTCGATCAATCATCACCCAGAAATCCATTAAAGTCCTCATCCTCTGTATCAGAATTGAACAATTGTGCAAGTACCGGTAATTCATCAAAAACGCTGCGTTCCCTCTCATTGTCAGAGTCACTCTCATTGCCATGTGGCTCCACAGAAATGATGCCGGCTTTGCCAAAAACTCGAACAACAGTGCAAGCAGACACGTTTGTCCAAGCAGCCACAATCCAGTCACAAATTGTGGCGTAACTCGCCCAGCGCTGCCTCTCACTCTTTGTAAAGTTGTGTTTGCCATCGATCATCCATTGTTCCCATGTTGTTCGCAACTTTACTTTGTACGCCCGGTCGCAACTTTACTTTTAACGCCCGCTTGATGCCGATGTCATGGAGCCCCAGATCGAGGGAGATTATGAGTGGTCTTGTATGTCTTCCATTTTCAAATAATTGCTCCCACGGTTGATTTAGTTACACCAAGCGTTTAGCTATTGCAGATTCAGTCTTCCCAGCCTGGTGCAGGTCTACAATTTTGTCTCTGGTGTCCTTCGACAGCTCTTTGGTCTTGGCCATAGTGGAGTTTGGAGTGTGACTGACTGAGGTTGTAGACAGGTGTCTTTTATACCAATAATGAGTTAAAACGGGCACCATTAATACAGGTCATACTGTGGAGAATACAGTGGAGCCTCGTTTGCGCTCATTAGAAGTTAGACCTCTTTGATAGCCAAAAATCTTGCTTCTTTGTAGCTGACCAAATACTTATTTTCCACCATAATTTGCAATTAATTGTTTAAAAATCAAACAATGTAATTTTCCGAGTTTTTCCCCCCACATTCTGTCTCTTATGGTTGAGCTTTACCCATGTTGACAATTACAAATACTCTCTAATTTTTTCAAGGAGAACTTGCACAATTGGTGGTTGACTAAATACTTATTTGCCCCACTGTAAAAAAGTGGGGCAAATAAGCACAGCATGTGTTACCGTCATTGTAAAGCTTATATAAGGTTTTTAATTTTTTGCGGCTCCAGGCAAATTCGTTTTTTGGTCCAATGTGACACTTTCAACATTTTGGGTTGCCGACCCATGTTAAACTAACGAGCCCAGTGGAGTATTCAAAAATGCGGCATAGTGCCGGGTCCTCAAAATAGACCTAAACATATTGACATTGAACATTGTCTTACCAGCTGTTTTATTATTCTTCAGATGGAATGTCACCTTCTTGCTGTCTGATGTGGGAGTTTGATCAATCTGTGGAGGGAAAAACAGAATCAACAGAAAGAATGTAATGTAATTTTTTATACACATCTAAATACCTTCTTGCCAAAGATTTGAGTTGTGCATTTTTCCTTGGTCCTGAAGAAGAGCGGTGTTGGAACTTTGACGTTTCGCTGAAATGTGACCAAGTCATTTGACAATGTCTTTGGCTTGGCTTTTGGGGTAGCTGAACCATTAAATGCCTGGAGAGGAGAAGCATTGTGAAATAGCCACGGGAAAGTGATTTAAAACAGAGTTCACAGATGAATCTGAAAACGCATGCCCTCATTTCATACTCACTTTTGACTTCTTGACACCCAGTGCTATTTCTGCAGTGTCATTGGGTGGTGTGGCAGGCTCAAACTCATCCGCTTCAAACTCAAACACCACAGGGATCTTTCTTTTCTTCTTATTTGGCTTCCCCGAGGAATCGGATGCCTCATCGCCCACCTCGGGCTTCCTTTCCGAGCTGCTCACCTCTTTCACCTTTGCACATTTTCGTTTGTTTTTCTTCTTCGATGGAGTTCCCATTTGATTGTCACATGCAAATTCATTTTCAACGTTCGTACTTGGATTTGCAATCAGTACGTTCTCAGATTTATTATTTTTCCTCTTGCACTCATCCGAGGTGGTGGTATCAGTTAAACCCTGAGGTTGGAGAGCCGTGCCAATAGGAGCAGAATTATCACAAGGTACCGACAGAGAATCTAACGGGATTTTCGGTGAACAAGCTGCAAATGCTTTGACCTTTTCAGCCTTCAGACCTTTCTTTTTTGTCTTGGTGGTATTTGAGGCCCGGAGCTCGGTTTCATTCGATATGATCTCACAGGGAACTGGAATCGCCATGCTGCCAGCTTGTGACTCAAGCTTAACACTGTTCTTTAAGGGGCTCTCATGCTCGCCGATCACTGCAGTTGTGCCGGCCTCCTGCATCGTCTCGTGATTCTCTAATTTTTCTTCACACTCCGATGTTGGCCTCTTTTTTTTCTTTTTTGACTTTTTGTTGCTTGTGCAAGAATTGAGGTTGCTGCCTTTATCTGAGGCAGAAACAGACGATTCTTTTTTGGCCATATCTTCAGACTTGCTTTGATTGGGTGCCTCAGTGTCCTCCCCATTCAATATTCTGGCATTTAAATTAGCACCTAAACAGCCATCATGAGACGCCTTCTTTTTTTTCCTTGGCTTGGTGATATCTTTGTCAGTAAGATCTGTTGGCTTCATATCATCGTTGTCGGAGTCATCATCTTGCTTGAGTTGCATTTTTTTCTTCCCTGAAGGAGAAACAACACAAAGAGTGACTTTAAATAAATGATGACAACTCTAAGACAGTAAGTAGTGTAGTATTAGTGGTATTTTGTGCTCGGTGCTCACAATTTATACTACATTCCATCTCATAATCGACAGAACTCCATTTTTCATTGTCGGGAAAGTTAGCATTTCTATGCTCTGCGAAACGCTTGCTCGCTTTTGAGAGTAGATGTTCCCTGCTTCAGTGAAGATCCAGTCCGAAGGGGCGCAGGTTGAAGGTTTGCACAGAATAAATTTTGCTACCCTTAATAGCGTGAGGAAATGTTTCTCATTTTCATGCCACCATTTGAAAGTATCATCCTTTTGAGAGACTGGAGCCTCTGCAAAGTACATCTGGATTTCTTTGAACACTATAGGGGTGTTCACACGGCACACATTTGCATCGGTGCTGCACAGATGTATTTTGTTGCGATACATCTTACACTGGTGTAAATTTTGTGGAGTGTTCACACGTATAAAGCTGCTTACTAAAGATAAGCGTGTTAACCCCGGTGCAACCCCACTTGCGTTCACATGGCAGTTTCTGCGGTCGTGCAATACGTAATAATACGGAAATAAAACCTGTGCATGCGTAAGGTGTTCTTCCTTTTCCCCACCTTGTTTGTGACATATCGAAAAACCATGGTTTATGCTTCTCCAGACAAATCAACGCTGTGGTCTATCAGACACCGTAAAAGGATGAGAGAGAGAAAGGAAAGAAGTGCAAAATACCCAGGATGCAATTGAGAAACGCTGACGTCGGGTAGCATTTACTCAGGAGTAAATAAATTATAAATTTGTTCCGGTTTAAGCTGTTTTCAGGGGCTACACCGGTATAACTTTGTACGTGTGAACGCTCTATGGGGGCAGCCCCGGTGCTACACCGGAGTAAATGTTGCCGTGTGAACACCCCTGATGATGAGGTGATAAAAGAAATCAGTGTCACCACATTTCCTATTCAGTTATAACATCGCTGTCACAATGTTGGAATCGCACACAGTGCGATACGTGCTGAAAATGCTGAAAACGCTCTTGACGTCCATGTTGAAATGTTCCCAAACTTTCAATGTTTGATGACGGATAGCCATGATAGCATTAGCATACTACAGTTGTTCATTCCATCTGGTAGGAGTAAGCATAGCTATTCCAGTGACATCACGGCTGGCCCGCTTAAACGCAACTGCCATGTGCGTCGACGACTTAAATTACTTGTCGATGCTTTTGGTCGTCGATGTCATCATAATGAATCAACTAATCTAGGCATAACATGCATGCATGCACGCACGCGCGCACCCACACACCCACAATTAAGGGACGTTTAAATGCTTATTACTTACTACATGAGGAAACATTGAGCCATCTTATTGCTCTATATTGCCCCTGACACATACTGTGCGGATTACCGTATTTTCACGACTATAAGGCGTCATTAAAAGTCTTAAATTTTCTCCAAAATGGACAGGACGCCTTATGATGCGGAGCGTCTTGTGTATGCGCCGAGTTCCAAAACCTGACTGACAGCCGACACGCTGTTTATATAGAGAAAAGGCGGAAGTGACTGTGGACAGGCATGCGGCAGTTATAGACGTTCTATAACTCGGTGGTGGCCTCGGCCATCCATTATGGCATTGTCTGCTGGTCAGGCAGCATCTCAGCCCGGGACAGAAAGAGACTGGAGCGACTGGTCAGGAAGGCCAGTTCTGTCCTGGGTTGCTCCCTTGACACTCTGGAGGAGGTGGGCAACAGAAGGATGCTAACTAAGCTAAAAGCTATGATGGCCAGTCCCTCCCACCCCCTCCAGCCTGCCCTGACAGCACTTGGTAGCTCCTTCAGCCAGAGACTGTTACACCCGCGCTGCAAGAAGGAGAGATACCGACGCTCGTTCCTACGGACTGCTGTCAGGCTGATGAATAATAAATAACAATCATAATAATAATAATAATTAAATGATGTGAAGGAAAATTGTAAATAGTACTGCGATTTATCCATTTTGTGTTCATATTGCATTTAATTGAAAGATGTTTGTTGTTGGTTTTTTTTCTCTTTCTTCTTTCTACATACATTCTTGCTGCTGGAGGCTGTAAATTTCCCCGGTGTGGGACGAATAAAAGATATCTTATCTTAAAGTCGACCAATCAGTGACGGGTGGGCGTGTATATATACATATATGGAGAGAGAGAAAAGGCAGACGTGAGTGAGGACAGGCATGCGGCGAAGAAGTCCGCCAATGAGTGAAGGGTGGGCGTGTAAGTGGGCGGTTTTGGTTTCTAAGAACCCCTGAAAATAAATTCTACAAAGAGACACGCCTCCAAAGCTCAGTTCAAACTTCAAGCCATTGGTTATGCTTTTGGCATGCGTGCCCATCTCACAGCAGCGGTGAAAAACCAAGTCAAGCAAATGAACTCTGAGCGTGCCGTTATTCCCGGAGGCTTGACTAAAGAACTCCAACCGCTGGACATCGGCATCAAGCGGGCGTTAAAAGTAAAGTTGCGAACGGCATGGGAACAATGGATGATCGGTGGCAAACACAACTTTACAAAGAGTGAGAGGCAGCGCTTGGCGAGTTACGCCACAATACGCAACAACGAGAGGGAACGCGGCGTTTTTGATGGATTACAGTACTTGCACAATTGTTCAATTCTTTCTACACACACGCGCTGCCACCATGTTTCGCTCTGTTCTTTACTTTCAAATGTGGGAAAGCTTCACACGAGAGAAATGTTGACTTTGCTGTTGGTACTCCTTCTTTCCGCTCGGCAACGCGTAGCAACTCACACTAGCATGTGATGCATTCAATGACAACTGAGATGTGCAGTCCTCTGCTTCTGATACAGAGGATGAGGACTTTGATGGATTTCTGGGTGATGATTGATCGAAAAACGTGAGAACATTGTACGATGGCTAAATAAAATTCACCCGAACTCAGTTCTGCTTTTGTTGTCTTTTTAAAAACGTGTTTTTAGCTTATCTGTATGTCTTGGCATGCTACCGTATGCTTCAAGCTAACGTGTTAGAGTGCGCGCATGCATGCATGCCGTATGTTTAAGCTGGCGTATGTTTTACCACTGTAAAACTGCGGCCATTAGTACGGTGCGTCCTGTGTATGTGTAAAATGCAGAAATGTCACCCATTAATGAGACTGCGGTCATTAGTACGGTGCGTTGAATAGTCGTGAAAATACGGTACTTTAAAAGTTAAGATTTCCAATAAAACTGTGACTATGATCATGTTAAAGCATTCATTTATTACAACTTGCATGTGAGAATAATGGACTCATAGCTTGCATCTTGGAGTCACTATTGTTTGAGACACTCAAATTATTTCAAGCGCTCTATGGTCAAAGTCCACCTGTGCTGCAATAGCACGCGGTAGTGTCCACCGTTTGAAAAAATTTAGTTTTTATAACTTTATTAGTTCTGTCTTTTGAGGTGCTACCATCTTGAATATACTTCTTCCCTTCTCCTGCTTTGTGAATGAAAATCACCTTGTCTTTTTAATGTGTCCAGCCTGTAGTCGGTAGATGACATTGAGTTCTGTGTACGTTTTGCGGACAACTGTAACCTTTAAATCATTTTAAAGTCTAATTAAAAGTTTTTTTAAAAACTGCACAATTATCGCAATGAGTTACGTGCTCGGCCAATGATCGTTCATTAAAGTGCGCGACAATCACAACACAGATCCACTCGCTCATCAATGCTGAGACGAATCGCATAACTGAAGGTACATAACTAGAGGCACATTTCCGAAAAATATTTTATGCTAAGTTGAAAGTTCATAAAAGGGGTGTTTCTTAATGATGTTCCACTCTTTGTTTTACAATATACAAAGAAAGCAACTACTCTGACAGATTTTCTTTTATTGGCGCTGGGTCTGGAAAGAATCCAACAGTATAAATAAACCAAAGAAAGCATCATCAAATGTTCAGCTCAAAATACTTGTGACTTGTGATCTTTATTTTGCCAAGTACTCTGCTTTTTAGTGAAGAACTGAAAAATGGAAGATTTGGTGATTTGGGATTTTTAATAAATTGTGTTAAACCGGGAGTCGGCAAACGCGGCTCTTTAGTGCTGTCCTCGTGGCTCCTGGAGCTTTTTCAAAAATGTTTGAAAATGGAAAAAAGATGGGCTAAGGAAATGTTTTGTTTTAGTATGGTTTCTATAGGAGGACAAACATGACAAACATTCTTAACGCTTACAATGCTGTAAAGATGTGTATAATAAATATTCAATTTCAACATTTCTGTCAACGAGGATTTCTGTCATAGCCTGCGACACACGTTTCTATTAGCAGGGCAGGATGCCAGGCAGGTGGCTGTTGTTAAAAAAATGAAATAAACGAAATGAAAAAATTAAACAGCATTTCATGTACAATTCACCAAGGGTACTGGCAAATAATGGGAATGTGGAGAAGCATTTTAAAAGGGTACACGTCAGCTACGATCGTTAACATGCTGCAAAAGTGCGTCCCCTTGCCTCGATCATTTGAAGGACCGTTATTGCTATTGCTCACTATGGCACGCGCGTGTAAGTGGGTGCATATTGCGCATGTGCGGTAACGTGTCGATCGCGGGAGGTTGGTTGATTGAAGAATAGATCTTCCGTCAAAAAAGTCTGGGCACCCTTTCTCTACAGGATGCGTTGCAGGGAAAATATTTCATCATTCAGGCTCATTGTGTGTTTGTAGCCAAGTTACTCATTTTGATAGTAGGCTAATATAGATACAGTGGGATAAATAAGTATTTAGTCAACCACCAATTGTGCAAGTTCTCCTACTTGAAAAGATTAGAGAGGCCTGTATTTGTCAACTTGTGTAAAGCTCAACCATGAGAGACAGAATGTGGGGAAAAAACCCCAGAAAAGTACATTGATTTTTAAAGAATTTATTTGCAAATCATGGTGGAAATTCTTACTGGTATTTGGTCAATACCAAAAGTTAATCTCAATACTTTGTTATGTACCCTTTGTTGGCAATAATGGAGGCCAAACGTTTTCTGTAACTCTTCACAAGCTTTTCACACACTGTTGTTGGTATTTGAGCATCTTGAGCAGTGATGTTTTGGGGCTATCGTTGGGCAACACGGACTTTCAACTCCCTCCACAGATTTTCTATGGGGTTGAGGTCTGGAGCCTAGCTAGGCCACTCCAGGACCTTGAAATGCTAATTACGAAGGCCACTCCTTTGTTGCCCTGGCTGTGTGTTTGGGATCATTATCATGCTGAAAGACCCAGCCACGTCTCATCTTCAATGCCCTTGCTGATGGAAGGAGATTTTCACTCAAAATCTCTCGATTCATGGCCCCATTCATTCTTTCCTTTACACAGATCAGTCGTCCTGGTCCCTTTGCAGAAAACCAGCCCCAAAGCATGATGTTTCCACCCCCGTGCTTCACAGCGAGTATGGTGTTCTTCGGATGCAATTCATTATTCTTTCTCCTCCAAACACGAGAACCTGTGTTCTACCAAAAAGTTCTATTTTGGTTTCATCTGACCATAACACATTCTCCCAGTCCTCTTCTGGAGCATCCAAATGCTCTCTAGCGAACCGCAGACGGGCCTGGACGTGTACTGGCTTCAGCAGGGGGACACGTCTGGCAATGCAGGAATTGAGTCCCTGGCGGCGCATTGTGTTACTGAGTGTAGCCTTTGTTACTGTACAGCTCTCTGTAGGTCATTCACTAGGTCCCTCCGTGTGGTTCTGGCTTTTTGCTCATCGTTCTTGTTATCATTTTGACACCACGGGGAGTTGTTTTGCAACAATGCACATTGCCACACTCTATACAAGTGTTGGTACTGACTTGAGGCGTCCCTTTAGCCTTCCACTTACACGCCCACCCTTCACCATTGGCGGACTAGCTTGCCTGTCCTCTCTCTCCCTCTCTCTCTCTCTCTCCCTCTCCATATATGTATATATATACACGCCCACCCTTCTCTGATTGGCCGACTTCTTTCCCGCATGCCTGGCCACAGTCACTTCCGCCTTTTCTCTATATAAACAGCGTGTCGGCTGTCAGATTTTGGAACTCAGCGCATATAAAGGACGCTCCGCACCGATAGGCGTCCTGTCCATTTTGGAGAAAATGTAAGACTTAATGGCGCCTTATAGTCGTGAAAATACGGTATGTTTCTTGTAATAGAAAGTGAGTCCGTTGAATTAACAGAATCCACGCACGTCATGGCGGATGGTCAGGATGAGACCACCTATGCCTTTGTATGAGTCGAGAAAAAAGGTGTTTCTTGTTGTCATGTTGCAGAGTTCAAGAAGAATGATCGCAGCCTGTTACTAAGTCCAGAGGGGTCGTCTAAGGTGCCCTTTGACCCACAACAAAAACCCAAATCTGGGGTTTTAAAGTCTTCTCCCATGGCACTCTCCACCAACATCAAGACTCCCAATGCCAACAGAAAGAGGGCTTTCAGTACTCCAAAAAGCACGCCGAAAAGACGACCTGTTGCATCTGACTTTTTTTGAAACCCTAAACTTAGAATACTGTAGATACAAATGTAAACTTATTTTGTTTTTGTTTCTTCAACATCAAATTGTAACTGCAGTTTTCTCACATATCCCCTGTTCTAATTATGGTCATAGCATTTTGTGACTTTAAAAAGAAGTTTTGAATGAAAACTTGGCGATCCTGAAATGGACCATGTTGATTTGACATGGCGAAGTTGGTCTCAAGTCAATTCAGGCTTAAGGTTATAGGTTTTTACTTTTTCTTTTACAAACAGTGGCGGACCCTCAGGGCCAGCAAGGCCTTCTCTGCTGGCCTAAACATTCATACAATACAGGAATGGCAATTTTCCTCGGATCATTTCTGTGAATCGTCCAAATCCGTTGAGAAAATTTTAGGGGGGTGGTCAGGTACCTTATCGTCGAGTTTTCACGAGCTCTCCCGATCAGTCTTTCCATCTTCTGATTGTAAGCAGCCCTAAGATTGGATGTGTATGATGTCTTACTTGATGATTGGTCGCCCGTCCAGCCCACGCCTCTTTCCGCTTTTTCATCACTAGTCATTGCCATCCCTGACAATAACAAATGTAATTCATGTTTTATTTTCATAAATATATAAACAAAATTGTTCCCTGTATTCTTTACGTCATTATTTCACTTAATCGAGTGGCTTTCAATAATGTTATTTTAAATAACAGTGAAAGGCACTCGATAAATTATTTATTATGGTAGAGATTTTAACCAATCATATTTCAGCTAGCGTGTGTTGCCAGGTAAATTAAACTTGCTCGGGGCCTACAGATTAAACAGAGCAGGCCACTGTGTGCTGTAAATGAACGGGCATAGTCAGGTTGCAATAGCCAATCAGATCACGACTCTGCGCACCGGGGCCAGCTAGAAGGGTTTACGTCGAGACTGGATGTGCGTGTTCCGTGATTGAATTAGCGCCTGCTAGAGGGAGCAATCACTGCATTTTAACCCAAAATGTCCGAAGAAGAAGACGTTGATCTGGTTGCAGAACTACTTTCCGCACAATTTTCAAGACGGACCTTCCACGAAAAGCTGGATATTGTGCGAAGAGGTCACCCAACTCCTGCGCTTGCTAGCCTGTCCCAGCAATGAAAAGGGTTTGTCCGTCATTTTCAGACGAGCAATTATGAACGGTACCCGTTCGGTACGGTCAGTGAGAAATGCTGCAAATTGTACTGCTGGGAATGCCGATTGCTTGCAATGGACCGATTTGGTGTTTGGAGCCACACTGGATTTACCCATGTAAGATGTTTTACCAAGGCAGCACGGAAACATCAGAGCACGGCTGGGCACTTAAAAACGATGGTGTGTTTAAAAACGTTTGGGGACACTCGCGTAGATGTGCCGCTCAGTGAACAGGCACTACATTGGTGAGTAAATGTATTTTATTTGACATTTCTTCTTGTCGTTTTATTTCGTTAGTATTAAATTAATGGTAACGAAATAAAATGACAAAGCTACAAAAATGTATCAAATAAATCTGCTCACCTGCAATTTATAATGGCGCATTGTGGTCAGCTTCGTGCACTAAAGTTCGTTCGATCTCAGCTGCTCAACATCGTCAGTTATTTGCGGTTGTGTGGCATATTCTCAAAATGCAAATGATCTGTTTACTTTATTTTCAAAGAATAGTTTGTTTTGTTATTGTTTGGTTAATGTCTTATATGAAACTGCGATAATGCGCAATTTATTGGACAGACTTGTTTAAGATCACAACGTAATTTGGGTGGCATTTTATTTTGTATTTTTAAATCATCTTTATATTTTTGACAATATCTATAAATGTAGTTTCCTGCTCATAATTGTGAATGCATACTTGTTTTACCGGTTTTTAAATGCTCCTGAAGGTTGAAATGCACGGCCCGCCACTGTTTACAAATGAATGCAAACGAAACAAAATATTTTTGTCGGTTTTAAATTTCAAGTTTCTTCATGGAGTTATGGCAGCAGTCATTTAATTTAATCAGGGTTATATTTACTGTTGTCACTGTGTTCAAATCCAATTTAGCAGTTGATAAAGTAAATTGTTAAGTTTAAATGCTCTTTTTGGTGCAAACTTTCTTAAAGCTATTAATAAATCCCAGCCATTTTCACTGGAGCAACGCCCTCAATCCCAGCATTTTACTGGATTTTGACTGATCATTCAAGGCCCACAGAATATTTGGTTATAATGCTATATAAACATGGAGTCTACCAAAATAAAGTTAGGACTCTCTTCTTTCAGCAGAAAAAAACATTGTTTCTATTCTTCATTCTTCAGCAATCGGGATTACAAAATGGCTAAGTTTTATGAAAATGGCGATTCCTGGGCAAAAAACGGAGAAAGCTTTTTGTAAAAGCATACATTTCAAGCACGTGAGGCACCACTGCCACCTACTGGGCACTTTTTTACATGATTTACAATGCAAACGGCGTATTTTCATTGTTTGCATCAGACCCTCCTCTGCAGCAAAAAAAAAAAAAAGATTTAGAGTACAAGTACGTCCTTGGTAGGCGGGGCCTAATTTTAAAAAGACTACAAGTATGTCTTGTGGAATGAAAGAGTTAATCATTGTTTCTATCACAGGGGTGCCCATTAGGTAGATCCTGATCTACCGGTAGATCTAAGACAGGTCCCAAGTAGATCCGAGGAGTGTCGAGAAGAAAAAAAACAACCATTTGTGTGTCTCCGTACATGTTAGTAATATATTTTTTGTGTTAATATACACTGCACCCTAATCATCTTATCAGTCTCATTTTCACATTTTTAAAAAAATAAAATAAAGCAGGTAAATCTTAAATTTCGTGTGATTACCTCACCGGTAGTTGTTAGCGCTCAGCAGTTTGCAATTGCAGCTTGTGATCAGAGCTGTTGCGCTCTATCTTTGCGTCTTGTACAATTCACCGAGGGCACAAGCAAAGAATAGGAATCTAGGAGGGCCCAGGGAAGCACTTTAAAACGGTACGTGTGAGCTACGATGGTTAACAGGCTGTTTCTCATCGTGCGTGCGTGTGTGTGTGTGTGCGTGTGTGTGTGTGTGTGTGTGTGTGTGTGTGTGTGTGTGTGTGTGCGTGCGCGCGCGTGCGTGTGCGTGCGTGCGACGGTAAGGGTAGATCCCGGGAGGTTAGTTGATCGAAAACTAGATCTTCGATCCAAAATGTTTGGGCACCCCTGTTCTATCACGTCTTCATGGATTTCAAATACATTGTGGTGATATGAATACAAATGTGTGGCTCATTTTTAAAATAAAGTATTGGGTGCATACCCGACGTCGGTGTTTCTCAATGATTTTCTGTTACGTCCCACCATACCCCTAGTAAGAAGAAAACGATTTGCGCCCACCCGCCACTATAAATATTATTTGTCGATAAAATTGTTATACCTCCATTGTATCCTTATTTAGATAAAAAACAAAACAAAACAATGACACTACCTGCACACACATGCCACGAACAAATGTTAAACTTGTAACGTCGCTACTTGTAATTTGACAAAACTGCTGGCAGGTACTGTAGCTGGATTGGTTTCTAGTGTTTGACCGAGCCTGCCCTTTGTTACCAATTCTGAAAAGGCATAGTATGATGGCATGACGCATCTGTCATATACTGCATTGATTTGTAATGCAGATAACAGGAAAATGAGGACGCTGCAGTACACTGTCGTTTTGTTTCTTCTGTTGCTCCCTGGCTCCGCGCACTCATTGTACATCAAGCAAACGGGTACACCTGAGCTAAAATGTTGAGCGACATAGCAAAATCATTTTTTGACCGAACTGACCTCATACCTTCAAAGAGAAGAATGTATGGCCTGTCAAAGTAACGCGTTGAAATTTGTCACGTGTCACAAAACTCGCATGTCGGAATTGCTTTGTGAATCCCGATTGACCTGTAACGCCTACAAGTGAGCAGCAGGCCCAAGATGTCGTGGGCAGAGGGGACGTTGTCATTTGTGATTGGCTCAATTCTTATGACATCATGGTAGGTACATGTATTGCTAGATATTTGTGTCTTTACTTTTTGCTTTCTTTAACTGTACACACGAGATTAGAACATTCTCTATAGGCATAGACTGCAGTGACGGTGTATTCCCACAAGAGGACGCTATGGGCACACATTTGCTGTCGGATCAACACGTTTCGATTCACCCAGTTAAGTTCTACCGTCCCTGTCCTCGTTGGAGTTGAGGGTGAGCTGATTCCATAAATTGAAGCCTTGCCTCGTTGCGAACTGGTCGCAAGTGAAGAGCAGGGGGACATGAAGATTTCCATGTACTGCACTTTAAACCCTCCTGTTGTCCTCATTTCCTGTACACACCCTGCGTCCTCTGGGTCAAAATGACCCATCTTCACTCAAACCCCCAAATAAGCAGCTAAATTGAATTTGAATGAATCGACATGCATGGAAATGAGGTAACGAGTCACCCCCCCCCCCCACCCCTCTGTACACTGCATAAAAGTTGGACTATGTTTTATTTCTAAGGCAAAACTAATACTGTAGTCCAAACACAAATGTAAAACTAGTCAAAATATAAGGACACTCACAAAACCAATATCTATCGAGACAAAAGCGACTATGAGGAAGCACATGGGGGTCTATAAATAAATTTGGGCATGAATAGCGAACAAGGGAAATAATCCAACAAAGCATAGAAGTCAGGGTCATTAAAACACAGGAACTTGATTGGGAGACGAGAAACGGGTGCACCGCTGAAGGATCACCACGCCCAACACTCCAGCTGGTGCTGAACACCAAAGGAAAACTAAGCAGAGCTGAACATAACGTCACGTCCATGGGATAATTCCTTGCCACAATTACCGGCATGTTCAAAAAGCAGAAATACAAACACTGAATAACTGGTGTAAAGTGGCTATTTGCAAGTTATTTATTCGGCCAGACTGTTGTGAAACGAATGGGATGAGTTGCAAGACTCCATGAAATAAACAATGACCCAGCAGAAAATGCATTTGGGAAATGGGTCTGTTGAATTGTGAGCCTGTAACAGCGATTTAAAAATGAATGCTGATTCAGAATTTTCCAATTTTACTGAGAATGAATCATAGCATACTGTCAGGTGTCTATAAAATTGTTACAAATTGGAATGTTAGAATGGCAAATCATGTGACTTGTAGACTTGTATACCTTATGTATGTGGAGGCTGCACAGCAAGACGTGGAGCAAGCTCCTTGAAAGGGACAACGGCGTTTGTACCTGTATGTCGTTCCTTCGCTGTTCACAGAGGCAAGCAATCCGTCAGGTCCGTCAGCCCTGACAAACACCCGTTTTGCTGACAAATGAAACTTTAAATAATGATGGACTAAGCACTGACGGAAGTGGGTTTTCGTCCATTGATGTTAGCATCACTAACTTGGGCAAGGAACAACGGATCTCTCAGTCTGTCACTGACGGATGCCCGTTTCGCTGATGTAAACGCGTGTCTCCTTTCTTGCAGTAGTTCAGGACTAGGCAAACTACGACCCGAGGGCCGGATCCGCTCCGTTGGTATTTTTAATCCGGCCCGCCGGAGGTTGGCACAGTACACAATTAAGGTTCGATGTAAATGGTTGGATTAATTTCATTTGGACTTGTAATGACAGGCATTTCAACGCCAGGTGGAGCAGTTACTTGAAGTTGGAGAGCACAGGGAAGGAGGCGGAGACAATACGGAAGGCTGCAGTAGTAGTGCTAACGCAAGTAACTCCGCTCGATACGACGGAATAAGTGTGTCCGCGCCGCTATTTTCAATCATTGGATCCAAAACGATGACATGTAAGTGACTCTTTATTGCAGTGAGTTTTACTGGAATTGCGAACATTTTTACGTCCTGTAGATCATGGCATCCAAACGAAGAGGAACAGTAATGGCCGCGGAAGAGCGGGTTACAAAGTATGAAACATTCAAGAGACACTTGGAGTCTGAAAGACTCAAATCTACGAGACTTTGAATAACGAGGAAGCGATTCTTGCTCGGTTGGATTCCGGGTGTTTCCATGCCCAGAGTGAATTGCATGTGGCTCGACGGACAGTCGAGTAAATGAACGTTTCCTGGAATGGTTTGACTGTTATCGTGCTAAATAGATAAGTCTCGAGAGCAATCGAGTTCCACAGCGCAATGGGCATCGAAGACTTCGAATTTGTTTTTGAACTCAGCAAGCGATTTACTCATTTTTAGGTCCGTTTCGAGATTATTCCACAGATTAACACCTTTGCTAGATACACTTCTTTGCTTGATGTTTGTTCTTGTTTTGAGTTTTTTGAATAAGTTGGTACCTCTTAATTCATAGTTGCTTTCTCGAATTTCAAAAAACTTCTGAATGTTTTAGCAGAGCAGGTTATTGTGTGCTTTGTACATTAATTGGGCGATTTTAAAGTCAACCAGGTCATAAAATTTCATCGTATTTAATTTAATAAATAGTGGATTTGTGGGTTCCGTATAATTTGATCTATTAATAATTCGAATTGCTTTTTTTTGTAGTTTGAGAATAGGGAGTGTGTTTGTTTTGCAGGCATTTCCCCATATTTCCACACAGTAGGTCATGTATGGTAATAATAATGAAGTGTATAATGTGTACAAGGATCTCTTATTTAGCACTTCCTTGGTTTTGTAGAGGATCCCTACGGTCTTGGCTATTTTTCTTTTTACGTTATCGATATGTGGTTTTCCAACATAGTTTTGAGTCTATTACTAATCCGAGAAACTTGGTTTCATACGCTCTTTCTATTTCAATTGAGTTTATCATAATTTTAGCTTGGTGTTTGATTGGTCTTGTGCCAAAAACGATTGACTTCGATTTTTTTCAGGTTGAGTGACAATTTATTTCTGTCGAACCAGTTTTTTAATTTGTTTAATTCGTTTTCTACGGTTGTCAGGGGCTGTTTCAGATTTATTCCAGAACAGTAGAAAGTTGTATCATCAGCCAATAGGACACATTTAAATAGTTTTGAGACCTTGCAGATATCATTTATATATAAGATGAATAGTTTTGGACCAAGCACTGACCCCTGAGGTACTCCGTGAGTGATTTTCAGTTGATTCGTTTTTTATTGTTGAGTTGCACGTACTGATATCTGTTTTCTAAATAACTTATCCATTTATAAGCTACACCTCTAATGCCATATCTTTCTAGTTTTTTTCAATAATATACTGTGATCTATTGTGTCAAAAGCTTTTTTTAGAACTAGGAAAACCCCAACAGCTTCCACAAACTCCATAACTGCCATTGAGGTGGTCCGTTTTTCCCTGAAGCCATATTGATTCTCACTTAACAGCGCATGCTTTTGTATAAAACTATCAAGTCTGCGAGAAAATAGTTTTTCTAATATTTTTGAAAATTGTGGTAGTAGTGATATTGGTCTATAATTTGTAAACAGATGTTTTTCTCCACTTTTATAGATTGGAATAACTTTAGCAATTTTCATTTTTGATGGAAAGATACCAGCTTTGAATGACAGGTTGCATATGTGTGTGAAAGGTCGCACTACATATTCTATAATCTGCTTGATTATTGTCATATCAATATTAAAGCAATCAGTTGACTTTTTATTTTTAAAAGTTTTTATAATATTTGATACTTCTTGTTTTACTGCAGTAAGGAACATCGTGGAGGAGTTTTTTTCTACGTATCTATCCACTTCAAACAGGTCTGTTGGATCAGGAATTTGTTTTGCTAGGTTACTGCCGATGTTGACAAAATACTCATTAAATTCAGTTGCTATTTCTGCAGTTTTTTCCAAAATAGTATTTTTGCCTTTGATAAAATACTCTGGATAATCCATTTTTTTAGGACTATTTCTGATTACTTGGTTAAGTATTTTCCATATTTCTTGTGTGTTACCTTTATTCTGCTCTAATAGTGCATGATAATAATCTCTTTTACTGGTTCTTATAATATTTACTAGTTTATTTTTATAGGTCTTATATTTTTTTTCTGCTGCTTCAGTTCTGAATTTTAAAAACAATTTATATAAATTGTTTTTCTTTTTACATGCGTTTTCTATGCCTTTCGTTATCCATGGCTTACTTGGGTCTTTATACTTTTTGGAAACTTTAGTTAATGGAAAATGTTTATCATATAAGGAGATTATGGTAGACTGAAATACTTCAAACGCTGTATTTGGGTCTTCGTTTGAGTAGACCTCGGTCCAGTTTTGTTTTTCTAGGTCTTGCTTAAAGGCATCGATGGAACGTTGGGTTCTTAGTCTTATTTCTGTTATACAATTTGTTGATTTAGCTTTTCTATCGAAATAATTATGAAAAACTGCAAAAACAGGCAAGTGGTCACTTATGTCATTAATGAGAAGTCCACTTTCCATTTTATGATCAATCTTATTTATAAATATGTTATCTATTAATATGGCCGTGTCAACTGTTATTCTGCTAGGTTTCAGGATTACTGGGAAAAAGCTGTTGCTGTACATAGTATTTATGAAGTCAGTTGTTTTTTTGTGTCTATTTGGGTTTAATAAGTCAATGTTAAAGTCACCACATATTATTCGTGTTTTCTTATCGTTGTAGTAACTGAGCATATATGTTAGTTTTTTATTGAATGTGTCAATACATGTTCCTGGTGTCCTATAGATGCAACTTATGATGATATTTGATGCCTTTTTATTGTGTATTTCAATGGTTAGACATTCCATTAGGTTTTCTATTGTGTTTGTCAATCTCTCGATTTTACTGCATTTAAGTGCTTTGTCTACATATATTGCAACCCCCCCCCCCCCCCTCCTTTTTTGTTTTCTCTATTAGTTGCAAACATTTCATAACCTTCTATTTCCATTTCAGTTGTTTTATCTTCATCAAGCCAAGTTTCTGATATGGCAATTATTTTAAATTTATTGAATTGATGTAAATCTGCTTCAATTCTAAGCCGCAACTCTTGTATTATTACAGTAACATGCCATCAACCGGCTGTGAATGCCGGCTGTGAAACTTCAAAATTGACGGCTACCAATCAATAGCAGGACACTAGTTAGGCTTTTATTTTTAAATTGGCTTTTGCAGCACTTGGCGGCGTTACCGTCATAGAGGATGAACAATCGTTGTGGAGGTTGGCTTGACTTGTTTTTATCGATTGGAGGCCGACCTGATCCCAGGTTTATTGCCATCACATACTGTTGCTGCCTTCGAAAACACTTGTAATTGTGCGCTGCTTAGTGGGATGGGGAATTTCGGGGCTCGCAGCGTGTGCCCTGTTTCGACTAGCAACAAACTTCAGACTACTTTTCAAAGGCAGTTTAATGGGTCCTTCAAATGAAAAAAAACCCTAAGTTACGCATTTTACAATTTTTGTAATGATGTATTTTGTGTTATACAAACATTCTTTTTTTTTTTTCAAACACTCAAAATGTTCAGAGGCATCTGTGCTATCCATACATATATATAGTTTTTATTAGTTCTTTGGGATTTTTTTATTCTTTATTTTTTGCAAAAGGAAAAAAAAATTGTGTCTGGAGGTCCCAACCAAGCCCTACTAACAATCCCGACCGGACGTGTTCATGTAAAATGCATTGGTTTGAAGCCTCCTGCAAAGAGGCAAACTCATTTGCGATCCTCTGGCGCCACCTAAAAGTTGCACAATTGGAATGACCTCAACCCAACAATGTGGTATGCATACGTCTGTCCAAGCGAAAACAAAGCGATTGACGTAAAAATCGTGTGAAATGCATGTTTACACATTAGGTTTACGATGCTTTCAAAAATATGAATTTTAATGGGTCTCTATGGTGCAAAATATGTAAATTGTGAAGATTACGGAATCAAAACCTTTTTTATTATTGCTGTAATGCCTGAGAACTATCAGCCGGTGACGTCATGAAATTTAGGCCATTTTAGAACCCCCCCCATACGTTTCAGCTCTCACGTGTTTTTCCGAATGCCTTAGCCTTTGATTCAAAGACATAATTTTACATTTATCGCAAGCGGTGGACTTCGAGGGTTAATAGGTAAAAATAAATCTACACGCATTTGATTCTGACAACCTAACACTGTAGTAGTCCCTCCTGATCAATGTTTACTCAAATGTCCCCTTTCTTCTAGTTATGAGGTCTGTGTGTGAATAGCTTATTTGTTTTAAAATGGAGCGTGGTGAGTTACTTTCTGTATGAAATGTACGATCTAATGAAAGCTGCCTTCCTTGTCCTTGCTTTGTCCAAAAACAGCTGATATAATACTCGATTCGATTTGAAGGCAAGATGGCGCCCGAGTTGGCAGCCGTCTGCAAGTGCTCTCATGAGCTTTGCTTTTTTGTTGTTATTTTTGTGTTTGTTTTGTAACTTTGTGTTTGTTGTTATGTCGTGTGGACCTGATGTGGACTTTTTTCAGCATTTTTTGGCCACGACATTCATCAAGACTCTGTGCTTGGTGGTTGCGCCTTCTCGGCAGCATGGGTATACCAGCACTGTTTTTGACTGGGAGGAATATCAGCGCCATTTGACTGTCGTTGCTGGACAGTCCCGGGGCGCTTGTGTCTTGCGCCTGTAATGGGCAGCATTTTTCACAGCCCCACTTTGTTCAGCGGAGAGATTGGTGCTGTTGAACGGTCTGCGGCTGGATGGATGTAAGGCTTGAGGAGCCGACGATGAGAAGAGGGGACGTTAGCGCGTAGCGCCGATGCGGATGTGGAACTGGGAGTCGCGGCTTGGAATTGAAGTGGATTTGCATGTGACAGGAGATGTGAGCCAATCTCTTTTTCGTCACTGGACGCTACAGCTTCGTGTTTGCTTTCAAAACTTAGCTTGTAGCAGACGTGTGCACATTTTCAGCATGACGTCTCTGATCGACTGGTGAAAGGACACTTTGATCCTCTCCTCTTTCATCTATAACTGCTTGAGGCAACAAAGTGTATGCAGAAAAGTGGTGAAGATTGCACGACTGTCTGTGTCCCATGTGTTGTGTTATTTTTGTTATTTTGACTTCAAAATGGTGCCGCGTGAGTGGCTGCCTTTAGAGCAGCTCCTATATTTTGTTGTTCTACTTCTTCCTTTCATAACTTTGCAGCTGTGAATCGGGAATTTCTCCATTGCGAGTCTAATAAAGGTTTTCTTATCTTATTCACCAAGGCGCTCCTTTGGTTTTATTATTCTTTGTCCAGATGGCTTTACGAGTGAAGAAATGCTCAAGCTGTGGAAAGGTCTGTTCTACTGCTTGTGGATGCAGGACAAACCACTTTTACAGGTATTTCTTTATTTCTTTCGTCACGGCTTGTGGAACATTTTCAGGCTGAGCTGTGATTTGTCGCCAATCACTTCTTTGAGCTCTTCCCAAGGCGTTCCCAGGCTGTCCTGGTTCGCCCCAAGGAATTCCTACCTTTGGGACATGCCCGGAACACCTCACTAAGGAGGCGTCTAGGAGATGTATTTTGATGGACCGCTGGAGTCGCGGTGCAACCACTCGGTGACTGTAGACAGCGGCTGTCATGCGCAAAAACGTAATTTTTATGCCATTTGGGGGCAGGGATTGTTAAACTGGTCCTGAAATGGACCGGCCATTCAGGAATCCCACAATATTCCCTCTGGCCACCACGACCCTGCGTGCTGGGCTGAATTAATGGCACCCACTGCCATTTAATTGTTAAATATATTGAGCCTTTCTTGGATTGTTTCACTTTCTATTTGCTTAATTTGAGGCACAATGTTGTTCACAGGAGGAGCTTTCCAACTCTGTTTGCACACTGATTCACACCTTTCATGACATTGATGGACGTAAGTTGATCCTATGCTGGTGTAATTCCAAATACAAATTAAAATGTCAAAAGCCGGTGGTGAAAATTGTTTTCCACAGAACTATTATACCTGGAGAGCTCCCTTAAGACCTTCAAAAGAGAGTGGACTGGCATTGACAGACTACGAATGGACAAGTTTTTCCAGGTGTGTGTGCGTGCGCGCGCGTCCATGAATATATCACTTTTCTCCCCCTTATGGTGGCCCTTCTTTTCGTATTACAGCTGATCCGCTTCATGTTCAGACAAAGCTTTGAGATGCTGAAGAGAAACAATTGGGATAGCAGGTAATCCATAAAAACTGTCATGCGCAAATGGTACAGTACGTCATAACATAGGTTAAATATTTTACATAATGTCTTTTCTATTTTTTTTTTTTTTTTAGTGTGGTCTCAAGATTTCTGGAGCTCTTTGCAACAGAGCTCCTGAACAGTGGCAACGGTGCACCTGCTGGTCTGCAGTTTCATATCTTGGACCTTTACTTGACGGAATTAGGAGCTGTGGGTGCATCAGAGGTAAAGTTATGATCCAAACGGGTCATTTGGAGTATGGAGCGTAGATGGAGATTTGGGTACTTGTCCGTATTTATTTTATTGATCCTGTTGAATGCCTTTCACTTGACAAAAATAAACTGAAGAGAATTTAGATATGAAATTTTGATGTCTATCCACTCTAAATGCCAATATTATAGTTTGAGTGACACATCCATTATAGAGGATTCTGCAAAAGATTTTGAGGAAATATTAATAACTTATTGAAATAAAGAAATGTGATGGTCCTTTTCACATTTTTTCTCCGTAGCTCACTGCTGACCAGAACCTGAGATTCATCGAGCCATTCTGCAAAACGGCAGCCAAGACCAAGGAGTAAGTTCCTCTTAGCGTCCTTTTGTTTGATTTCATATCTGCAGGGAAGTATATTTTTTTAAATCTTCCACACCATTTTTAATGGTGTTGACTTAAAAAATATGTACTAAAAAGTACATTTTGTGTGAGTGTGTGTTTGTGTGTGAGTGCGTGTGTGTGCGCGCGGAGTGATAATATTACAGTTTAACCCCAGCCAGTCCCAGGGACTGGCTGATGAGAAAAGTGAGTCCCATTAGGCATTTCGAGAGTCCCAAATTTCGAATTCTTAAATGGTCTACTTATTCAATTGCATATGATAATAACACAAACAGCAACAATATACATTGCTAATAGGTTTATTTCTTATCAACAAATGCTGCAAAAATTTTAATAATTCAGGCATACGAGATTTGCTGAGAAATAGGTTCTTATTTCATTCCATAGTTTGGTCTTTGCGTTCATAAATTCTCTCTTTACTCCGCTTCCAATGATGCAAGGCTTTCTCAAAGTCAACTTATCGCAAAAAACTATCCAACTTTAGCTGCTTCCTCCGTGATACCTCCGCAATAAACATTCGCAACACTTGTTCGCAACACTTGTTTTAACGATACAAAACTTGGCAATCATCTACTTTCCGCATATTGCAAGAACGACATGCGACATTACTTCATGCGAGATCAAAACAACAATGGTGGCGATTGTCAAACTGATCGTTGCGGGTGGGAAAAAAAGATGTACCGTAGCAGGCCTGAGGATTTAGGAAATTCACGTTTTTCGATTCCGTTGGATTACCCAATGGGAAACCATGGTAACTAATTTTGGGTTCCGTAAACGTTCATCATAGGAAGCCATTTTTCTATTTTGACTGATATTCATAATCAAGAATTCTGATACTCCAAAGTATAATGCTTCAAGGGTAAATGTTTGAAAACTATGCATTAACAATGAACATTATATCAGCAGCTGTGTACTCCAGGATTATTCAACGAAATAAATGGATCAAATTATGTTGTACTCATATGGCATCATGAATACAGCACACCACAAAATCAGAGTATTTTTTTCCAGTCTCACACCGCAAAGATTAATTTCCTGGTAATCATTAATACAGGTAAGTATTGCTGTGGCTTGACATCCTCTTCCCAAGACGATGCATGTGTAATCTACTATCAATTTGACGAAAGAATCTACCACGTGTCATCGTTAGTTCTACCGACAGCATATGACACCTTATGACAAATGTTTTATTCATAAAGTTACCACGCTACAACCAGTAAATTATAGAATAACCAAGACTGTTTCATAATACCGGTATTTTTGTGAACGTCAAACGTGTAAGCGTCACTTGCTCGTGTAAGAAACCCGAAAGGAGTCAAGTGGCGTATTCGGGTGTGCTCAGTTTGGTCGAAAACCGGTTTTCAGTTCTAACCTGAGGTGTAAAAATCTCAAATTTTCTGGTCGAAATCCGAAAGCCGGGGTTTGACTGTACTTTGGTCAGATTGAAGTTATTTCTGTGATCACTGAGGGTTATTCTTTCATTAACAGAGGGGTAACAATAATTTTACGTATATGAAAACGTTTTGTCAGTCTTGAATACCCCATAACCCAGCGGAATATGTTTACTTCAAATGTGGTAGAATTATCGGGCCTTTGAATATGTTTTCATTTCAATGGCTTGAAAGTGTATTCATCTAATTTGCCAGACAATCATACAACTTTTGACCTTAACATTGAATAACGTCACCAAAGCAAAATATCTCCAATTTGGATGTCAGTGTTCAAGAGGATTTGGCTGGCGTCCTGGTCGTGTAATATTACAGGCAACACATCCTTTATTGATCATACTAGTTTTAGGAGCGTCACTGATGAATGGCAGCGAAATTCTGCCTTGATCTGAAGCTTCCTGCTTGCTTTGTAATATTTGCCATCCACTGATCGACCATTCTCTTTAATTGACCGTCTCACCAGTCGGACACTTTTCCGAGCGATCTGCAACAGCATCTTCAACACAATTATTGACCAGGCTCCCTATGCCATTGAGGATCTGATGAGGGAGCTGAAAGAAGCAGAGTCCTCTGATTCAGGCCAGTCCTCTGATGATGAAGAGGACCCCGTGAAGCAGATTAACGGTACATTTTCACAAAAATGGGAAGAGTTTGTTGTTTAATTTTTCCACAAACACAATATTAATCGTAATACCATGTTTAGACTAATGAGGCTGCATAATGCATATTGTTTTAAAGAACATTTTTGAGTTGATTTTCCTTTCAAAGTGTCAACGTAATGATTTTGAAGTTAGCACTTTGCAAAATGGACGGATGGATGGATGAACGAATCCATCCTACATACGGTGTTTGATATTTTGGTGGCCGCATTGCTAGGTCATAGCGACTAAACCGCTCATCTTTAGGTGGGCAGGATGTGCAAATCCGCTGGCATTAACATGCTTTCCACATCATCACTTCAGTAATACTTGTTCAGCTGATTCAACTGGATTGTCGTCATGCCCGTTTTTGAGAATGTACCTTGCACATGGCCAACAGCAGGCTTGATTTCTTTCCATAGCTTTGGAGAAAGCGCCACACAAGCGATCGTTCAGCTCAGTACCAAAAGGCCCACGGGCAAGTGTTTGGGACCACTGCTATATAGTACGCAACATTAAGTGCAATCTGACCAAAAAAAAAATATTCCCCAAACTTTGAGTTTCCGTTCAGAATCACTATTTATATAGCACACAACAACCTGTTTTTGTGTAAGTTATTGATTGCAAATCATGAATGCTACAGTGTTTTAAAAAGAACTCCATGAATGTTACATAATTTTGTAGATAAATGACTGAATTGAATTGAATTTTTATGCCAGGAAGACATTATTTGCTGGTTATTTTGTTTTCAGGCAGTAAATCATACTTGAAACAGGGTGCTCATGAATCAGGAGACTCCGACACAGAGTTACAATTTGATGATGATGATGATGATGATAATACAGCACCAGTTCTACAGGTTAGTATTGTATTTTTATCCTAAATGCATGTTGTTGTTTTTCCAAGAATGAACACATATTTTGGGATACTTGGGTTTTCATTGGAAAGACATATGCTACACTGCACCACTTTAGTCAGAGCTCTTGATAAATACCATGTTCTGCTTTCCCCCTTCTAATGAAACATCTATTTTACAGTTTGACTATGCAGCTCTTGCTGACAAGCTCTTAGAGGTGTCAATTCGAAGTAGCACACCCAGCCACAATAGAGAGAGGCTCTACAAAATCATCAAAGTGTAAGTTTTGTAGCCCCTCAGACAGTTTTGAAAGTATCATACTGTATCTGTTGTTGTGGTCCGTGTGATTTAAATATGGCAAAAAGAAAAGCCAAACCTTCCTGTCCTTATGTGGAAGAAGTAATTGCCCCTTGAAGCTAGTAATGGGTTGTGACGCCCTTGGCAGCAATAACTGAAATCAAGCATTTGCGATAATTTGTGGTCAGTCTTTGACGCTATGGAGGAATTTTGGCCCACTTTGGCAGATTTAATTCAACTATGCCACATTGGAGAGTTTCCCTTTTGAGGTCACGCCACAGCATCTCTATTGGATTCAAATCCGGACTTTGACTTGACCACTGCAAAATCTTACTTTATTTTCTTTTGTTTTTTGAGCCGTTCAGAGATGGACTTGCTGTTGTGTTACGGTTAGTTGTCTTTCTGCATGATCCAAGAGTGCTTGAGTTTGAGGGTGCAAACTAAACTGATGGTCGGACATCATCCTTCAGGATTTTCTAGTAGACAGCAGAATTCATTGTCCCATCAATCACAGCAAATTGACCTTGTCCTCAGATAGAAAAGCAGCCCCAGACCATCACATTGGCAACACCATGTTTTATTAATCAAATGCTATCATTTCTACCCCAAATGTAACAGGCCGCACAAATTCAATTTTTGATTCATCGGTCGACAGAATGTTTTTTCCAAAGGTTTTGAGGATCATCTTGATGTCTTTTGGCAAATGTGAGATGAGCCTTTGTGTTCTTTTTGGTCAACAGTGGTTTTCGCCTGGGAACTCTCCAGTGGATCCTATTTTTGGCCAGTGTCTTAAAATTTCAGTGGATCAGAGAGTTGTTCAGCAGATTGGGAAAAGAGTGATTTTTACGCCAGTCGAATGTAGTTTATGATATGCCTTATCAGACCTCTTGTCTTTCAACATACTTTCTCTCTCTTTCATGGCAGGCTGCAGGATCTCAGTGAAGGTATTGTTATTTTTAAATTGCCTGATACGACACAATGTCTTTCTTGTTTATTTGTGTTATGTGACTCATCCTCTGCCTTTTTTTTCGGTTAGGTCTATTTCCTCAAGATGGCTATCCAGAGGAAGTCTCTACAGATGAGGATGATGAAATGTTTGCCAGCAGAAAGAAGATGAAGCGTGGATAGAATGCAAAGGAAACAGCTAAGAATCGTAAAGGACCTCTTTCTCACTTCAAAATGCAACTTTTCTGGTGAAGCAAGCCAAGCAACACAAGAGGAAGAAGCTTTCCAGTTCTACAATGATGATCTGCAGAGCCTAAAAAAAGTAGCACCAGAGAGCACACTAGAAGACCTGCTGCAAATGGACAGTAATATTGCAACCCATAACCAGGAATATGGAGAGACTGGTTTTGTCATTAAAGAGGAAGAGGAAGAGTGGGAAGATGCTGAAGAAAAAACACCTGAACCGAGGTCTCTGAGAGACAGTCTCAGCAGTATTACAGCACTCATTGAAGATGCTAAAGGCAGAAGAAACATGGAATGGCTGAGTACAGCACAAAAACTCAGAGACCTGATCCAAGAAGAACAAATGAAGTGTTGGGAAGCAAACGAGTATACATGACTTTTTTGACATGACTTCACGTAGCACACAAAGTGGAATAATTAATATACAAGAAATGTATGTTCATGTTAAAATAAGTCAAATAGGTTTATGCTCATACTTGTGCGCTATTGAAATAAAGAGTACATTTATGTTTTGTTTGTGTGTATGCGTGTGTGTGTGTGTGTTTACGTCAGATCAAATTTGCGATGTGTGATGTCACTCAACAATGACGACCTCCATGGAGACACAACCGTGAATGCCAATTTATTATGAATGAATATTTATATTATTACATTTAGTTAATTTGACATGGCTTCATGTAGCACACCATGATTTGCACTGAGTGTTGGAATACATACATGCTGCTATCTCCTTGCATTAATTAAATTATTTGGTGAAATTCATTAAATGCATTGGAGATAGTATATACCTTTATTTATATGAATAAAATTAATTATGAAGAAGGTTAGCTGGGGTTCAAATGTGTTGTAACAAACCAGAACAACAGTTTATCAGAATCAGCCGTCTTTGTTGTTTAAATTCCCCCCCAATGCATTGAGGGTGGACTGGGACAATCCATGTGGAATATTTCCGATTTCCCACTTTCATCGAGTGCAGCATACGAATGCTTAGGAAAGGGTGCATGGATAAAACCTTTAAATCTCCTTTCGCATAGGTCACTCATCTCCCGAGGCCTCTTTGGATTCTCGTTTTGCCTGAGTAATTTCCTTTCCGACCCTATCCAGATGAGATGATCTTGGAGGATAGGGTCATTCAAATTCTATCAATGCTTAGGAAAGGTGCCTGCTTGTAAACTTTAAGCCCCCGTTATTGTCAGAATTCTAACATTAAAGTTAGAACTCTGTCTTAATTCTCAAAATTCCTGACTTTAATGTGAGTAATGTGTCAGAATTCTGACATAAGTTAGAATTCTGAGAATAAAGTTAGAATTCTGAGACAAAAGTGGGAATCTTGCCAACCTTGGATTTTTTTCTTTATTGGCCCTAAATCTCTTCTGTACACTTGTTTGTCTGTTGACTGTTGATTGCAATGTATTATTTATATTTGTTCATATTTATATATGTCCTTTGTATTCAATTTTCACTGCCCTTGTTTTTAGCTTTGTGCTTTTTAATGCACCGGATATTTGCACTGTGGTTGAGGGGAAATAAATTTCATCTATGCTGGATGTTGTAAATAGAGCATGTTTTACAATAAAGCTGGCTTTTGACTTTGACTTTTTGACTTTTCAAAATAACCGAAAACAAGATACAGGAACATACATCCGTGCCTGTGATGGCAATGTGTGATGTCATCTGTCTGCGACGAAATGAAGGAAAGTGCGCCTGAGCAGCACCGCTCCACGTGAATTAGTGTGAAAATGGCGGCCGTTCACGATCCAGAGATTCAACTGGCACAAAAGTTAGCCTCAAACGAAAAGCCCATTCGAACAAAAGCATTAAAAAAGCTAAAGAAGTATATAAATGTCAGATCACAGAAACTGACGGGTAAGTAACTCGCGTTTAGTGCTCTTATGTGCATTTATAACGGTGCTCGGAACATTCACAAATACGAATTAATAGCATTGCCTTGTGTTTTGAACGTTACATATCACTATATGGACACTTTTTGTGTCCAAGCTCAGTTTTTAATTAAATTCCATCCTTCGAAACTAAACAATGTTTTACAGTACGGTAAGTGGGTTCAGATTTAAAAGGTTAAGTTACACTATCCACAATTAACATTGTATACATCAGCAACGTCGTGCTAACTAAAACGCTTATTGTTAAAAAAAAAAAGCCAAATGTAATGTTAATGTCAGGAAACTACGAGCAGTTATCAAAATTCACATGCACATTTCTACCTATGCCCACGTAAACCTCTGTGGATATCAAAAATCGCTACACTATCATAGATTTTATGGACATTAAGCTATCAGGAGGCTCACTGTTGAGAATAAGCTTAACGTGTCTTAATGTTTGACAACTTATCGCCACCCAAATTAACACTTAAATCCACTTCAACCTCTGAAAATAAGTAATAGTCTCTTTGTTTAGGATTTTATGAGCATTAATAATAATAATAATACATTTTAATTGAGCTTTTTCTTGCCCATAGGCGTTCACTATAGGGCATAATGCTTAACGCGGCTTGATGTTCTCTCTATTCTCTACCAAAATTCATGGGCACATGTCTGCCACAGTGTCTGAAAATATAAAAAAAAATCTGGCCGATATTTGAGATCTTGTAGACATTAATGTCTTCCTCTCCTCTCTGTGTGAATTAAGTTTAATGTTGAGGAAGGCGCTTAATGTCTGCATGCTGTCCTAAGTTACGCCTGCTTTTCCTTTATATAAGCAGCCTGTCCGCACATCAATCAGTCAAATGCAGTGCAGCTACTCCACATCATTCACAGAATTTGGAACTTGGTTCATACACAAAGTGCCCCACATTATTAGGCGTTCCTTCCATTTTGGAGGACATGTAAGAGTTTTGAATGTGCCTTGTAGTCATGAAAATATGGTAACGTTGCAGACATCTATACTTAAGGTTTGAAATTCAGATATCACTATCTGCCGTTTCGACCAGTGTCAAATCTGTTACCGATACTGTGCATGAACATTCTGATTGGAAATTTTACCAGTGGTGACAAAAGTCCAATTCAAGAGCCTTGATTTTATTTTTTTTAAATGCTTGCATTTTTTTTCTGCCTCAGGTAAGAGTTTAGTTGGTATGCACTATTTGAATAAGAATAAGAAAACCTATAATTGTCTCACAATGGAGAAAATCCCAATTTACAGCAGCAAAGTTATAAAGGAAGAAAGTAGAACAAAATATAGGAGCTGCTATAAAGGCAGCCACTTTTGCGGCGCCATCTTGAAGTCATAATAACAAAATACAATACAATACAATACATGCTGATTTATATAGCGCTTTCACAACAGCGGCAGCTGTAACAAAGCGCTTTACAAAACAGTTAACATGAAGTAAAATAATAAACACAACACAACATAAAACACGGACAGTCATGCAGTTCTAACTACAATACAACACATAAGATTGTCTGTGTCTAATGTGTCTTGTCTTGTTGCATGTTGTGAGAGGGAATGTAAAGGTATGTTGCACATACAGCACATTTGACAATAAAATTGTAGTTGACTCGATAAGACACAGTCGTGCAATCTTGACCACTTTTCCTGCATGCAGTTTGTTGTTTGATGCAGTTATAAATGAAAGAGGAGCTAATCAAAGTGTCCCATGTTTGGTTTGGGTTTGGGTTGTTTATTGAACATAAAACATATACAGTAATAATTTGACAGAAAATAAGGTAGATAAAAAAGTAAAAGAAAGAAATCAGTCTTCATTCAACACAGTTATGTTCAAGGGAGTAGGATGAAGTAAAAAAACTTATCTTGTCCTACCCCGTTATGTGTTTATATCTACTAAATCATTTTTATATCAATCAGAAAAGAAAAAGTAAGAAGAAGTCTCCATTAAGGCTCATACTTTACCCTTAACCGTGATATTTTCACAACTTTTGGTTTGTATCGGGATTATATACATCCTCACCCTGGCACTCTTGTGTCAATTTTCTCTTGTATTCATAATGGGTATTGCAATACCTTTCTCTATTTATCAACTTAGTTCTGATTTATCATTATATTTAATGTTTAGAATTTATCATTTTAACTCTGATTGGTGTAGGTTGTTTGTACTATTTTTTTGAATTTGTTTTTGAACTCGGCAAGCGATTTACTCATTTTTAGGTCCGTTTCGAGATTATTCCACAGATTAACACCTTTGCTAGATACACTTCTTTGCTTGATGTTTGTTCTTGTTTTGAGTTTTTTGAATAAGTTGGTACCTCTTAATTCAGAGTTGCTTTCTCGAATTTCAAAAAACTTCTGAATGTTTTAGCAGAGCAGGTTATTGTGTGCTTTGTACATTAATTGGGCGATTTTAAAGTCAACCAGGTCATAAAATTTCATCGTATTTAATTTAATAAATAGTGGATTTGTGGGTTCCGTATAATTTGATCTATTAATAATTCGAATTGCTTTTTTTTGTAGTTTGAGAATAGGGAGTGTGTTTGTTTTGCAGGCATTTCCCCATATTTCCACACGGTAGGTCATGTATGGTAATAATAATGAAGTTTATAATGTGTACAAGGATCTCTTATTTAGCACTTCCTTGGTTTTGTAGAGGATCCCTACGGTCTCGGCTATTTTTCTTTTTACGTTATCGATATGTGGTTTCCAATATAGTTTTGAGTCTATTACTAATCCGAGAAACTTGGTTTCATACGCTCTTTCTATTTCAATTGAGTTTATCATAATTTTAGCTTGGTGTTTGATTGGTCTTGTGCCAAAAACAATTGACTTCGATTTTTTTCAGGTTGAGTGACAATTTATTTCTGTCGAACCAGTTTTTTAATTTGTTTAATTCGTTTTCTACGGTTGTCAGGAGCTGTTTCAGATTTATTCCAGAACAGTAGAAAGTTGTATCATCAGCCAATAGGACACATTTAAATAGTTTTGAGACCTTGCAGATATCATTTATATATAAGATGAATAGTTTTGGACCAAGCACTGACCCCTGAGGTACTCCGTGAGTGATTTTCAGTTGATTCGTTTTTTATTGTTGAGTTGCACGTACTGATATCTGTTTTCTAAATAACTTATCCATTTATAAGCTACACCTCTAATGCCATATCTTTCTAGTTTTTTTCAATAATATACTGTGATCTATTGTGTCAAAAGCTTTTTTTAGAACTAGGAAAACCCCAACAGCTTCCGCAAACTCCATAACTGCCATTGAGGTGGTCCATTTTTCCCTGAAGCCATATTGATTCTCACTTAACAGCGCATGCTTTTGTATAAAACTATCAAGTCTGCGAGAAAATAGTTTTTCTAATATTTTTGAAAATTGTGGTTGTAGTGATATTGGTCTATAATTTGTAAACAGATGTTTTTCTCCACTTTTATAGATTGGAATAACTTTAGCAATTTTCATTTTTGATGGAAAGATACCAGCTTTGAATGACAGGTTGCATATGTGTGTGAAAGGTCGCACTACATATTCTATAATCTGCTTGATTATTGTCATATCAATATTAAAGCAATCAGTTGACTTTTTATTTTTAAAAGTTTTTATAATATTTGATACTTCTTCTTGTTTTACTGCAGTAAGGAACATCGTGGAGGAGTTTTTTTCTACGTATCTATCCACTTCAAACAGGTCTGTTGGATCAGGAATTTGTTTTGCTAGGTTACTGCCGATGTTGACAAAATACTCATTAAATTCAGTTGCTATTTCTGCAGTTTTTTCCAAAATAGTATTTTTGCCTTTGATAAAATACTCTGGATAATCCATTTTTTTAGGACTATTTCTGATTACTTGGTTAAGTATTTTCCATATTTCTTGTGTGTTACCTTTATTCTGCTCTAATAGTGCATGATAATAATCTCTTTTACTGGTTCTTATAATATTTACTAGTTTATTTTTATAGGTCTTATATTTTTTTTCTGCTGCTTCAGTTCTGAATTTTAAAAACAATTTATATAAATTGTTTTTCTTTTTACATGCGTTTTCTATGCCTTTCGTTATCCATGGCTTACTTGGGTCTTTATACTTTTTGGAAACTTTAGTTAATGGAAAATGTTTATCATATAAGGAGATTATGGTAGACTGAAATACTTCAAACGCTGTATTTGGGTCTTCGTTTGAGTAGACCTCGGTCCAGTTTTGTTTTTCTAGGTCTTGCTTAAAGGCATCGATGGAACGTTGGGTTCTTAGTCTTATTTCTGTTATACAATTTGTTGATTTAGCTTTTCTATCGAAATAATTATGAAAAACTGCAAAAACAGGCAAGTGGTCACTTATGTCATTAATGAGAAGTCCACTTTCCATTTTATGATCAATCTTATTTATAAATATGTTATCTATTAATATGGCCGTGTCAACTGTTATTCTGCTAGGTTTCAGGATTACTGGGAAAAAGCTGTTGCTGTACATAGTATTTATGAAGTCAGTTGTTTTTTTGTGTCTATTTGGGTTTAATAAGTCAATGTTAAAGTCACCACATATTATTCGTGTTTTCTTATCGTTGTAGTAACTGAGCATATATGTTAGTTTTTTATTGAATGTGTCAATACATGTTCCTGGTGTCCTATAGATGCAACTTATGATGATATTTGATGCCTTTTTATTGTGTATTTCAATGGTTAGACATTCCATTAGGTTTTCTATTGTGTTTGTCAATCTCTCGATTTTACTGCATTTAAGTGCTTTGTCTACATATATTGCAACCCCCCCCCCTCCTTTTTTGTTTTCTCTATTAGTTGCAAACATTTCATAACCTTCTATTTCCATTTCAGTTGTTTTATCTTCATCAAGCCAAGATTCTGATATGGCAATTATTTTAAATTTATTGAATTGATGTAAATCTGCTTCAATTCTAAGCCGCAACTCTTGTATTATTACAGTAACATGCCATCAACCGGCTGTGAATGCCGGCTGTGAAACTTCAAAATTGACGGCTACCAATCAATAGCAGGACACTAGTTAGGCTTTTATTTTTAAATTGGCTTTTGCAGCACTTGGCGGCGTTACCGTCATAGAGGATGAACAATCGTTGTGGAGGTTGGCTTGACTTGTTTTTATCGATTGGAGGCCGACCTGATCCCAGGTTTATTGCCATCACATACTGTTGCTGCCTTCGAAAACACTTGTAATTGTGCGCTGCTTAGTGGGATGGGGAATTTCGGGGCTCGCAGCGTGTGCCCTGTTTCGACTAGCAACAAACTTCAGACTACTTTTCAAAGGCAGTTTAATGGGTCCTTCAAATGAAAAAAAACCCTAAGTTACGCATTTTACAATTTTTGTAATGATGTATTTTGTGTTATACAAACATTCTTTTTTTTTTTTTCAAACACTCAAAATGTTCAGAGGCATCTGTGCTATCCATACATATATATAGTTTTTATTAGTTCTTTGGGATTTTTTTATTCTTTATTTTTTGCAAAAGGAAAAAAAAATTGTGTCTGGAGGTCCCAACCAAGCCCTACTAACAATCCCGACCGGACGTGTTCATGTAAAATGCATTGGTTTGAAGCCTCCTGCAAAGAGGCAAACTCATTTGCGATCCTCTGGCGCCACCTAAAAGTTGCACAATTGGAATGACCTCAACCCAACAATGTGGTATGCATACGTCTGTCCAAGCGAAAACAAAGCGATTGACGTAAAAATCGTGTGAAATGCATGTTTACACATTAGGTTTACGATGCTTTCAAAAATATGAATTTTAATGGGTCTCTATGGTGCAAAATATGTAAATTGTGAAGATTACGGAATCAAAACCTTTTTTATTATTGCTGTAATGCCTGAGAACTATCAGCCGGTGACGTCATGAAATTTAGGCCATTTTAGAACCCCCCCCATACGTTTCAGCTCTCACGTGTTTTTCCGAATGCCTTAGCCTTTGATTCAAAGACATAATTTTACATTTATCGCAAGCGGTGGACTTCGAGGGTTAATAGGTAAAAATAAATCTACACGCATTTGATTCTGACAACCTAACACTGTAGTAGTCCCTCCTGATCAATGTTTACTCAAATGTCCCCTTTCTTCTAGTTATGAGGTCTGTGTGTGAATAGCTTATTTGTTTTAAAATGGAGCGTGGTGAGTTACTTTCTGTATGAAATGTACGATCTAATGAAAGCTGCCTTCCTTGTCCTTGCTTTGTCCAAAAACAGCTGATATAATACTCGATTCGATTTGAAGGCAAGATGGCGCCCGAGTTGGCAGCCGTCTGCAAGTGCTCTCATGAGCTTTGCTTTTTTTTGTTATTTTTGTGTTTGTTTTGTAACTTTGTGTTTGTTGTTATGTCGTGTGGACCTGATGTGGACTTTTTTCAGCATTTTTTGGCCACGACATTCATCAACACTCTGTGCTTGGTGGTTGCGCCTTCTCTGCAGCATGGGTATACCAGCACTGTTTTTGACTGGGAGGAATATCAGCGCCATTTGACTGTCGTTGCTGGACAGTCCCGGGGCGCTTGTGTCTTGCGCCTGTAATGGGCAGCATTTTTCACAGCCCCACTTTGTTCAGCGGAGAGATTGGTGCTGTTGAACGGTCTGCGGCTGGATGGATGTAAGGCTTGAGGAGCCGACGATGAGAAGAGGGGACGTTAGCGCGTAGCGCCGATGCGGATGTGGAACTGGGAGTCGCGGCTTGGAATTGAAGTGGATTTGCATGTGACAGGAGATGTGAGCCAATCTCTTTTTCGTCACTGGACGCTACAGCTTCGTGTTTGCTTTCAAAACTTAGCTTGTAACAGACGTGTGCACATTTTCAGCATGACGTCTCTGATCGACTGGTGAAAGGACACTTTGATCCTCTCCTCTTTCATCTATAACTGCTTGAGGCAACAAAGTGTATGCAGAAAAGTGGTGAAGATTGCACGACTGTCTGTGTCCCATGTGTTGTGTTATTTTTGTTATTTTGACTTCAAAATGGTGCCGCGTGAGTGGCTGCCTTTAGAGCAGCTCCTATATTTTGTTGTTCTACTTCTTCCTTTCATAACTTTGCAGCTGTGAATCGGGAATTTCTCCATTGCGAGTCTAATAAAGGTTTTCTTATCTTATTCACCAAGGCGCTCCTTTGGTTTTATTATTCTTTGTCCAGATGGCTTTACGAGTGAAGAAATGCTCAAGCTGTGGAAAGGTCTGTTCTACTGCTTGTGGATGCAGGACAAACCACTTTTACAGGTATTTCTTTATTTCTTTCGTCACGGCTTGTGGAACATTTTCAGGCTGAGCTGTGATTTGTCGCCAATCACTTCTTTGAGCTCTTCCCAAGGCGTTCCCAGGCTGTCCTGGTTCGCCCCAAGGAATTCCTACCTTTGGGACATGCCCGGAACACCTCACTAAGGAGGCGTCTAGGAGATGTATTTTGATGGACCGCTGGAGTCGCGGTGCAACCACTCGGTGACTGTAGACAGCGGCTGTCATGCGCAAAAACGTAATTTTTATGCCATTTGGGGGCAGGGATTGTTAAACTGGTCCTGAAATGGACCGGCCATTCAGGAATCCCACAATATTCCCTCTGGCCACCACGACCCTGCGTGCTGGGCTGAATTAATGGCACCCACTGCCATTTAATTGTTAAATATATTGAGCCTTTCTTGGATTGTTTCACTTTCTATTTGCTTAATTTGAGGCACAATGTTGTTCACAGGAGGAGCTTTCCAACTCTGTTTGCACACTGATTCACACCTTTCATGACATTGATGGACGTAAGTTGATCCTATGCTGGTGTAATTCCAAATACAAATTAAAATGTCAAAAGCCGGTGGTGAAAATTGTTTTCCACAGAACTATTATACCTGGAGAGCTCCCTTAAGACCTTCAAAAGAGAGTGGACTGGCATTGACAGACTACGAATGGACAAGTTTTTCCAGGTGTGTGTGCGTGCGCGCGCGTCCATGAATATATCACTTTTCTCCCCCTTATGGTGGCCCTTCTTTTCGTATTACAGCTGATCCGCTTCATGTTCAGACAAAGCTTTGAGATGCTGAAGAGAAACAATTGGGATAGCAGGTAATCCATAAAAACTGTCATGCGCAAATTGTACAGTACGTCATAACATAGGTTAAATATTTTACATAATGTCTTTTCTATTTTTTTTTTTTTTTTTTAGTGTGGTCTCAAGATTTCTGGAGCTCTTTGCAACAGAGCTCCTGAACAGTGGCAACGGTGCACCTGCTGGTCTGCAGTTTCATATCTTGGACCTTTACTTGACGGAACTAGGAGCTGTGGGTGCATCAGAGGTAAAGTTATGATCCAAACGGGTCATTTGGAGTATGGAGCGTAGATGGAGATTTGGGTACTTGTCCGTATTTATTTTATTGATCCTGTTGAATGCCTTTTGTATCTACCCCGGTCAAGGATGACGCCTCGTACTGATGTCCAAAACGTTTATTCATGGAACACCGTGAAAACTAAAACACATTTCGAACAACAATCAAATTATAATATCTTGAACAGGACATTAAATAAATAACACAAATGACATACCGTGTGCACCTTGGTAAACCGAAAGTAGATCAAATAACGATAAATCACGTAGATCACACGGTATCATAGTTCTCTGACTCTCTCTCTCTCCGTCTCCCGTTGTCTTCTCGATCTTTCTCTCATTCCTCGCTATACACGGCACTTGACCCGGAAGTGATTTTTAACAAACATTCCGGATAACATATTCAGAGGATTTAAGGAAAAAACAAATATGAAAGTTCACATAGAAATATGAAATACTTTAGCTAAACAACAAGCCTAAAATAAATTATTTTTTGTTGTCATGGCAACCAACAACTCAGTCTTGGCGCCAGTTACACTCCCACCAAATTACTGTTGGAGTAACATTTGTAAATGAAAAATACTTTACACCCTTGAAAATAATCAACAGTAATTTCACCCTTGTTCTGATGTGTCCTTAAACGAGACAAATTTAATGTCATTCAAACAAACAATGGAATTTACATATTCCAAAAATTGACCTATTCTAGATTGAATATTTGACACCTTAACTTACAGCATCTGATGCTTTCTCCCTAGTTGCCTTCAACTAGAACCACTAACTTCTGTACGGCTCTTTGAACGACGGAAGGCTTATTGAGGCGCTCTCCCTTTCTCCCTAACTTTCGTTCTCCTATCTGTACGGTTACTTTTCGCACCAGCCGCACCAGTCCATCATCATCTTGATTTGCTTCAATAACCTTAGCAAGTTTCCATTCGTTGCGAGGGACATCATCCTCTTTGATGATCACAACATCACCAACTACCATGTTGCGCCTTGGTGTAAGCCATCGTTGCCTCAGGGTAAGGTTTGCAAGGTATTCCTTCCTCCACCTGTGCCAGAATTGTTCGGAAAGATATTGAATCCTTCTCCACCGTTTTTTGACGTAGAGATCTCCTGGATAAACTTGCCAGGTGGGGGAAGTGGTAAAGAAGACTTCATTGTAATCAAATGATTTGGCGTGAGAGGTTCCAAACTTGTGGGATCACTGATGTTGTCAACAGTTAAGGGCCGATTGTTTACAATGGACATAGCTTCATAAAAGAAAGTCCTTAGGGAAGAGTCATTTAACCTTCCAGCGCTTTGGGCCAAGACAGTGCTCAGTACACTTCTCACCGTCCTGATTTGACATTCCCATACCCCGCCAGTGTGACTAGAGCGTGGCGTGTTCATCTGAAAATCACATTGTTTGTCTGTAAGGTAGGAGGCTAATCTTTCTTGATTTAATTCTTTTAGCGCCTTTGCCACCTCATTTCTTGCTCCCACAAAATTAGTGTTTTGATCAGATCTTATATGTCTAACGGCTCCACGGATAGCTACAAAGCATCTCAAGGCATTGATGAAGGCATCGGTTGTCATATCTTCAAGAATTTCAATATGCACTGCCCTGGAGCACAGACACGTGAAGAGCAGGCCATACCGTTTTTGCTCCTTCCTTCCCCGTTTGGTGTGGAAGGGGCCGAAGCAGTCCATACCACAGTAAGCGAATGGTGGTGTTGCATCAACCCGGTCACTGGGTAAGTCTGCCATCCGCTGTTCCTCTGGTGGTGCGCGAATTCTACATTGTACACACCGTCTGATGTGTTGAGCTACAGCTTTACTCCCACCAACAATCCAAAATCCATTACTCCGTAACTCATTGAGAGTTTGTCCTCTGCCTTGATGTTGTATTTTGTTGCGATGTTGACTAATAATGAGGTTTGTGAGAGCACCGTCTTTAGGGAGTATTACTGGGTGTTTTAATTCAAGCGACACAGCTGCTTTTCTTAGTCTTCCTCCTACTCTCAATATGCCGTCTTGAAGGCACGGGTCAAGCTGATAAAGTTGATGGTTACAAGGCAGTTTTCCTGATTTCTCGCTAAGCATGCTCATCTCCTTTTGGAAGACATCCTTTTGTGTCAGTTTAACAAGGGTCAGTGTAGCTTGCCTTTTTTCTTCTACGTTTACAGGTTTTGTGGTTTTGATTCTCTTGGCTAGCCGTTGGATGCGAGCAATGACGTTAAATGCTGTTGCCCATTTTGAAATCCGTGACAGAAGCTCTTGAATGTCAAATTGCCTTACAGCTTCTGTCTTTAACACTTGTACAATCCTCACCTCCGGATCTCCCACCAGTAGCTCAGGTGTCACCTCGTTTATGGCTATATCCCTCTCCCATAAAAACCTTGGACCGGTGAGCCAATTTGAGTTGATGAGACCTGTCACGTTCAGGCCTCTGGAGGCATGGTCTGCAGGGTTGTGTACTTTCTCTGCATCACCATCTTTAATGATGCCCTCCATAAACTTCAGATAGTCACCTTTGAACTTGTGATCTCTGTCCAACTTCCTTTTCAGTTGTTTCAGTCGTGCCAAAGCCAGGACCTTATTGTTTGGGAGGTGAGGTCGTGCTTTGAAAGGAAGTGGCATTTCGAGGTGACCGTGTTCATTTAGTTGGAAGCCTCCTTTTAATATTTGCAGAAAGAGAATGTCATCTTGAGATATGCTTTTTTCACCTGCTTTTGTGTCTGCAAAATCAGACTCAAGGGCTTTAATGATGGCTGATGGTGTTACAGGTGGTAACTCTTTGACAGATACTCGAAGACAAAGTCCAGTCACATCGCCTGCATTTACGCATTGTGCTACTCCTCCCACAATACTCCAGCCAAGATCGGTTTTGACAGCGTAAGGCTCGTAGTCACCTCCAGTAATGACCTCTCTTGGAATCAAGGCTCGGGAGCAGTCATAGCCAATCAATAATCCAACGCCACAATCCATTGGTGGGGGTATATCTCTTGAGTTATGTTAACAAGATGTTTCCATGAAGTGGCTGTTTTGCGGGTAGGAATATGTGTCCGGTCAAGAGGAATGAAGTCTCTTGTGTAGGCCGGAGGTAGGTCAATTGAAATATTTGAGGAAAATCCTCTTACTTTAAGTCCACAAACTCTTTCGCTTTTTATCACTGAGTCCTTTCCCATCATCGTGGAGAGTTTCAGTTTAACTGGGTCCATGTCTACCTTAAGCTTTGCGCACAACTCTTGATCAACAAACGTGTGGCTACTTTGTGTGTCCAACAGCGCATAAGCTAGGGTCTCTGTCTCAGGTGCGTTAGGTGCTGAGATCCAGACGGGCACAATCATTGATGTACTCACAACATCACTTCCCTTGACACAACAAGATAGTGAGGATGTGATTTCTTCAGTGGTGTTCTGTGCTGAGGCTGTCTCCGTTGGAGAACGATCTTCATGTAATGCGGTTGGATGACTCTTTAGGCATACTCCACACATGGCTCTATTTCTACATGCCTTAGAATTGTGACCCTTTCTCAGGCATGCAAAACATAGCTTATTTTCATAGATGTATTTTCTCTTTTCCTCTGAAGACATCTTCATAAGCTTCTTACATTTATGTATAGAGTGTTCTTCTCCACAGCATAAACATATGCCTGGATTTTCGGCATCTCGTAAATCGTTTTCATTGGGGTCTTGATCGGCTGTAGAGGTTTGCGGATCTTGGATCCTCACCTTTGTAGCAAATGTGTTTGCTTTTGATTGCCTACCTCCCTTTACTGTCATCTCAGTAGATTGTCTTAATGCGTATAGAGACGACACCGGATTACAAGCGATGCGTGCCTCTTTAGATATAAATGTTGCAAAGTTATGGAAACTTGGATAGTCTTTACCTTCATCTAGCTGCTCTGTGACATGACGGTTCCACCTGGATGTCACCCAATCTGGTAGTTTCACCAGCATTTTCTGGTTCTCCTCACAGTCGTTCAAAACTTGCAGACCCTTTATGTAAGGCATAGCGTTGCTACAAGTTTGTAGGAAATCGCTGAATTCTCTCAATTTGAAATATTCCCTCCCACCAATCTTTGGCCATCCGTTGAGTTTTTCTCTGAAAGCCCTCTGCACAATGAAGGAATTACCATATCTGGTGTTGAGTCGATCCCATGCTTGCTGATAGGCTTCTTCATCTCTTCTATAAAAACTGCCTTCAAGAGAAGATTTTGCCTCCCCTGCTATGTACTTTTGTAAATAAAACAACCTATCTGCAGGGTTTGAGCATCGCCTCTCTATCAGCGCTTTGAAGCTTGTACTCCACTCTATAAAGTTCAGAGGATCACCTGAGAATACTGTAGGCTCTGGGTTTGGAAGGCGACTGAGTGCTAATGATTCCTGTAATATCTGAACCAAGGTTGTCTCATTTTGTACAGTTTGCTGTTCGTGACGTGGGGCATGGTGAGAAGAAGGAAATGCAACATTCTCTTTGGTGTGTACGGGGCTGCTCGTACCATTCCTTTCCTTAATTTCCGCTTCTTCATATACACTTAACTGTGCCTTAATTACTTCCATGTCTCTCTGATTTTCAAGTTTTTTCAACTGCTGACGTTGAGCTTCAATAGCCTCTTCCATGTTAATCTCAGCTTCTTTCGCAGCCAGAAGAGCAGCCATTTCGGCCCGCTTAACTGAAATGCTTGGTGATTCGGACGGGTGCCCGGAAGGCTTGGCACTGGGTGCTGTAACTATGGAGGCGGTGGAACCATATATGGACCTGGCATATTCGTTATCTAGCAGCATGTGTAATTTTGCGTTTTCTGCCACAGCATCAAAATCTTCTTCATATTCTGTTAGACGGATTCTCATTACTTGCAGTAAGTCTGCTGTTGCCGCTGCACATGAATCAACTTTTCGCCGTAATTCTTGACTTGGTGTTGTCCGGCTTCGGACACTGTCGTATATTTCTTTTATCTCACCCTCTAGCTTCTCAACTTCATCCATCATGTCGTACATGTCTTGCTCAGGGCACCATTGTTTTAACTTTCTTCGGGTTTCTCTAACATGACTTTTCCATTTCTCATAAGTTACATTCAACTTGCCTTCCTTTTGAATGAACTCTTTCTCCTTTAGTTCCTGCATTTTAGGTGTCAAATGTCTTAAACGAGAGGATTTTCTTATTTTTGCCTCAGCCTCCCTTTCCACATTTTCATGCTCTTGCATCTCATCACACTGACTGTCACTATATTGAGACATTTTTGGAGATTTCAAACTTCAGAACCTGAGTTTTACAGAGCAATAATAACAATAATGCGCTTGTCAAACATTCAACAGATATTTTCACACATTCAAGAACTCACATTCATTAGTTCTCATTTATGATAATCTTCGCCTATGTTCTATCCATCTACTTTGTGAGCTACTGGAAGCTGTATAGGCCTTTGCCAACTCTGGTTAATGTCCACCGAAACCATTAGCTGCTACAGGATGAGAAGCACCGTCGCGCGTTGAAATCTTGCCTTACTGCCGGTTGAGGAGCAACGATGCATGCTGAGGCCTGTAGCTTGCTGCGGGTTGAGTGCGACGACGTTCGAAGTAGCTCGTGGATAGCTGCGTGGCACGCGGGTCGAGTGCGACGACGCTCGATGTAGCTCGTAGCTTGCTACGTGATGTGCGCCGAAGCCGATAGCTTAGCTTGCCGTGGGGGAAGCACCTGCGCGCCGAAGCCTCCAGAAGGATGGATGAGGACACGTTTTCACTGTATCTACCCCGGTCAAGGATGACGCCTCGTACTGATGTCCAAAACGTTTATTCATGGAACACCGTGAAAACTAAAACACATTTCGAACAACAATCAAATTATAATATCTTGAACAGGACATTAAATAAATAACACAAATGACATACCGTGTGCACCTTGGTAAACCGAAAGTAGATCAAATAACGATAAATCACGTAGATCACACGGTATCATAGTTCTCTGACTCTCTCTCTCTCCGTCTCCCGTTGTCTTCTCGATCTTTCTCTCATTCCTCGCTATACACGGCACTTGACCCGGAAGTGATTTTTAACAAACATTCCGGATAACATATTCAGAGGATTTAAGGAAAAAACAAATATGAAAGTTCACATAGAAATATGAAATACTTTAGCTAAACAACAAGCCTAAAATAAATTATTTTTTTTGTTGTCATGGCAACCAACAACTCAGTCTTGGCGCCAGTTACACCTTTCACTTGACAAAAATAAACTGAAGAGAATTTAGATATGAAATTTTGATGTCTATCCACTCTAAATGCCAATATTATAGTTTGAGTGACACATCCATTATAGAGGATTCTGCAAAAGATTTTGAGGAAATATTAATAACTTATTGAAATAAAAAAATGTGATGGTCCTTTTCACATTTTTTCTCCATAGCTCACTGCTGACCAGAACCTGAGATTCATCGAGCCATTCTGCAAAACGGCAGCCAAGACCAAGGAGTAAGTTCCTCTTAGCGTCCTTTTGTTTGATTTCATATCTGCAGGGAAGTATATTTTTTTAAATCTTCCACACCATTTTTAATGGTGTTGACTTAAAAAATATGTACTAAAAAGTACATTTTGTGTGAGTGTGTGTTTGTGTGTGTGTGCGCGCGGAGTGATAATATTACAGTTTAACCCCAGCCAGTCCCAGGGACTGGCTGATGAGAAAAGTGAGTCCCATTAGGCATTTCGAGAGTCCCAAATTTCGAATTCTTAAATGGTCTACTTATTCAATTGCATATGATAATAACACAAACAGCAACAATATACATTGCTAATAGGTTTATTTCTTATCAACAAATGCTGCAAAAATTTTAATAATTCAGGCATACGAGATTTGCTGAGAAATAGGTTCTTATTTCATTCCATAGTTTGGTCTTTGCGTTCATAAATTCTCTCTTTACTCCGCTTCCAATGATGCAAGGCTTTCTCAAAGTCAACTTATCGCAAAAAACTATCCAACTTTAGCTGCTTCCTCCGTGATACCTCCGCAATAAACATTCGCAACACTTGTTCGCAACACTTGTTTTAACGATACAAAACTTGGCAATCATCTACTTTCCGCATATTGCAAGAACGACATGCGACATTACTTCATGCGAGATCAAAACAACAATGGTGGCGATTGTCAAACTGATCGTTGCGGGTGGGAAAAAAAGATGTACCGTAGCAGGCCTGAGGATTTAGGAAATTCACGTTTTTCGATTCCGTTGGATTACCCAATGGGAAACCATGGTAACTAATTTTGGGTTCCGTAAACGTTCATCATAGGAAGCCATTTTTCTATTTTGACTGATATTCATAATCAAGAATTCTGATACTCCAAAGTATAATGCTTCAAGGGTAAATGTTTGAAAACTATGCATTAACAATGAACATTATATCAGCAGCTGTGTACTCCAGGATTATTCAACGAAATAAATGGATCAAATTATGTTGTACTCATATGGCATCATGAATACAGCACACCACAAAATCAGAGTATTTTTTTCCAGTCTCACACCGCAAAGATTAATTTCCTGGTAATCATTAATACAGGTAAGTATTGCTGTGGCTTGACATCCTCTTCCCAAGACGATGCATGTGTAATCTACTATCAATTTGACGAAAGAATCTACCACGTGTCATCGTTAGTTCTACCGACAGCATATGACACCTTATGACAAATGTTTTATTCATAAAGTTACCACGCTACAACCAGTAAATTATAGAATAACCAAGACTGTTTCATAATACCGTATTTTCACGACTATAAGGCGCAATTAAAAGTCTTAAATTTTCTCCAAAATGGACAGGACGCCTTATGGTGCGGAGCGTCCTTTATATGCGCTGAGTTCCAAAATCTGACTGACTGCCGACACGCTGTTTATATAGAGAAAAGGCGGAAGTGACTGTGAAAGAAGTCGGCCAATCAGGGAAGGGTGGGCGTGTATATATACATATATGGAGAGGGAGAGAGGGAGAGAGAGGACAGACAAGCTAGTCCGCCAATGGTGAAGGGTGGGCGTGTAAGTGGACGCCTCAAGCCAGTACCAACACTTGTATAGAGTGTGGCAATGTGCATTGTTGCAAAACAACTCCGGTTTTGGTTTCTAAGAACCCCTGAAAATAAATTCGACAAAAAGACACGCCTACGAAGCTCAGTTCAAACTTAAAGCCACCGGTTATGCTTTTGGCATGCGTGCCCATCTCACAGCAGCGGTGAAAAAACAAGTCAAGCAAATGAGCGTGCCGTTATTCCCGGAGGCTTGACTAAAGAACTCCAACCGCTGGACATTGGCATCAACCGGGCGTTCAAAGTATAGTTGCAAACGGCTTGGGAACAATGGATGATCGGTGGCAAACACAACTTTACAAAGAGTGAGAGGCAGCACTTGGCGAGTTACGCCACAATACGCAACAACGAGAGGGAACGCGGCGTTTTTGATGGATTACGGTACTTGCACAATTGTTCAATTCTTTCTACACACACGCGCTGCCACCATGTTTCGCTCTGTTCTTTACTTTCAAATGTGGGAAAGCTTCACACGAGGGAAATGTTGACTTTGCTGTTGCTACTCCTTCTTTCCGCTCGGCAATGCCTAGCAACTCACACTAGCATGTGATGCATTCAATGACAACTGAGATGTGCAGTCCTCTGCTTCTGATACAGAGGATGAGGACTTAGATGGATTTCTGGGTGATGATTGATCGAAAAACGTGAGAACATTGTACGATGGCTAAATAAAATACACCCGAACTCAGTTCTGCTTTCGTTGCCTTTTTAAAAACGTGTTTTTATCTTATCTGTATGTCTTGGCATGCCACCGTATGCTTCAAGCTCACGTGTTGGAGTGCGCGCATGCATGCCGTATGTTTAAGCTGGCGTATGTTTTACCACTGTAAAACTGCGGCCATTAGTACGATGCGTCCTGTGTATGTGTAAAATACAGAAATGTCACCCATTAATGAGACTGCGGCCATTAGTACGATGCGTCGAATAGTCGTGAAAATACGGTATTTTTGTGAACGTCAAACGTGTAAGCGTCACTTGCTCGTGTAAGAAACCCGAAAGGAGTCAAGTGGCGTATTCGGGTGTGCTCAGTTTGGTCGAAAACCGGTTTTCAGTTCTAACCTGAGGTGTAAAAATCTCAAATTTTCTGGTCGAAATCCGAAAGCCGGGGTTTGACTGTACTTTGGTCAGATTGAAGTTATTTCTGTGATCACTGAGGGTTATTCTTTCATTAACAGAGGGGTAACAATAATTTTACGTATATGAAAACGTTTTGTCAGTCTTGAATACCCCATAACCCAGCGGAATATGTTTACTTCAAATGTGGTAGAATTATCGGGCCTTTGAATATGTTTTCATTTCAATGGCTTGAAAGTGTATTCATCTAATTTGCCAGACAATCATACAACTTTTGACCTTAACATTGAATAACGTCACCAAAGCAAAATATCTCCAATTTGGATGTCAGTGTTCAAGAGGATTTGGCTGGCGTCCTGGTCGTGTAATATTACAGGCAACACATCCTTTATTGATCATACTAGTTTTAGGAGCGTCACTGATGAATGGCAGCGAAATTCTGTCTTGATCTGAAGCTTCCTGCTTGCTTTGTAATATTTGCCATCCACTGATTGACCATTCTCTTTAATTGACCGTCTCACCAGTCGGACACTTTTCCGAGCGATCTGCAACAGCATCTTCAACACAATTATTGACCAGGCTCCCTATGCCATTGAGGATCTGATGAGGGAGCTGAAAGAAGCAGAGTCCTCTGATTCAGGCCAGTCCTCTGATGATGAAGAGGACCCCGTGAAGCAGATTAACGGTACATTTTCACAAAAATGGGAAGAGTTTGTTGTTTAATTTTTCCACAAACACAATATTAATCGTAATACCATGTTTAGACTAATGAGGCTGCATAATGCATATTGTTTTAAAGAACATTTTTGAGTTGATTTTCCTTTCAAAGTGTCAACGTAATGATTTTGAAGTTAGCACTTTGCAAAATGGACGGATGGATGGATGAACGAATCCATCCTACATACGGTGTTTGATATTTTGGTGGCCGCATTGCTAGGTCATAGCGACTAAACCGCTCATCTTTAGGTGGGCAGGATGTGCAAATCCGCTGGCATTAACATGCTTTCCACATCATCACTTCAGTAATACTTGTTCAGCTGATTCAACTGGATTGTCGTCATGCCCGTTTTTGAGAATGTACCTTGCACATGGCCAACAGCAGGCTTGATTTCTTTCCATAGCTTTGGAGAAAGCGCCACACAAGCGATCGTTCAGCTCAGTACCAAAAGGCCCACGGGCAAGTGTTTGGGACCACTGCTATATAGTACGCAACATTAAGTGCAATCTGACCAAAAAAAAAATATTCCCCAAACTTTGAGTTTCCGTTCAGAATCACTATTTATATAGCACACAACAACCTGTTTTTGTGTAAGTTATTGATTGCAAATCATGAATGCTACAGTGTTTTAAAAAGAACTCCATGAATGTTACATAATTTTGTAGATAAATGACTGAATTGAATTGAATTTTTATGCCAGGAAGACATTATTTGCTGGTTATTTTGTTTTCAGGCAGTAAATCATACTTGAAACAGGGTGCTCATGAATCAGGAGACTCCGACACAGAGTTACAATTTGATGATGATGATGATGATGATAATACAGCACCAGTTCTACAGGTTAGTATTGTATTTTTATCCTAAATGCATGTTGTTGTTTTTCCAAGAATGAACACATATTTTGGGATACTTGGGTTTTCATTGGAAAGACATATGCTACACTGCACCACTTTAGTCAGAGCTCTTGATAAATACCATGTTCTGCTTTCCCCCTTCTAATGAAACATCTATTTTACAGTTTGACTATGCAGCTCTTGCTGACAAGCTCTTAGAGGTGTCAATTCGAAGTAGCACACCCAGCCACAATAGAGAGAGGCTCTACAAAATCATCAAAGTGTAAGTTTTGTAGCCCCTCAGACAGTTTTGAAAGTATCATACTGTATCTGTTGTTGTGGTCCGTGTGATTTAAATATGGCAAAAAGAAAAGCCAAACCTTCCTGTCCTTATGTGGAAGAAGTAATTGCCCCTTGAAGCTAGTAATGGGTTGTGACGCCCTTGGCAGCAATAACTGAAATCAAGCATTTGCGATAATTTGTGGTCAGTCTTTGACGCTATGGAGGAATTTTGGCCCACTTTGGCAGATTTAATTCAACTATGCCACATTGGAGAGTTTCCCTTTTGAGGTCACGCCACAGCATCTCTATTGGATTCAAATCCGGACTTTGACTTGACCACTGCAAAATCTTACTTTATTTTCTTTTGTTTTTTGAGCCGTTCAGAGATGGACTTGCTGTTGTGTTACGGTTAGTTGTCTTTCTGCATGATCCAAGAGTGCTTGAGTTTGAGGGTGCAAACTAAACTGATGGTCGGACATCATCCTTCAGGATTTTCTAGTAGACAGCAGAATTCATTGTCCCATCAATCACAGCAAATTGACCTTGTCCTCAGATAGAAAAGCAGCCCCAGACCATCACATTGGCAACACCATGTTTTATTAATCAAATGCTATCATTTCTACCCCAAATGTAACAGGCCGCACAAATTCAATTTTTGATTCATCGGTCGACAGAATGTTTTTTCCAAAGGTTTTGAGGATCATCTTGATGTCTTTTGGCAAATGTGAGATGAGCCTTTGTGTTCTTTTTGGTCAACAGTGGTTTTCGCCTGGGAACTCTCCAGTGGATCCTATTTTTGGCCAGTGTCTTAAAATTTCAGTGGATCAGAGAGTTGTTCAGCAGATTGGGAAAAGAGTGATTTTTACGCCAGTCGAATGTAGTTTATGATATGCATTATCAGACCTCTTGTCTTTCAACATACTTTCTCTCTCTTTCATGGCAGGCTGCAGGATCTCAGTGAAGGTATTGTTATTTTTAAATTGCCTGATACGACACAATGTCTTTCTTGTTTATTTGTGTTATGTGACTCATCCTCTGCCTTTTTTTTCGGTTAGGTCTATTTCCTCAAGATGGCTATCCAGAGGAAGTCTCTACAGATGAGGATGATGAAATGTTTGCCAGCAGAAAGAAGATGAAGCGTGGATAGAATGCAAAGGAAACGGCTAAGAATCGTAAAGGACCTCTTTCTCACTTCAAAATGCAACTTTTCTGGTGAAGCAAGCCAAGCAACACAAGAGGAAGAAGCTTTCCAGTTCTACAATGATGATCTGCAGAGCCTAAAAAAAGTAGCACCAGAGAGCACACTAGAAGACCTGCTGCAAATGGACAGTAATATTGCAACCCATAACCAGGAATATGGAGAGACTGGTTTTGTCATTAAAGAGGAAGAGGAAGAGTGGGAAGATGCTGAAGAAAAAACACCTGAACCGAGGTCTCTGAGAGACAGTCTCAGCAGTATTACAGCACTCATTGAAGATGCTAAAGGCAGAAGAAACATGGAATGGCTGAGTACAGCACAAAAACTCAGAGACCTGATCCAAGAAGAACAAATGAAGTGTTGGGAAGCAAACGAGTATACATGACTTTTTTGACATGACTTCACGTAGCACACAAAGTGGAATAATTAATATACAAGAAATGTATGTTCATGTTAAAATAAGTCAAATAGGTTTATGCTCATACTTGTGCGCTATTGAAATAAAGAGTACATTTATGTTTTGTTTGTGTGTATGCGTGTGTGTGTGTGTGTTTACGTCAGATCAAATTTGCGATGTGTGATGTCACTCAACAATGACGACCTCCATGGAGACACAACCGTGAATGCCAATTTATTATGAATGAATATTTATATTATTACATTTAGTTAATTTGACATGGCTTCATGTAGCACACCATGATTTGCACTGAGTGTTGGAATACATACATGCTGCTATCTCCTTGCATTAATTAAATTATTTGGTGAAATTCATTAAATGCATTGGAGATAGTATATACCTTTATTTATATGAATAAAATTAATTATGAAGAAGGTTAGCTGGGGTTCAAATGTGTTGTAACAAACCAGAACAACAGTTTATCAGAATCAGCCGTCTTTGTTGTTTAAATTCCCCCCCAATGCATTGAGGGTGGACTGGGACAATCCATGTGGAATATTTCCGATTTCCCACTTTCATCGAGTGCAGCATACGAATGCTTAGGAAAGGGTGCATGGATAAAACCTTTAAATCTCCTTTCGCATAGGTCACTCATCTCCCGAGGCCTCTTTGGATTCTCGTTTTGCCTGAGTAATTTCCTTTCCGACCCTATCCAGATGAGATGATCTTGGAGGATAGGGTCATTCAAATTCTATCAATGCTTAGGAAAGGTGCCTGCTTGTAAACTTTAAGCCCCCGTTATTGTCAGAATTCTAACATTAAAGTTAGAACTCTGTCTTAATTCTCAAAATTCCTGACTTTAATGTGAGTAATGTGTCAGAATTCTGACATAAGTTAGAATTCTGAGAATAAAGTTAGAATTCTGAGACAAAAGTGGGAATCTTGCCAACCTTGGATTTTTTTCTTTATTGGCCCTAAATCTCTTCTGTACACTTGTTTGTCTGTTGACTGTTGATTGCAATGTATTATTTATATTTGTTCATATTTATATATGTCCTTTGTATTCAATTTTCACTGCCCTTGTTTTTAGCTTTGTGCTTTTTAATGCACCGGATATTTGCACTGTGGTTGAGGGGAAATAAATTTCATCTATGCTGGATGTTGTAAATAGAGCATGTTTTACAATAAAGCTGGCTTTTGACTTTGACTTTTTGACTTTTCAAAATAACCGAAAACAAGATACAGGAACATACATCCGTGCCTGTGATGGCAATGTGTGATGTCATCTGTCTGCGACGAAATGAAGGAAAGTGCGCCTGAGCAGCACCGCTCCACGTGAATTAGTGTGAAAATGGCGGCCGTTCACGATCCAGAGATTCAACTGGCACAAAAGTTAGCCTCAAACGAAAAGCCCATTCGAACAAAAGCATTAAAAAAGCTAAAGAAGTATATAAATGTCAGATCACAGAAACTGACGGGCAAGTAACTCGCGTTTAGTGCTCTTATGTGCATTTATAACGGTGCTCGGAACATTCACAAATACGAATTAATAGCATTGCCTTGTGTTTTGAACGTTACATATCACTATATGGACACTTTTTGTGTCCAAGCTCAGTTTTTAATTAAATTCCATCCTTCGAAACTAAACAATGTTTTACAGTACGGTAAGTGGGTTCAGATTCAAAAGGTTAAGTTACACTATCCACAATTAACATTGTATACCCCTCATGTTGTGTTAGAAACGACCACCACTGTCTGTTGTTTGCGGGTCAATTTTTACCCAGGGTCTAACTTAGTCCTAATCATTAAAAAGAAAGGAGTATCACTCAATATTGTTAATACTACATCCTAACTAACATTATATGCATTCATAACCATAAAATCCTATTGTAATTGGATTTTATGGCCCCTGAGACACATCATGTCCCTTATTTTCACATCCAACCTTATTTTTTAGCTGAAAATAAGGTTGTTTAACCATATGTTAACTAAATGTGAAACCCATTGATAATAATGTTTTCTGACTATAATAGAACAATATTAGAATATAACTTCTGGAAAAAAAGTTTAACATATATATATATATTAATCATAGTTACATTGGTGGTGCTAGGGTCAAATTTGACCCGCATAAATTTGTTAGAAAAAAGGAGCCTTTGTTCTTCAGAAAACAACTTTATTTACCAAAAACACCAACCTCAGAATAATGATGACTGCATGAACACAGAAAACATTTTTTTTCAAACATCAACACTGTTTGATTCAGAAAATAAAAATTCAATCACCAACTTTATTTGATTCAAATAATATTCACAGATCAATTATGATTAATGAACACAAACTTGAAGATGTGTGTGTGTGTGTGTTCACCTGCACGAATCACAGAAAGCAAATGTTTGCATGTGCTCCCTGCAAATGTATTTTTTACAATTGTGGCAGGTTGTCGTCGTTTTTCTGTCTTTGTTTGAAGGGCAAAACTGGCACCTCTTTCTTTTGGTGCCTTTGGCATCCACTGGCCGGAGCCCTGTAGACCCTGTAGAAGTCGCTGCCTTACTTGCTGCCTGCAGCTCTCTCACCAACTCGGCACTGCCAGGAGCTCGGGGTACCCGCTGGCGTCTCTCTATATGTGGCCTCACCAGAGCCTTCCCCAGCTCCTCCAGAAAGAGCCTCCTCCTGTTGAACTTCCCAATGTTCCATCCAGTACTGACCTCCGTCCACACCACAAACGCATTGTAGGCCGACACATCCAGCATGTTGAAGAACACAACCATTGGCCACCGTAATGTTTTTCTCTGACAGGTGTATGTGCCAGTGACCTTATCAAGAACATCAACTCCCCCTTTGCAACGGTTATAGTCCAATATTATTGCTGGCTTCTTGTCCTCCCTGCTGCTCACAGCAGCGTCCTTGTGGAGGGTTGAGATCAGGGTGACATTCTTCCTCTTCTTCGGAATGTAGGACACCATTGTGGTGGTTTCTGTGAAAGCAAATTTTGAGGAGAGAGGAACTCTGTCTTTGGTGTCAATCAGGGCAGGAGGGAGCTCTGGTTTATTTTTTCTTACTGTTCCCACCATGGTCAGTTTTCTCTTCAGCAGCTCTTGGCCGAGGGCATAAGAAGTGAAAAAGTTATCGCAGGTGATGTTATGCCCACGTAGACCCTCTGTCAAGTCCAGCACCACCCGCATGCCCTGGTTCCTTTCGGCCATTCCACTTGCAGATTAGCCTGTGTAGATCTGCATATTCCAAGCATAACTGCTCCTGGCATCGCATGCTGCCCAGATCTTGACTCCGTACTTTGCAGGTTTGTTTGGAATATACTGCCTGAACGGACAGCGGCCTCGGAATGGGACAAGTCGCTCGTCTACAGTTACCTCTGGCCCAGGATTATACATGGACGGCAGACGCTCCACCCACTTGTCCCAGACTTCCCTGATGGGAGCAAGTTTGTCAAGGGCACGCCGTGCTACTCTGGTCTCCCGGTTATCAAAGCGGATGACTCTCGACAGGACATGAAAGGTCTGAAGGGACATTGTGGCACAAAAAATATTCCGACCTGACTCAGCATCCCAGAGGCTCGAGGTGGCTTCATTGTTGGATCTGTCAAGGCAAGACAAGGAGAACTTATTTATAAAGCACATCAACACGGGCAATAGAAACACATAATGATGATGATCAATAATAATATCATCATCATAATTCATTCTATTCATAAATATAGTGCATTTACATATTACATATCATTACATATTACATATTATAGATGCTTTACATCGAGAATGAGGTAAACCACAGACTTAGTCGTTATCTGTGGCTATTCACAAACACATTACATACAGGGATGTTTTACTGGCTAGGTGGCCAGTGAGCCAATTTTATAATATACAGTGTAAAATAACATTTGAGTTTGTAAGAGATGATGCAGAATACACACCTGTACACCCCAGCAAGAAGCAGAAGGCCGAAGTAGGCATCAAGTTTGATACCATCAATGTCCTCCCAACTTTGGCTGAAGACTTTCCTCCCCTCCAGGTTTGTCATCTCAATCAAGATTGATTGGATGGAGCTTGGTATAAATAGCTGAAATGCAGTCTTTATATCTTGAATATGTGACTTCGCAAATCGAGTGGGTCCAGGGGTCATTTTTATAATGTTTGCAGATGTTGCTCTGCCTTCATTTTCATATGGAATTGAGGACCAAACCTGCCCATTCTTCGAAACAAAGCCCTGTTCTGGCTCATTCAGTCCTACTTCCTCATCTGGATCGGATGTGTCTTCATCTGGATGTGGATCATATTCCACAAAATCGTCCTCAGACACGTCTTCCTCTATTTCAGCCTGATCCATCTCCTCCAAAGCCTCTCCCTCCTCGAGGATGTGATCCAGAATCTCACGGACTGTATAATGCCTTTTGCTCATGATGAAATTGACAGATGCTGCTGCACAATGAAACTCAAATGATCCAGGCTCAGGTATTTATAGATATTTCTGCGAGAAAATCTGGGCACTGGTCAAATCAAGTTCCCATGGACGGGAGGGGAGGGGGTTGTCTGTGTGTGTGTGTGAGCAAGAGAGGTGTCTAGTCAGGTCAAGTTTATTTGTAAACATTGTAACATTTCATTACAAGTTCTCACGCGCGGGGGTTGGGTCACATACTGTACTGTGAGAGATTTGTTTTCTTGGAGAAAGAGTGGAGGTTGGGGTCAGATAATGTCTGAGTTTTGTATAGTTTTACCTTGCCGGGTCAAAAATGATACCCTAACACCGCAGTTGTAACATTTATTCTGACGATACCTTCAGAATTTTCAAAATGGTGAAATGTAGTTTTGCTGTGCTTATGTAGGTGTTGTGGAGGATATCATAAAGCCTTGTTCTAATAAAATCAACTACATGGTAGTTATTACATATTATAACCTTGAAACGGGTCACTGGAGACCAAGGCGCAATATAAGGGATACATCAGCAACGTCGTGCTAACTAAAACGCTTATTGTTAAAAAAAAAAGCCAAATGTAATGTTAATGTCAGGAAACTACGAGCAGTTATCAAAATTCACATGCACATTTCTACCTATGCCCACGTAAACCTCTGTGGATATCAAAAATCGCTACACTATCATAGATTTTATGGACATTAAGCTATCAGGAGGCTCACTGTTGAGAATAAGCTTAACGTGTCTTAATGTTTGACAACTTATCGCCACCCAAATTAACACTTAAATCCACTTCAACCTCTGAAAATAAGTAATAGTCTCTTTGTTTAGGATTTTATGAGCATTAATAATAATAATAATACATTTTAATTGAGCTTTTTCTTGCCCATAGGCGTTCACTATAGGGCATAATGCTTAACGCGGCTTGATGTTCTCTCTATTCTCTACCAAAATTCATGGGCACAAGTCTGCCACAGTGTCTGAAAATATAAAAAAAAATCTGGCCGATATTTGAGATCTTGTAGACATTAATGTCTTCCTCTCCTCTCTGTGTGAATTAAGTTTAATGTTGAGGAAGGCGCTTAATGTCTGCATGCTGTCCTAAGTTACGCCTGCTTTTCCTTTATATAAGCAGCCTGTCCGCACATCAATCAGTCAAATGCAGTGCAGCTACTCCACATCATTCACAGAATTTGGAACTTGGTTCATACACAAAGTGCCCCACATTATTAGGCGTTCCTTCCATTTTGGAGGACATGTAAGAGTTTTGAATGTGCCTTGTAGTCATGAAAATATGGTAACGTTGCAGACATCTATACTTAAGGTTTGAAATTCAGATATCACTATCTGCCGTTTCGACCAGTGTCAAATCTGTTACCGATACTGTGCATGAACATTCTGATTGGAAATTTTACCAGTGGTGACAAAAGTCCAATTCAAGAGCCTTGATTTTATTTTTTTTAAATGCTTGCATTTTTTTTCTGCCTCAGGTAAGAGTTTAGTTGGTATGCACTATTTGAATAAGAATAAGAAAACCTATAATTGTCTCACAATGGAGAAAATCCCAATTTACAGCAGCAAAGTTATAAAGGAAGAAAGTAGAACAAAATATAGGAGCTGCTATAAAGGCAGCCACTTTTGCGGCGCCATCTTGAAGTCATAATAACAAAATACAATACAATACAATACATGCTGATTTATATAGCGCTTTCACAACAGCGGCAGCTGTAACAAAGCGCTTTACAAAACAGTTAACATGAAGTAAAATAATAAACACAACACAACATAAAACACGGACAGTCATGCAGTTCTAACTACAATACAACACATAAGATTGTCTGTGTCTAATGTGTCTTGTCTTGTTGCATGTTGTGAGAGGGAATGTAAAGGTATGTTGCACATACAGCACATTTGACAATAAAATTGTAGTTGACTCGATAAGACACAGTCGTGCAATCTTGACCACTTTTCCTGCATGCAGTTTGTTGTTTGATGCAGTTATAAATGAAAGAGGAGCTAATCAAAGTGTCCCATGTTTGGTTTGGGTTTGGGTTGTTTATTGAACATAAAACATATACAGTAATAATTTGACAGAAAATAAGGTAGATAAAAAAGTAAAAGAAAGAAATCAGTCTTCATTCAACACAGTTATGTTCAAGGGAGTAGGATGAAGTAAAAAAACTTATCTTGTCCTACCCCGTTATGTGTTTATATCTACTAAATCATTTTTATATCAATCAGAAAAGAAAAAGTAAGAAGAAGTCTCCATTAAGGCTCATACTTTACCCTTAACCGTGATATTTTCACAACTTTTGGTTTGTATCGGGATTATATACATCCTCACCCTGGCACTCTTGTGTCAATTTTCTCTTGTATTCATAATGGGTATTGCAATACCTTTCTCTATTTATCAACTTAGTTCTGATTTATCATTATATTTAATGTTTAGAATTTATCATTTTAACTCTGATTGGTGTAGGTTGTTTGTACTATTTTTTTGAATTTGTTTTTGAACTCGGCAAGCGATTTACTCATTTTTAGGTCCGTTTCGAGATTATTCCACAGATTAACACCTTTGCTAGATACACTTCTTTGCTTGATGTTTGTTCTTGTTTTGAGTTTTTTGAATAAGTTGGTACCTCTTAATTCAGAGTTGCTTTCTCGAATTTCAAAAAACTTCTGAATGTTTTAGCAGAGCAGGTTATTGTGTGCTTTGTACATTAATTGGGCGATTTTAAAGTCAACCAGGTCATAAAATTTCATCGTATTTAATTTAATAAATAGTGGATTTGTGGGTTCCGTATAATTTGATCTATTAATAATTCGAATTGCTTTTTTTTGTAGTTTGAGAATAGGGAGTGTGTTTGTTTTGCAGGCATTTCCCCATATTTCCACACGGTAGGTCATGTATGGTAATAATAATGAAGTTTATAATGTGTACAAGGATCTCTTATTTAGCACTTCCTTGGTTTTGTAGAGGATCCCTACGGTCTCGGCTATTTTTCTTTTTACGTTATCGATATGTGGTTTCCAATATAGTTTTGAGTCTATTACTAATCCGAGAAACTTGGTTTCATACGCTCTTTCTATTTCAATTGAGTTTATCATAATTTTAGCTTGGTGTTTGATTGGTCTTGTGCCAAAAACAATTGACTTCGATTTTTTTCAGGTTGAGTGACAATTTATTTCTGTCGAACCAGTTTTTTAATTTGTTTAATTCGTTTTCTACGGTTGTCAGGAGCTGTTTCAGATTTATTCCAGAACAGTAGAAAGTTGTATCATCAGCCAATAGGACACATTTAAATAGTTTTGAGACCTTGCAGATATCATTTATATATAAGATGAATAGTTTTGGACCAAGCACTGACCCCTGAGGTACTCCGTGAGTGATTTTCAGTTGATTCGTTTTTTATTGTTGAGTTGCACGTACTGATATCTGTTTTCTAAATAACTTATCCATTTATAAGCTACACCTCTAATGCCATATCTTTCTAGTTTTTTTCAATAATATACTGTGATCTATTGTGTCAAAAGCTTTTTTTAGAACTAGGAAAACCCCAACAGCTTCCGCAAACTCCATAACTGCCATTGAGGTGGTCCATTTTTCCCTGAAGCCATATTGATTCTCACTTAACAGCGCATGCTTTTGTATAAAACTATCAAGTCTGCGAGAAAATAGTTTTTCTAATATTTTTGAAAATTGTGGTTGTAGTGATATTGGTCTATAATTTGTAAACAGATGTTTTTCTCCACTTTTATAGATTGGAATAACTTTAGCAATTTTCATTTTTGATGGAAAGATACCAGCTTTGAATGACAGGTTGCATATGTGTGTGAAAGGTCGCACTACATATTCTATAATCTGCTTGATTATTGTCATATCAATATTAAAGCAATCAGTTGACTTTTTATTTTTAAAAGTTTTTATAATATTTGATACTTCTTCTTGTTTTACTGCAGTAAGGAACATCGTGGAGGAGTTTTTTTCTACGTATCTATCCACTTCAAACAGGTCTGTTGGATCAGGAATTTGTTTTGCTAGGTTACTGCCGATGTTGACAAAATACTCATTAAATTCAGTTGCTATTTCTGCAGTTTTTTCCAAAATAGTATTTTTGCCTTTGATAAAATACTCTGGATAATCCATTTTTTTAGGACTATTTCTGATTACTTGGTTAAGTATTTTCCATATTTCTTGTGTGTTACCTTTATTCTGCTCTAATAGTGCATGATAATAATCTCTTTTACTGGTTCTTATAATATTTACTAGTTTATTTTTATAGGTCTTATATTTTTTTTCTGCTGCTTCAGTTCTGAATTTTAAAAACAATTTATATAAATTGTTTTTCTTTTTACATGCGTTTTCTATGCCTTTCGTTATCCATGGCTTACTTGGGTCTTTATACTTTTTGGAAACTTTAGTTAATGGAAAATGTTTATCATATAAGGAGATTATGGTAGACTGAAATACTTCAAACGCTGTATTTGGGTCTTCGTTTGAGTAGACCTCGGTCCAGTTTTGTTTTTCTAGGTCTTGCTTAAAGGCATCGATGGAACGTTGGGTTCTTAGTCTTATTTCTGTTATACAATTTGTTGATTTAGCTTTTCTATCGAAATAATTATGAAAAACTGCAAAAACAGGCAAGTGGTCACTTATGTCATTAATGAGAAGTCCACTTTCCATTTTATGATCAATCTTATTTATAAATATGTTATCTATTAATATGGCCGTGTCAACTGTTATTCTGCTAGGTTTCAGGATTACTGGGAAAAAGCTGTTGCTGTACATAGTATTTATGAAGTCAGTTGTTTTTTTGTGTCTATTTGGGTTTAATAAGTCAATGTTAAAGTCACCACATATTATTCGTGTTTTCTTATCGTTGTAGTAACTGAGCATATATGTTAGTTTTTTATTGAATGTGTCAATACATGTTCCTGGTGTCCTATAGATGCAACTTATGATGATATTTGATGCCTTTTTATTGTGTATTTCAATGGTTAGACATTCCATTAGGTTTTCTATTGTGTTTGTCAATCTCTCGATTTTACTGCATTTAAGTGCTTTGTCTACATATATTGCAACCCCCCCCCCCCTCCTTTTTTGTTTTCTCTATTAGTTGCAAACATTTCATAACCTTCTATTTCCATTTCAGTTGTTTTATCTTCATCAAGCCAAGATTCTGATATGGCAATTATTTTAAATTTATTGAATTGATGTAAATCTGCTTCAATTCTAAGCCGCAACTCTTGTATTATTACAGTAACATGCCATCAACCGGCTGTGAATGCCGGCTGTGAAACTTCAAAATTGACGGCTACCAATCAATAGCAGGACACTAGTTAGGCTTTTATTTTTAAATTGGCTTTTGCAGCACTTGGCGGCGTTACCGTCATAGAGGATGAACAATCGTTGTGGAGGTTGGCTTGACTTGTTTTTATCGATTGGAGGCCGACCTGATCCCATGTTTATTGCCATCACATACTGTTGCTGCCTTCGAAAACACTTGTAATTGTGCGCTGCTTAGTGGGATGGGGAATTTCGGGGCTCGCAGCGTGTGCCCTGTTTCGACTAGCAACAAACTTCAGACTACTTTTCAAAGGCAGTTTAATGGGTCCTTCAAATGAAAAAAAACCCTAAGTTACGCATTTTACAATTTTTGTAATGATGTATTTTGTGTTATACAAACATTCTTTTTTTTTTTTTCAAACACTCAAAATGTTCAGAGGCATCTGTGCTATCCATACATATATATAGTTTTTATTAGTTCTTTGGGATTTTTTTATTCTTTATTTTTTGCAAAAGGAAAAAAAAATTGTGTCTGGAGGTCCCAACCAAGCCCTACTAACAATCCCGACCGGACGTGTTCATGTAAAATGCATTGGTTTGAAGCCTCCTGCAAAGAGGCAAACTCATTTGCGATCCTCTGGCGCCACCTAAAAGTTGCACAATTGGAATGACCTCAACCCAACAATGTGGTATGCATATGTCTGTCCAAGCGAAAACAAAGCGATTGACGTAAAAATCGTGTGAAATGCATGTTTACACATTAGGTTTACGACGCTTTCAAAAATATGAATTTTAATGGGTCTCTATGGTGCAAAATATGTAAATTGTGAAGATTACGGAATCAAAACCTTTTTTATTATTGCTGTAATGCCTGAGAACTATCAGCCGGTGACGTCATGAAATTTAGGCCATTTTAGAACCCCCCCCATACGTTTCAGCTCTCACGTGTTTTTCCGAATGCCTTAGCCTTTGATTCAAAGACATAATTTTACATTTATCGCAAGCGGTGGACTTCGAGGGTTAATAGGTAAAAATAAATCTACACGCATTTGATTCTGACAACCTAACACTGTAGTAGTCCCTCCTGATCAATGTTTACTCAAATGTCCCCTTTCTTCTAGTTATGAGGTCTGTGTGTGAATAGCTTATTTGTTTTAAAATGGAGCGTGGTGAGTTACTTTCTGTATGAAATGTACGATCTAATGAAAGCTGCCTTCCTTGTCCTTGCTTTGTCCAAAAACAGCTGATATAATACTCGATTCGATTTGAAGGCAAGATGGCGCCCGAGTTGGCAGCCGTCTGCAAGTGCTCTCATGAGCTTTGCTTTTTTGTTGTTATTTTTGTGTTTGTTTTGTAACTTTGTGTTTGTTGTTATGTCGTGTGGACCTGATGTGGACTTTTTTCAGCATTTTTTGGCCACGACATTCATCAAGACTCTGTGCTTGGTGGTTGCGCCTTCTCGGCAGCATGGGTATACCAGCACTGTTTTTGACTGGGAGGAATATCAGCGCCATTTGACTGTCGTTGCTGGACAGTCCCGGGGCGCTTGTGTCTTGCGCCTGTAATGGGCAGCATTTTTCACAGCCCCACTTTGTTCAGCGGAGAGATTGGTGCTGTTGAACGGTCTGCGGCTGGATGGATGTAAGGCTTGAGGAGCCGACGATGAGAAGAGGGGATGTTAGCGCGTAGCGCCGATGCGGATGTGGAACTGGGAGTCGCGGCTTGGAATTGAAGTGGATTTGCATGTGACAGGAGATGTGAGCCAATCTCTTTTTCGTCACTGGACGCTACAGCTTCGTGTTTGCTTTCAAAACTTAGCTTGTAGCAGACGTGTGCACATTTTCAGCATGACGTCTCTGATCGACTGGTGAAAGGACACTTTGATCCTCTCCTCTTTCATCTATAACTGCTTGAGGCAACAAAGTGTATGCAGAAAAGTGGTGAAGATTGCACGACTGTCTGTGTCCCATGTGTTGTGTTATTTTTGTTATTTTGACTTCAAAATGGTGCCGCGTGAGTGGCTGCCTTTAGAGCAGCTCCTATATTTTGTTGTTCTACTTCTTCCTTTCATAACTTTGCAGCTGTGAATCGGGAATTTCTCCATTGCGAGTCTAATAAAGGTTTTCTTATCTTATTCACCAAGGCGCTCCTTTGGTTTTATTATTCTTTGTCCAGATGGCTTTACGAGTGAAGAAATGCTCAAGCTGTGGAAAGGTCTGTTCTACTGCTTGTGGATGCAGGACAAACCACTTTTACAGGTATTTCTTTATTTCTTTCGTCACGGCTTGTGGAACATTTTCAGGCTGAGCTGTGATTTGTCGCCAATCACTTCTTTGAGCTCTTCCCAAGGCGTTCCCAGGCTGTCCTGGTTCGCCCCAAGGAATTCCTACCATTGGGACATGCCCGGAACACCTCACTAAGGAGGCGTCTAGGAGATGTATTTTGATGGACCGCTGGAGTCGCGGTGCAACCACTCGGTGACTGTAGACAGCGGCTGTCATGCGCAAAAACGTAATTTTTATGCCATTTGGGGGCAGGGATTGTTAAACTGGTCCTGAAATGGACCGGCCATTCAGGAATCCCACAATATTCCCTCTGGCCACCACGACCCTGCGTGCTGGGCTGAATTAATGGCACCCACTGCCATTTAATTGTTAAATATATTGAGCCTTTCTTGGATTGTTTCACTTTCTATTTGCTTAATTTGAGGCACAATGTTGTTCACAGGAGGAGCTTTCCAACTCTGTTTGCACACTGATTCACACCTTTCATGACATTGATGGACGTAAGTTGATCCTATGCTGGTGTAATTCCAAATACAAATTAAAATGTCAAAAGCCGGTGGTGAAAATTGTTTTCCACAGAACTATTATATCTGGAGAGCTCCCTTAAGACCTTCAAAAGAGAGTGGACTGGCATTGACAGACTACGAATGGACAAGTTTTTCCAGGTGTGTGTGCGTGCGCGCGCGTCCATGAATATATCACTTTTCTCCCCCTTATGGTGGCCCTTCTTTTCGTATTACAGCTGATCCGCTTCATGTTCAGACAAAGCTTTGAGATGCTGAAGAGAAACAATTGGGATAGCAGGTAATCCATAAAAACTGTCATGCGCAAATTGTACAGTACGTCATAACATAGGTTAAATATTTTACATAATGTCTTTTCTATTTTTTTTTTTTTTTTTTAGTGTGGTCTCAAGATTTCTGGAGCTCTTTGCAACAGAGCTCCTGAACAGTGGCAACGGTGCACCTGCTGGTCTGCAGTTTCATATCTTGGACCTTTACTTGACGGAACTAGGAGCTGTGGGTGCATCAGAGGTAAAGTTATGATCCAAACGGGTCATTTGGAGTATGGAGCGTAGATGGAGATTTGGGTACTTGTCCGTATTTATTTTATTGATCCTGTTGAATGCCTTTCACTTGACAAAAATAAACTGAAGAGAATTTAGATATGAAATTTTGATGTCTATCCACTCTAAATGCCAATATTATAGTTTGAGTGACACATCCATTATAGAGGATTCTGCAAAAGATTTTGAGGAAATATCACATTTTTTCTCCGTAGCTCACTGCTGACCAGAACCTGAGATTCATCGAGCCATTCTGCAAAACGGCAGCCAAGACCAAGGAGTAAGTTCCTCTTAGCGTCCTTTTGTTTGATTTCATATCTGCAGGGAAGTATATTTTTTTAAATCTTCCACACCATTTTTAATGGTGTTGACTTAAAAAATATGTACTAAAAAGTACATTTTGTGTGAGTGTGTGTTTGTGTGTGAGTGCGTGTGTGTGCGCGCGGAGTGATAATATTACAGTTTAACCCCAGCCAGTCCCAGGGACTGGCTGATGAGAAAAGTGAGTCCCATTAGGCATTTCGAGAGTCCCAAATTTCGAATTCTTAAATGGTCTACTTATTCAATTGCATATGATAATAACACAAACAGCAACAATATACATTGCTAATAGGTTTATTTCTTATCAACAAATGCTGCAAAAATTTTAATAATTCAGGCATACGAGATTTGCTGAGAAATAGGTTCTTATTTCATTCCATAGTTTAGTCTTTGCGTTCATAAATTCTCCTCTCTTTACTCCGCTTCCAATGATGCAAGGCTTTCTCAAAGTCAACTTATCGCAAAAAACTATCCAACTTTAGCTGCTTCCTCCGTGATACCTCCGCAATAAACATTCGCAACACTTGTTCGCAACACTTGTTTTAACGATACAAAACTTGGCAATCATCTACTTTCCGCATATTGCAAGAACGACATGCGACATTACTTCATGCGAGATCAAAACAACAATGGTGGCGATTGTCAAACTGATCGTTGCGGGTGGGAAAAAAAGATGTACCGTAGCAGGCCTGAGGATTTAGGAAATTCACGTTTTTCGATTCCGTTGGATTACCCAATGGGAAACCATGGTAACTAATTTTGGGTTCCGTAAACGTTCATCATAGGAAGCCATTTTTCTATTTTGACTGATATTCATAATCAAGAATTCTGATACTCCAAAGTATAATGCTTCAAGGGTAAATGTTTGAAAACTATGCATTAACAATGAACATTATATCAGCAGCTGTGTACTCCAGGATTATTCAACGAAATAAATGGATCAAATTATGTTGTACTCATATGGCATCATGAATACAGCACACCACAAAATCAGAGTATTTTTTTCCAGTCTCACACCGCAAAGATTAATTTCCTGGTAATCATTAATACAGGTAAGTATTGCTGTGGCTTGACATCCTCTTCCCAAGACGATGCATGTGTAATCTACTATCAATTTGACGAAAGAATCTACCACGTGTCATCGTTAGTTCTACCGACAGCATATGACACCTTATGACAAATGTTTTATTCATAAAGTTACCACGCTACAACCAGTAAATTATAGAATAACCAAGACTGTTTCATAATACCGGTATTTTTGTGAACGTCAAACGTGTAAGCGTCACTTGCTCGTGTAAGAAACCCGAAAGGAGTCAAGTGGCGTATTCGGGTGTGCTCAGTTTGGTCGAAAACCGGTTTTCAGTTCTAACCTGAGGTGTAAAAATCTCAAATTTTCTGGTCGAAATCCGAAAGCCGGGGTTTGACTGTACTTTGGTCAGATTGAAGTTATTTCTGTGATCACTGAGGGTTATTCTTTCATTAACAGAGGGGTAACAATAATTTTACGTATATGAAAACGTTTTGTCAGTCTTGAATACCCCATAACCCAGCGGAATATGTTTACTTCAAATGTGGTAGAATTATCGGGCCTTTGAATATGTTTTCATTTCAATGGCTTGAAAGTGTATTCATCTAATTTGCCAGACAATCATACAACTTTTGACCTTAACATTGAATAACGTCACCAAAGCAAAATATCTCCAATTTGGATGTCAGTGTTCAAGAGGATTTGGCTGGCGTCCTGGTCGTGTAATATTACAGGCAACACATCCTTTATTGATCATACTAGTTTTAGGAGCGTCACTGATGAATGGCAGCGAAATTCTGCCTTGATCTGAAGCTTCCTGCTTGCTTTGTAATATTTGCCATCCACTGATCGACCATTCTCTTTAATTGACCGTCTCACCAGTCGGACACTTTTCCGAGCGATCTGCAACAGCATCTTCAACACAATTATTGACCAGGCTCCCTATGCCATTGAGGATCTGATGAGGGAGCTGAAAGAAGCAGAGTCCTCTGATTCAGGCCAGTCCTCTGATGATGAAGAGGACCCCGTGAAGCAGATTAACGGTACATTTTCACAAAAATGGGAAGAGTTTGTTGTTTAATTTTTCCACAAACACAATATTAATCGTAATACCATGTTTAGACTAATGAGGCTGCATAATGCATATTGTTTTAAAGAACATTTTTGAGTTGATTTTCCTTTCAAAGTGTCAACGTAATGATTTTGAAGTTAGCACTTTGCAAAATGGACGGATGGATGGATGAACGAATCCATCCTACATACGGTGTTTGATATTTTGGTGGCCGCATTGCTAGGTCATAGCGACTAAACCGCTCATCTTTAGGTGGGCAGGATGTGCAAATCCGCTGGCATTAACATGCTTTCCACATCATCACTTCAGTAATACTTGTTCAGCTGATTCAACTGGATTGTCGTCATGCCCGTTTTTGAGAATGTACCTTGCACATGGCCAACAGCAGGCTTGATTTCTTTCCATAGCTTTGGAGAAAGCGCCACACAAGCGATCGTTCAGCTCAGTACCAAAAGGCCCACGGGCAAGTGTTTGGGACCACTGCTATATAGTACGCAACATTAAGTGCAATCTGACCAAAAAAAAAATATTCCCCAAACTTTGAGTTTCCGTTCAGAATCACTATTTATATAGCACACAACAACCTGTTTTTGTGTAAGTTATTGATTGCAAATCATGAATGCTACAGTGTTTTAAAAAGAACTCCATGAATGTTACATAATTTTGTAGATAAATGACTGAATTGAATTGAATTTTTATGCCAGGAAGACATTATTTGCTGGTTATTTTGTTTTCAGGCAGTAAATCATACTTGAAACAGGGTGCTCATGAATCAGGAGACTCCGACACAGAGTTACAATTTGATGATGATGATGATGATGATAATACAGCACCAGTTCTACAGGTTAGTATTGTATTTTTATCCTAAATGCATGTTGTTGTTTTTCCAAGAATGAACACATATTTTGGGATACTTGGGTTTTCATTGGAAAGACATATGCTACACTGCACCACTTTAGTCAGAGCTCTTGATAAATACCATGTTCTGCTTTCCCCCTTCTAATGAAACATCTATTTTACAGTTTGACTATGCAGCTCTTGCTGACAAGCTCTTAGAGGTGTCAATTCGAAGTAGCACACCCAGCCACAATAGAGAGAGGCTCTACAAAATCATCAAAGTGTAAGTTTTGTAGCCCCTCAGACAGTTTTGAAAGTATCATACTGTATCTGTTGTTGTGGTCCGTGTGATTTAAATATGGCAAAAAGAAAAGCCAAACCTTCCTGTCCTTATGTGGAAGAAGTAATTGCCCCTTGAAGCTAGTAATGGGTTGTGACGCCCTTGGCAGCAATAACTGAAATCAAGCATTTGCGATAATTTGTGGTCAGTCTTTGACGCTATGGAGGAATTTTGGCCCACTTTGGCAGATTTAATTCAACTATGCCACATTGGAGAGTTTCCCTTTTGAGGTCACGCCACAGCATCTCTATTGGATTCAAATCCGGACTTTGACTTGACCACTGCAAAATCTTACTTTATTTTCTTTTGTTTTTTGAGCCGTTCAGAGATGGACTTGCTGTTGTGTTACGGTTAGTTGTCTTTCTGCATGATCCAAGAGTGCTTGAGTTTGAGGGTGCAAACTAAACTGATGGTCGGACATCATCCTTCAGGATTTTCTAGTAGACAGCAGAATTCATTGTCCCATCAATCACAGCAAATTGACCTTGTCCTCAGATAGAAAAGCAGCCCCAGACCATCACATTGGCAACACCATGTTTTATTAATCAAATGCTATCATTTCTACCCCAAATGTAACAGGCCGCACAAATTCAATTTTTGATTCATCGGTCGACAGAATGTTTTTTCCAAAGGTTTTGAGGATCATCTTGATGTCTTTTGGCAAATGTGAGATGAGCCTTTGTGTTCTTTTTGGTCAACAGTGGTTTTCGCCTGGGAACTCTCCAGTGGATCCTATTTTTGGCCAGTGTCTTAAAATTTCAGTGGATCAGAGAGTTGTTCAGCAGATTGGGAAAAGAGTGATTTTTACGCCAGTCGAATGTAGTTTATGATATGCATTATCAGACCTCTTGTCTTTCAACATACTTTCTCTCTCTTTCATGGCAGGCTGCAGGATCTCAGTGAAGGTATTGTTATTTTTAAATTGCCTGATACGACACAATGTCTTTCTTGTTTATTTGTGTTATGTGACTCATCCTCTGCCTTTTTTTTCGGTTAGGTCTATTTCCTCAAGATGGCTATCCAGAGGAAGTCTCTACAGATGAGGATGATGAAATGTTTGCCAGCAGAAAGAAGATGAAGCGTGGATAGAATGCAAAGGAAACGGCTAAGAATCGTAAAGGACCTCTTTCTCACTTCAAAATGCAACTTTTCTGGTGAAGCAAGCCAAGCAACACAAGAGGAAGAAGCTTTCCAGTTCTACAATGATGATCTGCAGAGCCTAAAAAAAGTAGCACCAGAGAGCACACTAGAAGACCTGCTGCAAATGGACAGTAATATTGCAACCCATAACCAGGAATATGGAGAGACTGGTTTTGTCATTAAAGAGGAAGAGGAAGAGTGGGAAGATGCTGAAGAAAAAACACCTGAACCGAGGTCTCTGAGAGACAGTCTCAGCAGTATTACAGCACTCATTGAAGATGCTAAAGGCAGAAGAAACATGGAATGGCTGAGTACAGCACAAAAACTCAGAGACCTGATCCAAGAAGAACAAATGAAGTGTTGGGAAGCAAACGAGTATACATGACTTTTTTGACATGACTTCACGTAGCACACAAAGTGGAATAATTAATATACAAGAAATGTATGTTCATGTTAAAATAAGTCAAATAGGTTTATGCTCATACTTGTGCGCTATTGAAATAAAGAGTACATTTATGTTTTGTTTGTGTGTATGCGTGTGTGTGTGTGTGTGTTTACGTCAGATCAAATTTGCGATGTGTGATGTCACTCAACAATGACGACCTCCATGGAGACACAACCGTGAATGCCAATTTATTATGAATGAATATTTATATTATTACATTTAGTTAATTTGACATGGCTTCATGTAGCACACCATGATTTGCACTGAGTGTTGGAATACATACATGCTGCTATCTCCTTGCATTAATTAAATTATTTGGTGAAATTCATTAAATGCATTGGAGATAGTATATACCTTTATTTATATGAATAAAATTAATTATGAAGAAGGTTAGCTGGGGTTCAAATGTGTTGTAACAAACCAGAACAACAGTTTATCAAAATCAGCCGTCTTTGTTGTTTAAATTCCCCCCCAATGCATTGAGGGTGGACTGGGACAATCCATGTGGAATATTTCCGATTTCCCACTTTCATCGAGTGCAGCATACGAATGCTTAGGAAAGGGTGCATGGATAAAACCTTTAAATCTCCTTTCGCATAGGTCACTCATCTCCCGAGGCCTCTTTGGATTCTCGTTTTGCCTGAGTAATTTCCTTTCCGACCCTATCCAGATGAGATGATCTTGGAGGATAGGGTCATTCAAATTCTATCAATGCTTAGGAAAGGTGCCTGCTTGTAAACTTTAAGCCCCCGTTATTGTCAGAATTCTAACATTAAAGTTAGAACTCTGTCTTAATTCTCAAAATTCCTGACTTTAATGTGAGTAATGTGTCAGAATTCTGACATAAGTTAGAATTCTGAGAATAAAGTTAGAATTCTGAGACAAAAGTGGGAATCTTGCCAACCTTGGATTTTTTTCTTTATTGGCCCTAAATCTCTTCTGTACACTTGTTTGTCTGTTGACTGTTGATTGCAATGTATTATTTATATTTGTTCATATTTATATATGTCCTTTGTATTCAATTTTCACTGCCCTTGTTTTTAGCTTTGTGCTTTTTAATGCACCGGATATTTGCACTGTGGTTGAGGGGAAATAAATTTCATCTATGCTGGATGTTGTAAATAGAGCATGTTTTACAATAAAGCTGGCTTTTGACTTTGACTTTTTGACTTTTCAAAATAACCGAAAACAAGATACAGGAACATACATCCGTGCCTGTGATGGCAATGTGTGATGTCATCTGTCTGCGACGAAATGAAGGAAAGTGCGCCTGAGCAGCACCGCTCCACGTGAATTAGTGTGAAAATGGCGGCCGTTCACGATCCAGAGATTCAACTGGCACAAAAGTTAGCCTCAAACGAAAAGCCCATTCGAACAAAAGCATTAAAAAAGCTAAAGAAGTATATAAATGTCAGATCACAGAAACTGACGGGTAAGTAACTCGCGTTTAGTGCTCTTATGTGCATTTATAACGGTGCTCGGAACATTCACAAATACGAATTAATAGCATTGCCTTGTGTTTTGAACGTTACATATCACTATATGGACACTTTTTGTGTCCAAGCTCAGTTTTTAATTAAATTCCATCCTTCGAAACTAAACAATGTTTTACAGTACGGTAAGTGGGTTCAGATTTAAAAGGTTAAGTTACACTATCCACAATTAACATTGTATACATCAGCAACGTCGTGCTAACTAAAACGCTTATTGTTAAAAAAAAAAAGCCAAATGTAATGTTAATGTCAGGAAACTACGAGCAGTTATCAAAATTCACATGCACATTTCTACCTATGCCCACGTAAACCTCTGTGGATATCAAAAATCGCTACACTATCATAGATTTTATGGACATTAAGCTATCAGGAGGCTCACTGTTGAGAATAAGCTTAACGTGTCTTAATGTTTGACAACTTATCGCCACCCAAATTAACACTTAAATCCACTTCAACCTCTGAAAATAAGTAATAGTCTCTTTGTTTAGGATTTTATGAGCATTAATAATAATAATAATACATTTTAATTGAGCTTTTTCTTGCCCATAGGCGTTCACTATAGGGCATAATGCTTAACGCGGCTTGATGTTCTCTCTATTCTCTACCAAAATTCATGGGCACATGTCTGCCACAGTGTCTGAAAATATAAAAAAAAATCTGGCCGATATTTGAGATCTTGTAGACATTAATGTCTTCCTCTCCTCTCTGTGTGAATTAAGTTTAATGTTGAGGAAGGCGCTTAATGTCTGCATGCTGTCCTAAGTTACGCCTGCTTTTCCTTTATATAAGCAGCCTGTCCGCACATCAATCAGTCAAATGCAGTGCAGCTACTCCACATCATTCACAGAATTTGGAACTTGGTTCATACACAAAGTGCCCCACATTATTAGGCGTTCCTTCCATTTTGGAGGACATGTAAGAGTTTTGAATGTGCCTTGTAGTCATGAAAATATGGTAACGTTGCAGACATCTATACTTAAGGTTTGAAATTCAGATATCACTATCTGCCGTTTCGACCAGTGTCAAATCTGTTACCGATACTGTGCATGAACATTCTGATTGGAAATTTTACCAGTGGTGACAAAAGTCCAATTCAAGAGCCTTGATTTTATTTTTTTTAAATGCTTGCATTTTTTTTCTGCCTCAGGTAAGAGTTTAGTTGGTATGCACTATTTGAATAAGAATAAGAAAACCTATAATTGTCTCACAATGGAGAAAATCCCAATTTACAGCAGCAAAGTTATAAAGGAAGAAAGTAGAACAAAATATAGGAGCTGCTATAAAGGCAGCCACTTTTGCGGCGCCATCTTGAAGTCATAATAACAAAATACAATACAATACAATACATGCTGATTTATATAGCGCTTTCACAACAGCGGCAGCTGTAACAAAGCGCTTTACAAAACAGTTAACATGAAGTAAAATAATAAACACAACACAACATAAAACACGGACAGTCATGCAGTTCTAACTACAATACAACACATAAGATTGTCTGTGTCTAATGTGTCTTGTCTTGTTGCATGTTGTGAGAGGGAATGTAAAGGTATGTTGCACATACAGCACATTTGACAATAAAATTGTAGTTGACTCGATAAGACACAGTCGTGCAATCTTGACCACTTTTCCTGCATGCAGTTTGTTGTTTGATGCAGTTATAAATGAAAGAGGAGCTAATCAAAGTGTCCCATGTTTGGTTTGGGTTTGGGTTGTTTATTGAACATAAAACATATACAGTAATAATTTGACAGAAAATAAGGTAGATAAAAAAGTAAAAGAAAGAAATCAGTCTTCATTCAACACAGTTATGTTCAAGGGAGTAGGATGAAGTAAAAAAACTTATCTTGTCCTACCCCGTTATGTGTTTATATCTACTAAATCATTTTTATATCAATCAGAAAAGAAAAAGTAAGAAGAAGTCTCCATTAAGGCTCATACTTTACCCTTAACCGTGATATTTTCACAACTTTTGGTTTGTATCGGGATTATATACATCCTCACCCTGGCACTCTTGTGTCAATTTTCTCTTGTATTCATAATGGGTATTGCAATACCTTTCTCTATTTATCAACTTAGTTCTGATTTATCATTATATTTAATGTTTAGAATTTATCATTTTAACTCTGATTGGTGTAGGTTGTTTGTACTATTTTTTTGAATTTGTTTTTGAACTCAGCAAGCGATTTACTCATTTTTAGGTCCGTTTCGAGATTATTCCACAGATTAACACCTTTGCTAGATACACTTCTTTGCTTGATGTTTGTTCTTGTTTTGAGTTTTTTGAATAAGTTGGTACCTCTTAATTCATAGTTGCTTTCTCGAATTTCAAAAAACTTCTGAATGTTTTAGCAGAGCAGGTTATTGTGTGCTTTGTACATTAATTGGGCGATTTTAAAGTCAACCAGGTCATAAAATTTCATCGTATTTAATTTAATAAATAGTGGATTTGTGGGTTCCGTATAATTTGATCTATTAATAATTCGAATTGCTTTTTTTTGTAGTTTGAGAATAGGGAGTGTGTTTGTTTTGCAGGCATTTCCCCATATTTCCACACAGTAGGTCATGTATGGTAATAATAATGAAGTGTATAATGTGTACAAGGATCTCTTATTTAGCACTTCCTTGGTTTTGTAGAGGATCCCTACGGTCTTGGCTATTTTTCTTTTTACGTTATCGATATGTGGTTTCCAACATAGTTTTGAGTCTATTACTAATCCGAGAAACTTGGTTTCATACGCTCTTTCTATTTCAATTGAGTTTCGAACCAGTTTTTTAATTTGTTTAATTCGTTTTCTACGGTTGTCAGGAGCTGTTTCAGATTTATTCCAGAACAGTAGAAAGTTGTATCATCAGCCAATAGGACACATTTAAATAGTTTTGAGACCTTGCAGATATCATTTATATATAAGATGAATAGTTTTGGACCAAGCACTGACCCCTGAGGTACTCCGTGAGTGATTTTCAGTTGATTCGTTTTTTATTGTTGAGTTGCACGTACTGATATCTGTTTTCTAAATAACTTATCCATTTATAAGCTACACCTCTAATGCCATATCTTTCTAGTTTTTTTCAATAATATACTGTGATCTATTGTGTCAAAAGCTTTTTTTAGAACTAGGAAAACCCCAACAGCTTCCGCAAACTCCATAACTGCCATTGAGGTGGTCCATTTTTCCCTGAAGCCATATTGATTCTCACTTAACAGCGCATGCTTTTGTATAAAACTATCAAGTCTGCGAGAAAATAGTTTTTCTAATATTTTTGAAAATTGTGGTTGTAGTGATATTGGTCTATAATTTGTAAACAGATGTTTTTCTCCACTTTTATAGATTGGAATAACTTTAGCAATTTTCATTTTTGATGGAAAGATACCAGCTTTGAATGACAGGTTGCATATGTGTGTGAAAGGTCGCACTACATATTCTATAATCTGCTTGATTATTGTCATATCAATATTAAAGCAATCAGTTGACTTTTTATTTTTAAAAGTTTTTATAATATTTGATACTTCTTCTTGTTTTACTGCAGTAAGGAACATCGTGGAGGAGTTTTTTTCTACGTATCTATCCACTTCAAACAGGTCTGTTGGATCAGGAATTTGTTTTGCTAGGTTACTGCCGATGTTGACAAAATACTCATTAAATTCAGTTGCTATTTCTGCAGTTTTTTCCAAAATAGTATTTTTGCCTTTGATAAAATACTCTGGATAATCCATTTTTTTAGGACTATTTCTGATTACTTGGTTAAGTATTTTCCATATTTCTTGTGTGTTACCTTTATTCTGCTCTAATAGTGCATGATAATAATCTCTTTTACTGGTTCTTATAATATTTACTAGTTTATTTTTATAGGTCTTATATTTTTTTTCTGCTGCTTCAGTTCTGAATTTTAAAAACAATTTATATAAATTGTTTTTCTTTTTACATGCGTTTTCTATGCCTTTCGTTATCCATGGCTTACTTGGGTCTTTATACTTTTTGGAAACTTTAGTTAATGGAAAATGTTTATCATATAAGGAGATTATGGTAGACTGAAATACTTCAAACGCTGTATTTGGGTCTTCGTTTGAGTAGACCTCGGTCCAGTTTTGTTTTTCTAGGTCTTGCTTAAAGGCATCGATGGAACGTTGGGTTCTTAGTCTTATTTCTGTTATACAATTTGTTGATTTAGCTTTTCTATCGAAATAATTATGAAAAACTGCAAAAACAGGCAAGTGGTCACTTATGTCATTAATGAGAAGTCCACTTTCCATTTTATGATCAATCTTATTTATAAATATGTTATCTATTAATATGGCCGTGTCAACTGTTATTCTGCTAGGTTTCAGGATTACTGTGAAAAAGCTGTTGCTGTACATAGTATTTATGAAGTCAGTTGTTTTTTTGTGTCTATTTGGGTTTAATAAGTCAATGTTAAAGTCACCACATATTATTCGTGTTTTCTTATCGTTGTAGTAACTGAGCATATATGTTAGTTTTTTATTGAATGTGTCAATACATGTTCCTGGTGTCCTATAGATGCAACTTATGATGATATTTGATGCCTTTTTATTGTGTATTTCAATGGTTAGACATTCCATTAGGTTTTCTATTGTGTTTGTCAATCTCTCGATTTTACTGCATTTAAGTGCTTTGTCTACATATATTGCAACCCCCCCCCCCTCCTTTTTTGTTTTCTCTATTAGTTGCAAACATTTCATAACCTTCTATTTCCATTTCAGTTGTTTTATCTTCATCAAGCCAAGATTCTGATATGGCAATTATTTTAAATTTATTGAATTGATGTAAATCTGCTTCAATTCTAAGCCGCAACTCTTGTATTATTACAGTAACATGCCATCAACCGGCTGTGAATGCCGGCTGTGAAACTTCAAAATTGACGGCTACCAATCAATAGCAGGACACTAGTTAGGCTTTTATTTTTAAATTGGCTTTTGCAGCACTTGGCGGCGTTACCGTCATAGAGGATGAACAATCGTTGTGGAGGTTGGCTTGACTTGTTTTTATCGATTGGAGGCCGACCTGATCCCAGGTTTATTGCCATCACATACTGTTGCTGCCTTCGAAAACACTTGTAATTGTGCGCTGCTTAGTGGGATGGGGAATTTCGGGGCTCGCAGCGTGTGCCCTGTTTCGACTAGCAACAAACTTCAGACTACTTTTCAAAGGCAGTTTAATGGGTCCTTCAAATGAAAAAAAACCCTAAGTTACGCATTTTACAATTTTTGTAATGATGTATTTTGTGTTATACAAACATTCTTTTTTTTTTTTTCAAACACTCAAAATGTTCAGAGGCATCTGTGCTATCCATACATATATATAGTTTTTATTAGTTCTTTGGGATTTTTTTATTCTTTATTTTTTGCAAAAGGAAAAAAAAATTGTGTCTGGAGGTCCCAACCAAGCCCTACTAACAATCCCGACCGGACGTGTTCATGTAAAATGCATTGGTTTGAAGCCTCCTGCAAAGAGGCAAACTCATTTGCGATCCTCTGGCGCCACCTAAAAGTTGCACAATTGGAATGACCTCAACCCAACAATGTGGTATGCATACGTCTGTCCAAGCGAAAACAAAGCGATTGACGTAAAAATCGTGTGAAATGCATGTTTACACATTAGGTTTACGATGCTTTCAAAAATATGAATTTTAATGGGTCTCTATGGTGCAAAATATGTAAATTGTGAAGATTACGGAATCAAAACCTTTTTTATTATTGCTGTAATGCCTGAGAACTATCAGCCGGTGACGTCATGAAATTTAGGCCATTTTAGAACCCCCCCCCATACGTTTCAGCTCTCACGTGTTTTTCCGAATGCCTTAGCCTTTGATTCAAAGACATAATTTTACATTTATCGCAAGCGGTGGACTTCGAGGGTTAATAGGTAAAAATAAATCTACACGCATTTGATTCTGACAACCTAACACTGTAGTAGTCCCTCCTGATCAATGTTTACTCAAATGTCCCCTTTCTTCTAGTTATGAGGTCTGTGTGTGAATAGCTTATTTGTTTTAAAATGGAGCGTGGTGAGTTACTTTCTGTATGAAATGTACGATCTAATGAAAGCTGCCTTCCTTGTCCTTGCTTTGTCCAAAAACAGCTGATATAATACTCGATTCGATTTGAAGGCAAGATGGCGCCCGAGTTGGCAGCCGTCTGCAAGTGCTCTCATGAGCTTTGCTTTTTTTTGTTATTTTTGTGTTTGTTTTGTAACTTTGTGTTTGTTGTTATGTCGTGTGGACCTGATGTGGACTTTTTTCAGCATTTTTTGGCCACGACATTCATCAACATTCTGTGCTTGGTGGTTGCGCCTTCTCTGCAGCATGGGTATACCAGCACTGTTTTTGACTGGGAGGAATATCAGCGCCATTTGACTGTCGTTGCTGGACAGTCCCGGGGCGCTTGTGTCTTGCGCCTGTAATGGGCAGCATTTTTCACAGCCCCACTTTGTTCAGCGGAGAGATTGGTGCTGTTGAACGGTCTGCGGCTGGATGGATGTAAGGCTTGAGGAGCCGACGATGAGAAGAGGGGACGTTAGCGCGTAGCGCCGATGCGGATGTGGAACTGGGAGTCGCGGCTTGGAATTGAAGTGGATTTGCATGTGACAGGAGATGTGAGCCAATCTCTTTTTCGTCACTGGACGCTACAGCTTCGTGTTTGCTTTCAAAACTTAGCTTGTAACAGACGTGTGCACATTTTCAGCATGACGTCCCTGATCGACTGGTGAAAGGACACTTTGATCCTCTCCTCTTTCATCTATAACTGCTTGAGGCAACAAAGTGTATGCAGAAAAGTGGTGAAGATTGCACGACTGTCTGTGTCCCATGTGTTGTGTTATTTTTGTTATTTTGACTTCAAAATGGTGCCGCGTGAGTGGCTGCCTTTAGAGCAGCTCCTATATTTTGTTGTTCTACTTCTTCCTTTCATAACTTTGCAGCTGTGAATCGGGAATTTCTCCATTGCGAGTCTAATAAAGGTTTTCTTATCTTATTCACCAAGGCGCTCCTTTGGTTTTATTATTCTTTGTCCAGATGGCTTTACGAGTGAAGAAATGCTCAAGCTGTGGAAAGGTCTGTTCTACTGCTTGTGGATGCAGGACAAACCACTTTTACAGGTATTTCTTTATTTCTTTCGTCACGGCTTGTGGAACATTTTCAGGCTGAGCTGTGATTTGTCGCCAATCACTTCTTTGAGCTCTTCCCAAGGCGTTCCCAGGCTGTCCTGGTTCGCCCCAAGGAATTCCTACCTTTGGGACATGCCCGGAACACCTCACTAAGGAGGCGTCTAGGAGATGTATTTTGATGGACCGCTGGAGTCGCGGTGCAACCACTCGGTGACTGTAGACAGCGGCTGTCATGCGCAAAAACGTAATTTTTATGCCATTTGGGGGCAGGGATTGTTAAACTGGTCCTGAAATGGACCGGCCATTCAGGAATCCCACAATATTCCCTCTGGCCACCACGACCCTGCGTGCTGGGCTGAATTAATGGCACCCACTGCCATTTAATTGTTAAATATATTGAGCCTTTCTTGGATTGTTTCACTTTCTATTTGCTTAATTTGAGGCACAATGTTGTTCACAGGAGGAGCTTTCCAACTCTGTTTGCACACTGATTCACACCTTTCATGACATTGATGGACGTAAGTTGATCCTATGCTGGTGTAATTCCAAATACAAATTAAAATGTCAAAAGCCGGTGGTGAAAATTGTTTTCCACAGAACTATTATACCTGGAGAGCTCCCTTAAGACCTTCAAAAGAGAGTGGACTGGCATTGACAGACTACGAATGGACAAGTTTTTCCAGGTGTGTGTGCGTGCGCGCGCGTCCATGAATATATCACTTTTCTCCCCCTTATGGTGGCCCTTCTTTTCGTATTACAGCTGATCCGCTTCATGTTCAGACAAAGCTTTGAGATGCTGAAGAGAAACAATTGGGATAGCAGGTAATCCATAAAAACTGTCATGCGCAAATTGTACAGTACGTCATAACATAGGTTAAATATTTTACATAATGTCTTTTCTATTTTTTTTTTTTTTTTTTTAGTGTGGTCTCAAGATTTCTGGAGCTCTTTGCAACAGAGCTCCTGAACAGTGGCAACGGTGCACCTGCTGGTCTGCAGTTTCATATCTTGGACCTTTACTTGACGGAACTAGGAGCTGTGGGTGCATCAGAGGTAAAGTTATGATCCAAACGGGTCATTTGGAGTATGGAGCGTAGATGGAGATTTGGGTACTTGTCCGTATTTATTTTATTGATCCTGTTGAATGCCTTTTGTATCTACCCCGGTCAAGGATGACGCCTCGTACTGATGTCCAAAACGTTTATTCATGGAACACCGTGAAAACTAAAACACATTTCGAACAACAATCAAATTATAATATCTTGAACAGGACATTAAATAAATAACACAAATGACATACCGTGTGCACCTTGGTAAACCGAAAGTAGATCAAATAACGATAAATCACGTAGATCACACGGTATCATAGTTCTCTGACTCTCTCTCTCTCCGTCTCCCGTTGTCTTCTCGATCTTTCTCTCATTCCTCGCTATACACGGCACTTGACCCGGAAGTGATTTTTAACAAACATTCCGGATAACATATTCAGAGGATTTAAGGAAAAAACAAATATGAAAGTTCACATAGAAATATGAAATACTTTAGCTAAACAACAAGCCTAAAATAAATTATTTTTTGTTGTCATGGCAACCAACAACTCAGTCTTGGCGCCAGTTACACTCCCACCAAATTACTGTTGGAGTAACATTTGTAAATGAAAAATACTTTACACCCTTGAAAATAATCAACAGTAATTTCACCCTTGTTCTGATGTGTCCTTAAACGAGACAAATTTAATGTCATTCAAACAAACAATGGAATTTACATATTCCAAAAATTGACCTATTCTAGATTGAATATTTGACACCTTAACTTACAGCATCTGATGCTTTCTCCCTAGTTGCCTTCAACTAGAACCACTAACTTCTGTACGGCTCTTTGAACGACGGAAGGCTTATTGAGGCGCTCTCCCTTTCTCCCTAACTTTCGTTCTCCTATCTGTACGGTTACTTTTCGCACCAGCCGCACCAGTCCATCATCATCTTGATTTGCTTCAATAACCTTAGCAAGTTTCCATTCGTTGCGAGGGACATCATCCTCTTTGATGATCACAACATCACCAACTACCATGTTGCGCCTTGGTGTAAGCCATCGTTGCCTCAGGGTAAGGTTTGCAAGGTATTCCTTCCTCCACCTGTGCCAGAATTGTTCGGAAAGATATTGAATCCTTCTCCACCGTTTTTTGACGTAGAGATCTCCTGGATAAACTTGCCAGGTGGGGGAAGTGGTAAAGAAGACTTCATTGTAATCAAATGATTTGGCGTGAGAGGTTCCAAACTTGTGGGATCACTGATGTTGTCAACAGTTAAGGGCCGATTGTTTACAATGGACATAGCTTCATAAAAGAAAGTCCTTAGGGAAGAGTCATTTAACCTTCCAGCGCTTTGGGCCAAGACAGTGCTCAGTACACTGCTCACCGTCCTGATTTGACATTCCCATACCCCGCCAGTGTGACTAGAGCGTGGCGTGTTCATCTGAAAATCACATTGTTTGTCTGTAAGGTAGGAGGCTAATCTTTCTTGATTTAATTCTTTTAGCGCCTTTGCCACCTCATTTCTTGCTCCCACAAAATTAGTGTTTTGATCAGATCTTATATGTCTAACGGCTCCACGGATAGCTACAAAGCATCTCAAGGCATTGATGAAGGCATCGGTTGTCATATCTTCAAGAATTTCAATATGCACTGCCCTGGAGCACAGACACGTGAAGAGCAGGCCATACCGTTTTTGCTCCTTCCTTCCCCGTTTGGTGTGGAAGGGGCCGAAGCAGTCCATACCACAGTAAGCGAATGGTGGTGTTGCATCAACCCGGTCACTGGGTAAGTCTGCCATCCGCTGTTCCTCTGGTGGTGCGCGAATTCTACATTGTACACACCGTCTGATGTGTTGAGCTACAGCTTTACTCCCACCAACAATCCAAAATCCATTACTCCGTAACTCATTGAGAGTTTGTCCTCTGCCTTGATGTTGTATTTTGTTGCGATGTTGACTAATAATGAGGTTTGTGAGAGCACCGTCTTTAGGGAGTATTACTGGGTGTTTTAATTCAAGCGACACAGCTGCTTTTCTTAGTCTTCCTCCTACTCTCAATATGCCGTCTTGAAGGCACGGGTCAAGCTGATAAAGTTGATGGTTACAAGGCAGTTTTCCTGATTTCTCGCTAAGCATGCTCATCTCCTTTTGGAAGACATCCTTTTGTGTCAGTTTAACAAGGGTCAGTGTAGCTTGCCTTTTTTCTTCTACGTTTACAGGTTTTGTGGTTTTGATTCTCTTGGCTAGCCGTTGGATGCGAGCAATGACGTTAAATGCTGTTGCCCATTTTGAAATCCGTGACAGAAGCTCTTGAATGTCAAATTGCCTTACAGCTTCTGTCTTTAACACTTGTACAATCCTCACCTCCGGATCTCCCACCAGTAGCTCAGGTGTCACCTCGTTTATGGCTATATCCCTCTCCCATAAAAACCTTGGACCGGTGAGCCAATTTGAGTTGATGAGACCTGTCACGTTCAGGCCTCTGGAGGCATGGTCTGCAGGGTTGTGTACTTTCTCTGCATCACCATCTTTAATGATGCCCTCCATAAACTTCAGATAGTCACCTTTGAACTTGTGATCTCTGTCCAACTTCCTTTTCAGTTGTTTCAGTCGTGCCAAAGCCAGGACCTTATTGTTTGGGAGGTGAGGTCGTGCTTTGAAAGGAAGTGGCATTTCGAGGTGACCGTGTTCATTTAGTTGGAAGCCTCCTTTTAATATTTGCAGAAAGAGAATGTCATCTTGAGATATGCTTTTTTCACCTGCTTTTGTGTCTGCAAAATCAGACTCAAGGGCTTTAATGATGGCTGATGGTGTTACAGGTGGTAACTCTTTGACAGATACTCGAAGACAAAGTCCAGTCACATCGCCTGCATTTACGCATTGTGCTACTCCTCCCACAATACTCCAGCCAAGATCGGTTTTGACAGCGTAAGGCTCGTAGTCACCTCCAGTAATGACCTCTCTTGGAATCAAGGCTCGGGAGCAGTCATAGCCAATCAATAATCCAACGCCACAATCCATTGGTGGGGGTATATCTCTTGAGTTATGTTAACAAGATGTTTCCATGAAGTGGCTGTTTTGCGGGTAGGAATATGTGTCCGGTCAAGAGGAATGAAGTCTCTTGTGTAGGCCGGAGGTAGGTCAATTGAAATATTTGAGGAAAATCCTCTTACTTTAAGTCCACAAACTCTTTCGCTTTTTATCACTGAGTCCTTTCCCATCATCGTGGAGAGTTTCAGTTTAACTGGGTCCATGTCTACCTTAAGCTTTGCGCACAACTCTTGATCAACAAACGTGTGGCTACTTTGTGTGTCCAACAGCGCATAAGCTAGGGTCTCTGTCTCAGGTGCGTTAGGTGCTGAGATCCAGACGGGCACAATCATTGATGTACTCACAACATCACTTCCCTTGACACAACAAGATAGTGAGGATGTGATTTCTTCAGTGGTGTTCTGTGCTGAGGCTGTCTCCGTTGGAGAACGATCTTCATGTAATGCGGTTGGATGACTCTTTAGGCATACTCCACACATGGCTCTATTTCTACATGCCTTAGAATTGTGACCCTTTCTCAGGCATGCAAAACATAGCTTATTTTCATAGATGTATTTTCTCTTTTCCTCTGAAGACATCTTCATAAGCTTCTTACATTTATGTATAGAGTGTTCTTCTCCACAGCATAAACATATGCCTGGATTTTCGGCATCTCGTAAATCGTTTTCATTGGGGTCTTGATCGGCTGTAGAGGTTTGCGGATCTTGGATCCTCACCTTTGTAGCAAATGTGTTTGCTTTTGATTGCCTACCTCCCTTTACTGTCATCTCAGTAGATTGTCTTAATGCGTATAGAGACGACACCGGATTACAAGCGATGCGTGCCTCTTTAGATATAAATGTTGCAAAGTTATGGAAACTTGGATAGTCTTTACCTTCATCTAGCTGCTCTGTGACATGACGGTTCCACCTGGATGTCACCCAATCTGGTAGTTTCACCAGCATTTTCTGGTTCTCCTCACAGTCGTTCAAAACTTGCAGACCCTTTATGTAAGGCATAGCTTTGCTACAAGTTTGTAGGAAATCGCTGAATTCTCTCAATTTGAAATATTCCCTCCCACCAATCTTTGGCCATCCGTTGAGTTTTTCTCTGAAAGCCCTCTGCACAATGAAGGAATTACCATATCTGGTGTTGAGTCGATCCCATGCTTGCTGATAGGCTTCTTCATCTCTTCTATAAAAACTGCCTTCAAGAGAAGATTTTGCCTCCCCTGCTATGTACTTTTGTAAATAAAACAACCTATCTGCAGGGTTTGAGCATCGCCTCTCTATCAGCGCTTTGAAGCTTGTACTCCACTCTATAAAGTTCAGAGGATCACCTGAGAATACTGTAGGCTCTGGGTTTGGAAGGCGACTGAGTGCTAATGATTCCTGTAATATCTGAACCAAGGTTGTCTCATTTTGTACAGTTTGCTGTTCGTGACGTGGGGCATGGTGAGAAGAAGGAAATGCAACATTCTCTTTGGTGTGTACGGGGCTGCTCGTACCATTCCTTTCCTTAATTTCCGCTTCTTCATATACACTTAACTGTGCCTTAATTACTTCCATGTCTCTCTGATTTTCAAGTTTTTTCAACTGCTGACGTTGAGCTTCAATAGCCTCTTCCATGTTAATCTCAGCTTCTTTCGCAGCCAGAAGAGCAGCCATTTCGGCCCGCTTAACTGAAATGCTTGGTGATTCGGACGGGTGCCCGGAAGGCTTGGCACTGGGTGCTGTAACTATGGAGGCGGTGGAACCATATATGGACCTGGCATATTCGTTATCTAGCAGCATGTGTAATTTTGCGTTTTCTGCCACAGCATCAAAATCTTCTTCATATTCTGTTAGACGGATTCTCATTACTTGCAGTAAGTCTGCTGTTGCCGCTGCACATGAATCAACTTTTCGCCGTAATTCTTGACTTGGTGTTGTCCGGCTTCGGACACTGTCGTATATTTCTTTTATCTCACCCTCTAGCTTCTCAACTTCATCCATCATGTCGTACATGTCTTGCTCAGGGCACCATTGTTTTAACTTTCTTCGGGTTTCTCTAACATGACTTTTCCATTTCTCATAAGTTACATTCAACTTGCCTTCCTTTTGAATGAACTCTTTCTCCTTTAGTTCCTGCATTTTAGGTGTCAAATGTCTTAAACGAGAGGATTTTCTTATTTTTGCCTCAGCCTCCCTTTCCACATTTTCATGCTCTTGCATCTCATCACACTGACTGTCACTATATTGAGACATTTTTGGAGATTTCAAACTTCAGAACCTGAGTTTTACAGAGCAATAATAACAATAATGCGCTTGTCAAACATTCAACAGATATTTTCACACATTCAAGAACTCACATTCATTAGTTCTCATTTATGATAATCTTCGCCTATGTTCTATCCATCTACTTTGTGAGCTACTGGAAGCTGTATAGGCCTTTGCCAACTCTGGTTAATGTCCACCGAAACCATTAGCTGCTACAGGATGAGAAGCACCGTCGCGCGTTGAAATCTTGCCTTACTGCCGGTTGAGGAGCGACGATGCATGCTGAGGCCTGTAGCTTGCTGCGGGTTGAGTGCGACGACGTTCGAAGTAGCTCGTGGATAGCTGCGTGGCACGCGGGTCGAGTGCGACGACGCTCGATGTAGCTCGTAGCTTGCTACGTGATGTGCGCCGAAGCCGATAGCTTAGCTTGCCGTGGGGGAAGCACCTGCGCGCCGAAGCCTCCAGAAGGATGGATGAGGACACGTTTTCACTGTATCTACCCCGGTCAAGGATGACGCCTCGTACTGATGTCCAAAACGTTTATTCATGGAACACCGTGAAAACTAAAACACATTTCGAACAACAATCAAATTATAATATCTTGAACAGGACATTAAATAAATAACACAAATGACATACCGTGTGCACCTTGGTAAACCGAAAGTAGATCAAATAACGATAAATCACGTAGATCACACGGTATCATAGTTCTCTGACTCTCTCTCTCTCCGTCTCCCGTTGTCTTCTCGATCTTTCTCTCATTCCTCGCTATACACGGCACTTGACCCGGAAGTGATTTTTAACAAACATTCCGGATAACATATTCAGAGGATTTAAGGAAAAAACAAATATGAAAGTTCACATAGAAATATGAAATACTTTAGCTAAACAACAAGCCTAAAATAAATTATTTTTTTTGTTGTCATGGCAACCAACAACTCAGTCTTGGCGCCAGTTACACCTTTCACTTGACAAAAATAAACTGAAGAGAATTTAGATATGAAATTTTGATGTCTATCCACTCTAAATGCCAATATTATAGTTTGAGTGACACATCCATTATAGAGGATTCTGCAAAAGATTTTGAGGAAATATTAATAACTTATTGAAATAAAAAAATGTGATGGTCCTTTTCACATTTTTTCTCCATAGCTCACTGCTGACCAGAACCTGAGATTCATCGAGCCATTCTGCAAAACGGCAGCCAAGACCAAGGAGTAAGTTCCTCTTAGCGTCCTTTTGTTTGATTTCATATCTGCAGGGAAGTATATTTTTTTAAATCTTCCACACCATTTTTAATGGTGTTGACTTAAAAAATATGTACTAAAAAGTACATTTTGTGTGAGTGTGTGTTTGTGTGTGTGTGCGCGCGGAGTGATAATATTACAGTTTAACCCCAGCCAGTCCCAGGGACTGGCTGATGAGAAAAGTGAGTCCCATTAGGCATTTCGAGAGTCCCAAATTTCGAATTCTTAAATGGTCTACTTATTCAATTGCATATGATAATAACACAAACAGCAACAATATACATTGCTAATAGGTTTATTTCTTATCAACAAATGCTGCAAAAATTTTAATAATTCAGGCATACGAGATTTGCTGAGAAATAGGTTCTTATTTCATTCCATAGTTTGGTCTTTGCGTTCATAAATTCTCCTCTCTTTACTCCGCTTCCAATGATGCAAGGCTTTCTCAAAGTCAACTTATCGCAAAAAACTATCCAACTTTAGCTGCTTCCTCCGTGATACCTCCGCAATAAACATTCGCAACACTTGTTCGCAACACTTGTTTTAACGATACAAAACTTGGCAATCATCTACTTTCCGCATATTGCAAGAACGACATGCGACATTACTTCATGCGAGATCAAAACAACAATGGTGGCGATTGTCAAACTGATCGTTGCGGGTGGGAAAAAAAGATGTACCGTAGCAGGCCTGAGGATTTAGGAAATTCACGTTTTTCGATTCCGTTGGATTACCCAATGGGAAACCATGGTAACTAATTTTGGGTTCCGTAAACGTTCATCATAGGAAGCCATTTTTCTATTTTGACTGATATTCATAATCAAGAATTCTGATACTCCAAAGTATAATGCTTCAAGGGTAAATGTTTGAAAACTATGCATTAACAATGAACATTATATCAGCAGCTGTGTACTCCAGGATTATTCAACGAAATAAATGGATCAAATTATGTTGTACTCATATGGCATCATGAATACAGCACACCACAAAATCAGAGTATTTTTTTCCAGTCTCACACCGCAAAGATTAATTTCCTGGTAATCATTAATACAGGTAAGTATTGCTGTGGCTTGACATCCTCTTCCCAAGACGATGCATGTGTAATCTACTATCAATTTGACGAAAGAATCTACCACGTGTCATCGTTAGTTCTACCGACAGCATATGACACCTTATGACAAATGTTTTATTCATAAAGTTACCACGCTACAACCAGTAAATTATAGAATAACCAAGACTGTTTCATAATACCGTATTTTCACGACTATAAGGCGCCATTAAAAGTCTTAAATTTTCTCCAAAATGGACAGGACGCCTTATGGTGCGGAGCGTCCTTTATATGCGCTGAGTTCCAAAATCTGACTGACTGCCGACACGCTGTTTATATAGAGAAAAGGCGGAAGTGACTGTGAAAGAAGTCGGCCAATCAGGGAAGGGTGGGCGTGTATATATACATATATGGAGAGGGAGAGAGGGAGAGAGAGGACAGACAAGCTAGTCCGCCAATGGTGAAGGGTGGGCGTGTAAGTGGACGCCTCAAGCCAGTACCAACACTTGTATAGAGTGTGGCAATGTGCATTGTTGCAAAACAACTCCGGTTTTGGTTTCTAAGAACCCCTGAAAATAAATTCGACAAAAAGACACGCCTACGAAGCTCAGTTCAAACTTAAAGCCACCGGTTATGCTTTTGGCATGCGTGCCCATCTCACAGCAGCGGTGAAAAAACAAGTCAAGCAAATGAGCGTGCCGTTATTCCCGGAGGCTTGACTAAAGAACTCCAACCGCTGGACATTGGCATCAACCGGGCGTTCAAAGTATAGTTGCAAACGGCTTGGGAACAATGGATGATCGGTGGCAAACACAACTTTACAAAGAGTGAGAGGCAGCACTTGGCGAGTTACGCCACAATACGCAACAACGAGAGGGAACGCGGCGTTTTTGATGGATTACGGTACTTGCACAATTGTTCAATTCTTTCTACACACACGCGCTGCCACCATGTTTCGCTCTGTTCTTTACTTTCAAATGTGGGAAAGCTTCACACGAGGGAAATGTTGACTTTGCTGTTGCTACTCCTTCTTTCCGCTCGGCAATGCCTAGCAACTCACACTAGCATGTGATGCATTCAATGACAACTGAGATGTGCAGTCCTCTGCTTCTGATACAGAGGATGAGGACTTAGATGGATTTCTGGGTGATGATTGATCGAAAAACGTGAGAACATTGTACGATGGCTAAATAAAATACACCCGAACTCAGTTCTGCTTTCGTTGCCTTTTTAAAAACGTGTTTTTATCTTATCTGTATGTCTTGGCATGCCACCGTATGCTTCAAGCTCACGTGTTGGAGTGCGCGCATGCATGCCGTATGTTTAAGCTGGCGTATGTTTTACCACTGTAAAACTGCGGCCATTAGTACGATGCGTCCTGTGTATGTGTAAAATACAGAAATGTCACCCATTAATGAGACTGCGGCCATTAGTACGATGCGTCGAATAGTCGTGAAAATACGGTATTTTTGTGAACGTCAAACGTGTAAGCGTCACTTGCTCGTGTAAGAAACCCGAAAGGAGTCAAGTGGCGTATTCGGGTGTGCTCAGTTTGGTCGAAAACCGGTTTTCAGTTCTAACCTGAGGTGTAAAAATCTCAAATTTTCTGGTCGAAATCCGAAAGCCGGGGTTTGACTGTACTTTGGTCAGATTGAAGTTATTTCTGTGATCACTGAGGGTTATTCTTTCATTAACAGAGGGGTAACAATAATTTTACGTATATGAAAACGTTTTGTCAGTCTTGAATACCCCATAACCCAGCGGAATATGTTTACTTCAAATGTGGTAGAATTATCGGGCCTTTGAATATGTTTTCATTTCAATGGCTTGAAAGTGTATTCATCTAATTTGCCAGACAATCATACAACTTTTGACCTTAACATTGAATAACGTCACCAAAGCAAAATATCTCCAATTTGGATGTCAGTGTTCAAGAGGATTTGGCTGGCGTCCTGGTCGTGTAATATTACAGGCAACACATCCTTTATTGATCATACTAGTTTTAGGAGCGTCACTGATGAATGGCAGCGAAATTCTGTCTTGATCTGAAGCTTCCTGCTTGCTTTGTAATATTTGCCATCCACTGATTGACCATTCTCTTTAATTGACCGTCTCACCAGTCGGACACTTTTCCGAGCGATCTGCAACAGCATCTTCAACACAATTATTGACCAGGCTCCCTATGCCATTGAGGATCTGATGAGGGAGCTGAAAGAAGCAGAGTCCTCTGATTCAGGCCAGTCCTCTGATGATGAAGAGGACCCCGTGAAGCAGATTAACGGTACATTTTCACAAAAATGGGAAGAGTTTGTTGTTTAATTTTTCCACAAACACAATATTAATCGTAATACCATGTTTAGACTAATGAGGCTGCATAATGCATATTGTTTTAAAGAACATTTTTGAGTTGATTTTCCTTTCAAAGTGTCAACGTAATGATTTTGAAGTTAGCACTTTGCAAAATGGACGGATGGATGGATGAACGAATCCATCCTACATACGGTGTTTGATATTTTGGTGGCCGCATTGCTAGGTCATAGCGACTAAACCGCTCATCTTTAGGTGGGCAGGATGTGCAAATCCGCTGGCATTAACATGCTTTCCACATCATCACTTCAGTAATACTTGTTCAGCTGATTCAACTGGATTGTCGTCATGCCCGTTTTTGAGAATGTACCTTGCACATGGCCAACAGCAGGCTTGATTTCTTTCCATAGCTTTGGAGAAAGCGCCACACAAGCGATCGTTCAGCTCAGTACCAAAAGGCCCACGGGCAAGTGTTTGGGACCACTGCTATATAGTACGCAACATTAAGTGCAATCTGACCAAAAAAAAAATATTCCCCAAACTTTGAGTTTCCGTTCAGAATCACTATTTATATAGCACACAACAACCTGTTTTTGTGTAAGTTATTGATTGCAAATCATGAATGCTACAGTGTTTTAAAAAGAACTCCATGAATGTTACATAATTTTGTAGATAAATGACTGAATTGAATTGAATTTTTATGCCAGGAAGACATTATTTGCTGGTTATTTTGTTTTCAGGCAGTAAATCATACTTGAAACAGGGTGCTCATGAATCAGGAGACTCCGACACAGAGTTACAATTTGATGATGATGATGATGATGATAATACAGCACCAGTTCTACAGGTTAGTATTGTATTTTTATCCTAAATGCATGTTGTTGTTTTTCCAAGAATGAACACATATTTTGGGATACTTGGGTTTTCATTGGAAAGACATATGCTACACTGCACCACTTTAGTCAGAGCTCTTGATAAATACCATGTTCTGCTTTCCCCCTTCTAATGAAACATCTATTTTACAGTTTGACTATGCAGCTCTTGCTGACAAGCTCTTAGAGGTGTCAATTCGAAGTAGCACACCCAGCCACAATAGAGAGAGGCTCTACAAAATCATCAAAGTGTAAGTTTTGTAGCCCCTCAGACAGTTTTGAAAGTATCATACTGTATCTGTTGTTGTGGTCCGTGTGATTTAAATATGGCAAAAAGAAAAGCCAAACCTTCCTGTCCTTATGTGGAAGAAGTAATTGCCCCTTGAAGCTAGTAATGGGTTGTGACGCCCTTGGCAGCAATAACTGAAATCAAGCATTTGCGATAATTTGTGGTCAGTCTTTGACGCTATGGAGGAATTTTGGCCCACTTTGGCAGATTTAATTCAACTATGCCACATTGGAGAGTTTCCCTTTTGAGGTCACGCCACAGCATCTCTATTGGATTCAAATCCGGACTTTGACTTGACCACTGCAAAATCTTACTTTATTTTCTTTTGTTTTTTGAGCCGTTCAGAGATGGACTTGCTGTTGTGTTACGGTTAGTTGTCTTTCTGCATGATCCAAGAGTGCTTGAGTTTGAGGGTGCAAACTAAACTGATGGTCGGACATCATCCTTCAGGATTTTCTAGTAGACAGCAGAATTCATTGTCCCATCAATCACAGCAAATTGACCTTGTCCTCAGATAGAAAAGCAGCCCCAGACCATCACATTGGCAACACCATGTTTTATTAATCAAATGCTATCATTTCTACCCCAAATGTAACAGGCCGCACAAATTCAATTTTTGATTCATCGGTCGACAGAATGTTTTTTCCAAAGGTTTTGAGGATCATCTTGATGTCTTTTGGCAAATGTGAGATGAGCCTTTGTGTTCTTTTTGGTCAACAGTGGTTTTCGCCTGGGAACTCTCCAGTGGATCCTATTTTTGGCCAGTGTCTTAAAATTTCAGTGGATCAGAGAGTTGTTCAGCAGATTGGGAAAAGAGTGATTTTTACGCCAGTCGAATGTAGTTTATGATATGCATTATCAGACCTCTTGTCTTTCAACATACTTTCTCTCTCTTTCATGGCAGGCTGCAGGATCTCAGTGAAGGTATTGTTATTTTTAAATTGCCTGATACGACACAATGTCTTTCTTGTTTATTTGTGTTATGTGACTCATCCTCTGCCTTTTTTTTCGGTTAGGTCTATTTCCTCAAGATGGCTATCCAGAGGAAGTCTCTACAGATGAGGATGATGAAATGTTTGCCAGCAGAAAGAAGATGAAGCGTGGATAGAATGCAAAGGAAACGGCTAAGAATCGTAAAGGACCTCTTTCTCACTTCAAAATGCAACTTTTCTGGTGAAGCAAGCCAAGCAACACAAGAGGAAGAAGCTTTCCAGTTCTACAATGATGATCTGCAGAGCCTAAAAAAAGTAGCACCAGAGAGCACACTAGAAGACCTGCTGCAAATGGACAGTAATATTGCAACCCATAACCAGGAATATGGAGAGACTGGTTTTGTCATTAAAGAGGAAGAGGAAGAGTGGGAAGATGCTGAAGAAAAAACACCTGAACCGAGGTCTCTGAGAGACAGTCTCAGCAGTATTACAGCACTCATTGAAGATGCTAAAGGCAGAAGAAACATGGAATGGCTGAGTACAGCACAAAAACTCAGAGACCTGATCCAAGAAGAACAAATGAAGTGTTGGGAAGCAAACGAGTATACATGACTTTTTTGACATGACTTCACGTAGCACACAAAGTGGAATAATTAATATACAAGAAATGTATGTTCATGTTAAAATAAGTCAAATAGGTTTATGCTCATACTTGTGCGCTATTGAAATAAAGAGTACATTTATGTTTTGTTTGTGTGTATGCGTGTGTGTGTGTGTGTTTACGTCAGATCAAATTTGCGATGTGTGATGTCACTCAACAATGACGACCTCCATGGAGACACAACCGTGAATGCCAATTTATTATGAATGAATATTTATATTATTACATTTAGTTAATTTGACATGGCTTCATGTAGCACACCATGATTTGCACTGAGTGTTGGAATACATACATGCTGCTATCTCCTTGCATTAATTAAATTATTTGGTGAAATTCATTAAATGCATTGGAGATAGTATATACCTTTATTTATATGAATAAAATTAATTATGAAGAAGGTTAGCTGGGGTTCAAATGTGTTGTAACAAACCAGAACAACAGTTTATCAGAATCGGCCGTCTTTGTTGTTTAAATTCCCCCCCAATGCATTGAGGGTGGACTGGGACAATCCATGTGGAATATTTCCGATTTCCCACTTTCATCGAGTGCAGCATACGAATGCTTAGGAAAGGGTGCATGGATAAAACCTTTAAATCTCCTTTCGCATAGGTCACTCATCTCCCGAGGCCTCTTTGGATTCTCGTTTTGCCTGAGTAATTTCCTTTCCGACCCTATCCAGATGAGATGATCTTGGAGGATAGGGTCATTCAAATTCTATCAATGCTTAGGAAAGGTGCCTGCTTGTAAACTTTAAGCCCCCGTTATTGTCAGAATTCTAACATTAAAGTTAGAACTCTGTCTTAATTCTCAAAATTCCTGACTTTAATGTGAGTAATGTGTCAGAATTCTGACATAAGTTAGAATTCTGAGAATAAAGTTAGAATTCTGAGACAAAAGTGGGAATCTTGCCAACCTTGGATTTTTTTCTTTATTGGCCCTAAATCTCTTCTGTACACTTGTTTGTCTGTTGACTGTTGATTGCAATGTATTATTTATATTTGTTCATATTTATATATGTCCTTTGTATTCAATTTTCACTGCCCTTGTTTTTAGCTTTGTGCTTTTTAATGCACCGGATATTTGCACTGTGGTTGAGGGGAAATACATTTCATCTATGCTGGATGTTGTAAATAGAGCATGTTTTACAATAAAGCTGGCTTTTGACTTTGACTTTTTGACTTTTCAAAATAACCGAAAACAAGATACAGGAACATACATCCGTGCCTGTGATGGCAATGTGTGATGTCATCTGTCTGCGACGAAATGAAGGAAAGTGCGCCTGAGCAGCACCGCTCCACGTGAATTAGTGTGAAAATGGCGGCCGTTCACGATCCAGAGATTCAACTGGCACAAAAGTTAGCCTCAAACGAAAAGCCCATTCGAACAAAAGCATTAAAAAAGCTAAAGAAGTATATAAATGTCAGATCACAGAAACTGACGGGTAAGTAACTCGCGTTTAGTGCTCTTATGTGCATTTATAACGGTGCTCGGAACATTCACAAATACGAATTAATAGCATTGCCTTGTGTTTTGAACGTTACATATCACTATATGGACACTTTTTGTGTCCAAGCTCAGTTTTTAATTAAATTCCATCCTTCGAAACTAAACAATGTTTTACAGTACGGTAAGTGGGTTCAGATTCAAAAGGTTAAGTTACACTATCCACAATTAACATTGTATACCCCTCATGTTGTGTTAGAAACGACCACCACTGTCTGTTGTTTGCGGGTCAATTTTTACCCAGGGTCTAACTTAGTCCTAATCATTAAAAAGAAAGGAGTATCACTCAATATTGTTAATACTACATCCTAACTAACATTATATGCATTCATAACCATAAAATCCTATTGTAATTGGATTTTATGGCCCCTGAGACACATCATGTCCCTTATTTTCACATCCAACCTTATTTTTTAGCTGAAAATAAGGTTGTTTAACCATATGTTAACTAAATGTGAAACCCATTGATAATAATGTTTTCTGACTATAATAGAACAATATTAGAATATAACTTCTGGAAAAAAAGTTTAACATATATATATATATTAATCATAGTTACATTGGTGGTGCTAGGGTCAAATTTGACCCGCATAAATTTGTTAGAAAAAAGGAGCCTTTGTTCTTCAGAAAACAACTTTATTTACCAAAAACACCAACCTCAGAATAATGATGACTGCATGAACACAGAAAACATTTTTTTTCAAACATCAACACTGTTTGATTCAGAAAATAAAAATTCAATCACCAACTTTATTTGATTCAAATAATATTCACAGATCAATTATGATTAATGAACACAAACTTGAAGATGTGTGTGTGTGTGTTCACCTGCACGAATCACAGAAAGCAAATGTTTGCATGTGCTCCCTGCAAATGTATTTTTTACAATTGTGGCAGGTTGTCGTCGTTTTTCTGTCTTTGTTTGAAGGGCAAAACTGGCACCTCTTTCTTTTGGTGCCTTTGGCATCCACTGGCCGGAGCCCTGTAGACCCTGTAGAAGTCGCTGCCTTACTTGCTGCCTGCAGCTCTCTCACCAACTCGGCACTGCCAGGAGCTCGGGGTACCCGCTGGCGTCTCTCTATATGTGGCCTCACCAGAGCCTTCCCCAGCTCCTCCAGAAAGAGCCTCCTCCTGTTGAACTTCCCAATGTTCCATCCAGTACTGACCTCCGTCCACACCACAAACGCATTGTAGGCCGACACATCCAGCATGTTGAAGAACACAACCATTGGCCACCGTAATGTTTTTCTCTGACAGGTGTATGTGCCAGTGACCTTATCAAGAACATCAACTCCCCCTTTGCAACGGTTATAGTCCAATATTATTGCTGGCTTCTTGTCCTCCCTGCTGCTCACAGCAGCGTCCTTGTGGAGGGTTGAGATCAGGGTGACATTCTTCCTCTTCTTCGGAATGTAGGACACCATTGTGGTGGTTTCTGTGAAAGCAAATTTTGAGGAGAGAGGAACTCTGTCTTTGGTGTCAATCAGGGCAGGAGGGAGCTCTGGTTTATTTTTTCTTACTGTTCCCACCATGGTCAGTTTTCTCTTCAGCAGCTCTTGGCCGAGGGCATAAGAAGTGAAAAAGTTATCGCAGGTGATGTTATGCCCACGTAGACCCTCTGTCAAGTCCAGCACCACCCGCATGCCCTGGTTCCTTTCGGCCATTCCACTTGCAGATTAGCCTGTGTAGATCTGCATATTCCAAGCATAACTGCTCCTGGCATCGCATGCTGCCCAGATCTTGACTCCGTACTTTGCAGGTTTGTTTGGAATATACTGCCTGAACGGACAGCGGCCTCGGAATGGGACAAGTCGCTCGTCTACAGTTACCTCTGGCCCAGGATTATACATGGACGGCAGACGCTCCACCCACTTGTCCCAGACTTCCCTGATGGGAGCAAGTTTGTCAAGGGCACGCCGTGCTACTCTGGTCTCCCGGTTATCAAAGCGGATGACTCTCGACAGGACATGAAAGGTCTGAAGGGACATTGTGGCACAAAAAATATTCCGACCTGACTCAGCATCCCAGAGGCTCGAGGTGGCTTCATTGTTGGATCTGTCAAGGCAAGACAAGGAGAACTTATTTATAAAGCACATCAACACGGGCAATAGAAACACATAATGATGATGATCAATAATAATATCATCATCATAATTCATTCTATTCATAAATATAGTGCATTTACATATTACATATCATTACATATTACATATTATAGATGCTTTACATCGAGAATGAGGTAAACCACAGACTTAGTCGTTATCTGTGGCTATTCACAAACACATTACATACAGGGATGTTTTACTGGCTAGGTGGCCAGTGAGCCAATTTTATAATATACAGTGTAAAATAACATTTGAGTTTGTAAGAGATGATGCAGAATACACACCTGTACACCCCAGCAAGAAGCAGAAGGCCGAAGTAGGCATCAAGTTTGATACCATCAATGTCCTCCCAACTTTGGCTGAAGACTTTCCTCCCCTCCAGGTTTGTCATCTCAATCAAGATTGATTGGATGGAGCTTGGTATAAATAGCTGAAATGCAGTCTTTATATCTTGAATATGTGACTTCGCAAATCGAGTGGGTCCAGGGGTCATTTTTATAATGTTTGCAGATGTTGCTCTGCCTTCATTTTCATATGGAATTGAGGACCAAACCTGCCCATTCTTCGAAACAAAGCCCTGTTCTGGCTCATTCAGTCCTACTTCCTCATCTGGATCGGATGTGTCTTCATCTGGATGTGGATCATATTCCACAAAATCGTCCTCAGACACGTCTTCCTCTATTTCAGCCTGATCCATCTCCTCCAAAGCCTCTCCCTCCTCGAGGATGTGATCCAGAATCTCACGGACTGTATAATGCCTTTTGCTCATGATGAAATTGACAGATGCTGCTGCACAATGAAACTCAAATGATCCAGGCTCAGGTATTTATAGATATTTCTGCGAGAAAATCTGGGCACTGGTCAAATCAAGTTCCCATGGACGGGAGGGGAGGGGGTTGTCTGTGTGTGTGTGTGAGCAAGACAGGTGTCTAGTCAGGTCAAGTTTATTTGTAAACATTGTAACATTTCATTACAAGTTCTCACGCGCGGGGGTTGGGTCACATACTGTACTGTGAGAGATTTGTTTTCTTGGAGAAAGAGTGGAGGTTGGGGTCAGATAATGTCTGAGTTTTGTATAGTTTTACCTTGCCGGGTCAAAAATGATACCCTAACACCGCAGTTGTAACATTTATTCTGACGATACCTTCAGAATTTTCAAAATGGTGAAATGTAGTTTTGCTGTGCTTATGTAGGTGTTGTGGAGGATATCATAAAGCCTTGTTCTAATAAAATCAACTACATGGTAGTTATTACATATTATAACCTTGAAACGGGTCACTGGAGACCAAGGCGCAATATAAGGGATACATCAGCAACGTCGTGCTAACTAAAACGCTTATTGTTAAAAAAAAAAGCCAAATGTAATGTTAATGTCAGGAAACTACGAGCAGTTATCAAAATTCACATGCACATTTCTACCTATGCCCACGTAAACCTCTGTGGATATCAAAAATCGCTACACTATCATAGATTTTATGGACATTAAGCTATCAGGAGGCTCACTGTTGAGAATAAGCTTAACGTGTCTTAATGTTTGACAACTTATCGCCACCCAAATTAACACTTAAATCCACTTCAACCTCTGAAAATAAGTAATAGTCTCTTTGTTTAGGATTTTATGAGCATTAATAATAATAATAATACATTTTAATTGAGCTTTTTCTTGCCCATAGGCGTTCACTATAGGGCATAATGCTTAACGCGGCTTGATGTTCTCTCTATTCTCTACCAAAATTCATGGGCACAAGTCTGCCACAGTGTCTGAAAATATAAAAAAAAATCTGGCCGATATTTGAGATCTTGTAGACATTAATGTCTTCCTCTCCTCTCTGTGTGAATTAAGTTTAATGTTGAGGAAGGCGCTTAATGTCTGCATGCTGTCCTAAGTTACGCCTGCTTTTCCTTTATATAAGCAGCCTGTCCGCACATCAATCAGTCAAATGCAGTGCAGCTACTCCACATCATTCACAGAATTTGGAACTTGGTTCATACACAAAGTGCCCCACATTATTAGGCGTTCCTTCCATTTTGGAGGACATGTAAGAGTTTTGAATGTGCCTTGTAGTCATGAAAATATGGTAACGTTGCAGACATCTATACTTAAGGTTTGAAATTCAGATATCACTATCTGCCGTTTCGACCAGTGTCAAATCTGTTACCGATACTGTGCATGAACATTCTGATTGGAAATTTTACCAGTGGTGACAAAAGTCCAATTCAAGAGCCTTGATTTTATTTTTTTTAAATGCTTGCATTTTTTTTCTGCCTCAGGTAAGAGTTTAGTTGGTATGCACTATTTGAATAAGAATAAGAAAACCTATAATTGTCTCACAATGGAGAAAATCCCAATTTACAGCAGCAAAGTTATAAAGGAAGAAAGTAGAACAAAATATAGGAGCTGCTATAAAGGCAGCCACTTTTGCGGCGCCATCTTGAAGTCATAATAACAAAATACAATACAATACAATACATGCTGATTTATATAGCGCTTTCACAACAGCGGCAGCTGTAACAAAGCGCTTTACAAAACAGTTAACATGAAGTAAAATAATAAACACAACACAACATAAAACACGGACAGTCATGCAGTTCTAACTACAATACAACACATAAGATTGTCTGTGTCTAATGTGTCTTGTCTTGTTGCATGTTGTGAGAGGGAATGTAAAGGTATGTTGCACATACAGCACATTTGACAATAAAATTGTAGTTGACTCGATAAGACACAGTCGTGCAATCTTGACCACTTTTCCTGCATGCAGTTTGTTGTTTGATGCAGTTATAAATGAAAGAGGAGCTAATCAAAGTGTCCCATGTTTGGTTTGGGTTTGGGTTGTTTATTGAACATAAAACATATACAGTAATAATTTGACAGAAAATAAGGTAGATAAAAAAGTAAAAGAAAGAAATCAGTCTTCATTCAACACAGTTATGTTCAAGGGAGTAGGATGAAGTAAAAAAACGTATCTTGTCCTACCCCGTTATGTGTTTATATCTACTAAATCATTTTTATATCAATCAGAAAAGAAAAAGTAAGAAGAAGTCTCCATTAAGGCTCATACTTTACCCTTAACCGTGATATTTTCACAACTTTTGGTTTGTATCGGGATTATATACATCCTCACCCTGGCACTCTTGTGTCAATTTTCTCTTGTATTCATAATGGGTATTGCAATACCTTTCTCTATTTATCAACTTAGTTCTGATTTATCATTATATTTAATGTTTAGAATTTATCATTTTAACTCTGATTGGTGTAGGTTGTTTGTACTATTTTTTTGAATTTGTTTTTGAACTCAGCAAGCGATTTACTCATTTTTAGGTCCGTTTCGAGATTATTCCACAGATTAACACCTTTGCTAGATACACTTCTTTGCTTGATGTTTGTTCTTGTTTTGAGTTTTTTGAATAAGTTGGTACCTCTTAATTCATAGTTGCTTTCTCGAATTTCAAAAAACTTCTGAATGTTTTAGCAGAGCAGGTTATTGTGTGCTTTGTACATTAATTGGGCGATTTTAAAGTCAACCAGGTCATAAAATTTCATCGTATTTAATTTAATAAATAGTGGATTTGTGGGTTCCGTATAATTTGATCTATTAATAATTCGAATTGCTTTTTTTTGTAGTTTGAGAATAGGGAGTGTGTTTGTTTTGCAGGCATTTCCCCATATTTCCACACAGTAGGTCATGTATGGTAATAATAATGAAGTGTATAATGTGTACAAGGATCTCTTATTTAGCACTTCCTTGGTTTTGTAGAGGATCCCTACGGTCTTGGCTATTTTTCTTTTTACGTTATCGATATGTGGTTTCCAACATAGTTTTGAGTCTATTACTAATCCGAGAAACTTGGTTTCATACGCTCTTTCTATTTCAATTGAGTTTATCATAATTTTAGCTTGGTGTTTGATTGGTCTTGTGCCAAAAACAATTGACTTCGATTTTTTTCAGGTTGAGTGACAATTTATTTCTGTCGAACCAGTTTTTTAATTTGTTTAATTCGTTTTCTACGGTTGTCAGGAGCTGTTTCAGATTTATTCCAGAACAGTAGAAAGTTGTATCATCAGCCAATAGGACACATTTAAATAGTTTTGAGACCTTGCAGATATCATTTATATATAAGATGAATAGTTTTGGACCAAGCACTGACCCCTGAGGTACTCCGTGAGTGATTTTCAGTTGATTCGTTTTTTATTGTTGAGTTGCACGTACTGATATCTGTTTTCTAAATAACTTATCCATTTATAAGCTACACCTCTAATGCCATATCTTTCTAGTTTTTTTCAATAATATACTGTGATCTATTGTGTCAAAAGCTTTTTTTAGAACTAGGAAAACCCCAACAGCTTCCACAAACTCCATAACTGCCATTGAGGTGGTCCGTTTTTCCCTGAAGCCATATTGATTCTCACTTAACAGCGCATGCTTTTGTATAAAACTATCAAGTCTGCGAGAAAATAGTTTTTCTAATATTTTTGAGATGTGTACAAGGATCTCTTATTTAGCACTTCCTTGGTTTTGTAGAGGATCCCTACGGTCTTGGCTATTTTTCTTTTTACGTTATCGATATGTGGTTTCCAACATAGTTTTGAGTCTATTACTAATCCGAGAAACTTGGTTTCATACGCTCTTTCTATTTCAATTGAGTTTATCATAATTTTAGCTTGGTGTTTGATTGGTCTTGTGCCAAAAACAATCGACTTCGATTTTTTTCAGGTTGAGTGACAATTTATTTCTGTCGAACCAGTTTTTTAATTTGTTTAATTCGTTTTCTACGGTTGTCAGGAGCTGTTTCAGATTTATTCCAGAACAGTAGAAAGTTGTATCATCAGCCAATAGGACACATTTAAATAGTTTTGAGACCTTGCAGATATCATTTATATATAAGATGAATAGTTTTGGACCAAGCACTGACCCCTGAGGTACTCCGTGAGTGATTTTCAGTTGATTCGTTTTTTATTGTTGAGTTGCACGTACTGATATCTGTTTTCTAAATAACTTATCCATTTATAAGCTACACCTCTAATGCCATATCTTTCTAGTTTTTTTCAATAATATACTGTGATCTATTGTGTCAAAAGCTTTTTTTAGAACTAGGAAAACCCCAACAGCTTCCACAAACTCCATAACTGCCATTGAGGTGGTCCGTTTTTCCCTGAAGCCATATTGATTCTCACTTAACAGCGCATGCTTTTGTATGAAACTATCAAGTCTGCGAGAAAATAGTTTTTCTAATATTTTTGAAATGTGTACAAGGATCTCTTATTTAGCACTTCCTTGGTTTTGTAGAGGATCCCTACGGTCTTGGCTATTTTTCTTTTTACGTTATCGATATGTGGTTTCCAACATAGTTTTGAGTCTATTACTAATCCGAGAAACTTGGTTTCATACGCTCTTTCTATTTCAATTGAGTTTATCATAATTTTAGCTTGGTGTTTGATTGGTCTTGTGCCAAAAACAATTGACTTCGATTTTTTTCAGGTTGAGTGACAATTTATTTCTGTCGAACCAGTTTTTTAATTTGTTTAATTCGTTTTCTACGGTTGTCAGGAGCTGTTTCAGATTTATTCCAGAACAGTAGAAAGTTGTATCATCAGCCAATAGGACACATTTAAATAGTTTTGAGACCTTGCAGATATCATTTATATATAAGATGAATAGTTTTGGACCAAGCACTGACCCCTGAGGTACTCCGTGAGTGATTTTCAGTTGATTCGTTTTTTATTGTTGAGTTGCACGTACTGATATCTGTTTTCTAAATAACTTATCCATTTATAAGCTACACCTCTAATGCCATATCTTTCTAGTTTTTTTCAATAATATACTGTGATCTATTGTGTCAAAAGCTTTTTTTAGAACTAGGAAAACCCCAACAGCTTCCACAAACTCCATAACTGCCATTGAGGTGGTCCGTTTTTCCCTGAAGCCATATTGATTCTCACTTAACAGCGCATGCTTTTGTATGAAACTATCAAGTCTGCGAGAAAATAGTTTTTCTAATATTTTTGAAATGTGTACAAGGATCTCTTATTTAGCACTTCCTTGGTTTTGTAGAGGATCCCTACGGTCTTGGCTATTTTTCTTTTTACGTTATCGATATGTGGTTTCCAACATAGTTTTGAGTCTATTACTAATCCGAGAAACTTGGTTTCATACGCTCTTTCTATTTCAATTGAGTTTATCATAATTTTAGCTTGGTGTTTGATTGGTCTTGTGCCAAAAACAATTGACTTCGATTTTTTTCAGGTTGAGTGACAATTTATTTCTGTCGAACCAGTTTTTTAATTTGTTTAATTCGTTTTCTACGGTTGTCAGGAGCTGTTTCAGATTTATTCCAGAACAGTAGAAAGTTGTATCATCAGCCAATAGGACACATTTAAATAGTTTTGAGACCTTGCAGATATCATTTATATATAAGATGAATAGTTTTGGACCAAGCACTGACCCCTGAGGTACTCCGTGAGTGATTTTCAGTTGATTCGTTTTTTATTGTTGAGTTGCACGTACTGATATCTGTTTTCTAAATAACTTATCCATTTATAAGCTACACCTCTAATGCCATATCTTTCTAGTTTTTTTCAATAATATACTGTGATCTATTGTGTCAAAAGCTTTTTTTAGAACTAGGAAAACCCCAACAGCTTCCACAAACTCCATAACTGCCATTGAGGTGGTCCGTTTTTCCCTGAAGCCATATTGATTCTCACTTAACAGCGCATGCTTTTGTATAAAACTATCAAGTCTGCGAGAAAATAGTTTTTCTAATATTTTTGAAATGTGTACAAGGATCTCTTATTTAGCACTTCCTTGGTTTTGTAGAGGATCCCTACGGTCTTGGCTATTTTTCTTTTTACGTTATCGATATGTGGTTTCCAACATAGTTTTGAGTCTATTACTAATCCGAGAAACTTGGTTTCATACGCTCTTTCTATTTCAATTGAGTTTATCATAATTTTAGCTTGGTGTTTGATTGGTCTTGTGCCAAAAACAATTGACTTCGATTTTTTTCAGGTTGAGTGACAATTTATTTCTGTCGAACCAGTTTTTTAATTTGTTTAATTCGTTTTCTACGGTTGTCAGGAGCTGTTTCAGATTTATTCCAGAACAGTAGAAAGTTGTATCATCAGCCAATAGGACACATTTAAATAGTTTTGAGACCTTGCAGATATCATTTATATATAAGATGAATAGTTTTGGACCAAGCACTGACCCCTGAGGTACTCCGTGAGTGATTTTCAGTTGATTCGTTTTTTATTGTTGAGTTGCACGTACTGATATCTGTTTTCTAAATAACTTATCCATTTATAAGCTACACCTCTAATGCCATATCTTTCTAGTTTTTTTCAATAATATACTGTGATCTATTGTGTCAAAAGCTTTTTTTAGAACTAGGAAAACCCCAACAGCTTCCACAAACTCCATAACTGCCATTGAGGTGGTCCGTTTTTCCCTGAAGCCATATTGATTCTCACTTAACAGCGCATGCTTTTGTATAAAACTATCAAGTCTGCGAGAAAATAGTTTTTCTAATATTTTTGAAAATTGTGGTAGTAGTGATATTGGTCTATAATTTGTAAACAGATGTTTTTCTCCACTTTTATAGATTGGAATAACTTTAGCAATTTTCATTTTTGATGGAAAGATACCAGCTTTGAATGACAGGTTGCATATGTGTGTGAAAGGTCGCAACACATATTCTATAATCTGCTTGATTATTGTCATATCAATATTAAAGCAATCAGTTGACTTTTTATTTTTAAAAGTTTTTATAATATTTGATACTTCTTGTTTTACTGCAGTAAGGAACATCGTGGAGGAGTTTTTTTCTACGTATCTATCCACTTCAAATAGGTCTGTTGGATCAGGAATTTGTTTTGCTAGGTTACTGCCGATGTTGACAAAATACTCATTAAATTCAGTTGCTATTTCTGCAGTTTTTTCCAAAATAGTATTTTTGCCTTTGATAAAATACTCTGGATAATCCATTTTTTTAGGACTATTTCTGATTACTTGGTTAAGTATTTTCCATATTTCTTGTGTGTTACCTTTATTCTGCTCTAATAGTGCATGATAATGATCTCTTTTACTGGTTCTTATAATATTTACTAATTTATTTTTATAGGTCTTATATTTTTTTTCTGCTTCTTCAGTTCTGAATTTTAAAAACAATTTATATAAATTGTTTTTCTTTTTACATGCGTTTTCTATGCCTTTCGTTATCCATGGCTTACTTGGGTCTTTATACTTTTTGGAAACTTTAGTTAATGGAAAATGTTTATCATATAAGAAGATTATGGTAGACTGAAATACTTCAAACGCTGTATTTGGGTCTTCGTTTGAGTAGACCTCGGTCCAGTTTTGTTTTTCTAGATCTTGCTTAAAGGCATCGATGGAACGTTGGGTTCTTAGTCTTATTTCTGTTATACAAGTTGTTGATTTAGCTTTTCTATCGAAATAATTATGAAAAACTGCAAAAACAGGCAGGTGGTCACTTATGTCATTAATGAGAAGTCCACTTTCCATTTTATGATCAATCTTATTTATAAATATGTTATCTATTAATGTGGCCGTGTCAACTGTTATTCTGCTAGGTTTCAGGATTACTGGGAAAAAGCTGTTGCTGTACATAATATTTATGAAGTCAGTTGTTTTTTTGTGTCTATTTGGGTTTAATAAGTCAATGTTAAAGTCACCACATATTATTCGTGTTTTCTTATCGTTGCAGTAACTGAGCATATCTGTTAGTTTTTTATTGAATGTGTCAATACATGTTCCTGGTGTCCTATAGATGCAACTTATGATGATATGTCATTCAAAGCTGGTATCTTTCCATCAAAAATGAAAATTGCTAAAGTTATTCCAATCTATAAAAGTGGAGAAAAACATCTGTTTACAAATTATAGACCAATATCACTACTACCACAATTTTCAAAAATATTAGAAAAACTATTTTCTCGCAGACTTGATAGTTTTATACAAAAGCATGCGCTGTTAAGTGAGAATCAATATGGCTTCAGGGAAAAACGGACCACCTCAATGGCAGTTATGGAGTTTGTGGAAGCAATAGCCACTAATATAGACAACAAAGAATTTACTGTTGGGGTTTTCCTAGATCTAAAAAAAGCTTTTGACACAATAGATCACAGTATATTATTGAAAAAACTAGAAAGATATGGCATTAGAGGTGTAGCTTATAAATGGATAAAAAGTTATTTAGAAAACAGATATCAGTACGTGCAACTCAACAATAAAAAAACGAATCAACTGAAAATCACTCACGGAGTACCTCAGGGGTCCGTGCTTGGTCCAAAACTATTCATCTTATATGTAAATGATATCTGCAAGGTCTCAAAACTATTTAAATGTGTCCTATTTGCTGATGATACAACTTTCTACTGTTCTGGAATAAATCTGAAACAGCTCCTGGCAACCGTAGAAAACGAATTAAACAAATTAAAAAACTGGTTCGACAGAAATAAATTGTCACTTAACCTGAAAAAATCGAAGTCAATTGTTTTTGGCACAAGACCAATCAAACACCAAGCTAAAATTATGGTAAACTCAATTGAAATAGAAAGAGCGTATGAAACCAAGTTTCTCGGATTAGTAATAGACTCAAAACTATGTTGGAAACCACATATCGATAACGTAAAAAGAAAAATAGCCAAGACCGTAGGGATCCTCTACAAAACCAAGGAAGTGCTAAATAAGAGATCCTTGTACACATTATACACTTCATTATTATTACCATACATGACCTACTGTGTGGAAATATGGGGAAATGCCTGCAAAACAAACACACTCCCTATTCTCAAACTACAAAAAAAAGCAATTCGAATTATTAATAGATCAAAATATACGGAACCCACAAATCCACTATTTATTAAATTAAATACGATGAAATTTTATGACCTAGTTGACTTTAAAATCGCCCAATTAATGTACAAAGCACACAATAACCTGCTCTGCCAAAACATTCAGAAGTTTTTTGAAATTCGAGAAAGCAACTATGAATTAAGAGGTACCAACTTATTCAAAAAACTCAAAACAAGAACAAACATCAAGCAAAGAAGTGTATCTAGCAAAGGTGTTAATCTGTGGAATAATCTCGAAATGGACCTAAAAATGAGTAAATCGCTTGCTGAGTTCAAAAACAAATTCAAAAAAATAGTACAAACAACCTACACCAATCAGAGTTAAAATGATAAATTCTAAACATTAAATATAATGATAAATCAGAACTAAGTTGATAAATAGAGAAATGTATTGCAATATCCATTATGAATACAAGAGAAAATTGACACGAGTGCCAGGGTGAGGATGTATATAATCCTGATACAAACCAAAAGTTGTGAAAATATCACGGTTAAGGGTAAAGTATGAGCCTTAATGGAGACTTCTTATTACTTTTTCTTTTCTGATTGATATAAAAATGATTTAGTAGATATAAACACATAACGGGGTAGGACTAGATAAGTTTTTTTACTTCATCCTACTCCCTTGAACATAATAACTGTGTTGAATGAAGACTGATTTCTTTCTTTTACTTTTTTATCTACCTTATTTTCTGTCAAATTATTACTGTATATGTTTTATGTTCAATAAACAAACAAACCAAAAAACCAACCAAATGGCGCTGATATTCCTCCCAGTCAAAAACAGTGCTGGTATACCCATGCTGCCGAGAAGGCGCAACCACCAAGCACAGAGTCTTGATGAATGTCGTGGCCAAAAAATGCTGAAAAAAGTCCACATCAGGTCCACACGACATAACAACAAACACAAAGTTACAAAACAAACACAAAAATAACAACAAAAAAGCAAAGCTCATGAGAGCACTTGCAGACGGCTGCCAACTCGGGCGCCATCTTGCCTTCAAATCGAATCGAGTATTATATCAGCTGTTTTTGGACAAAGCAAGGACAAGGAAGGCAGCTTTCATTAGATCGTACATTTCATACAGAAAGTAACTCACCACGCTCCATTTTAAAACAAATAAGCTATTCACACACAGACCTCATAACTAGAAGAAAGGGGACATTTGAGTAAACATTGATCAGGAGGGACTACTACAGTGTTAGGTTGTCAGAATCAAATGCGTGTAGATTTATTTTTACCTATTAACCCTCGAAGTCCACCGCTTGCGATAAATGTAAAATTATGTCTTTGAATCAAAGGCTAAGGCATTCGGAAAAACACGTGAGAGCTGAAACGTATGGGGGGGGTTCTAAAATGGCCTAAATTTCATGACGTCACCGGCTGATAGTTCTCAGGCATTACAGCAATAATAAAAAAGGTTTTGATTCCGTAATCTTCACAATTTACATATTTTGCACCATAGAGACCCATTAAAATTCATATTTTTGAAAGCGTCGTAAACCTAATGTGTAAACATGCATTTCACACGATTTTTACGTCAATCGCTTTGTTTTCGCTTGGACAGACGTATGCATACCACATTGTTGGGTTGAGGTCATTCCAATTGTGCAACTTTTAGGTGGCGCCAGAGGATCGCAAATGAGTTTGCCTCTTTGCAGGAGGCTTCAAACCAATGCATTTTACATGAACACGTCCGGTCGGGATTGTTAGTAGGGCTTGGTTGGGACCTCCAGACACAATTTTTTTTTCCTTTTGCAAAAAATAAAGAATAAAAAAATCCCAAAGAACTAATAAAAACTATATATGTATGGATAGCACAGATGCCTCTGAACATTTTGAGTGTTTGAAAAAAAAAAAAAGAATGTTTGTATAACACAAAATACATCATTACAAAAATTGTAAAATGCGTAACTTAGGGTTTTTTTTCATTTGAAGGACCCATTAAACTGCCTTTGAAAAGTAGTCTGAAGTTTGTTGCTAGTCGAAACAGGGCACACGCTGCGAGCCCCGAAATTCCCCATCCCACTAAGCAGCGCACAATTACAAGTGTTTTCGAAGGCAGCAACAGTATGTGATGGCAATAAACCTGGGATCAGGTCGGCCTCCAATCGATAAAAACAAGTCAAGCCAACCTCCACAACGATTGTTCATCCTCTATGACGGTAACGCCGCCAAGTGCTGCAAAAGCCAATTTAAAAATAAAAGCCTAACTAGTGTCCTGCTATTGATTGGTAGCCGTCAATTTTGAAGTTTCACAGCCGGCATTCACAGCCGGTTGATGGCATGTTACTGTAATAATACAAGAGTTGCGGCTTAGAATTGAAGCAGATTTACATCAATTCAATAAATTTAAAATAATTGCCATATCAGAAACTTGGCTTGATGAAGATAAAACAACTGAAATGGAAATAGAAGGTTATGAAATGTTTGCAACTAATAGAGAAAACAAAAAAGGAGGGGGGGGGGTTGCAATATATGTAGACAAAGCACTTAAATGCAGTAAAATCGAGAGATTGACAAACACAATAGAAAACCTAATGGAATGTCTAACCATTGAAATACACAATAAAAAGGCATCAAATATCATCATAAGTTGCATCTATAGGACACCAGGAACATGTATTGACACATTCAATAAAAAACTAACATATATGCTCAGTTACTACAACGATAAGAAAACACGAATAATATGTGGTGACTTTAACATTGACTTATTAAACAAAAATAGACACAAAAAAACAACTGACTTCATAAATACTATGTACAGCAACAGCTTTTTCCCAGTAATCCTGAAACCTAGCAGAATAACAGTTGACATGGCCATATTAATAGATAACATATTTATAAATAAGATTGATCATAAAATGGAAAGTGGACTTCTCATTAATGACATAAGTGACCACTTGCCTGTTTTTGCAGTTTTTCATAATTATTTCGATAGAAAAGCTAAATCAACAAATTGTATAACAGAAATAAGACTAAGAACCCAAAGTTCCATCGATGCCTTTAAGCAAGACCTAGAAAAACAAAACTGGACCGAGGTCTACTCAAACGAAGACCCAAATACAGCGTTTGAAGTATTTCAGTCTACCATAATCTCCTTATATGATAAACATTTTCCATTAACTAAAGTTTCCAAAAAGTATAAAGACCCAAGTAAGCCATGGATAACGAAAGGCATAGAAAATGCATGTAAAAAGAAAAACAATTTATATAAATTGTTTTTAAAATTCAGAACTGAAGCAGCAGAAAAAAAATATAAGACCTATAAAAATAAACTAGTAAATATTATAAGAACCAGTAAAAGAGATTATTATCATGCACTATTAGAGCAGAATAAAGGTAACACACAAGAAATATGGAAAATACTTAACCAAGTAATCAGAAATAGTCCTAAAAAAATGGATTATCCAGAGTATTTTATCAAAGGCAAAAATACTATTTTGGAAAAAACTGCAGAAATAGCAACTGAATTTAATGAGTATTTTGTCAACATCGGCAGTAACCTAGCAAAACAAATTCCTGACCCAACAGACCTGTTTGAAGTGGATAGATACGTAGAAAAAAACTCCTCCACGATGTTCCTTACTGCAGTAAAACAAGAAGAAGTATCAAATATTATAAAAACTTTTAAAAATAAAAAGTCAACTGATTGCTTTAATATTGATATGACAATAATCAAGCAGATTATAGAATATGTAGTGCGACCTTTCACACACATATGCAACCTGTCATTCAAAGCTGGTATCTTTCCATCAAAAATGAAAATTGCTAAAGTTATTCCAATCTATAAAAGTGGAGAAAAACATCTGTTTACAAATTATAGACCAATATCACTACTACCACAATTTTCAAAAATATTAGAAAAACTATTTTCTCGCAGACTTGATAGTTTTATACAAAAGCATGCGCTGTTAAGTGAGAATCAATATGGCTTCAGGGAAAAACGGACCACCTCAATGGCAGTTATGGAGTTTGTGGAAGCTGTTGGGGTTTTCCTAGTTCTAAAAAAAGCTTTTGACACAATAGATCACAGTATATTATTGAAAAAAACTAGAAAGATATGGCATTAGAGGTGTAGCTTATAAATGGATAAGTTATTTAGAAAACAGATATCAGTACGTGCAACTCAACAATAAAAAACGAATCAACTGAAAATCACTCACGGAGTACCTCAGGGGTCAGTGCTTGGTCCAAAACTATTCATCTTATATATAAATGATATCTGCAAGGTCTCAAAACTATTTAAATGTGTCCTATTGGCTGATGATACAACTTTCTACTGTTCTGGAATAAATCTGAAACAGCTCCTGACAACCGTAGAAAACGAATTAAACAAATTAAAAAACTGGTTCGACAGAAATAAATTGTCACTCAACCTGAAAAAAATCGAAGTCAATTGTTTTTGGCACAAGACCAATCAAACACCAAGCTAAAATTATGATAAACTCAATTGAAATAGAAAGAGCGTATGAAACCAAGTTTCTCGGATTAGTAATAGACTCAAAACTATGTTGGAAACCACATATCGATAACGTAAAAAGAAAAATAGCCAAGACCGTAGGGATCCTCTACAAAACCAAGGAAGTGCTAAATAAGAGATCCTTGTACACATTTCAAAAATATTAGAAAAACTATTTTCTCGCAGACTTGATAGTTTTATACAAAAGCATGCGCTGTTAAGTGAGAATCAATATGGCTTCAGGGAAAAACGGACCACCTCAATGGCAGTTATGGAGTTTGTGGAAGCTGTTGGGGTTTTCCTAGTTCTAAAAAAAGCTTTTGACACAATAGATCACAGTATATTATTGAAAAAAACTAGAAAGATATGGCATTAGAGGTGTAGCTTATAAATGGATAAGTTATTTAGAAAACAGATATCAGTACGTGCAACTCAACAATAAAAAACGAATCAACTGAAAATCACTCACGGAGTACCTCAGGGGTCAGTGCTTGGTCCAAAACTATTCATCTTATATATAAATGATATCTGCAAGGTCTCAAAACTATTTAAATGTGTCCTATTGGCTGATGATACAACTTTCTACTGTTCTGGAATAAATCTGAAACAGCTCCTGACAACCGTAGAAAACGAATTAAACAAATTAAAAAACTGGTTCGACAGAAATAAATTGTCACTCAACCTGAAAAAAATCGAAGTCAATTGTTTTTGGCACAAGACCAATCAAACACCAAGCTAAAATTATGATAAACTCAATTGAAATAGAAAGAGCGTATGAAACCAAGTTTCTCGGATTAGTAATAGACTCAAAACTATGTTGGAAACCACATATCGATAACGTAAAAAGAAAAATAGCCAAGACCGTAGGGATCCTCTACAAAACCAAGGAAGTGCTAAATAAGAGATCCTTGTACACATTATACACTTCATTATTATTACCATACATGACCTACTGTGTGGAAATATGGGGAAATGCCTGCAAAACAAACACACTCCCTATTCTCAAACTACAAAAAAAAGCAATTCGAATTATTAATAGATCAAATTATACGGAACCCACAAATCCACTATTTATTAAATTAAATACGATGAAATTTTATGACCTGGTTGACTTTAAAATCGCCCAATTAATGTACAAAGCACACAATAACCTGCTCTGCTAAAACATTCAGAAGTTTTTTGAAATTCGAGAAAGCAACTATGAATTAAGAGGTACCAACTTATTCAAAAAACTCAAAACAAGAACAAACATCAAGCAAAGAAGTGTATCTAGCAAAGGTGTTAATCTGTGGAATAATCTCGAAACGGACCTAAAAATGAGTAAATCGCTTGCTGAGTTCAAAAACAAATTCAAAAAAATAGTACAAACAACCTACACCAATCAGAGTTAAAATGATAAATTCTAAACATTAAATATAATGATAAATCAGAACTAAGTTGATAAATAGAGAAAGGTATTGCAATACCCATTATGAATACAAGAGAAAATTGACACAAGAGTGCCAGGGTGAGGATGTATATAATCCCGATACAAACCAAAAGTTGTGAAAATATCACGGTTAAGGGTAAAGTATGAGCCTTAATGGAGACTTCTTCTTACTTTTTCTTTTCTGATTGATATAAAAATGATTTAGTAGATATAAACACATAACGGGGTAGGACAAGATAAGTTTTTTTACTTCATCCTACTCCCTTGAACATAACTGTGTTGAATGAAGACTGATTTCTTTCTTTTACTTTTTTATCTACCTTATTTTCTGTCAAATTATTACTGTATATGTTTTATGTTCAATAAACAACCCAAACCCAAACCAAACATGGGACACTTTGATTAGCTCCTCTTTCATTTATAACTGCATCAAACAACAAACTGCATGCAGGAAAAGTGGTCAAGATTGCACGACTGTGTCTTATCGAGTCAACTACAATTTTATTGTCAAATGTGCTGTATGTGCAACATACCTTTACATTCCCTCTCACAACATGCAACAAGACAAGACACATTAGACACAGACAATCTTATGTGTTGTATTGTAGTTAGAACTGCATGACTGTCCGTGTTTTATGTTGTGTTGTGTTTATTATTTTACTTCATGTTAACTGTTTTGTAAAGCGCTTTGTTACAGCTGCCGCTGTTGTGAAAGCGCTATATAAATCAGCATGTATTGTATTGTATTGTATTTTGTTATTATGACTTCAAGATGGCGCCGCAAAAGTGGCTGCCTTTATAGCAGCTCCTATATTTTGTTCTACTTTCTTCCTTTATAACTTTGCTGCTGTAAATTGGGATTTTCTCCATTGTGAGACAATTATAGGTTTTCTTATTCTTATTCAAATAGTGCATACCAACTAAACTCTTACCTGAGGCAGAAAAAAAATGCAAGCATTTAAAAAAAATAAAATCAAGGCTCTTGAATTGGACTTTTGTCACCACTGGTAAAATTTCCAATCAGAATGTTCATGCACAGTATCGGTAACAGATTTGACACTGGTCGAAACGGCAGATAGTGATATCTGAATTTCAAACCTTAAGTATAGATGTCTGCAACGTTACCATATTTTCATGACTACAAGGCACATTCAAAACTCTTACATGTCCTCCAAAATGGAAGGAACGCCTAATAATGTGGGGCACTTTGTGTATGAACCAAGTTCCAAATTCTGTGAATGATGTGGAGTAGCTGCACTGCATTTGACTGATTGATGTGCGGACAGGCTGCTTATATAAAGGAAAAGCAGGCGTAACTTAGGACAGCATGCAGACATTAAGCGCCTTCCTCAACATTAAACTTAATTCACACAGAGAGGAGAGGAAGACATTAATGTCTACAAGATCTCAAATATCGGCCAGATTTTTTTTTATATTTTCAGACACTGTGGCAGACATGTGCCCATGAATTTTGGTAGAGAATAGAGAGAACATCAAGCCGCGTTAAGCATTATGCCCTATAGTGAACGCCTATGGGCAAGAAAAAGCTCAATTAAAATGTATTATTATTATTATTAATGCTCATAAAATCCTAAACAAAGAGACTATTACTTATTTTCAGAGGTTGAAGTGGATTTAAGTGTTAATTTGGGTGGCGATAAGTTGTCAAACATTAAGACACGTTAAGCTTATTCTCAACAGTGAGCCTCCTGATAGCTTAATGTCCATAAAATCTATGATAGTGTAGCGATTTTTGATATCCACAGAGGTTTACGTGGGCATAGGTAGAAATGTGCATGTGAATTTTGATAACTGCTCGTAGTTTCCTGACATTAACATTACATTTGGCTTTTTTTTTTTTAACAATAAGCGTTTTAGTTAGCACGACGTTGCTGATGTATACAATGTTAATTGTGGATAGTGTAACTTAACCTTTTAAATCTGAACCCACTTACCGTACTGTAAAACATTGTTTAGTTTCGAAGGATGGAATTTAATTAAAAACTGAGCTTGGACACAAAAAGTGTCCATATAGTGATATGTAACGTTCAAAACACAAGGCAATGCTATTAATTCGTATTTGTGAATGTTCCGAGCACCGTTATAAATGCACATAAGACCACTAAACGCGAGTTACTTACCCGTCAGTTTCTGTGATCTGACATTTATATACTTCTTTAGCTTTTTTAATGCTTTTGTTCGAATGGGCTTTTCGTTTGAGGCTAACTTTTGTGCCAGTTGAATCTCTGGATCGTGAACGGCCGCCATTTTCACACTAATTCACGTGGAGCGGTGCTGCTCAGGCGCACTTTCCTTCATTTCGTCGCAGACAGATGACATCACACATTGCCATCACAGGCACGGATGTATGTTCCTGTATCTTGTTTTCGGTTATTTTGAAAAGTCAAAAAGTCAAAGTCAAAAGCCAGCTTTATTGTAAAACATGCTCTATTTACAACATCCAGCATAGATGAAATTTATTTCCCCTCAACCACAGTGCAAATATCCGGTGCATTAAAAAGCACAAAGCTAAAAACAAGGGCAGTGAAAATTGAATACAAAGGACATATATAAATATGAACAAATATAAATAATACATTGCAATCAACAGTCAACAGACAAACAAGTGTACAGAAGAGATTTAGGGCCAATAAAGAAAAAAATCCAAGGTTGGCAAGATTCCCACTTTTGTCTCAGAATTCTAACTTTATTCTCAGAATTCTAACTTATGTCAGAATTCTGACACATTACTCACATTAAAGTCAGGAATTTTGAGAATTAAGACAGAGTTCTAACTTTAATGTTAGAATTCTGACAATAACGGGGGCTTAAAGTTTACAAGCAGGCACCTTTCCTAAGCATTGATAGAATTTGAATGACCCTATCCTCCAAGATCATCTCATCTGGATAGGGTCGGAAAGGAAATTACTCAGGCAAAACGAGAATCCAAAGAGGCCTCGGGAGATGAGTGACCTATGCGAAAGGAGATTTAAAGGTTTTATCCATGCACCCTTTCCTAAGCATTCGTATGCTGCACTCGATGAAAGTGGGAAATCGGAAATATTCCACATGGATTGTCCCAGTCCACCCTCAATGCATTGGGGGGGAATTTAAACAACAAAGACGGCTGATTCTGATAAACTGTTGTTCTGGTTTGTTACAACACATTTGAACCCCAGCTAACCTTCTTCATAATTAATTTTATTCATATAAATAAAGGTATATACTATCTCCAATGCATTTAATGAATTTCACCAAATAATTTAATTAATGCAAGGAGATAGCAGCATGTATGTATTCCAACACTCAGTGCAAATCATGGTGTGCTACATGAAGCCATGTCAAATTAACTAAATGTAATAATATAAATATTCATTCATAATAAATTGGCATTCACGGTTGTGTCTCCATGGAGGTCGTCATTGTTGAGTGACATCACACATCGCAAATTTGATCTGACGTAAACACACACACACACACACGCATACACACAAACAAAACATAAATGTACTCTTTATTTCAATAGCGCACAAGTATGAGCATAAACCTATTTGACTTATTTTAACATGAACATACATTTCTTGTATATTAATTATTCCACTTTGTGTGCTACGTGAAGTCATGTCAAAAAAGTCATGTATACTCGTTTGCTTCCCAACACTTCATTTGTTCTTCTTGGATCAGGTCTCTGAGTTTTTGTGCTGTACTCAGCCATTCCATGTTTCTTCTGCCTTTAGCATCTTCAATGAGTGCTGTAATACTGCTGAGACTGTCTCTCAGAGACCTCGGTTCAGGTGTTTTTTCTTCAGCATCTTCCCACTCTTCCTCTTCCTCTTTAATGACAAAACCAGTCTCTCCATATTCCTGGTTATGGGTTGCAATATTACTGTCCATTTGCAGCAGGTCTTCTAGTGTGCTCTCTGGTGCTACTTTTTTTAGGCTCTGCAGATCATCATTGTAGAACTGGAAAGCTTCTTCCTCTTGTGTTGCTTGGCTTGCTTCACCAGAAAAGTTGCATTTTGAAGTGAGAAAGAGGTCCTTTACGATTCTTAGCTGTTTCCTTTGCATTCTATCCACGCTTCATCTTCTTTCTGCTGGCAAACATTTCATCATCCTCATCTGTAGAGACTTCCTCTGGATAGCCATCTTGAGGAAATAGACCTAACCGAAAAAAAAGGCAGAGGATGAGTCACATAACACAAATAAACAAGAAAGACATTGTGTCGTATCAGGCAATTTAAAAATAACAATACCTTCACTGAGATCCTGCAGCCTGCCATGAAAGAGAGAGAAAGTATGTTGAAAGACAAGAGGTCTGATAATGCATATCATAAACTACATTCGACTGGCGTAAAAATCACTCTTTTCCCAATCTGCTGAACAACTCTCTGATCCACTGAAATTTTAAGACACTGGCCAAAAATAGGATCCACTGGAGAGTTCCCAGGCGAAAACCACTGTTGACCAAAAAGAACACAAAGGCTCATCTCACATTTGCCAAAAGACATCAAGATGATCCTCAAAACCTTTGGAAAAAACATTCTGTCGACCGATGAATCAAAAATTGAATTTGTGCGGCCTGTTACATTTGGGGTAGAAATGATAGCATTTGATTAATAAAACATGGTGTTGCCAATGTGATGGTCTGGGGCTGCTTTTCTATCTGAGGACAAGGTCAATTTGCTGTGATTGATGGGACAATGAATTCTGCTGTCTACTAGAAAATCCTGAAGGATGATGTCCGACCATCAGTTTAGTTTGCACCCTCAAACTCAAGCACTCTTGGATCATGCAGAAAGACAACTAACCGTAACACAACAGCAAGTCCATCTCTGAACGGCTCAAAAAACAAAAGAAAATAAAGTAAGATTTTGCAGTGGTCAAGTCAAAGTCCGGATTTGAATCCAATAGAGATGCTGTGGCGTGACCTCAAAAGGGAAACTCTCCAATGTGGCATAGTTGAATTAAATCTGCCAAAGTGGGCCAAAATTCCTCCATAGCGTCAAAGACTGACCACAAATTATCGCAAATGCTTGATTTCAGTTATTGCTGCCAAGGGCGTCACAACCCATTACTAGCTTCAAGGGGCAATTACTTCTTCCACATAAGGACAGGAAGGTTTGGCTTTTCTTTTTGCCATATTTAAATCACACGGACCACAACAACAGATACAGTATGATACTTTCAAAACTGTCTGAGGGGCTACAAAACTTACACTTTGATGATTTTGTAGAGCCTCTCTCTATTGTGGCTGGGTGTGCTACTTCGAATTGACACCTCTAAGAGCTTGTCAGCAAGAGCTGCATAGTCAAACTGTAAAATAGATGTTTCATTAGAAGGGGGAAAGCAGAACATGGTATTTATCAAGAGCTCTGACTAAAGTGGTGCAGTGTAGCATATGTCTTTCCAATGAAAACCCAAGTATCCCAAAATATGTGTTCATTCTTGGAAAAACAACAACATGCATTTAGGATAAAAATACAATACTAACCTGTAGAACTGGTGCTGTATTATCATCATCATCATCATCATCAAATTGTAACTCTGTGTCGGAGTCTCCTGATTCATGAGCACCCTGTTTCAAGTATGATTTACTGCCTGAAAACAAAATAACCAGCAAATAATGTCTTCCTGGCATAAAAATTCAATTCAATTCAGTCATTTATCTACAAAATTATGTAACATTCATGGAGTTCTTTTTAAAACACTGTAGCATTCATGATTTGCAATCAATAACTTACACAAAAACAGGTTGTTGTGTGCTATATAAATAGTGATTCTGAACGGAAACTCAAAGTTTGGGGAATATTTTTTTTTTGGTCAGATTGCACTTAATGTTGCGTACTATATAGCAGTGGTCCCAAACACTTGCCCGTGGGCCTTTTGGTACTGAGCTGAACGATCGCTTGTGTGGCGCTTTCTCCAAAGCTATGGAAAGAAATCAAGCCTGCTGTTGGCCATGTGCAAGGTACATTCTCAAAAACGGGCATGACGACAATCCAGTTGAATCAGCTGAACAAGTATTACTGAAGTGATGATGTGGAAAGCATGTTAATGCCAGCGGATTTGCACATCCTGCCCACCTAAAGATGAGCGGTTTAGTCGCTATGACCTAGCAATGCGGCCACCAAAATATCAAACACCGTATGTAGGATGGATTCGTTCATCCATCCATCCGTCCATTTTGCAAAGTGCTAACTTCAAAATCATTACGTTGACACTTTGAAAGGAAAATCAACTCAAAAATGTTCTTTAAAACAATATGCATTATGCAGCCTCATTAGTCTAAACATGGTATTACGATTAATATTGTGTTTGTGGAAAAATTAAACAACAAACTCTTCCCATTTTTGTGAAAATGTACCGTTAATCTGCTTCACGGGGTCCTCTTCATCATCAGAGGACTGGCCTGAATCAGAGGACTCTGCTTCTTTCAGCTCCCTCATCAGATCCTCAATGGCATAGGGAGCCTGGTCAATAATTGTGTTGAAGATGCTGTTGCAGATCGCTCGGAAAAGTGTCCGACTGGTGAGACGGTCAATTAAAGAGAATGGTCGATCAGTGGATGGCAAATATTACAAAGCAAGCAGGAAGCTTCAGATCAAGACAGAATTTCGCTGCCATTCATCAGTGACGCTCCTAAAACTAGTATGATCAATAAAGGATGTGTTGCCTGTAATATTACACGACCAGGACGCCAGCCAAATCCTCTTGAACACTGACATCCAAATTGGAGATATTTTGCTTTGGTGACGTTATTCAATGTTAAGGTCAAAAGTTGTATGATTGTCTGGCAAATTAGATGAATACACTTTCAAGCCATTGAAATGAAAACATATTCAAAGGCCCGATAATTCTACCACATTTGAAGTAAACATATTCCGCTGGGTTATGGGGTATTCAAGACTGACAAAACGTTTTCATATACGTAAAATTATTGTTACCCCTCTGTTAATGAAAGAATAACCCTCAGTGATCACAGAAATAACTTCAATCTGACCAAAGTACAGTCAAACCCCGGCTTTCGGATTTCGACCAGAAAATTTGAGATTTTTACACCTCAGGTTAGAACTGAAAACCGGTTTTCGACCAAACTGAGCACACCCGAATACGCCACTTGACTCCTTTCGGGTTTCTTACACGAGCAAGTGACGCTTACACGTTTGACGTTCACAAAAATACCGTATTTTCACGACTATTCGACGCATCGTACTAATGGCCGCAGTCTCATTAATGGGTGACATTTCTGTATTTTACACATACACAGGACGCATCGTACTAATGGCCGCAGTTTTACAGTGGTAAAACATACGCCAGCTTAAACATACGGCATGCATGCGCGCACTCCAACACGTTAGCTTGAAGCATACGGTGGCATGCCAAGACATACAGATAAGATAAAAACACGTTTTTAAAAAGGCAACGAAAGCAGAACTGAGTTCGGGTGTATTTTATTTAGCCATCGTACAATGTTCTCACGTTTTTCGATCAATCATCACCCAGAAATCCATCTAAGTCCTCATCCTCTGTATCAGAAGCAGAGGACTGCACATCTCAGTTGTCATTGAATGCATCACATGCTAGTGTGAGTTGCTAGGCATTGCCGAGCGGAAAGAAGGAGTAGCAACAGCAAAGTCAACATTTCCCTCGTGTGAAGCTTTCCCACATTTGAAAGTAAAGAACAGAGCGAAACATGGTGGCAGCGCGTGTGTGTAGAAAGAATTGAACAATTGTGCAAGTACCGTAATCCATCAAAAACGCCGCGTTCCCTCTCGTTGTTGCGTATTGTGGCGTAACTCGCCAAGTGCTGCCTCTCACTCTTTGTAAAGTTGTGTTTGCCACCGATCATCCATTGTTCCCAAGCCGTTTGCAACTATACTTTGAACGCCCGGTTGATGCCAATGTCCAGCGGTTGGAGTTCTTTAGTCAAGCCTCCGGGAATAACGGCACGCTCATTTGCTTGACTTGTTTTTTCACCGCTGCTGTGAGATGGGCACGCATGCCAAAAGCATAACCGGTGGCTTTAAGTTTGAACTGAGCTTCGTAGGCGTGTCTTTTTGTCGAATTTATTTTCAGGGGTTCTTAGAAACCAAAACCGGAGTTGTTTTGCAACAATGCACATTGCCACACTCTATACAAGTGTTGGTACTGGCTTGAGGCGTCCACTTACACGCCCACCCTTCACCATTGGCGGACTAGCTTGTCTGTCCTCTCTCTCCCTCTCTCCCTCTCCATATATGTATATATACACGCCCACCCTTCCCTGATTGGCCGACTTCTTTCACAGTCACTTCCGCCTTTTCTCTATATAAACAGCGTGTCGGCAGTCAGTCAGATTTTGGAACTCAGCGCATATAAAGGACGCTCCGCACCATAAGGCGTCCTGTCCATTTTGGAGAAAATTTAAGACTTTTAATGGCGCCTTATAGTCGTGAAAATACGGTATTATGAAACAGTCTTGGTTATTCTATAATTTACTGGTTGTAGCGTGGTAACTTTATGAATAAAACATTTGTCATAAGGTGTCATATGCTGTCGGTAGAACTAACGATGACACGTGGTAGATTCTTTCGTCAAATTGATAGTAGATTACACATGCATCGTCTTGGGAAGAGGATGTCAAGCCACAGCAATACTTACCTGTATTAATGATTACCAGGAAATTAATCTTTGCGGTGTGAGACTGGAAAAAAATACTCTGATTTTGTGGTGTGCTGTATTCATGATGCCATATGAGTACAACATAATTTGATCCATTTATTTCGTTGAATAATCCTGGAGTACACAGCTGCTGATATAATGTTCATTGTTAATGCATAGTTTTCAAACATTTACCCTTGAAGCATTATACTTTGGAGTATCAGAATTCTTGATTATGAATATCAGTCAAAATAGAAAAATGGCTTCCTATGATGAACGTTTACGGAACCCAAAATTAGTTACCATGGTTTCCCATTGGGTAATCCAACGGAATCGAAAAACGTGAATTTCCTAAATCCTCAGGCCTGCTACGGTACATCTTTTTTTCCCACCCGCAACGATCAGTTTGACAATCGCCACCATTGTTGTTTTGATCTCGCATGAAGTAATGTCGCATGTCGTTCTTGCAATATGCGGAAAGTAGATGATTGCCAAGTTTTGTATCGTTAAAACAAGTGTTGCGAACAAGTGTTGCAAATGTTTATTGCGGAGGTATCACGGAGGAAGCAGCTAAAGTTGGATAGTTTTTTGCGATAAGTTGACTTTGAGAAAGCCTTGCATCATTGGAAGCGGAGTAAAGAGAGGAGAATTTATGAACGCAAAGACTAAACTATGGAATGAAATAAGAACCTATTTCTCAGCAAATCTCGTATGCCTGAATTATTAAAATTTTTGCAGCATTTGTTGATAAGAAATAAACCTATTAGCAATGTATATTGTTGCTGTTTGTGTTATTATCATATGCAATTGAATAAGTAGACCATTTAAGAATTCGAAATTTGGGACTCTCGAAATGCCTAATGGGACTCACTTTTCTCATCAGCCAGTCCCTGGGACTGGCTGGGGTTAAACTGTAATATTATCACTCCGCGCGCACACACACGCACTCACACACAAACACACACTCACACAAAATGTACTTTTTAGTACATATTTTTTAAGTCAACACCATTAAAAATGGTGTGGAAGATTTAAAAAAATATACTTCCCTGCAGATATGAAATCAAACAAAAGGACGCTAAGAGGAACTTACTCCTTGGTCTTGGCTGCCGTTTTGCAGAATGGCTCGATGAATCTCAGGTTCTGGTCAGCAGTGAGCTACGGAGAAAAAATGTGAAAAGGACCATCACATTTCTTTATTTCAATAAGTTATTAATATTTCCTCAAAATCTTTTGCAGAATCCTCTATAATGGATGTGTCACTCAAACTATAATATTGGCATTTAGAGTGGATAGACATCAAAATTTCATATCTAAATTCTCTTCAGTTTATTTTTGTCAAGTGAAAGGCATTCAACAGGATCAATAAAATAAATACGGACAAGTACCCAAATCTCCATCTACGCTCCATACTCCAAATGACCCGTTTGGATCATAACTTTACCTCTGATGCACCCACAGCTCCTAATTCCGTCAAGTAAAGGTCCAAGATATGAAACTGCAGACCAGCAGGTGCACCGTTGCCACTGTTCAGGAGCTCTGTTGCAAAGAGCTCCAGAAATCTTGAGACCACACTAAAAAAAAAAAAAAAATAGAAAAGACATTATGTAAAATATTTAACCTATGTTATGACGTACTGTACCATTTGCGCATGACAGTTTTTATGGATTACCTGCTATCCCAATTGTTTCTCTTCAGCATCTCAAAGCTTTGTCTGAACATGAAGCGGATCAGCTGTAATACGAAAAGAAGGGCCACCATAAGGGGGAGAAAAGTGATATATTCATGGACGCGCGCGCACGCACACACACCTGGAAAAACTTGTCCATTCGTAGTCTGTCAATGCCAGTCCACTCTCTTTTGAAGGTCTTAAGGGAGCTCTCCAGGTATAATAGTTCTGTGGAAAACAATTTTCACCACCGGCTTTTGACATTTTAATTTGTATTTGGAATTACACCAGCATAGGATCAACTTACGTCCATCAATGTCATGAAAGGTGTGAATCAGTGTGCAAACAGAGTTGGAAAGCTCCTCCTGTGAACAACATTGTGCCTCAAATTAAGCAAATAGAAAGTGAAACAATCCAAGAAAGGCTCAATATATTTAACAATTAAATGGCAGTGGGTGCCATTAATTCAGCCCAGCACGCAGGGTCGTGGTGGCCAGAGGGAATATTGTGGGATTCCTGAATGGCCGGTCCATTTCAGGACCAGTTTAACAATCCCTGCCCCCAAATGGCATAAAAATTACGTTTTTGCGCATGACAGCCGCTGTCTACAGTCACCGAGTGGTTGCACCGCGACTCCAGCGGTCCATCAAAATACATCTCCTAGACGCCTCCTTAGTGAGGTGTTCCGGGCATGTCCCAAAGGTAGGAATTCCTTGGGGCGAACCAGGACAGCCTGGGAACGCCTTGGGAAGAGCTCAAAGAAGTGATTGGCGACAAATCACAGCTCAGCCTGAAAATGTTCCACAAGCCGTGACGAAAGAAATAAAGAAATACCTGTAAAAGTGGTTTGTCCTGCATCCACAAGCAGTAGAACAGACCTTTCCACAGCTTGAGCATTTCTTCACTCGTAAAGCCATCTGGACAAAGAATAATAAAACCAAAGGAGCGCCTTGGTGAATAAGATAAGAAAACCTTTATTAGACTCGCAATGGAGAAATTCCCGATTCACAGCTGCAAAGTTATGAAAGGAAGAAGTAGAACAACAAAATATAGGAGCTGCTCTAAAGGCAGCCACTCACGCGGCACCATTTTGAAGTCAAAATAACAAAAATAACACAACACATGGGACACAGACAGTCGTGCAATCTTCACCACTTTTCTGCATACACTTTGTTGCCTCAAGCAGTTATAGATGAAAGAGGAGAGGATCAAAGTGTCCTTTCACCAGTCGATCAGAGACGTCATGCTGAAAATGTGCACACGTCTGCTACAAGCTAAGTTTTGAAAGCAAACACGAAGCTGTAGCGTCCAGTGACGAAAAAGAGATTGGCTCACATCTCCTGTCACATGCAAATCCACTTCAATTCCAAGCCGCGACTCCCAGTTCCACATCCGCATCGGCGCTACGCGCTAACGTCCCCTCTTCTCATCGTCGGCTCCTCAAGCCTTACATCCATCCAGCCGCAGACCGTTCAACAGCACCAATCTCTCCGCTGAACAAAGTGGGGCTGTGAAAAATGCTGCCCATTACAGGCGCAAGACACAAGCGCCCCGGGACTGTCCAGCAACGACAGTCAAATGGCGCTGATATTCCTCCCAGTCAAAAACAGTGCTGGTATACCCATGCTGCCGAGAAGGCGCAACCACCAAGCACAGAGTCTTGATGAATGTCGTGGCCAAAAAATGCTGAAAAAAGTCCACATCAGGTCCACACGACATAACAACAAACACAAAGTTACAAAACAAACACAAAAATAACAACAAAAAAGCAAAGCTCATGAGAGCACTTGCAGACGGCTGCCAACTCGGGCGCCATCTTGCCTTCAAATCGAATCGAGTATTATATCAGCTGTTTTTGGACAAAGCAAGGACAAGGAAGGCAGCTTTCATTAGATCGTACATTTCATACAGAAAGTAACTCACCACGCTCCATTTTAAAACAAATAAGCTATTCACACACAGACCTCATAACTAGAAGAAAGGGGACATTTGAGTAAACATTGATCAGGAGGGACTACTACAGTGTTAGGTTGTCAGAATCAAATGCGTGTAGATTTATTTTTACCTATTAACCCTCGAAGTCCACCGCTTGCGATAAATGTAAAATTATGTCTTTGAATCAAAGGCTAAGGCATTCGGAAAAACACGTGAGAGCTGAAACGTATGGGGGGGGTTCTAAAATGGCCTAAATTTCATGACGTCACCGGCTGATAGTTCTCAGGCATTACAGCAATAATAAAAAAGGTTTTGATTCCGTAATCTTCACAATTTACATATTTTGCACCATAGAGACCCATTAAAATTCATATTTTTGAAAGCGTCGTAAACCTAATGTGTAAACATGCATTTCACACGATTTTTACGTCAATCGCTTTGTTTTCGCTTGGACAGACGTATGCATACCACATTGTTGGGTTGAGGTCATTCCAATTGTGCAACTTTTAGGTGGCGCCAGAGGATCGCAAATGAGTTTGCCTCTTTGCAGGAGGCTTCAAACCAATGCATTTTACATGAACACGTCCGGTCGGGATTGTTAGTAGGGCTTGGTTGGGACCTCCAGACACAATTTTTTTTTCCTTTTGCAAAAAATAAAGAATAAAAAAATCCCAAAGAACTAATAAAAACTATATATGTATGGATAGCACAGATGCCTCTGAACATTTTGAGTGTTTGAAAAAAAAAAAAAGAATGTTTGTATAACACAAAATACATCATTACAAAAATTGTAAAATGCGTAACTTAGGGTTTTTTTTCATTTGAAGGACCCATTAAACTGCCTTTGAAAAGTAGTCTGAAGTTTGTTGCTAGTCGAAACAGGGCACACGCTGCGAGCCCCGAAATTCCCCATCCCACTAAGCAGCGCACAATTACAAGTGTTTTCGAAGGCAGCAACAGTATGTGATGGCAATAAACCTGGGATCAGGTCGGCCTCCAATCGATAAAAACAAGTCAAGCCAACCTCCACAACGATTGTTCATCCTCTATGACGGTAACGCCGCCAAGTGCTGCAAAAGCCAATTTAAAAATAAAAGCCTAACTAGTGTCCTGCTATTGATTGGTAGCCGTCAATTTTGAAGTTTCACAGCCGGCATTCACAGCCGGTTGATGGCATGTTACTGTAATAATACAAGAGTTGCGGCTTAGAATTGAAGCAGATTTACATCAATTCAATAAATTTAAAATAATTGCCATATCAGAAACTTGGCTTGATGAAGATAAAACAACTGAAATGGAAATAGAAGGTTATGAAATGTTTGCAACTAATAGAGAAAACAAAAAAGGAGGGGGGGGGTTGCAATATATGTAGACAAAGCACTTAAATGCAGTAAAATCGAGAGATTGACAAACACAATAGAAAACCTAATGGAATGTCTAACCATTGAAATACACAATAAAAAGGCATCAAATATCATCATAAGTTGCATCTATAGGACACCAGGAACATGTATTGACACATTCAATAAAAAACTAACATATATGCTCAGTTACTACAACGATAAGAAAACACGAATAATATGTGGTGACTTTAACATTGACTTATTAAACAAAAATAGACACAAAAAAACAACTGACTTCATAAATACTATGTACAGCAACAGCTTTTTCCCAGTAATCCTGAAACCTAGCAGAATAACAGTTGACATGGCCATATTAATAGATAACATATTTATAAATAAGATTGATCATAAAATGGAAAGTGGACTTCTCATTAATGACATAAGTGACCACTTGCCTGTTTTTGCAGTTTTTCATAATTATTTCGATAGAAAAGCTAAATCAACAAATTGTATAACAGAAATAAGACTAAGAACCCAAAGTTCCATCGATGCCTTTAAGCAAGACCTAGAAAAACAAAACTGGACCGAGGTCTACTCAAACGAAGACCCAAATACAGCGTTTGAAGTATTTCAGTCTACCATAATCTCCTTATATGATAAACATTTTCCATTAACTAAAGTTTCCAAAAAGTATAAAGACCCAAGTAAGCCATGGATAACGAAAGGCATAGAAAATGCATGTAAAAAGAAAAACAATTTATATAAATTGTTTTTAAAATTCAGAACTGAAGCAGCAGAAAAAAAATATAAGACCTATAAAAATAAACTAGTAAATATTATAAGAACCAGTAAAAGAGATTATTATCATGCACTATTAGAGCAGAATAAAGGTAACACACAAGAAATATGGAAAATACTTAACCAAGTAATCAGAAATAGTCCTAAAAAAATGGATTATCCAGAGTATTTTATCAAAGGCAAAAATACTATTTTGGAAAAAACTGCAGAAATAGCAACTGAATTTAATGAGTATTTTGTCAACATCGGCAGTAACCTAGCAAAACAAATTCCTGACCCAACAGACCTGTTTGAAGTGGATAGATACGTAGAAAAAAACTCCTCCACGATGTTCCTTACTGCAGTAAAACAAGAAGAAGTATCAAATATTATAAAAACTTTTAAAAATAAAAAGTCAACTGATTGCTTTAATATTGATATGACAATAATCAAGCAGATTATAGAATATGTAGTGCGACCTTTCACACACATATGCAACCTGTCATTCAAAGCTGGTATCTTTCCATCAAAAATGAAAATTGCTAAAGTTATTCCAATCTATAAAAGTGGAGAAAAACATCTGTTTACAAATTATAGACCAATATCACTACTACCACAATTTTCAAAAATATTAGAAAAACTATTTTCTCGCAGACTTGATAGTTTTATACAAAAGCATGCGCTGTTAAGTGAGAATCAATATGGCTTCAGGGAAAAACGGACCACCTCAATGGCAGTTATGGAGTTTGTGGAAGCTGTTGGGGTTTTCCTAGTTCTAAAAAAAGCTTTTGACACAATAGATCACAGTATATTATTGAAAAAAACTAGAAAGATATGGCATTAGAGGTGTAGCTTATAAATGGATAAGTTATTTAGAAAACAGATATCAGTACGTGCAACTCAACAATAAAAAACGAATCAACTGAAAATCACTCACGGAGTACCTCAGGGGTCAGTGCTTGGTCCAAAACTATTCATCTTATATATAAATGATATCTGCAAGGTCTCAAAACTATTTAAATGTGTCCTATTGGCTGATGATACAACTTTCTACTGTTCTGGAATAAATCTGAAACAGCTCCTGACAACCGTAGAAAACGAATTAAACAAATTAAAAAACTGGTTCGACAGAAATAAATTGTCACTCAACCTGAAAAAAATCGAAGTCAATTGTTTTTGGCACAAGACCAATCAAACACCAAGCTAAAATTATGATAAACTCAATTGAAATAGAAAGAGCGTATGAAACCAAGTTTCTCGGATTAGTAATAGACTCAAAACTATGTTGGAAACCACATATCGATAACGTAAAAAGAAAAATAGCCAAGACCGTAGGGATCCTCTACAAAACCAAGGAAGTGCTAAATAAGAGATCCTTGTACACATTTCAAAAATATTAGAAAAACTATTTTCTCGCAGACTTGATAGTTTTATACAAAAGCATGCGCTGTTAAGTGAGAATCAATATGGCTTCAGGGAAAAACGGACCACCTCAATGGCAGTTATGGAGTTTGTGGAAGCTGTTGGGGTTTTCCTAGTTCTAAAAAAAGCTTTTGACACAATAGATCACAGTATATTATTGAAAAAAACTAGAAAGATATGGCATTAGAGGTGTAGCTTATAAATGGATAAGTTATTTAGAAAACAGATATCAGTACGTGCAACTCAACAATAAAAAACGAATCAACTGAAAATCACTCACGGAGTACCTCAGGGGTCAGTGCTTGGTCCAAAACTATTCATCTTATATATAAATGATATCTGCAAGGTCTCAAAACTATTTAAATGTGTCCTATTGGCTGATGATACAACTTTCTACTGTTCTGGAATAAATCTGAAACAGCTCCTGACAACCGTAGAAAACGAATTAAACAAATTAAAAAACTGGTTCGACAGAAATAAATTGTCACTCAACCTGAAAAAAATCGAAGTCAATTGTTTTTGGCACAAGACCAATCAAACACCAAGCTAAAATTATGATAAACTCAATTGAAATAGAAAGAGCGTATGAAACCAAGTTTCTCGGATTAGTAATAGACTCAAAACTATGTTGGAAACCACATATCGATAACGTAAAAAGAAAAATAGCCAAGACCGTAGGGATCCTCTACAAAACCAAGGAAGTGCTAAATAAGAGATCCTTGTACACATTATACACTTCATTATTATTACCATACATGACCTACTGTGTGGAAATATGGGGAAATGCCTGCAAAACAAACACACTCCCTATTCTCAAACTACAAAAAAAAGCAATTCGAATTATTAATAGATCAAATTATACGGAACCCACAAATCCACTATTTATTAAATTAAATACGATGAAATTTTATGACCTGGTTGACTTTAAAATCGCCCAATTAATGTACAAAGCACACAATAACCTGCTCTGCTAAAACATTCAGAAGTTTTTTGAAATTCGAGAAAGCAACTATGAATTAAGAGGTACCAACTTATTCAAAAAACTCAAAACAAGAACAAACATCAAGCAAAGAAGTGTATCTAGCAAAGGTGTTAATCTGTGGAATAATCTCGAAACGGACCTAAAAATGAGTAAATCGCTTGCTGAGTTCAAAAACAAATTCAAAAAAATAGTACAAACAACCTACACCAATCAGAGTTAAAATGATAAATTCTAAACATTAAATATAATGATAAATCAGAACTAAGTTGATAAATAGAGAAAGGTATTGCAATACCCATTATGAATACAAGAGAAAATTGACACAAGAGTGCCAGGGTGAGGATGTATATAATCCCGATACAAACCAAAAGTTGTGAAAATATCACGGTTAAGGGTAAAGTATGAGCCTTAATGGAGACTTCTTCTTACTTTTTCTTTTCTGATTGATATAAAAATGATTTAGTAGATATAAACACATAACGGGGTAGGACAAGATAAGTTTTTTTACTTCATCCTACTCCCTTGAACATAACTGTGTTGAATGAAGACTGATTTCTTTCTTTTACTTTTTTATCTACCTTATTTTCTGTCAAATTATTACTGTATATGTTTTATGTTCAATAAACAACCCAAACCCAAACCAAACATGGGACACTTTGATTAGCTCCTCTTTCATTTATAACTGCATCAAACAACAAACTGCATGCAGGAAAAGTGGTCAAGATTGCACGACTGTGTCTTATCGAGTCAACTACAATTTTATTGTCAAATGTGCTGTATGTGCAACATACCTTTACATTCCCTCTCACAACATGCAACAAGACAAGACACATTAGACACAGACAATCTTATGTGTTGTATTGTAGTTAGAACTGCATGACTGTCCGTGTTTTATGTTGTGTTGTGTTTATTATTTTACTTCATGTTAACTGTTTTGTAAAGCGCTTTGTTACAGCTGCCGCTGTTGTGAAAGCGCTATATAAATCAGCATGTATTGTATTGTATTGTATTTTGTTATTATGACTTCAAGATGGCGCCGCAAAAGTGGCTGCCTTTATAGCAGCTCCTATATTTTGTTCTACTTTCTTCCTTTATAACTTTGCTGCTGTAAATTGGGATTTTCTCCATTGTGAGACAATTATAGGTTTTCTTATTCTTATTCAAATAGTGCATACCAACTAAACTCTTACCTGAGGCAGAAAAAAAATGCAAGCATTTAAAAAAAATAAAATCAAGGCTCTTGAATTGGACTTTTGTCACCACTGGTAAAATTTCCAATCAGAATGTTCATGCACAGTATCGGTAACAGATTTGACACTGGTCGAAACGGCAGATAGTGATATCTGAATTTCAAACCTTAAGTATAGATGTCTGCAACGTTACCATATTTTCATGACTACAAGGCACATTCAAAACTCTTACATGTCCTCCAAAATGGAAGGAACGCCTAATAATGTGGGGCACTTTGTGTATGAACCAAGTTCCAAATTCTGTGAATGATGTGGAGTAGCTGCACTGCATTTGACTGATTGATGTGCGGACAGGCTGCTTATATAAAGGAAAAGCAGGCGTAACTTAGGACAGCATGCAGACATTAAGCGCCTTCCTCAACATTAAACTTAATTCACACAGAGAGGAGAGGAAGACATTAATGTCTACAAGATCTCAAATATCGGCCAGATTTTTTTTTATATTTTCAGACACTGTGGCAGACATGTGCCCATGAATTTTGGTAGAGAATAGAGAGAACATCAAGCCGCGTTAAGCATTATGCCCTATAGTGAACGCCTATGGGCAAGAAAAAGCTCAATTAAAATGTATTATTATTATTATTAATGCTCATAAAATCCTAAACAAAGAGACTATTACTTATTTTCAGAGGTTGAAGTGGATTTAAGTGTTAATTTGGGTGGCGATAAGTTGTCAAACATTAAGACACGTTAAGCTTATTCTCAACAGTGAGCCTCCTGATAGCTTAATGTCCATAAAATCTATGATAGTGTAGCGATTTTTGATATCCACAGAGGTTTACGTGGGCATAGGTAGAAATGTGCATGTGAATTTTGATAACTGCTCGTAGTTTCCTGACATTAACATTACATTTGGCTTTTTTTTTTTTAACAATAAGCGTTTTAGTTAGCACGACGTTGCTGATGTATACAATGTTAATTGTGGATAGTGTAACTTAACCTTTTAAATCTGAACCCACTTACCGTACTGTAAAACATTGTTTAGTTTCGAAGGATGGAATTTAATTAAAAACTGAGCTTGGACACAAAAAGTGTCCATATAGTGATATGTAACGTTCAAAACACAAGGCAATGCTATTAATTCGTATTTGTGAATGTTCCGAGCACCGTTATAAATGCACATAAGAGCACTAAACGCGAGTTACTTACCCGTCAGTTTCTGTGATCTGACATTTATATACTTCTTTAGCTTTTTTAATGCTTTTGTTCGAATGGGCTTTTCGTTTGAGGCTAACTTTTGTGCCAGTTGAATCTCTGGATCGTGAACGGCCGCCATTTTCACACTAATTCACGTGGAGCGGTGCTGCTCAGGCGCACTTTCCTTCATTTCGTCGCAGACAGATGACATCACACATTGCCATCACAGGCACGGATGTATGTTCCTGTATCTTGTTTTCGGTTATTTTGAAAAGTCAAAAAGTCAAAGTCAAAAGCCAGCTTTATTGTAAAACATGCTCTATTTACAACATCCAGCATAGATGAAATTTATTTCCCCTCAACCACAGTGCAAATATCCGGTGCATTAAAAAGCACAAAGCTAAAAACAAGGGCAGTGAAAATTGAATACAAAGGACATATATAAATATGAACAAATATAAATAATACATTGCAATCAACAGTCAACAGACAAACAAGTGTACAGAAGAGATTTAGGGCCAATAAAGAAAAAAATCCAAGGTTGGCAAGATTCCCACTTTTGTCTCAGAATTCTAACTTTATTCTCAGAATTCTAACTTATGTCAGAATTCTGACACATTACTCACATTAAAGTCAGGAATTTTGAGAATTAAGACAGAGTTCTAACTTTAATGTTAGAATTCTGACAATAACGGGGGCTTAAAGTTTACAAGCAGGCACCTTTCCTAAGCATTGATAGAATTTGAATGACCCTATCCTCCAAGATCATCTCATCTGGATAGGGTCGGAAAGGAAATTACTCAGGCAAAACGAGAATCCAAAGAGGCCTCGGGAGATGAGTGACCTATGCGAAAGGAGATTTAAAGGTTTTATCCATGCACCCTTTCCTAAGCATTCGTATGCTGCACTCGATGAAAGTGGGAAATCGGAAATATTCCACATGGATTGTCCCAGTCCACCCTCAATGCATTGGGGGGGAATTTAAACAACAAAGACGGCTGATTCTGATAAACTGTTGTTCTGGTTTGTTACAACACATTTGAACCCCAGCTAACCTTCTTCATAATTAATTTTATTCATATAAATAAAGGTATATACTATCTCCAATGCATTTAATGAATTTCACCAAATAATTTAATTAATGCAAGGAGATAGCAGCATGTATGTATTCCAACACTCAGTGCAAATCATGGTGTGCTACATGAAGCCATGTCAAATTAACTAAATGTAATAATATAAATATTCATTCATAATAAATTGGCATTCACGGTTGTGTCTCCATGGAGGTCGTCATTGTTGAGTGACATCACACATCGCAAATTTGATCTGACGTAAACACACACACACACACACGCATACACACAAACAAAACATAAATGTACTCTTTATTTCAATAGCGCACAAGTATGAGCATAAACCTATTTGACTTATTTTAACATGAACATACATTTCTTGTATATTAATTATTCCACTTTGTGTGCTACGTGAAGTCATGTCAAAAAAGTCATGTATACTCGTTTGCTTCCCAACACTTCATTTGTTCTTCTTGGATCAGGTCTCTGAGTTTTTGTGCTGTACTCAGCCATTCCATGTTTCTTCTGCCTTTAGCATCTTCAATGAGTGCTGTAATACTGCTGAGACTGTCTCTCAGAGACCTCGGTTCAGGTGTTTTTTCTTCAGCATCTTCCCACTCTTCCTCTTCCTCTTTAATGACAAAACCAGTCTCTCCATATTCCTGGTTATGGGTTGCAATATTACTGTCCATTTGCAGCAGGTCTTCTAGTGTGCTCTCTGGTGCTACTTTTTTTAGGCTCTGCAGATCATCATTGTAGAACTGGAAAGCTTCTTCCTCTTGTGTTGCTTGGCTTGCTTCACCAGAAAAGTTGCATTTTGAAGTGAGAAAGAGGTCCTTTACGATTCTTAGCTGTTTCCTTTGCATTCTATCCACGCTTCATCTTCTTTCTGCTGGCAAACATTTCATCATCCTCATCTGTAGAGACTTCCTCTGGATAGCCATCTTGAGGAAATAGACCTAACCGAAAAAAAAGGCAGAGGATGAGTCACATAACACAAATAAACAAGAAAGACATTGTGTCGTATCAGGCAATTTAAAAATAACAATACCTTCACTGAGATCCTGCAGCCTGCCATGAAAGAGAGAGAAAGTATGTTGAAAGACAAGAGGTCTGATAATGCATATCATAAACTACATTCGACTGGCGTAAAAATCACTCTTTTCCCAATCTGCTGAACAACTCTCTGATCCACTGAAATTTTAAGACACTGGCCAAAAATAGGATCCACTGGAGAGTTCCCAGGCGAAAACCACTGTTGACCAAAAAGAACACAAAGGCTCATCTCACATTTGCCAAAAGACATCAAGATGATCCTCAAAACCTTTGGAAAAAACATTCTGTCGACCGATGAATCAAAAATTGAATTTGTGCGGCCTGTTACATTTGGGGTAGAAATGATAGCATTTGATTAATAAAACATGGTGTTGCCAATGTGATGGTCTGGGGCTGCTTTTCTATCTGAGGACAAGGTCAATTTGCTGTGATTGATGGGACAATGAATTCTGCTGTCTACTAGAAAATCCTGAAGGATGATGTCCGACCATCAGTTTAGTTTGCACCCTCAAACTCAAGCACTCTTGGATCATGCAGAAAGACAACTAACCGTAACACAACAGCAAGTCCATCTCTGAACGGCTCAAAAAACAAAAGAAAATAAAGTAAGATTTTGCAGTGGTCAAGTCAAAGTCCGGATTTGAATCCAATAGAGATGCTGTGGCGTGACCTCAAAAGGGAAACTCTCCAATGTGGCATAGTTGAATTAAATCTGCCAAAGTGGGCCAAAATTCCTCCATAGCGTCAAAGACTGACCACAAATTATCGCAAATGCTTGATTTCAGTTATTGCTGCCAAGGGCGTCACAACCCATTACTAGCTTCAAGGGGCAATTACTTCTTCCACATAAGGACAGGAAGGTTTGGCTTTTCTTTTTGCCATATTTAAATCACACGGACCACAACAACAGATACAGTATGATACTTTCAAAACTGTCTGAGGGGCTACAAAACTTACACTTTGATGATTTTGTAGAGCCTCTCTCTATTGTGGCTGGGTGTGCTACTTCGAATTGACACCTCTAAGAGCTTGTCAGCAAGAGCTGCATAGTCAAACTGTAAAATAGATGTTTCATTAGAAGGGGGAAAGCAGAACATGGTATTTATCAAGAGCTCTGACTAAAGTGGTGCAGTGTAGCATATGTCTTTCCAATGAAAACCCAAGTATCCCAAAATATGTGTTCATTCTTGGAAAAACAACAACATGCATTTAGGATAAAAATACAATACTAACCTGTAGAACTGGTGCTGTATTATCATCATCATCATCATCATCAAATTGTAACTCTGTGTCGGAGTCTCCTGATTCATGAGCACCCTGTTTCAAGTATGATTTACTGCCTGAAAACAAAATAACCAGCAAATAATGTCTTCCTGGCATAAAAATTCAATTCAATTCAGTCATTTATCTACAAAATTATGTAACATTCATGGAGTTCTTTTTAAAACACTGTAGCATTCATGATTTGCAATCAATAACTTACACAAAAACAGGTTGTTGTGTGCTATATAAATAGTGATTCTGAACGGAAACTCAAAGTTTGGGGAATATTTTTTTTTTGGTCAGATTGCACTTAATGTTGCGTACTATATAGCAGTGGTCCCAAACACTTGCCCGTGGGCCTTTTGGTACTGAGCTGAACGATCGCTTGTGTGGCGCTTTCTCCAAAGCTATGGAAAGAAATCAAGCCTGCTGTTGGCCATGTGCAAGGTACATTCTCAAAAACGGGCATGACGACAATCCAGTTGAATCAGCTGAACAAGTATTACTGAAGTGATGATGTGGAAAGCATGTTAATGCCAGCGGATTTGCACATCCTGCCCACCTAAAGATGAGCGGTTTAGTCGCTATGACCTAGCAATGCGGCCACCAAAATATCAAACACCGTATGTAGGATGGATTCGTTCATCCATCCATCCGTCCATTTTGCAAAGTGCTAACTTCAAAATCATTACGTTGACACTTTGAAAGGAAAATCAACTCAAAAATGTTCTTTAAAACAATATGCATTATGCAGCCTCATTAGTCTAAACATGGTATTACGATTAATATTGTGTTTGTGGAAAAATTAAACAACAAACTCTTCCCATTTTTGTGAAAATGTACCGTTAATCTGCTTCACGGGGTCCTCTTCATCATCAGAGGACTGGCCTGAATCAGAGGACTCTGCTTCTTTCAGCTCCCTCATCAGATCCTCAATGGCATAGGGAGCCTGGTCAATAATTGTGTTGAAGATGCTGTTGCAGATCGCTCGGAAAAGTGTCCGACTGGTGAGACGGTCAATTAAAGAGAATGGTCGATCAGTGGATGGCAAATATTACAAAGCAAGCAGGAAGCTTCAGATCAAGACAGAATTTCGCTGCCATTCATCAGTGACGCTCCTAAAACTAGTATGATCAATAAAGGATGTGTTGCCTGTAATATTACACGACCAGGACGCCAGCCAAATCCTCTTGAACACTGACATCCAAATTGGAGATATTTTGCTTTGGTGACGTTATTCAATGTTAAGGTCAAAAGTTGTATGATTGTCTGGCAAATTAGATGAATACACTTTCAAGCCATTGAAATGAAAACATATTCAAAGGCCCGATAATTCTACCACATTTGAAGTAAACATATTCCGCTGGGTTATGGGGTATTCAAGACTGACAAAACGTTTTCATATACGTAAAATTATTGTTACCCCTCTGTTAATGAAAGAATAACCCTCAGTGATCACAGAAATAACTTCAATCTGACCAAAGTACAGTCAAACCCCGGCTTTCGGATTTCGACCAGAAAATTTGAGATTTTTACACCTCAGGTTAGAACTGAAAACCGGTTTTCGACCAAACTGAGCACACCCGAATACGCCACTTGACTCCTTTCGGGTTTCTTACACGAGCAAGTGACGCTTACACGTTTGACGTTCACAAAAATACCGTATTTTCACGACTATTCGACGCATCGTACTAATGGCCGCAGTCTCATTAATGGGTGACATTTCTGTATTTTACACATACACAGGACGCATCGTACTAATGGCCGCAGTTTTACAGTGGTAAAACATACGCCAGCTTAAACATACGGCATGCATGCGCGCACTCCAACACGTTAGCTTGAAGCATACGGTGGCATGCCAAGACATACAGATAAGATAAAAACACGTTTTTAAAAAGGCAACGAAAGCAGAACTGAGTTCGGGTGTATTTTATTTAGCCATCGTACAATGTTCTCACGTTTTTCGATCAATCATCACCCAGAAATCCATCTAAGTCCTCATCCTCTGTATCAGAAGCAGAGGACTGCACATCTCAGTTGTCATTGAATGCATCACATGCTAGTGTGAGTTGCTAGGCATTGCCGAGCGGAAAGAAGGAGTAGCAACAGCAAAGTCAACATTTCCCTCGTGTGAAGCTTTCCCACATTTGAAAGTAAAGAACAGAGCGAAACATGGTGGCAGCGCGTGTGTGTAGAAAGAATTGAACAATTGTGCAAGTACCGTAATCCATCAAAAACGCCGCGTTCCCTCTCGTTGTTGCGTATTGTGGCGTAACTCGCCAAGTGCTGCCTCTCACTCTTTGTAAAGTTGTGTTTGCCACCGATCATCCATTGTTCCCAAGCCGTTTGCAACTATACTTTGAACGCCCGGTTGATGCCAATGTCCAGCGGTTGGAGTTCTTTAGTCAAGCCTCCGGGAATAACGGCACGCTCATTTGCTTGACTTGTTTTTTCACCGCTGCTGTGAGATGGGCACGCATGCCAAAAGCATAACCGGTGGCTTTAAGTTTGAACTGAGCTTCGTAGGCGTGTCTTTTTGTCGAATTTATTTTCAGGGGTTCTTAGAAACCAAAACCGGAGTTGTTTTGCAACAATGCACATTGCCACACTCTATACAAGTGTTGGTACTGGCTTGAGGCGTCCACTTACACGCCCACCCTTCACCATTGGCGGACTAGCTTGTCTGTCCTCTCTCTCCCTCTCTCCCTCTCCATATATGTATATATACACGCCCACCCTTCCCTGATTGGCCGACTTCTTTCACAGTCACTTCCGCCTTTTCTCTATATAAACAGCGTGTCGGCAGTCAGTCAGATTTTGGAACTCAGCGCATATAAAGGACGCTCCGCACCATAAGGCGTCCTGTCCATTTTGGAGAAAATTTAAGACTTTTAATGGCGCCTTATAGTCGTGAAAATACGGTATTATGAAACAGTCTTGGTTATTCTATAATTTACTGGTTGTAGCGTGGTAACTTTATGAATAAAACATTTGTCATAAGGTGTCATATGCTGTCGGTAGAACTAACGATGACACGTGGTAGATTCTTTCGTCAAATTGATAGTAGATTACACATGCATCGTCTTGGGAAGAGGATGTCAAGCCACAGCAATACTTACCTGTATTAATGATTACCAGGAAATTAATCTTTGCGGTGTGAGACTGGAAAAAAATACTCTGATTTTGTGGTGTGCTGTATTCATGATGCCATATGAGTACAACATAATTTGATCCATTTATTTCGTTGAATAATCCTGGAGTACACAGCTGCTGATATAATGTTCATTGTTAATGCATAGTTTTCAAACATTTACCCTTGAAGCATTATACTTTGGAGTATCAGAATTCTTGATTATGAATATCAGTCAAAATAGAAAAATGGCTTCCTATGATGAACGTTTACGGAACCCAAAATTAGTTACCATGGTTTCCCATTGGGTAATCCAACGGAATCGAAAAACGTGAATTTCCTAAATCCTCAGGCCTGCTACGGTACATCTTTTTTTCCCACCCGCAACGATCAGTTTGACAATCGCCACCATTGTTGTTTTGATCTCGCATGAAGTAATGTCGCATGTCGTTCTTGCAATATGCGGAAAGTAGATGATTGCCAAGTTTTGTATCGTTAAAACAAGTGTTGCGAACAAGTGTTGCGAATGTTTATTGCGGAGGTATCACGGAGGAAGCAGCTAAAGTTGGATAGTTTTTTGCGATAAGTTGACTTTGAGAAAGCCTTGCATCATTGGAAGCGGAGTAAAGAGAGGAGAATTTATGAACGCAAAGACTAAACTATGGAATGAAATAAGAACCTATTTCTCAGCAAATCTCGTATGCCTGAATTATTAAAATTTTTGCAGCATTTGTTGATAAGAAATAAACCTATTAGCAATGTATATTGTTGCTGTTTGTGTTATTATCATATGCAATTGAATAAGTAGACCATTTAAGAATTCGAAATTTGGGACTCTCGAAATGCCTAATGGGACTCACTTTTCTCATCAGCCAGTCCCTGGGACTGGCTGGGGTTAAACTGTAATATTATCACTCCGCGCGCACACACACGCACTCACACACAAACACACACTCACACAAAATGTACTTTTTAGTACATATTTTTTAAGTCAACACCATTAAAAATGGTGTGGAAGATTTAAAAAAATATACTTCCCTGCAGATATGAAATCAAACAAAAGGACGCTAAGAGGAACTTACTCCTTGGTCTTGGCTGCCGTTTTGCAGAATGGCTCGATGAATCTCAGGTTCTGGTCAGCAGTGAGCTACGGAGAAAAAATGTGAAAAGGACCATCACATTTCTTTATTTCAATAAGTTATTAATATTTCCTCAAAATCTTTTGCAGAATCCTCTATAATGGATGTGTCACTCAAACTATAATATTGGCATTTAGAGTGGATAGACATCAAAATTTCATATCTAAATTCTCTTCAGTTTATTTTTGTCAAGTGAAAGGCATTCAACAGGATCAATAAAATAAATACGGACAAGTACCCAAATCTCCATCTACGCTCCATACTCCAAATGACCCGTTTGGATCATAACTTTACCTCTGATGCACCCACAGCTCCTAATTCCGTCAAGTAAAGGTCCAAGATATGAAACTGCAGACCAGCAGGTGCACCGTTGCCACTGTTCAGGAGCTCTGTTGCAAAGAGCTCCAGAAATCTTGAGACCACACTAAAAAAAAAAAAAAAATAGAAAAGACATTATGTAAAATATTTAACCTATGTTATGACGTACTGTACCATTTGCGCATGACAGTTTTTATGGATTACCTGCTATCCCAATTGTTTCTCTTCAGCATCTCAAAGCTTTGTCTGAACATGAAGCGGATCAGCTGTAATACGAAAAGAAGGGCCACCATAAGGGGGAGAAAAGTGATATATTCATGGACGCGCGCGCACGCACACACACCTGGAAAAACTTGTCCATTCGTAGTCTGTCAATGCCAGTCCACTCTCTTTTGAAGGTCTTAAGGGAGCTCTCCAGGTATAATAGTTCTGTGGAAAACAATTTTCACCACCGGCTTTTGACATTTTAATTTGTATTTGGAATTACACCAGCATAGGATCAACTTACGTCCATCAATGTCATGAAAGGTGTGAATCAGTGTGCAAACAGAGTTGGAAAGCTCCTCCTGTGAACAACATTGTGCCTCAAATTAAGCAAATAGAAAGTGAAACAATCCAAGAAAGGCTCAATATATTTAACAATTAAATGGCAGTGGGTGCCATTAATTCAGCCCAGCACGCAGGGTCGTGGTGGCCAGAGGGAATATTGTGGGATTCCTGAATGGCCGGTCCATTTCAGGACCAGTTTAACAATCCCTGCCCCCAAATGGCATAAAAATTACGTTTTTGCGCATGACAGCCGCTGTCTACAGTCACCGAGTGGTTGCACCGCGACTCCAGCGGTCCATCAAAATACATCTCCTAGACGCCTCCTTAGTGAGGTGTTCCGGGCATGTCCCAAAGGTAGGAATTCCTTGGGGCGAACCAGGACAGCCTGGGAACGCCTTGGGAAGAGCTCAAAGAAGTGATTGGCGACAAATCACAGCTCAGCCTGAAAATGTTCCACAAGCCGTGACGAAAGAAATAAAGAAATACCTGTAAAAGTGGTTTGTCCTGCATCCACAAGCAGTAGAACAGACCTTTCCACAGCTTGAGCATTTCTTCACTCGTAAAGCCATCTGGACAAAGAATAATAAAACCAAAGGAGCGCCTTGGTGAATAAGATAAGAAAACCTTTATTAGACTCGCAATGGAGAAATTCCCGATTCACAGCTGCAAAGTTATGAAAGGAAGAAGTAGAACAACAAAATATAGGAGCTGCTCTAAAGGCAGCCACTCACGCGGCACCATTTTGAAGTCAAAATAACAAAAATAACACAACACATGGGACACAGACAGTCGTGCAATCTTCACCACTTTTCTGCATACACTTTGTTGCCTCAAGCAGTTATAGATGAAAGAGGAGAGGATCAAAGTGTCCTTTCACCAGTCGATCAGAGACGTCATGCTGAAAATGTGCACACGTCTGCTACAAGCTAAGTTTTGAAAGCAAACACGAAGCTGTAGCGTCCAGTGACGAAAAAGAGATTGGCTCACATCTCCTGTCACATGCAAATCCACTTCAATTCCAAGCCGCGACTCCCAGTTCCACATCCGCATCGGCGCTACGCGCTAACGTCCCCTCTTCTCATCGTCGGCTCCTCAAGCCTTACATCCATCCAGCCGCAGACCGTTCAACAGCACCAATCTCTCCGCTGAACAAAGTGGGGCTGTGAAAAATGCTGCCCATTACAGGCGCAAGACACAAGCGCCCCGGGACTGTCCAGCAACGACAGTCAAATGGCGCTGATATTCCTCCCAGTCAAAAACAGTGCTGGTATACCCATGCTGCCGAGAAGGCGCAACCACCAAGCACAGAGTCTTGATGAATGTCGTGGCCAAAAAATGCTGAAAAAAGTCCACATCAGGTCCACACGACATAACAACAAACACAAAGTTACAAAACAAACACAAAAATAACAACAAAAAAGCAAAGCTCATGAGAGCACTTGCAGACGGCTGCCAACTCGGGCGCCATCTTGCCTTCAAATCGAATCGAGTATTATATCAGCTGTTTTTGGACAAAGCAAGGACAAGGAAGGCAGCTTTCATTAGATCGTACATTTCATACAGAAAGTAACTCACCACGCTCCATTTTAAAACAAATAAGCTATTCACACACAGACCTCATAACTAGAAGAAAGGGGACATTTGAGTAAACATTGATCAGGAGGGACTACTACAGTGTTAGGTTGTCAGAATCAAATGCGTGTAGATTTATTTTTACCTATTAACCCTCGAAGTCCACCGCTTGCGATAAATGTAAAATTATGTCTTTGAATCAAAGGCTAAGGCATTCGGAAAAACACGTGAGAGCTGAAACGTATGGGGGGGGTTCTAAAATGGCCTAAATTTCATGACGTCACCGGCTGATAGTTCTCAGGCATTACAGCAATAATAAAAAAGGTTTTGATTCCGTAATCTTCACAATTTACATATTTTGCACCATAGAGACCCATTAAAATTCATATTTTTGAAAGCATCGTAAACCTAATGTGTAAACATGCATTTCACACGATTTTTACGTCAATCGCTTTGTTTTCGCTTGGACAGACGTATGCATACCACATTGTTGGGTTGAGGTCATTCCAATTGTGCAACTTTTAGGTGGCGCCAGAGGATCGCAAATGAGTTTGCCTCTTTGCAGGAGGCTTCAAACCAATGCATTTTACATGAACACGTCCGGTCGGGATTGTTAGTAGGGCTTGGTTGGGACCTCCAGACACAATTTTTTTTTCCTTTTGCAAAAAATAAAGAATAAAAAAATCCCAAAGAACTAATAAAAACTATATATATGTATGGATAGCACAGATGCCTCTGAACATTTTGAGTGTTTGAAAAAAAAAAAAGAATGTTTGTATAACACAAAATACATCATTACAAAAATTGTAAAATGCGTAACTTAGGGTTTTTTTTCATTTGAAGGACCCATTAAACTGCCTTTGAAAAGTAGTCTGAAGTTTGTTGCTAGTCGAAACAGGGCACACGCTGCGAGCCCCGAAATTCCCCATCCCACTAAGCAGCGCACAATTACAAGTGTTTTCGAAGGCAGCAACAGTATGTGATGGCAATAAACCTGGGATCAGGTCGGCCTCCAATCGATAAAAACAAGTCAAGCCAACCTCCACAACGATTGTTCATCCTCTATGACGGTAACGCCGCCAAGTGCTGCAAAAGCCAATTTAAAAATAAAAGCCTAACTAGTGTCCTGCTATTGATTGGTAGCCGTCAATTTTGAAGTTTCACAGCCGGCATTCACAGCCGGTTGATGGCATGTTACTGTAATAATACAAGAGTTGCGGCTTAGAATTGAAGCAGATTTACATCAATTCAATACATTTAAAATAATTGCCATATCAGAAACTTGGCTTGATGAAGATAAAACAACTGAAATGGAAATAGAAGGTTATGAAATGTTTGCAACTAATAGAGAAAACAAAAAAGGAGGGGGGGGGTTGCAATATATGTAGACAAAGCACTTAAATGCAGTAAAATCGAGAGATTGACAAACACAATAGAAAACCTAATGGAATGTCTAACCATTGAAATACACAATAAAAAGGCATCAAATATCATCATAAGTTGCATCTATAGGACACCAGGAACATGTATTGACACATTCAATAAAAAACTAACATATATGCTCAGTTACTACAACGATAAGAAAACACGAATAATATGTGGTGACTTTAACATTGACTTATTAAACAAAAATAGACACAAAAAAACAACTGACTTCATAAATACTATGTACAGCAACAGCTTTTTCCCAGTAATCCTGAAACCTAGCAGAATAACAGTTGACACGGCCATATTAATAGATAACATATTTATAAATAAGATTGATCATAAAATGGAAAGTGGACTTCTCATTAATGACATAAGTGACCACTTGCCTGTTTTTGCAGTTTTTCATAATTATTTCGATAGAAAAGCTAAATCAACAAATTGTATAACAGAAATAAGACTAAGAACCCAACGTTCCATCGATGCCTTTAAGCAAGACCTAGAAAAACAAAACTGGACCGAGGTCTACTCAAACGAAGACCCAAATACAGCGTTTGAAGTATTTCAGTCTACCATAATCTCCTTATATGATAAACATTTTCCATTAACTAAAGTTTCCAAAAAGTATAAAGACCCAAGTAAGCCATGGATAACGAAAGGCATAGAAAACGCATGTAAAAAGAAAAACAATTTATATAAATTGTTTTTAAAATTCAGAACTGAAGCAGCAGAAAAAAAATATAAGACCTATAAAAATAAACTAGTAAATATTATAAGAACCAGTAAAAGAGATTATTATCATGCACTATTAGAGCAGAATAAAGGTAACACACAAGAAATATGGAAAATACTTAACCAAGTAATCAGAAATAGTCCTAAAAAAATGGATTATCCAGAGTATTTTATCAAAGGCAAAAATACTATTTTGGAAAAAACTGCAGAAATAGCAACTGAATTTAATGAGTATTTTGTCAACATCGGCAGTAACCTAGCAAAACAAATTCCTGACCCAACAGACCTGTTTGAAGTGGATAGATACGTAGAAAAAAACTCCTCCACGATGTTCCTTACTGCAGTAAAACAAGAAGAAGTATCAAATATTATAAAAACTTTTAAAAATAAAAAGTCAACTGATTGCTTTAATATTGATATGACAATAATCAAGCAGATTATAGAATATGTAGTGCGACCTTTCACACACATATGCAACCTGTCATTCAAAGCTGGTATCTTTCCATCAAAAATGAAAATTGCTAAAGTTATTCCAATCTATAAAAGTGGAGAAAAACATCTGTTTACAAATTATAGACCAATATCACTACTACCACAATTTTCAAAAATATTAGAAAAACTATTTTCTCGCAGACTTGATAGTTTTATACAAAAGCATGCGCTGTTAAGTGAGAATCAATATGGCTTCAGGGAAAAACGGACCACCTCAATGGCAGTTATGGAGTTTGTGGAAGCTGTTGGGGTTTTCCTAGTTCTAAAAAAAGCTTTTGACACAATAGATCACAGTATATTATTGAAAAAAACTAGAAAGATATGGCATTAGAGGTGTAGCTTATAAATGGATAAGTTATTTAGAAAACAGATATCAGTACGTGCAACTCAACAATAAAAAACGAATCAACTGAAAATCACTCACGGAGTACCTCAGGGGTCAGTGCTTGGTCCAAAACTATTCATCTTATATATAAATGATATCTGCAAGGTCTCAAAACTATTTAAATGTGTCCTATTGGCTGATGATACAACTTTCTACTGTTCTGGAATAAATCTGAAACAGCTCCTGACAACCGTAGAAAACGAATTAAACAAATTAAAAAACTGGTTCGACAGAAATAAATTGTCACTCAACCTGAAAAAAATCGAAGTCAATTGTTTTTGGCACAGGACCAATCAAACACCAAGCTAAAATTATGATAAACTCAATTGAAATAGAAAGAGCGTATGAAACCAAGTTTCTCGGATTAGTAATAGACTCAAAACTATGTTGGAAACCACATATCGATAACGTAAAAAGAAAAATAGCCAAGACCGTAGGGATCCTCTACAAAACCAAGGAAGTGCTAAATAAGAGATCCTTGTACACATTATACACTTCATTATTATTACCATACATGACCTACCGTGTGGAAATATGGGGAAATGCCTGCAAAACAAACACACTCCCTATTCTCAAACTACAAAAAAAAGCAATTCGAATTATTAATAGATCAAATTATACGGAACCCACAAATCCACTATTTATTAAATTAAATACGATGAAATTTTATGACCTGGTTGACTTTAAAATCGCCCAATTAATGTACAAAGCACACAATAACCTGCTCTGCTAAAACATTCAGAAGTTTTTTGAAATTCGAGAAAGCAACTATGAATTAAGAGGTACCAACTTATTCAAAAAACTCAAAACAAGAACAAACATCAAGCAAAGAAGTGTATCTAGCAAAGGTGTTAATCTGTGGAATAATCTCGAAACGGACCTAAAAATGAGTAAATCGCTTGCTGAGTTCAAAAACAAATTCAAAAAAATAGTACAAACAACCTACACCAATCAGAGTTAAAATGATAAATTCTAAACATTAAATATAATGATAAATCAGAACTAAGTTGATAAATAGAGAAAGGTATTGCAATACCCATTATGAATACAAGAGAAAATTGACACAAGAGTGCCAGGGTGAGGATGTATATAATCCCGATACAAACCAAAAGTTGTGAAAATATCACGGTTAAGGGTAAAGTATGAGCCTTAATGGAGACTTCTTCTTACTTTTTCTTTTCTGATTGATATAAAAATGATTTAGTAGATATAAACACATAACGGGGTAGGACAAGATAAGTTTTTTTACTTCATCCTACTCCCTTGAACATAACTGTGTTGAATGAAGACTGATTTCTTTCTTTTACTTTTTTATCTACCTTATTTTCTGTCAAATTATTACTGTATATGTTTTATGTTCAATAAACAACCCAAACCCAAACCAAACATGGGACACTTTGATTAGCTCCTCTTTCATTTATAACTGCATCAAACAACAAACTGCATGCAGGAAAAGTGGTCAAGATTGCACGACTGTGTCTTATCGAGTCAACTACAATTTTATTGTCAAATGTGCTGTATGTGCAACATACCTTTACATTCCCTCTCACAACATGCAACAAGACAAGACACATTAGACACAGACAATCTTATGTGTTGTATTGTAGTTAGAACTGCATGACTGTCCGTGTTTTATGTTGTGTTGTGTTTATTATTTTACTTCATGTTAACTGTTTTGTAAAGCGCTTTGTTACAGCTGCCGCTGTTGTGAAAGCGCTATATAAATCAGCATGTATTGTATTGTATTGTATTTTGTTATTATGACTTCAAGATGGCGCCGCAAAAGTGGCTGCCTTTATAGCAGCTCCTATATTTTGTTCTACTTTCTTCCTTTATAACTTTGCTGCTGTAAATTGGGATTTTCTCCATTGTGAGACAATTATAGGTTTTCTTATTCTTATTCAAATAGTGCATACCAACTAAACTCTTACCTGAGGCAGAAAAAAAATGCAAGCATTTAAAAAAAATAAAATCAAGGCTCTTGAATTGGACTTTTGTCACCACTGGTAAAATTTCCAATCAGAATGTTCATGCACAGTATCGGTAACAGATTTGACACTGGTCGAAACGGCAGATAGTGATATCTGAATTTCAAACCTTAAGTATAGATGTCTGCAACGTTACCATATTTTCATGACTACAAGGCACATTCAAAACTCTTACATGTCCTCCAAAATGGAAGGAACGCCTAATAATGTGGGGCACTTTGTGTATGAACCAAGTTCCAAATTCTGTGAATGATGTGGAGTAGCTGCACTGCATTTGACTGATTGATGTGCGGACAGGCTGCTTATATAAAGGAAAAGCAGGCGTAACTTAGGACAGCATGCAGACATTAAGCGCCTTCCTCAACATTAAACTTAATTCACACAGAGAGGAGAGGAAGACATTAATGTCTACAAGATCTCAAATATCGGCCAGATTTTTTTTTATATTTTCAGACACTGTGGCAGACATGTGCCCATGAATTTTGGTAGAGAATAGAGAGAACATCAAGCCGCGTTAAGCATTATGCCCTATAGTGAATGCCTATGGGCAAGAAAAAGCTCAATTAAAATGTATTATTATTATTATTAATGCTCATAAAATCCTAAACAAAGAGACTATTACTTATTTTCAGAGGTTGAAGTGGATTTAAGTGTTAATTTGGGTGGCGATAAGTTGTCAAACATTAAGACACGTTAAGCTTATTCTCAACAGTGAGCCTCCTGATAGCTTAATGTCCATAAAATCTATGATAGTGTAGCGATTTTTGATATCCACAGAGGTTTACGTGGGCATAGGTAGAAATGTGCATGTGAATTTTGATAACTGCTCGTAGTTTCCTGACATTAACATTACATTTGGCTTTTTTTTTTAACAATAAGCGTTTTAGTTAGCACGACGTTGCTGATGTATCCCTTATATTGCGCCTTGGTCTCCAGTGACCCGTTTCAAGGTTATAATATGTAATAACTACCATGTAGTTGATTTTATTAGAACAAGGCTTTATGATATCCTCCACAACACCTACATAAGCACAGCAAAACTACATTTCACCATTTTGAAAATTCTGAAGGTATCGTCAGAATAAATGTTACAACTGCGGTGTTAGGGTATCATTTTTGACCCGGCAAGGTAAAACTATACAAAACTCAGACATTATCTGACCCCAACCTCCACTCTTTCTCCAAGAAAACAAATCTCTCACAGTACAGTATGTGACCCAACCCCCGCGCGTGAGAACTTGTAATGAAATGTTACAATGTTTACAAATAAACTTGACCTGACTAGACACCTGTCTTGCTCACACACACACACAGACAACCCCCTCCCCTCCCGTCCATGGGAACTTGATTTGACCAGTGCCCAGATTTTCTCGCAGAAATATCTATAAATACCTGAGCCTGGATCATTTGAGTTTCATTGTGCAGCAGCATCTGTCAATTTCATCATGAGCAAAAGGCATTATACAGTCCGTGAGATTCTGGATCACATCCTCGAGGAGGGAGAGGCTTTGGAGGAGATGGATCAGGCTGAAATAGAGGAAGACGTGTCTGAGGACGATTTTGTGGAATATGATCCACATCCAGATGAAGACACATCCGATCCAGATGAGGAAGTAGGACTGAATGAGCCAGAACAGGGCTTTGTTTCGAAGAATGGGCAGGTTTGGTCCTCAATTCCATATGAAAATGAAGGCAGAGCAACATCTGCAAACATGATAAAAATGACCCCTGGACCCACTCGATTTGCGAAGTCACATATTCAAGATATAAAGACTGCATTTCAGCTATTTATACCAAGCTCCATCCAATCAATCTTGATTGAGATGACAAACCTGGAGGGGAGGAAAGTCTTCAGCCAAAGTTGGGAGGACATTGATGGTATCAAACTTGATGCCTACTTCGGCCTTCTGCTTCTTGCTGGGGTGTACAGGTGTGTATTCTGCATCATCTCTTACAAACTCAAATGTTATTTTACACTGTATATTATAAAATTGGCTCACTGGCCACCTAGCCAGTAAAACATCCCTGTATGTAATGTGTTTGTGAATAGCCACAGATAACGACTAAGTCTGTGGTTTACCTCATTCTCGATGTAAAGCATCTATAATATGTAATATGTAATGATATGTAATATGTAAATGCACTATATTTATGAATAGAATGAATTATGATGATGATATTATTATTGATCATCATCATTATGTGTTTCTATTGCCCGTGTTGATGTGCTTTATAAATAAGTTCTCCTTGTCTTGCCTTGACAGATCCAACAATGAAGCCACCTCGAGCCTCTGGGATGCTGAGTCAGGTCGGAATATTTTTTGTGCCACAATGTCCCTTCAGACCTTTCATGTCCTGTCGAGAGTCATCCGCTTTGATAACCGGGAGACCAGAGTAGCACGGCGTGCCCTTGACAAACTTGCTCCCATCAGGGAAGTCTGGGACAAGTGGGTGGAGCGTCTGCCGTCCATGTATAATCCTGGGCCAGAGGTAACTGTAGACGAGCGACTTGTCCCATTCCGAGGCCGCTGTCCGTTCAGGCAGTATATTCCAAACAAACCTGCAAAGTACGGAGTCAAGATCTGGGCAGCATGCGATGCCAGGAGCAGTTATGCTTGGAATATGCAGATCTACACAGGCTAATCTGCAAGTGGAATGGCCGAAAGGAACCAGGGCATGCGGGTGGTGCTGGACTTGACAGAGGGTCTACGTGGGCATAACATCACCTGCGATAACTTTTTCACTTCTTATGCCCTCGGCCAAGAGCTGCTGAAGAGAAAACTGACCATGGTGGGAACAGTAAGAAAAAATAAACCAGAGCTCCCTCCTGCCCTGATTGACACCAAAGACAGAGTTCCTCTCTCCTCAAAATTTGCTTTCACAGAAACCACCACAATGGTGTCCTACATTCCGAAGAAGAGGAAGAATGTCACCCTGATCTCAACCCTCCACAAGGACGCTGCTGTGAGCAGCAGGGAGGACAAGAAGCCAGCAATAATATTGGACTATAACCGTTGCAAAGGGGGAGTTGATGTTCTTGATAAGGTCACTGGCACATACACCTGTCAGAGAAAAACATTACGGTGGCCAATGGTTGTGTTCTTCAACATGCTGGATGTGTCGGCCTACAATGCGTTTGTGGTGTGGACGGAGGTCAGTACTGGATGGAACATTGGGAAGTTCAACAGGAGGAGGCTCTTTCTGGAGGAGCTGGGGAAGGCTCTGGTGAGGCCACATATAGAGAGACGCCAGCGGGTACCCCGAGCTCCTGGCAGTGCCGAGTTGGTGAGAGAGCTGCAGGCAGCAAGTAAGGCAGCGACTTCTACAGGGTCTACAGGGCTCCGGCCAGTGGATGCCAAAGGCACCAAAAGAAAGAGGTGCCAGTTTTGCCCTTCAAACAAAGACAGAAAAACGACGACAACCTGCCACAATTGTAAAAAATACATTTGCAGGGAGCACATGCAAACATTTGCTTTCTGTGATTCGTGCAGGTGAACACACACACACACACATCTTCAAGTTTGTGTTCATTAATCATAATTGATCTGTGAATATTATTTGAATCAAATAAAGTTGGTGATTGAATTTTTATTTTCTGAATCAAACAGTGTTGATGTTTGAAAAAAAATGTTTTCTGTGTTCATGCAGTCATCATTATTCTGAGGTTGGTGTTTTTGGTAAATAAAGTTGTTTTCTGAAGAACAAAGGCTCCTTTTTTCTAACAAATTTATGCGGGTCAAATTTGACCCTAGCACCACCAATGTAACTATGATTAATATATATATATATGTTAAACTTTTTTTCCAGAAGTTATATTCTAATATTGTTCTATTATAGTCAGAAAACATTATTATCAATGGGTTTCACATTTAGTTAACATATGGTTAAACAACCTTATTTTCAGCTAAAAAATAAGGTTGGATGTGAAAATAAGGGACATGATGTGTCTCAGGGGCCATAAAATCCAATTACAATAGGATTTTATGGTTATGAATGCATATAATGTTAGTTAGGATGTAGTATTAACAATATTGAGTGATACTCCTTTCTTTTTAATGATTAGGACTAAGTTAGACCCTGGGTAAAAATTGACCCGCAAACAACAGACAGTGGTGGTCGTTTCTAACACAACATGAGGGGTATACAATGTTAATTGTGGATAGTGTAACTTAACCTTTTGAATCTGAACCCACTTACCGTACTGTAAAACATTGTTTAGTTTCGAAGGATGGAATTTAATTAAAAACTGAGCTTGGACACAAAAAGTGTCCATATAGTGATATGTAACGTTCAAAACACAAGGCAATGCTATTAATTCGTATTTGTGAATGTTCCGAGCACCGTTATAAATGCACATAAGAGCACTAAACGCGAGTTACTTGCCCGTCAGTTTCTGTGATCTGACATTTATATACTTCTTTAGCTTTTTTAATGCTTTTGTTCGAATGGGCTTTTCGTTTGAGGCTAACTTTTGTGCCAGTTGAATCTCTGGATCGTGAACGGCCGCCATTTTCACACTAATTCACGTGGAGCGGTGCTGCTCAGGCGCACTTTCCTTCATTTCGTCGCAGACAGATGACATCACACATTGCCATCACAGGCACGGATGTATGTTCCTGTATCTTGTTTTCGGTTATTTTGAAAAGTCAAAAAGTCAAAGTCAAAAGCCAGCTTTATTGTAAAACATGCTCTATTTACAACATCCAGCATAGATGAAATTTATTTCCCCTCAACCACAGTGCAAATATCCGGTGCATTAAAAAGCACAAAGCTAAAAACAAGGGCAGTGAAAATTGAATACAAAGGACATATATAAATATGAACAAATATAAATAATACATTGCAATCAACAGTCAACAGACAAACAAGTGTACAGAAGAGATTTAGGGCCAATAAAGAAAAAAATCCAAGGTTGGCAAGATTCCCACTTTTGTCTCAGAATTCTAACTTTATTCTCAGAATTCTAACTTATGTCAGAATTCTGACACATTACTCACATTAAAGTCAGGAATTTTGAGAATTAAGACAGAGTTCTAACTTTAATGTTAGAATTCTGACAATAACGGGGGCTTAAAGTTTACAAGCAGGCACCTTTCCTAAGCATTGATAGAATTTGAATGACCCTATCCTCCAAGATCATCTCATCTGGATAGGGTCGGAAAGGAAATTACTCAGGCAAAACGAGAATCCAAAGAGGCCTCGGGAGATGAGTGACCTATGCGAAAGGAGATTTAAAGGTTTTATCCATGCACCCTTTCCTAAGCATTCGTATGCTGCACTCGATGAAAGTGGGAAATCGGAAATATTCCACATGGATTGTCCCAGTCCACCCTCAATGCATTGGGGGGGAATTTAAACAACAAAGACGGCTGATTCTGATAAACTGTTGTTCTGGTTTGTTACAACACATTTGAACCCCAGCTAACCTTCTTCATAATTAATTTTATTCATATAAATAAAGGTATATACTATCTCCAATGCATTTAATGAATTTCACCAAATAATTTAATTAATGCAAGGAGATAGCAGCATGTATGTATTCCAACACTCAGTGCAAATCATGGTGTGCTACATGAAGCCATGTCAAATTAACTAAATGTAATAATATAAATATTCATTCATAATAAATTGGCATTCACGGTTGTGTCTCCATGGAGGTCGTCATTGTTGAGTGACATCACACATCGCAAATTTGATCTGACGTAAACACACACACACACACACACGCATACACACAAACAAAACATAAATGTACTCTTTATTTCAATAGCGCACAAGTATGAGCATAAACCTATTTGACTTATTTTAACATGAACATACATTTCTTGTATATTAATTATTCCACTTTGTGTGCTACGTGAAGTCATGTCAAAAAAGTCATGTATACTCGTTTGCTTCCCAACACTTCATTTGTTCTTCTTGGATCAGGTCTCTGAGTTTTTGTGCTGTACTCAGCCATTCCATGTTTCTTCTGCCTTTAGCATCTTCAATGAGTGCTGTAATACTGCTGAGACTGTCTCTCAGAGACCTCGGTTCAGGTGTTTTTTCTTCAGCATCTTCCCACTCTTCCTCTTCCTCTTTAATGACAAAACCAGTCTCTCCATATTCCTGGTTATGGGTTGCAATATTACTGTCCATTTGCAGCAGGTCTTCTAGTGTGCTCTCTGGTGCTACTTTTTTTAGGCTCTGCAGATCATCATTGTAGAACTGGAAAGCTTCTTCCTCTTGTGTTGCTTGGCTTGCTTCACCAGAAAAGTTGCATTTTGAAGTGAGAAAGAGGTCCTTTACGATTCTTAGCCGTTTCCTTTGCATTCTATCCACGCTTCATCTTCTTTCTGCTGGCAAACATTTCATCATCCTCATCTGTAGAGACTTCCTCTGGATAGCCATCTTGAGGAAATAGACCTAACCGAAAAAAAAGGCAGAGGATGAGTCACATAACACAAATAAACAAGAAAGACATTGTGTCGTATCAGGCAATTTAAAAATAACAATACCTTCACTGAGATCCTGCAGCCTGCCATGAAAGAGAGAGAAAGTATGTTGAAAGACAAGAGGTCTGATAATGCATATCATAAACTACATTCGACTGGCGTAAAAATCACTCTTTTCCCAATCTGCTGAACAACTCTCTGATCCACTGAAATTTTAAGACACTGGCCAAAAATAGGATCCACTGGAGAGTTCCCAGGCGAAAACCACTGTTGACCAAAAAGAACACAAAGGCTCATCTCACATTTGCCAAAAGACATCAAGATGATCCTCAAAACCTTTGGAAAAAACATTCTGTCGACCGATGAATCAAAAATTGAATTTGTGCGGCCTGTTACATTTGGGGTAGAAATGATAGCATTTGATTAATAAAACATGGTGTTGCCAATGTGATGGTCTGGGGCTGCTTTTCTATCTGAGGACAAGGTCAATTTGCTGTGATTGATGGGACAATGAATTCTGCTGTCTACTAGAAAATCCTGAAGGATGATGTCCGACCATCAGTTTAGTTTGCACCCTCAAACTCAAGCACTCTTGGATCATGCAGAAAGACAACTAACCGTAACACAACAGCAAGTCCATCTCTGAACGGCTCAAAAAACAAAAGAAAATAAAGTAAGATTTTGCAGTGGTCAAGTCAAAGTCCGGATTTGAATCCAATAGAGATGCTGTGGCGTGACCTCAAAAGGGAAACTCTCCAATGTGGCATAGTTGAATTAAATCTGCCAAAGTGGGCCAAAATTCCTCCATAGCGTCAAAGACTGACCACAAATTATCGCAAATGCTTGATTTCAGTTATTGCTGCCAAGGGCGTCACAACCCATTACTAGCTTCAAGGGGCAATTACTTCTTCCACATAAGGACAGGAAGGTTTGGCTTTTCTTTTTGCCATATTTAAATCACACGGACCACAACAACAGATACAGTATGATACTTTCAAAACTGTCTGAGGGGCTACAAAACTTACACTTTGATGATTTTGTAGAGCCTCTCTCTATTGTGGCTGGGTGTGCTACTTCGAATTGACACCTCTAAGAGCTTGTCAGCAAGAGCTGCATAGTCAAACTGTAAAATAGATGTTTCATTAGAAGGGGGAAAGCAGAACATGGTATTTATCAAGAGCTCTGACTAAAGTGGTGCAGTGTAGCATATGTCTTTCCAATGAAAACCCAAGTATCCCAAAATATGTGTTCATTCTTGGAAAAACAACAACATGCATTTAGGATAAAAATACAATACTAACCTGTAGAACTGGTGCTGTATTATCATCATCATCATCATCATCAAATTGTAACTCTGTGTCGGAGTCTCCTGATTCATGAGCACCCTGTTTCAAGTATGATTTACTGCCTGAAAACAAAATAACCAGCAAATAATGTCTTCCTGGCATAAAAATTCAATTCAATTCAGTCATTTATCTACAAAATTATGTAACATTCATGGAGTTCTTTTTAAAACACTGTAGCATTCATGATTTGCAATCAATAACTTACACAAAAACAGGTTGTTGTGTGCTATATAAATAGTGATTCTGAACGGAAACTCAAAGTTTGGGGAATATTTTTTTTTTGGTCAGATTGCACTTAATGTTGCGTACTATATAGCAGTGGTCCCAAACACTTGCCCGTGGGCCTTTTGGTACTGAGCTGAACGATCGCTTGTGTGGCGCTTTCTCCAAAGCTATGGAAAGAAATCAAGCCTGCTGTTGGCCATGTGCAAGGTACATTCTCAAAAACGGGCATGACGACAATCCAGTTGAATCAGCTGAACAAGTATTACTGAAGTGATGATGTGGAAAGCATGTTAATGCCAGCGGATTTGCACATCCTGCCCACCTAAAGATGAGCGGTTTAGTCGCTATGACCTAGCAATGCGGCCACCAAAATATCAAACACCGTATGTAGGATGGATTCGTTCATCCATCCATTTTGCAAAGTGCTAACTTCAAAATCATTACGTTGACACTTTGAAAGGAAAATCAACTCAAAAATGTTCTTTAAAACAATATGCATTATGCAGCCTCATTAGTCTAAACATGGTATTACGATTAATATTGTGTTTGTGGAAAAATTAAACAACAAACTCTTCCCATTTTTGTGAAAATGTACCGTTAATCTGCTTCACGGGGTCCTCTTCATCATCAGAGGACTGGCCTGAATCAGAGGACTCTGCTTCTTTCAGCTCCCTCATCAGATCCTCAATGGCATAGGGAGCCTGGTCAATAATTGTGTTGAAGATGCTGTTGCAGATCGCTCGGAAAAGTGTCCGACTGGTGAGACGGTCAATTAAAGAGAATGGTCGATCAGTGGATGGCAAATATTACAAAGCAAGCAGGAAGCTTCAGATCAAGACAGAATTTCGCTGCCATTCATCAGTGACGCTCCTAAAACTAGTATGATCAATAAAGGATGTGTTGCCTGTAATATTACACGACCAGGACGCCAGCCAAATCCTCTTGAACACTGACATCCAAATTGGAGATATTTTGCTTTGGTGACGTTATTCAATGTTAAGGTCAAAAGTTGTATGATTGTCTGGCAAATTAGATGAATACACTTTCAAGCCATTGAAATGAAAACATATTCAAAGGCCCGATAATTCTACCACATTTGAAGTAAACATATTCCGCTGGGTTATGGGGTATTCAAGACTGACAAAACGTTTTCATATACGTAAAATTATTGTTACCCCTCTGTTAATGAAAGAATAACCCTCAGTGATCACAGAAATAACTTCAATCTGACCAAAGTACAGTCAAACCCCGGCTTTCGGATTTCGACCAGAAAATTTGAGATTTTTACACCTCAGGTTAGAACTGAAAACCGGTTTTCGACCAAACTGAGCACACCCGAATACGCCACTTGACTCCTTTCGGGTTTCTTACACGAGCAAGTGACGCTTACACGTTTGACGTTCACAAAAATACCGTATTTTCACGACTATTCGACGCATCGTACTAATGGCCGCAGTCTCATTAATGGGTGACATTTCTGTATTTTACACATACACAGGACGCATCGTACTAATGGCCGCAGTTTTACAGTGGTAAAACATACGCCAGCTTAAACATACGGCATGCATGCGCGCACTCCAACACGTGAGCTTGAAGCATACGGTGGCATGCCAAGACATACAGATAAGATAAAAACACGTTTTTAAAAAGGCAACGAAAGCAGAACTGAGTTCGGGTGTATTTTATTTAGCCATCGTACAATGTTCTCACGTTTTTCGATCAATCATCACCCAGAAATCCATCTAAGTCCTCATCCTCTGTATCAGAAGCAGAGGACTGCACATCTCAGTTGTCATTGAATGCATCACATGCTAGTGTGAGTTGCTAGGCATTGCCGAGCGGAAAGAAGGAGTAGCAACAGCAAAGTCAACATTTCCCTCGTGTGAAGCTTTCCCACATTTGAAAGTAAAGAACAGAGCGAAACATGGTGGCAGCGCGTGTGTGTAGAAAGAATTGAACAATTGTGCAAGTACCGTAATCCATCAAAAACGCCGCGTTCCCTCTCGTTGTTGCGTATTGTGGCGTAACTCGCCAAGTGCTGCCTCTCACTCTTTGTAAAGTTGTGTTTGCCACCGATCATCCATTGTTCCCAAGCCGTTTGCAACTATACTTTGAACGCCCGGTTGATGCCAATGTCCAGCGGTTGGAGTTCTTTAGTCAAGCCTCCGGGAATAACGGCACGCTCATTTGCTTGACTTGTTTTTTCACCGCTGCTGTGAGATGGGCACGCATGCCAAAAGCATAACCGGTGGCTTTAAGTTTGAACTGAGCTTCGTAGGCGTGTCTTTTTGTCGAATTTATTTTCAGGGGTTCTTAGAAACCAAAACCGGAGTTGTTTTGCAACAATGCACATTGCCACACTCTATACAAGTGTTGGTACTGGCTTGAGGCGTCCACTTACACGCCCACCCTTCACCATTGGCGGACTAGCTTGTCTGTCCTCTCTCTCCCTCTCTCCCTCTCCATATATGTATATATACACGCCCACCCTTCCCTGATTGGCCGACTTCTTTCACAGTCACTTCCGCCTTTTCTCTATATAAACAGCGTGTCGGCAGTCAGTCAGATTTTGGAACTCAGCGCATATAAAGGACGCTCCGCACCATAAGGCGTCCTGTCCATTTTGGAGAAAATTTAAGACTTAATGGCGCCTTATAGTCGACAGTCTTGGTTATTCTATAATTTACTGGTTGTAGCGTGGTAACTTTATGAATAAAACATTTGTCATAAGGTGTCATATGCTGTCGGTAGAACTAACGATGACACGTGGTAGATTCTTTCGTCAAATTGATAGTAGATTACACATGCATCGTCTTGGGAAGAGGATGTCAAGCCACAGCAATACTTACCTGTATTAATGATTACCAGGAAATTAATCTTTGCGGTGTGAGACTGGAAAAAAATACTCTGATTTTGTGGTGTGCTGTATTCATGATGCCATATGAGTACAACATAATTTGATCCATTTATTTCGTTGAATAATCCTGGAGTACACAGCTGCTGATATAATGTTCATTGTTAATGCATAGTTTTCAAACATTTACCCTTGAAGCATTATACTTTGGAGTATCAGAATTCTTGATTATGAATATCAGTCAAAATAGAAAAATGGCTTCCTATGATGAACGTTTACGGAACCCAAAATTAGTTACCATGGTTTCCCATTGGGTAATCCAACGGAATCGAAAAACGTGAATTTCCTAAATCCTCAGGCCTGCTACGGTACATCTTTTTTTCCCACCCGCAACGATCAGTTTGACAATCGCCACCATTGTTGTTTTGATCTCGCATGAAGTAATGTCGCATGTCGTTCTTGCAATATGCGGAAAGTAGATGATTGCCAAGTTTTGTATCGTTAAAACAAGTGTTGCGAACAAGTGTTGCGAATGTTTATTGCGGAGGTATCACGGAGGAAGCAGCTAAAGTTGGATAGTTTTTTGCGATAAGTTGACTTTGAGAAAGCCTTGCATCATTGGAAGCGGAGTAAAGAGAGGAGAATTTATGAACGCAAAGACCAAACTATGGAATGAAATAAGAACCTATTTCTCAGCAAATCTCGTATGCCTGAATTATTAAAATTTTTGCAGCATTTGTTGATAAGAAATAAACCTATTAGCAATGTATATTGTTGCTGTTTGTGTTATTATCATATGCAATTGAATAAGTAGACCATTTAAGAATTCGAAATTTGGGACTCTCGAAATGCCTAATGGGACTCACTTTTCTCATCAGCCAGTCCCTGGGACTGGCTGGGGTTAAACTGTAATATTATCACTCCGCGCGCACACACACGCACTCACACACAAACACACACTCACACAAAATGTACTTTTTAGTACATATTTTTTAAGTCAACACCATTAAAAATGGTGTGGAAGATTTAAAAAAATATACTTCCCTGCAGATATGAAATCAAACAAAAGGACGCTAAGAGGAACTTACTCCTTGGTCTTGGCTGCCGTTTTGCAGAATGGCTCGATGAATCTCAGGTTCTGGTCAGCAGTGAGCTACGGAGAAAAAATGTGAAAAGGACCATCACATTTCTTTATTTCAATAAGTTATTAATATTTCCTCAAAATCTTTTGCAGAATCCTCTATAATGGATGTGTCACTCAAACTATAATATTGGCATTTAGAGTGGATAGACATCAAAATTTCATATCTAAATTCTCTTCAGTTTATTTTTGTCAAGTGAAAGGCATTCAACAGGATCAATAAAATAAATACGGACAAGTACCCAAATCTCCATCTACGCTCCATACTCCAAATGACCCGTTTGGATCATAACTTTACCTCTGATGCACCCACAGCTCCTAGTTCCGTCAAGTAAAGGTCCAAGATATGAAACTGCAGACCAGCAGGTGCACCGTTGCCACTGTTCAGGAGCTCTGTTGCAAAGAGCTCCAGAAATCTTGAGACCACACTAAAAAAAAAAAAAAAAAAATAGAAAAGACATTATGTAAAATATTTAACCTATGTTATGACGTACTGTACAATTTGCGCATGACAGTTTTTATGGATTACCTGCTATCCCAATTGTTTCTCTTCAGCATCTCAAAGCTTTGTCTGAACATGAAGCGGATCAGCTGTAATACGAAAAGAAGGGCCACCATAAGGGGGAGAAAAGTGATATATTCATGGACGCGCGCGCACGCACACACACCTGGAAAAACTTGTCCATTCGTAGTCTGTCAATGCCAGTCCACTCTCTTTTGAAGGTCTTAAGGGAGCTCTCCAGATATAATAGTTCTGTGGAAAACAATTTTCACCACCGGCTTTTGACATTTTAATTTGTATTTGGAATTACACCAGCATAGGATCAACTTACGTCCATCAATGTCATGAAAGGTGTGAATCAGTGTGCAAACAGAGTTGGAAAGCTCCTCCTGTGAACAACATTGTGCCTCAAATTAAGCAAATAGAAAGTGAAACAATCCAAGAAAGGCTCAATATATTTAACAATTAAATGGCAGTGGGTGCCATTAATTCAGCCCAGCACGCAGGGTCGTGGTGGCCAGAGGGAATATTGTGGGATTCCTGAATGGCCGGTCCATTTCAGGACCAGTTTAACAATCCCTGCCCCCAAATGGCATAAAAATTACGTTTTTGCGCATGACAGCCGCTGTCTACAGTCACCGAGTGGTTGCACCGCGACTCCAGCGGTCCATCAAAATACATCTCCTAGACGCCTCCTTAGTGAGGTGTTCCGGGCATGTCCCAAAGGTAGGAATTCCTTGGGGCGAACCAGGACAGCCTGGGAACGCCTTGGGAAGAGCTCAAAGAAGTGATTGGCGACAAATCACAGCTCAGCCTGAAAATGTTCCACAAGCCGTGACGAAAGAAATAAAGAAATACCTGTAAAAGTGGTTTGTCCTGCATCCACAAGCAGTAGAACAGACCTTTCCACAGCTTGAGCATTTCTTCACTCGTAAAGCCATCTGGACAAAGAATAATAAAACCAAAGGAGCGCCTTGGTGAATAAGATAAGAAAACCTTTATTAGACTCGCAATGGAGAAATTCCCGATTCACAGCTGCAAAGTTATGAAAGGAAGAAGTAGAACAACAAAATATAGGAGCTGCTCTAAAGGCAGCCACTCACGCGGCACCATTTTGAAGTCAAAATAACAAAAATAACACAACACATGGGACACAGACAGTCGTGCAATCTTCACCACTTTTCTGCATACACTTTGTTGCCTCAAGCAGTTATAGATGAAAGAGGAGAGGATCAAAGTGTCCTTTCACCAGTCGATCAGAGACGTCATGCTGAAAATGTGCACACGTCTGCTACAAGCTAAGTTTTGAAAGCAAACACGAAGCTGTAGCGTCCAGTGACGAAAAAGAGATTGGCTCACATCTCCTGTCACATGCAAATCCACTTCAATTCCAAGCCGCGACTCCCAGTTCCACATCCGCATCGGCGCTACGCGCTAACGTCCCCTCTTCTCATCGTCGGCTCCTCAAGCCTTACATCCATCCAGCCGCAGACCGTTCAACAGCACCAATCTCTCCGCTGAACAAAGTGGGGCTGTGAAAAATGCTGCCCATTACAGGCGCAAGACACAAGCGCCCCGGGACTGTCCAGCAACGACAGTCAACTCACCAGACGTGAGTTGCTACGCATTGCCGAGCGGAAAGAAGGAGCAGCAACAGCAACAGTAAAGTCAACATTTCTCTCGTGTGAAGCTTTCCCACATTTGAAAGTAAAGAACAGAGCGAAACACGGTGGCAGCGCGTGTGTAGAAATTGGCGACGTGACGAGGGGGCTGGACGAAACGCTAGCTGGTTAGCACGGAAGCTAACCGCGGACGTTAGCACGGAAGCTAACTGCGAAAAGTCGCTACGCAGCTGGAACCCACGACCAGAGACCAACCAACCAAACGCCAGCGAGCGTGAGGGAGCCGGTAAACCCACTTGCGAAGTTAGAAACACCCAGCAGCAAGCCTACTGGACACGTTACAAACTAGCATACAACCGGCTAGCAACGAAACCCGACAAAATGCCACCCAAACAGAAGCAAGACACAAAAGCAGGAAGAGGATTCCCTGACCCTCACTCAAGTAAATGAATTACTCCAGCAACAAAAAGAACTTTTCACGGCGCTCTTGCAACAACAACAGGAAAATTTCAAAGGATTTGTCAAGATGATAATCGACTCAACAAACTCACGACTTGACACTTTTACCAGGGAAGTCCAAGAAATAAAAACCAGCATCAACTTTACCCAAAAAGAGGTAGACGACATTAAAAAAAATCTAATCTGTCAAACTGGCCATTCCAAAGACATGCAAACGGAATTCTACAAAGTATGTGACGGCATGCTTGTATTAACGGACAAGGTGGACTACTTGGAAGGACAGTCAAGAAGAAACAACTTAGTAATTGATGGAATTGAGGAAAAACCGGGAGAAACGTGGACTGAAACAGAGGAAAAAGTTCAAAAAATCCTTAAGGAGAAACTGCTGATACAGGGGCAAATTGAGGTGGAGAGAGCTCACCGCACAGGAAGACAAGACCCTGGAAGACCTCGACCAAGGCCAGTTGTGGTGAAATTTCTAAGATACAAGGACAGATCAAGGATCCTACAAAATGCAAAATATTTAAAAGGCTCCAACATCTACATTAACGAAGACTTTACAGATGCCGTACGACAAAAAAGAAAAGAGCTCCTCCCAAAATTAAAAGCTGCACGTGACAGAGGGGAAACTGCCTACTTAAGACATAACAAACTTATTGTCCACCCCCGCACCAGTACTCCAACACAACATGCTCGAGTTCAACACCATCAAGCAGCATACTAAGAATTTTTCACCACCTGACAATAAAAACTCTGACCCTACTGAAGCAGGAAATTCACATACCAAAAAACATGGACTTCGAATCCTTTGATGACCCTTCCAACCCTTTGATGACCTCCAACCCTACTGACCACAAGACGTTTGACCCCGAGAACAACTTGGACCCGGACAATAACTTTTTCAAGACCGACCGACCGCGAGGCAGCCAGCGACGACCGACCGTGAGGGAGCCAGTGATGACCGCGAGGAAGCCAGCGACGACTGCAGGGAACCCAGCGACCGTGAGGAAGCCTGGAGACAACCAGCCTGCGACCACCGTGAGAGAGCCAACGACGACCGCAAGGGAGCGAGAGACGACCGAGAGGAAACCAGCGACGACTGCAGGGGAGCCAGTGACCGCGAGGGAGCCAGGAGACGGCGAACCTGAGGCAGCCGGGAGACAACCAGCCAGCGCGAGTGAGAGAGCCGGGAGGCAGCCAGCCGGCGAGCGTGAGGGAGTCGGCGACGACCGCAAGGGAGCCAGTGACCACGAGGGACCCAGTGATGACGGTGAGAGAGCGAGCGACGACAGCGAGGGAACCAACGACGGACGTGAGGGAGCCATCGACGACCGTGTGGGAGCGGGAAATTCACATCCCAAAAACATGAACTTCCAACCTTTTGAAGATATTGACTATAAGCCATTCGATCCCGAGAACAATTTGGACCCAGACAATAACTTCTTCAACAACAAACAAAGGGTAACAAACTCTGACTATTACCTGGATGAACAATTCAACACTAATATAAAATTGGAAAATGCACTTTCGGTAATACACTTAAACAGTAGAAGTCTCTATAAAAACTTCACAAAAATTAAAGAATACCTGACTAAATTCAATAAATTTAAAATAATTGCCATATCAGAAACTTGGCTTGATGAAGATAAAACAACTGAAATGGAAATAGAAGGTTATGAAATGTTTGCAACTAATAGAGAAAACAAAAAAGGAGGGGGGTTGCAATATATGTAGACAAAGCACTTAAATGCAGTAAAATCGAGAGATTGACAAACACAATAGAAAACCTAATGGAATGTCTAACCATTGAAATACACAATAAAAAGGCATCAAATATCATCATAAGTTGCATCTATAGGACACCAGGAACATGTATTGACACATTCAATAAAAAACTAACAGATATGCTCAGTTACTGCAACGATAAGAAAACACGAATAATATGTGGTGACTTTAACATTGACTTATTAAACCCAAATAGACACAAAAAAACAACTGACTTCATAAATATTATGTACAGCAACAGCTTTTTCCCAGTAATCCTGAAACCTAGCAGAATAACAGTTGACACGGCCACATTAATAGATAACATATTTATAAATAAGATTGATCATAAAATGGAAAGTGGACTTCTCATTAATGACATAAGTGACCACCTGCCTGTTTTTGCAGTTTTTCATAATTATTTCGATAGAAAAGCTAAATCAACAACTTGTATAACAGAAATAAGACTAAGAACCCAACGTTCCATCGATGCCTTTAAGCAAGACCTAGAAAAACAAAACTGGACCGAGGTCTACTCAAACGAAGACCCAAATACAGCGTTTGAAGTATTTCAGTCTACCATAATCTTCTTATATGATAAACATTTTCCATTAACTAAAGTTTCCAAAAAGTATAAAGACCCAAGTAAGCCATGGATAACGAAAGGCATAGAAAACGCATGTAAAAAGAAAAACAATTTATATAAATTGTTTTTAAAATTCAGAACTGAAGAAGCAGAAAAAAAATATAAGACCTATAAAAATAAATTAGTAAATATTATAAGAACCAGTAAAAGAGATCATTATCATGCACTATTAGAGCAGAATAAAGGTAACACACAAGAAATATGGAAAATACTTAACCAAGTAATCAGAAATAGTCCTAAAAAAATGGATTATCCAGAGTATTTTATCAAAGGCAAAAATACTATTTTGGAAAAAACTGCAGAAATAGCAACTGAATTTAATGAGTATTTTGTCAACATCGGCAGTAACCTAGCAAAACAAATTCCTGACCCAACAGACCTGTTTGAAGTGGATAGATACGTAGAAAAAAACTCCTCCACGATGTTCCTTACTGCAGTAAAACAAGAAGAAGTATCAAATATTATAAAAACTTTTAAAAATAAAAAGTCAACTGATTGCTTTAATATTGATATGACAATAATCAAGCAGATTATAGAATATGTAGTGCGACCTTTCACACACATATGCAACCTGTCATTCAAAGCTGGTATCTTTCCATCAAAAATGAAAATTGCTAAAGTTATTCCAATCTATAAAAGTGGAGAAAAACATCTGTTTACAAATTATAGACCAATATCACTACTACCACAATTTTCAAAAATATTAGAAAAACTATTTTCTCGCAGACTTGATAGTTTTATACAAAAGCATGCGCTGTTAAGTGAGAATCAATATGGCTTCAGGGAAAAACGGACCACCTCAATGGCAGTTATGGAGTTTGTGGAAGCAATAGCCACTAATATAGACAACAAAGAATTTACTGTTGGGGTTTTCCTAGATCTAAAAAAAGCTTTTGACACAATAGATCACAGTATATTATTGAAAAAACTAGAAAGATATGGCATTAGAGGTGTAGCTTATAAATGGATAAAAAGTTATTTAGAAAACAGATATCAGTACGTGCAACTCAACAATAAAAAAACGAATCAACTGAAAATCACTCACGGAGTACCTCAGGGGTCCGTGCTTGGTCCAAAACTATTCATCTTATATATAAATGATATCTGCAAGGTCTCAAAACTATTTAAATGTGTCCTATTTGCTGATGATACAACTTTCTACTGTTCTGGAATAAATCTGAAACAGCTCCTGGCAACCGTAGAAAACGAATTAAACAAATTAAAAAACTGGTTCGACAGAAATAAATTGTCACTTAACCTGAAAAAATCGAAGTCAATTGTTTTTGGCACAAGACCAATCAAACACCAAGCTAAAATTATGGTAAACTCAATTGAAATAGAAAGAGCGTATGAAACCAAGTTTCTCGGATTAGTAATAGACTCAAAACTATGTTGGAAACCACATATCGATAACGTAAAAAGAAAAATAGCCAAGACCGTAGGGATCCTCTACAAAACCAAGGAAGTGCTAAATAAGAGATCCTTGTACACATTATACACTTCATTATTATTACCATACATGACCTACTGTGTGGAAATATGGGGAAATGCCTGCAAAACAAACACACTCCCTATTCTCAAACTACAAAAAAAAGCAATTCGAATTATTAATAGATCAAAATATACGGAACCCACAAATCCACTATTTATTAAATTAAATACGATGAAATTTTATGACCTAGTTGACTTTAAAATCGCCCAATTAATGTACAAAGCACACAATAACCTGCTCTGCCAAAACATTCAGAAGTTTTTTGAAATTCGAGAAAGCAACTATGAATTAAGAGGTACCAACTTATTCAAAAAACTCAAAACAAGAACAAACATCAAGCAAAGAAGTGTATCTAGCAAAGGTGTTAATCTGTGGAATAATCTCGAAATGGACCTAAAAATGAGTAAATCGCTTGCTGAGTTCAAAAACAAATTCAAAAAAATAGTACAAACAACCTACACCAATCAGAGTTAAAATGATAAATTCTAAACATTAAATATAATGATAAATCAGAACTAAGTTGATAAATAGAGAAATGTATTGCAATATCCATTATGAATACAAGAGAAAATTGACACGAGTGCCAGGGTGAGGATGTATATAATCCTGATACAAACCAAAAGTTGTGAAAATATCACGGTTAAGGGTAAAGTATGAGCCTTAATGGAGACTTCTTATTACTTTTTCTTTTCTGATTGATATAAAAATGATTTAGTAGATATAAACACATAACGGGGTAGGACTAGATAAGTTTTTTTACTTCATCCTACTCCTTTGAACATAATAACTGTGTTGAATGAAGACTGATTTCTTTCTTTTACTTTTTTATCTACCTTATTTTCTGTCAAATTATTACTGTATATGTTTTATGTTCAATAAACAAACAAACCAAAAAACCAACCAAATGGCGCTGATATTCCTCCCAGTCAAAAACAGTGCTGGTATACCCATGCTGCCGAGAAGGCGCAACCACCAAGCACAGAGTCTTGATGAATGTCGTGGCCAAAAAATGCTGAAAAAAGTCCACATCAGGTCCACACGACATAACAACAAACACAAAGTTACAAAACAAACACAAAAATAACAACAAAAAAGCAAAGCTCATGAGAGCACTTGCAGACGGCTGCCAACTCGGGCGCCATCTTGCCTTCAAATCGAATCGAGTATTATATCAGCTGTTTTTGGACAAAGCAAGGACAAGGAAGGCAGCTTTCATTAGATCGTACATTTCATACAGAAAGTAACTCACCACGCTCCATTTTAAAACAAATAAGCTATTCACACACAGACCTCATAACTAGAAGAAAGGGGACATTTGAGTAAACATTGATCAGGAGGGACTACTACAGTGTTAGGTTGTCAGAATCAAATGCGTGTAGATTTATTTTTACCTATTAACCCTCGAAGTCCACCGCTTGCGATAAATGTAAAATTATGTCTTTGAATCAAAGGCTAAGGCATTCGGAAAAACACGTGAGAGCTGAAACGTATGGGGGGGGTTCTAAAATGGCCTAAATTTCATGACGTCACCGGCTGATAGTTCTCAGGCATTACAGCAATAATAAAAAAGGTTTTGATTCCGTAATCTTCACAATTTACATATTTTGCACCATAGAGACCCATTAAAATTCATATTTTTGAAAGCATCGTAAACCTAATGTGTAAACATGCATTTCACACGATTTTTACGTCAATCGCTTTGTTTTCGCTTGGACAGACGTATGCATACCACATTGTTGGGTTGAGGTCATTCCAATTGTGCAACTTTTAGGTGGCGCCAGAGGATCGCAAATGAGTTTGCCTCTTTGCAGGAGGCTTCAAACCAATGCATTTTACATGAACACGTCCGGTCGGGATTGTTAGTAGGGCTTGGTTGGGACCTCCAGACACAATTTTTTTTTCCTTTTGCAAAAAATAAAGAATAAAAAAATCCCAAAGAACTAATAAAAACTATATATGTATGGATAGCACAGATGCCTCTGAACATTTTGAGTGTTTGAAAAAAAAAAAAAGAATGTTTGTATAACACAAAATACATCATTACAAAAATTGTAAAATGCGTAACTTAGGGTTTTTTTTCATTTGAAGGACCCATTAAACTGCCTTTGAAAAGTAGTCTGAAGTTTGTTGCTAGTCGAAACAGGGCACACGCTGCGAGCCCCGAAATTCCCCATCCCACTAAGCAGCGCACAATTACAAGTGTTTTCGAAGGCAGCAACAGTATGTGATGGCAATAAACCTGGGATCAGGTCGGCCTCCAATCGATAAAAACAAGTCAAGCCAACCTCCACAACGATTGTTCATCCTCTATGACGGTAACGCCGCCAAGTGCTGCAAAAGCCAATTTAAAAATAAAAGCCTAACTAGTGTCCTGCTATTGATTGGTAGCCGTCAATTTTGAAGTTTCACAGCCGGCATTCACAGCCGGTTGATGGCATGTTACTGTAATAATACAAGAGTTGCGGCTTAGAATTGAAGCAGATTTACATCAATTCAATAAATTTAAAATAATTGCCATATCAGAAACTTGGCTTGATGAAGATAAAACAACTGAAATGGAAATAGAAGGTTATGAAATGTTTGCAACTAATAGAGAAAACAAAAAAGGAGGGGGGGGGGGTTGCAATATATGTAGACAAAGCACTTAAATGCAGTAAAATCGAGAGATTGACAAACACAATAGAAAACCTAATGGAATGTCTAACCATTGAAATACACAATAAAAAGGCATCAAATATCATCATAAGTTGCATCTATAGGACACCAGGAACATGTATTGACACATTCAATAAAAAACTAACATATATGCTCAGTTACTACAACGATAAGAAAACACGAATAATATGTGGTGACTTTAACATTGACTTATTAAACCCAAATAGACACAAAAAAACAACTGACTTCATAAATACTATGTACAGCAACAGCTTTTTCCCAGTAGTCCTGAAACCTAGCAGAATAACAGTTGACACGGCCATATTAATAGATAACATATTTATAAATAAGATTGATCATAAAATGGAAAGTGGACTTCTCATTAATGACATAAGTGACCACTTGCCTGTTTTTGCAGTTTTTCATAATTATTTCGATAGAAAAGCTAAATCAACAAATTGTATAACAGAAATAAGACTAAGAACCCAACGTTCCATCGATGCCTTTAAGCAAGACCTAGAAAAACAAAACTGGACCGAGGTCTACTCAAACGAAGACCCAAATACAGCGTTTGAAGTATTTCAGTCTACCATAATCTCCTTATATGATAAACATTTTCCATTAACTCAAGTTTCCAAAAAGTATAAAGACCCAAGTAAGCCATGGATAACGAAAGGCATAGAAAACGCATGTAAAAAGAAAAACAATTTATATAAATTGTTTTTAAAATTCAGAACTGAAGCAGCAGAAAAAAAATATAAGACCTATAAAAATAAACTAGTAAATATTATAAGAACCAGTAAAAGAGATTATTATCATGCACTATTAGAGCAGAATAAAGGTAACACACAAGAAATATGGAAAATACTTAACCAAGTAATCAGAAATAGTCCTAAAAAAATGGATTATCCAGAGTATTTTATCAAAGGCAAAAATACTATTTTGGAAAAAACTGCAGAAATAGCAACTGAATTTAATGAGTATTTTGTCAACATCGGCAGTAACCTAGCAAAACAAATTCCTGACCCAACAGACCTGTTTGAAGTGGATAGATACGTAGAAAAAAACTCCTCCACGATGTTCCTTACTGCAGTAAAACAAGAAGAAGTATCAAATATTATAAAAACTTTTAAAAATAAAAAGTCAACTGATTGCTTTAATATTGATATGACAATAATCAAGCAGATTATAGAATATGTAGTGCGACCTTTCACACACATATGCAACCTGTCATTCAAAGCTGGTATCTTTCCATCAAAAATGAAAATTGCTAAAGTTATTCCAATCTATAAAAGTGGAGAAAAACATCTGTTTACAAATTATAGACCAATATCACTACTACCACAATTTTCAAAAATATTAGAAAAACTATTTTCTCGCAGACTTGATAGTTTTATACAAAAGCATGCGCTGTTAAGTGAGAATCAATATGGCTTCAGGGAAAAACGGACCACCTCAATGGCAGTTATGGAGTTTGTGGAAGCTGTTGGGGTTTTCCTAGTTCTAAAAAAAGCTTTTGACACAATAGATCACAGTATATTATTGAAAAAAACTAGAAAGATATGGCATTAGAGGTGTAGCTTATAAATGGATAAGTTATTTAGAAAACAGATATCAGTACGTGCAACTCAACAATAAAAAACGAATCAACTGAAAATCACTCACGGAGTACCTCAGGGGTCAGTGCTTGGTCCAAAACTATTCATCTTATATATAAATGATATCTGCAAGGTCTCAAAACTATTTAAATGTGTCCTATTGGCTGATGATACAACTTTCTACTGTTCTGGAATAAATCTGAAACAGCTCCTGACAACCGTAGAAAACGAATTAAACAAATTAAAAAACTGGTTCGACAGAAATAAATTGTCACTCAACCTGAAAAAAATCGAAGTCAATTGTTTTTGGCACAGGACCAATCAAACATCAAGCTAAAATTATGATAAACTCAATTGAAATAGAAAGAGCGTATGAAACCAAGTTTCTCGGATTAGTAATAGACTCAAAACTATGTTGGAAACCACATATCGATAACGTAAAAAGAAAAATAGCCAAGACCGTAGGGATCCTCTACAAAACCAAGGAAGTGCTAAATAAGAGATCCTTGTACACATTATACACTTCATTATTATTACCATACATGACCTACTGTGTGGAAATATGGGGAAATGCCTGCAAAACAAACACACTCCCTATTCTCAAACTACAAAAAAAAGCAATTCGAATTATTAATAGATCAAATTATACGGAACCCACAAATCCACTATTTATTAAATTAAATACGATGAAATTTTATGACCTGGTTGACTTTAAAATCGCCCAATTAATGTACAAAGCACACAATAACCTGCTCTGCTAAAACATTCAGAAGTTTTTTGAAATTCGAGAAAGCAACTATGAATTAAGAGGTACCAACTTATTCAAAAAACTCAAAACAAGAACAAACATCAAGCAAAGAAGTGTATCTAGCAAAGGTGTTAATCTGTGGAATAATCTCGAAACGGACCTAAAAATGAGTAAATCGCTTGCCGAGTTCAAAAACAAATTCAAAAAAATAGTACAAACAACCTACACCAATCAGAGTTAAAATGATAAATTCTAAACATTAAATATAATGATAAATCAGAACTAAGTTGATAAATAGAGAAAGGTATTGCAATACCCATTATGAATACAAGAGAAAATTGACACAAGAGTGCCAGGGTGAGGATGTATATAATCCCGATACAAACCAAAAGTTGTGAAAATATCACGGTTAAGGGTAAAGTATGAGCCTTAATGGAGACTTCTTCTTACTTTTTCTTTTCTGATTGATATAAAAATGATTTAGTAGATATAAACACATAACGGGGTAGGACAAGATAAGTTTTTTTACTTCATCCTACTCCCTTGAACATAACTGTGTTGAATGAAGACTGATTTCTTTCTTTTACTTTTTTATCTACCTTATTTTCTGTCAAATTATTACTGTATATGTTTTATGTTCAATAAACAACCCAAACCCAAACCAAACATGGGACACTTTGATTAGCTCCTCTTTCATTTATAACTGCATCAAACAACAAACTGCATGCAGGAAAAGTGGTCAAGATTGCACGACTGTGTCTTATCGAGTCAACTACAATTTTATTGTCAAATGTGCTGTATGTGCAACATACCTTTACATTCCCTCTCACAACATGCAACAAGACAAGACACATTAGACACAGACAATCTTATGTGTTGTATTGTAGTTAGAACTGCATGACTGTCCGTGTTTTATGTTGTGTTGTGTTTATTATTTTACTTCATGTTAACTGTTTTGTAAAGCGCTTTGTTACAGCTGCCGCTGTTGTGAAAGCGCTATATACAGTAAATCAGCATGTATTGTATTGTATTGTATTTTGTTATTATGACTTCAAGATGGCGCCGCAAAAGTGGCTGCCTTTATAGCAGCTCCTATATTTTGTTCTACTTTCTTCCTTTATAACTTTGCTGCTGTAAATTGGGATTTTCTCCATTGTGAGACAATTATAGGTTTTCTTATTCTTATTCAAATAGTGCATACCAACTAAACTCTTACCTGAGGCAGAAAAAAAATGCAAGCATTTAAAAAAAATAAAATCAAGGCTCTTGAATTGGACTTTTGTCACCACTGGTAAAATTTCCAATCAGAATGTTCATGCACAGTATCGGTAACAGATTTGACACTGGTCGAAACGGCAGATAGTGATATCTGAATTTCAAACCTTAAGTATAGATGTCTGCAACGTTACCATATTTTCATGACTACAAGGCACATTCAAAACTCTTACATGTCCTCCAAAATGGAAGGAACGCCTAATAATGTGGGGCACTTTGTGTATGAACCAAGTTCCAAATTCTGTGAATGATGTGGAGTAGCTGCACTGCATTTGACTGATTGATGTGCGGACAGGCTGCTTATATAAAGGAAAAGCAGGCGTAACTTAGGACAGCATGCAGACATTAAGCGCCTTCCTCAACATTAAACTTAATTCACACAGAGAGGAGAGGAAGACATTAATGTCTACAAGATCTCAAATATCGGCCAGATTTTTTTTTATATTTTCAGACACTGTGGCAGACATGTGCCCATGAATTTTGGTAGAGAATAGAGAGAACATCAAGCCGCGTTATGCCCTATAGTGAACGCCTATGGGCAAGAAAAAGCTCAATTAAAATGTATTATTATTATTATTAATGCTCATAAAATCCTAAACAAAGAGACTATTACTTATTTTCAGAGGTTGAAGTGGATTTAAGTGTTAATTTGGGTGGCGATAAGTTGTCAAACATTAAGACACGTTAAGCTTATTCTCAACAGTGAGCCTCCTGATAGCTTAATGTCCATAAAATCTATGATAGTGTAGCGATTTTTGATATCCACAGAGGTTTACGTGGGCATAGGTAGAAATGTGCATGTGAATTTTGATAACTGCTCGTAGTTTCCTGACATTAACATTACATTTGGCTTTTTTTTTTAACAATAAGCGTTTTAGTTAGCACGACGTTGCTGATGTATACAATGTTAATTGTGGATAGTGTAACTTAACCTTTTGAATCTGAACCCACTTACCGTACTGTAAAACATTGTTTAGTTTCGAAGGATGGAATTTAATTAAAAACTGAGCTTGGACACAAAAAGTGTCCATATAGTGATATGTAACGTTCAAAACACAAGGCAATGCTATTAATTCGTATTTGTGAATGTTCCGAGCACCGTTATAAATGCACATAAGAGCACTAAACGCGAGTTACTTGCCCGTCAGTTTCTGTGATCTGACATTTATATACTTCTTTAGCTTTTTTAATGCTTTTGTTCGAATGGGCTTTTCGTTTGAGGCTAACTTTTGTGCCAGTTGAATCTCTGGATCGTGAACGGCCGCCATTTTCACACTAATTCACGTGGAGCGGTGCTGCTCAGGCGCACTTTCCTTCATTTCGTCGCAGACAGATGACATCACACATTGCCATCACAGGCACGGATGTATGTTCCTGTATCTTGTTTTCGGTTATTTTGAAAAGTCAAAAAGTCAAAGTCAAAAGCCAGCTTTATTGTAAAACATGCTCTATTTACAACATCCAGCATAGATGAAATTTATTTCCCCTCAACCACAGTGCAAATATCCGGTGCATTAAAAAGCACAAAGCTAAAAACAAGGGCAGTGAAAATTGAATACAAAGGACATATATAAATATGAACAAATATAAATAATACATTGCAATCAACAGTCAACAGACAAACAAGTGTACAGAAGAGATTTAGGGCCAATAAAGAAAAAAATCCAAGGTTGGCAAGATTCCCACTTTTGTCTCAGAATTCTAACTTTATTCTCAGAATTCTAACTTATGTCAGAATTCTGACACATTACTCACATTAAAGTCAGGAATTTTGAGAATTAAGACAGAGTTCTAACTTTAATGTTAGAATTCTGACAATAACGGGGGCTTAAAGTTTACAAGCAGGCACCTTTCCTAAGCATTGATAGAATTTGAATGACCCTATCCTCCAAGATCATCTCATCTGGATAGGGTCGGAAAGGAAATTACTCAGGCAAAACGAGAATCCAAAGAGGCCTCGGGAGATGAGTGACCTATGCGAAAGGAGATTTAAAGGTTTTATCCATGCACCCTTTCCTAAGCATTCGTATGCTGCACTCGATGAAAGTGGGAAATCGGAAATATTCCACATGGATTGTCCCAGTCCACCCTCAATGCATTGGGGGGGAATTTAAACAACAAAGACGGCTGATTCTGATAAACTGTTGTTCTGGTTTGTTACAACACATTTGAACCCCAGCTAACCTTCTTCATAATTAATTTTATTCATATAAATAAAGGTATATACTATCTCCAATGCATTTAATGAATTTCACCAAATAATTTAATTAATGCAAGGAGATAGCAGCATGTATGTATTCCAACACTCAGTGCAAATCATGGTGTGCTACATGAAGCCATGTCAAATTAACTAAATGTAATAATATAAATATTCATTCATAATAAATTGGCATTCACGGTTGTGTCTCCATGGAGGTCGTCATTGTTGAGTGACATCACACATCGCAAATTTGATCTGACGTAAACACACACACACACACACACGCATACACACAAACAAAACATAAATGTACTCTTTATTTCAATAGCGCACAAGTATGAGCATAAACCTATTTGACTTATTTTAACATGAACATACATTTCTTGTATATTAATTATTCCACTTTGTGTGCTACGTGAAGTCATGTCAAAAAAGTCATGTATACTCGTTTGCTTCCCAACACTTCATTTGTTCTTCTTGGATCAGGTCTCTGAGTTTTTGTGCTGTACTCAGCCATTCCATGTTTCTTCTGCCTTTAGCATCTTCAATGAGTGCTGTAATACTGCTGAGACTGTCTCTCAGAGACCTCGGTTCAGGTGTTTTTTCTTCAGCATCTTCCCACTCTTCCTCTTCCTCTTTAATGACAAAACCAGTCTCTCCATATTCCTGGTTATGGGTTGCAATATTACTGTCCATTTGCAGCAGGTCTTCTAGTGTGCTCTCTGGTGCTACTTTTTTTAGGCTCTGCAGATCATCATTGTAGAACTGGAAAGCTTCTTCCTCTTGTGTTGCTTGGCTTGCTTCACCAGAAAAGTTGCATTTTGAAGTGAGAAAGAGGTCCTTTACGATTCTTAGCCGTTTCCTTTGCATTCTATCCACGCTTCATCTTCTTTCTGCTGGCAAACATTTCATCATCCTCATCTGTAGAGACTTCCTCTGGATAGCCATCTTGAGGAAATAGACCTAACCGAAAAAAAAGGCAGAGGATGAGTCACATAACACAAATAAACAAGAAAGACATTGTGTCGTATCAGGCAATTTAAAAATAACAATACCTTCACTGAGATCCTGCAGCCTGCCATGAAAGAGAGAGAAAGTATGTTGAAAGACAAGAGGTCTGATAATGCATATCATAAACTACATTCGACTGGCGTAAAAATCACTCTTTTCCCAATCTGCTGAACAACTCTCTGATCCACTGAAATTTTAAGACACTGGCCAAAAATAGGATCCACTGGAGAGTTCCCAGGCGAAAACCACTGTTGACCAAAAAGAACACAAAGGCTCATCTCACATTTGCCAAAAGACATCAAGATGATCCTCAAAACCTTTGGAAAAAACATTCTGTCGACCGATGAATCAAAAATTGAATTTGTGCGGCCTGTTACATTTGGGGTAGAAATGATAGCATTTGATTAATAAAACATGGTGTTGCCAATGTGATGGTCTGGGGCTGCTTTTCTATCTGAGGACAAGGTCAATTTGCTGTGATTGATGGGACAATGAATTCTGCTGTCTACTAGAAAATCCTGAAGGATGATGTCCGACCATCAGTTTAGTTTGCACCCTCAAACTCAAGCACTCTTGGATCATGCAGAAAGACAACTAACCGTAACACAACAGCAAGTCCATCTCTGAACGGCTCAAAAAACAAAAGAAAATAAAGTAAGATTTTGCAGTGGTCAAGTCAAAGTCCGGATTTGAATCCAATAGAGATGCTGTGGCGTGACCTCAAAAGGGAAACTCTCCAATGTGGCATAGTTGAATTAAATCTGCCAAAGTGGGCCAAAATTCCTCCATAGCGTCAAAGACTGACCACAAATTATCGCAAATGCTTGATTTCAGTTATTGCTGCCAAGGGCGTCACAACCCATTACTAGCTTCAAGGGGCAATTACTTCTTCCACATAAGGACAGGAAGGTTTGGCTTTTCTTTTTGCCATATTTAAATCACACGGACCACAACAACAGATACAGTATGATACTTTCAAAACTGTCTGAGGGGCTACAAAACTTACACTTTGATGATTTTGTAGAGCCTCTCTCTATTGTGGCTGGGTGTGCTACTTCGAATTGACACCTCTAAGAGCTTGTCAGCAAGAGCTGCATAGTCAAACTGTAAAATAGATGTTTCATTAGAAGGGGGAAAGCAGAACATGGTATTTATCAAGAGCTCTGACTAAAGTGGTGCAGTGTAGCATATGTCTTTCCAATGAAAACCCAAGTATCCCAAAATATGTGTTCATTCTTGGAAAAACAACAACATGCATTTAGGATAAAAATACAATACTAACCTGTAGAACTGGTGCTGTATTATCATCATCATCATCATCATCAAATTGTAACTCTGTGTCGGAGTCTCCTGATTCATGAGCACCCTGTTTCAAGTATGATTTACTGCCTGAAAACAAAATAACCAGCAAATAATGTCTTCCTGGCATAAAAATTCAATTCAATTCAGTCATTTATCTACAAAATTATGTAACATTCATGGAGTTCTTTTTAAAACACTGTAGCATTCATGATTTGCAATCAATAACTTACACAAAAACAGGTTGTTGTGTGCTATATAAATAGTGATTCTGAACGGAAACTCAAAGTTTGGGGAATATTTTTTTTTTGGTCAGATTGCACTTAATGTTGCGTACTATATAGCAGTGGTCCCAAACACTTGCCCGTGGGCCTTTTGGTACTGAGCTGAACGATCGCTTGTGTGGCGCTTTCTCCAAAGCTATGGAAAGAAATCAAGCCTGCTGTTGGCCATGTGCAAGGTACATTCTCAAAAACGGGCATGACGACAATCCAGTTGAATCAGCTGAACAAGTATTACTGAAGTGATGATGTGGAAAGCATGTTAATGCCAGCGGATTTGCACATCCTGCCCACCTAAAGATGAGCGGTTTAGTCGCTATGACCTAGCAATGCGGCCACCAAAATATCAAACACCGTATGTAGGATGGATTCGTTCATCCATCCATCCGTCCATTTTGCAAAGTGCTAACTTCAAAATCATTACGTTGACACTTTGAAAGGAAAATCAACTCAAAAATGTTCTTTAAAACAATATGCATTATGCAGCCTCATTAGTCTAAACATGGTATTACGATTAATATTGTGTTTGTGGAAAAATTAAACAACAAACTCTTCCCATTTTTGTGAAAATGTACCGTTAATCTGCTTCACGGGGTCCTCTTCATCATCAGAGGACTGGCCTGAATCAGAGGACTCTGCTTCTTTCAGCTCCCTCATCAGATCCTCAATGGCATAGGGAGCCTGGTCAATAATTGTGTTGAAGATGCTGTTGCAGATCGCTCGGAAAAGTGTCCGACTGGTGAGACGGTCAATTAAAGAGAATGGTCGATCAGTGGATGGCAAATATTACAAAGCAAGCAGGAAGCTTCAGATCGACAGAATTTCGCTGCCATTCATCAGTGACGCTCCTAAAACTAGTATGATCAATAAAGGATGTGTTGCCTGTAATATTACACGACCAGGACGCCAGCCAAATCCTCTTGAACACTGACATCCAAATTGGAGATATTTTGCTTTGGTGACGTTATTCAATGTTAAGGTCAAAAGTTGTATGATTGTCTGGCAAATTAGATGAATACACTTTCAAGCCATTGAAATGAAAACATATTCAAAGGCCCGATAATTCTACCACATTTGAAGTAAACATATTCCGCTGGGTTATGGGGTATTCAAGACTGACAAAACGTTTTCATATACGTAAAATTATTGTTACCCCTCTGTTAATGAAAGAATAACCCTCAGTGATCACAGAAATAACTTCAATCTGACCAAAGTACAGTCAAACCCCGGCTTTCGGATTTCGACCAGAAAATTTGAGATTTTTACACCTCAGGTTAGAACTGAAAACCGGTTTTCGACCAAACTGAGCACACCCGAATACGCCACTTGACTCCTTTCGGGTTTCTTACACGAGCAAGTGACGCTTACACGTTTGACGTTCACAAAAATACCGTATTTTCACGACTATTCGACGCATCGTACTAATGGCCGCAGTCTCATTAATGGGTGACATTTCTGTATTTTACACATACACAGGACGCATCGTACTAATGGCCGCAGTTTTACAGTGGTAAAACATACGCCAGCTTAAACATACGGCATGCATGCGCGCACTCCAACACGTTAGCTTGAAGCATACGGTGGCATGCCAAGACATACAGATAAGATAAAAACACGTTTTTAAAAAGGCAACGAAAGCAGAACTGAGTTCGGGTGTATTTTATTTAGCCATCGTACAATGTTCTCACGTTTTTCGATCAATCATCACCCAGAAATCCATCTAAGTCCTCATCCTCTGTATCAGAAGCAGAGGACTGCACATCTCAGTTGTCATTGAATGCATCACATGCTAGTGTGAGTTGCTAGGCATTGCCGAGCGGAAAGAAGGAGTAGCAACAGCAAAGTCAACATTTCCCTCGTGTGAAGCTTTCCCACATTTGAAAGTAAAGAACAGAGCGAAACATGGTGGCAGCGCGTGTGTGTAGAAAGAATTGAACAATTGTGCAAGTACCGTAATCCATCAAAAACGCCGCGTTCCCTCTCGTTGTTGCGTATTGTGGCGTAACTCGCCAAGTGCTGCCTCTCACTCTTTGTAAAGTTGTGTTTGCCACCGATCATCCATTGTTCCCAAGCCGTTTGCAACTATACTTTGAACGCCCGGTTGATGCCAATGTCCAGCGGTTGGAGTTCTTTAGTCAAGCCTCCGGGAATAACGGCACGCTCATTTGCTTGACTTGTTTTTTCACCGCTGCTGTGAGATGGGCACGCATGCCAAAAGCATAACCGGTGGCTTTAAGTTTGAACTGAGCTTCGTAGGCGTGTCTTTTTGTCGAATTTATTTTCAGGGGTTCTTAGAAACCAAAACCGGAGTTGTTTTGCAACAATGCACATTGCCACACTCTATACAAGTGTTGGTACTGGCTTGAGGCGTCCACTTACACGCCCACCCTTCACCATTGGCGGACTAGCTTGTCTGTCCTCTCTCTCCCTCTCTCCCTCTCCATATATGTATATATACACGCCCACCCTTCCCTGATTGGCCGACTTCTTTCACAGTCACTTCCGCCTTTTCTCTATATAAACAGCGTGTCGGCAGTCAGTCAGATTATGGAACTCAGCGCATATAAAGGACGCTCCGCACCATAAGGCGTCCTGTCCATTTTGGAGAAAATTTAAGACTTAATGGCGCCTTATAGTCGTGAAAATACGGTATTATGAAACAGTCTTGGTTATTCTATAATTTACTGGTTGTAGCGTGGTAACTTTATGAATAAAACATTTGTCATAAGGTGTCATATGCTGTCGGTAGAACTAACGATGACACGTGGTAGATTCTTTCGTCAAATTGATAGTAGATTACACATGCATCGTCTTGGGAAGAGGATGTCAAGCCACAGCAATACTTACCTGTATTAATGATTACCAGGAAATTAATCTTTGCGGTGTGAGACTGGAAAAAAATACTCTGATTTTGTGGTGTGCTGTATTCATGATGCCATATGAGTACAACATAATTTGATCCATTTATTTCGTTGAATAATCCTGGAGTACACAGCTGCTGATATAATGTTCATTGTTAATGCATAGTTTTCAAACATTTACCCTTGAAGCATTATACTTTGGAGTATCAGAATTCTTGATTATGAATATCAGTCAAAATAGAAAAATGGCTTCCTATGATGAACGTTTACGGAACCCAAAATTAGTTACCATGGTTTCCCATTGGGTAATCCAACGGAATCGAAAAACGTGAATTTCCTAAATCCTCAGGCCTGCTACGGTACATCTTTTTTTCCCACCCGCAACGATCAGTTTGACAATCGCCACCATTGTTGTTTTGATCTCGCATGAAGTAATGTCGCATGTCGTTCTTGCAATATGCGGAAAGTAGATGATTGCCAAGTTTTGTATCGTTAAAACAAGTGTTGCGAACAAGTGTTGCGAATGTTTATTGCGGAGGTATCACGGAGGAAGCAGCTAAAGTTGGATAGTTTTTTGCGATAAGTTGACTTTGAGAAAGCCTTGCATCATTGGAAGCGGAGTAAAGAGAGAATTTATGAACGCAAAGACCAAACTATGGAATGAAATAAGAACCTATTTCTCAGCAAATCTCGTATGCCTGAATTATTAAAATTTTTGCAGCATTTGTTGATAAGAAATAAACCTATTAGCAATGTATATTGTTGCTGTTTGTGTTATTATCATATGCAATTGAATAAGTAGACCATTTAAGAATTCGAAATTTGGGACTCTCGAAATGCCTAATGGGACTCACTTTTCTCATCAGCCAGTCCCTGGGACTGGCTGGGGTTAAACTGTAATATTATCACTCCGCGCGCACACACACGCACTCACACACAAACACACACTCACACAAAATGTACTTTTTAGTACATATTTTTTAAGTCAACACCATTAAAAATGGTGTGGAAGATTTAAAAAAATATACTTCCCTGCAGATATGAAATCAAACAAAAGGACGCTAAGAGGAACTTACTCCTTGGTCTTGGCTGCCGTTTTGCAGAATGGCTCGATGAATCTCAGGTTCTGGTCAGCAGTGAGCTACGGAGAAAAAATGTGAAAAGGACCATCACATTTCTTTATTTCAATAAGTTATTAATATTTCCTCAAAATCTTTTGCAGAATCCTCTATAATGGATGTGTCACTCAAACTATAATATTGGCATTTAGAGTGGATAGACATCAAAATTTCATATCTAAATTCTCTTCAGTTTATTTTTGTCAAGTGAAAGGCATTCAACAGGATCAATAAAATAAATACGGACAAGTACCCAAATCTCCATCTACGCTCCATACTCCAAATGACCCGTTTGGATCATAACTTTACCTCTGATGCACCCACAGCTCCTAATTCCGTCAAGTAAAGGTCCAAGATATGAAACTGCAGACCAGCAGGTGCACCGTTGCCACTGTTCAGGAGCTCTGTTGCAAAGAGCTCCAGAAATCTTGAGACCACACTAAAAAAAAAAAAAAAAATAGAAAAGACATTATGTAAAATATTTAACCTATGTTATGACGTACTGTACCATTTGCGCATGACAGTTTTTATGGATTACCTGCTATCCCAATTGTTTCTCTTCAGCATCTCAAAGCTTTGTCTGAACATGAAGCGGATCAGCTGTAATACGAAAAGAAGGGCCACCATAAGGGGGAGAAAAGTGATATATTCATGGACGCGCGCGCACGCACACACACCTGGAAAAACTTGTCCATTCGTAGTCTGTCAATGCCAGTCCACTCTCTTTTGAAGGTCTTAAGGGAGCTCTCCAGGTATAATAGTTCTGTGGAAAACAATTTTCACCACCGGCTTTTGACATTTTAATTTGTATTTGGAATTACACCAGCATAGGATCAACTTACGTCCATCAATGTCATGAAAGGTGTGAATCAGTGTGCAAACAGAGTTGGAAAGCTCCTCCTGTGAACAACATTGTGCCTCAAATTAAGCAAATAGAAAGTGAAACAATCCAAGAAAGGCTCAATATATTTAACAATTAAATGGCAGTGGGTGCCATTAATTCAGCCCAGCACGCAGGGTCGTGGTGGCCAGAGGGAATATTGTGGGATTCCTGAATGGCCGGTCCATTTCAGGACCAGTTTAACAATCCCTGCCCCCAAATGGCATAAAAATTACGTTTTTGCGCATGACAGCCGCTGTCTACAGTCACCGAGTGGTTGCACCGCGACTCCAGCGGTCCATCAAAATACATCTCCTAGACGCCTCCTTAGTGAGGTGTTCCGGGCATGTCCCAAAGGTAGGAATTCCTTGGGGCGAACCAGGACAGCCTGGGAACGCCTTGGGAAGAGCTCAAAGAAGTGATTGGCGACAAATCACAGCTCAGCCTGAAAATGTTCCACAAGCCGTGACGAAAGAAATAAAGAAATACCTGTAAAAGTGGTTTGTCCTGCATCCACAAGCAGTAGAACAGACCTTTCCACAGCTTGAGCATTTCTTCACTCGTAAAGCCATCTGGACAAAGAATAATAAAACCAAAGGAGCGCCTTGGTGAATAAGATAAGAAAACCTTTATTAGACTCGCAATGGAGAAATTCCCGATTCACAGCTGCAAAGTTATGAAAGGAAGAAGTAGAACAACAAAATATAGGAGCTGCTCTAAAGGCAGCCACTCACGCGGCACCATTTTGAAGTCAAAATAACAAAAATAACACAACACATGGGACACAGACAGTCGTGCAATCTTCACCACTTTTCTGCATACACTTTGTTGCCTCAAGCAGTTATAGATGAAAGAGGAGAGGATCAAAGTGTCCTTTCACCAGTCGATCAGAGACGTCATGCTGAAAATGTGCACACGTCTGCTACAAGCTAAGTTTTGAAAGCAAACACGAAGCTGTAGCGTCCAGTGACGAAAAAGAGATTGGCTCACATCTCCTGTCACATGCAAATCCACTTCAATTCCAAGCCGCGACTCCCAGTTCCACATCCGCATCGGCGCTACGCGCTAACGTCCCCTCTTCTCATCGTCGGCTCCTCAAGCCTTACATCCATCCAGCCGCAGACCGTTCAACAGCACCAATCTCTCCGCTGAACAAAGTGGGGCTGTGAAAAATGCTGCCCATTACAGGCGCAAGACACAAGCGCCCCGGGACTGTCCAGCAACGACAGTCAACTCACCAGACGTGAGTTGCTACGCATTGCCGAGCGGAAAGAAGGAGCAGCAACAGCAACAGTAAAGTCAACATTTCTCTCGTGTGAAGCTTTCCCACATTTGAAAGTAAAGAACAGAGCGAAACACGGTGGCAGCGCGTGTGTAGAAATTGGCGACGTGACGAGGGGGCTGGACGAAACGCTAGCTGGTTAGCACGGAAGCTAACCGCGGACGTTAGCACGGAAGCTAACTGCGAAAAGTCGCTACGCAGCTGGAACCCACGACCAGAGACCAACCAACCAAACGCCAGCGAGCGTGAGGGAGCCGGTAAACCCACTTGCGAAGTTAGAAACACCCAGCAGCAAGCCTACTGGACACGTTACAAACTAGCATACAACCGGCTAGCAACGAAACCCGACAAAATGCCACCCAAACAGAAGCAAGACACAAAAGCAGGAAGAGGATTCCCTGACCCTCACTCAAGTAAATGAATTACTCCAGCAACAAAAAGAACTTTTCACGGCGCTCTTGCAACAACAACAGGAAAATTTCAAAGGATTTGTCAAGATGATAATCGACTCAACAAACTCACGACTTGACACTTTTACCAGGGAAGTCCAAGAAATAAAAACCAGCATCAACTTTACCCAAAAAGAGGTAGACGACATTAAAAAAAATCTAATCTGTCAAACTGGCCATTCCAAAGACATGCAAACGGAATTCTACAAAGTATGTGACGGCATGCTTGTATTAACGGACAAGGTGGACTACTTGGAAGGACAGTCAAGAAGAAACAACTTAGTAATTGATGGAATTGAGGAAAAACCGGGAGAAACGTGGACTGAAACAGAGGAAAAAGTTCAAAAAATCCTTAAGGAGAAACTGCTGATACAGGGGCAAATTGAGGTGGAGAGAGCTCACCGCACAGGAAGACAAGACCCTGGAAGACCTCGACCAAGGCCAGTTGTGGTGAAATTTCTAAGATACAAGGACAGATCAAGGATCCTACAAAATGCAAAATATTTAAAAGGCTCCAACATCTACATTAACGAAGACTTTACAGATGCCGTACGACAAAAAAGAAAAGAGCTCCTCCCAAAATTAAAAGCTGCACGTGACAGAGGGGAAACTGCCTACTTAAGACATAACAAACTTATTGTCCACCCCCGCACCAGTACTCCAACACAACATGCTCGAGTTCAACACCATCAAGCAGCATACTAAGAATTTTTCACCACCTGACAATAAAAACTCTGACCCTACTGAAGCAGGAAATTCACATACCAAAAAACATGGACTTCGAATCCTTTGATGACCCTTCCAACCCTTTGATGACCTCCAACCCTACTGACCACAAGACGTTTGACCCTGAGAACAACTTGGACCCGGACAATAACTTTTTCAAGACCGACCGACCGCGAGGCAGCCAGCGACGACCGACCGTGAGGGAGCCAGTGATGACCGCGAGGAAGCCAGCGACGACTGCAGGGAACCCAGCGACCGTGAGGAAGCCTGGAGACAACCAGCCTGCGACCACCGTGAGAGAGCCAACGACGACCGCAAGGGAGCGAGAGACGACCGAGAGGAAACCAGCGACGACTGCAGGGGAGCCAGTGACCGCGAGGGAGCCGGGAGACGGCGAACCTGAGGCAGCCGGGAGACAACCAGCCAGCGCGAGTGAGAGAGCCGGGAGGCAGCCAGCCGGCGAGCGTGAGGGAGTCGGCGACGACCGCAAGGGAGCCAGTGACCACGAGGGACCCAGTGATGACGGTGAGAGAGCGAGCGACGACAGCGAGGGGACCTAACGACGGACGTGAGGGAGCCATCGACGACCGTGTGGGAGCGGGAAATTCACATCCCAAAAACATGAACTTCCAACCTTTTGAAGATATTGACTATAAGCCATTCGATCCCGAGAACAATTTGGACCCAGACAATAACTTCTTCAACAACAAACAAAGGGTAACAAACTCTGACTATTACCTGGATGAACAATTCAACACTAATATAAAATTGGAAAATGCACTTTCGGTAATACACTTAAACAGTAGAAGTCTCTATAAAAACTTCACAAAAATTAAAGAATACCTGACTAAATTCAATAAATTTAAAATAATTGCCATATCAGAAACTTGGCTTGATGAAGATAAAACAACTGAAATGGAAATAGAAGGTTATGAAATGTTTGCAACTAATAGAGAAAACAAAAAAGGAGGGGGGGTTGCAATATATGTAGACAAAGCACTTAAATGCAGTAAAATCGAGAGATTGACAAACACAATAGAAAACCTAATGGAATGTCTAACCATTGAAATACACAATAAAAAGGCATCAAATATCATCATAAGTTGCATCTATAGGACACCAGGAACATGTATTGACACATTCAATAAAAAACTAACAGATATGCTCAGTTACTGCAACGATAAGAAAACACGAATAATATGTGGTGACTTTAACATTGACTTATTAAACCCAAATAGACACAAAAAAACAACTGACTTCATAAATATTATGTACAGCAACAGCTTTTTCCCAGTAATCCTGAAACCTAGCAGAATAACAGTTGACACGGCCACATTAATAGATAACATATTTATAAATAAGATTGATCATAAAATGGAAAGTGGACTTCTCATTAATGACATAAGTGACCACCTGCCTGTTTTTGCAGTTTTTCATAATTATTTCGATAGAAAAGCTAAATCAACAACTTGTATAACAGAAATAAGACTAAGAACCCAACGTTCCATCGATGCCTTTAAGCAAGACCTAGAAAAACAAAACTGGACCGAGGTCTACTCAAACGAAGACCCAAATACAGCGTTTGAAGTATTTCAGTCTACCATAATCTTCTTATATGATAAACATTTTCCATTAACTAAAGTTTCCAAAAAGTATAAAGACCCAAGTAAGCCATGGATAACGAAAGGCATAGAAAACGCATGTAAAAAGAAAAACAATTTATATAAATTGTTTTTAAAATTCAGAACTGAAGAAGCAGAAAAAAAATATAAGACCTATAAAAATAAATTAGTAAATATTATAAGAACCAGTAAAAGAGATCATTATCATGCACTATTAGAGCAGAATAAAGGTAACACACAAGAAATATGGAAAATACTTAACCAAGTAATCAGAAATAGTCCTAAAAAAATGGATTATCCAGAGTATTTTATCAAAGGCAAAAATACTATTTTGGAAAAAACTGCAGAAATAGCAACTGAATTTAATGAGTATTTTGTCAACATCGGCAGTAACCTAGCAAAACAAATTCCTGATCCAACAGACCTATTTGAAGTGGATAGATACGTAGAAAAAAACTCCTCCACGATGTTCCTTACTGCAGTAAAACAAGAAGAAGTATCAAATATTATAAAAACTTTTAAAAATAAAAAGTCAACTGATTGCTTTAATATTGATATGACAATAATCAAGCAGATTATAGAATATGTAGTGCGACCTTTCACACACATATGCAACCTGTCATTCAAAGCTGGTATCTTTCCATCAAAAATGAAAATTGCTAAAGTTATTCCAATCTATAAAAGTGGAGAAAAACATCTGTTTACAAATTATAGACCAATATCACTACTACCACAATTTTCAAAAATATTAGAAAAACTATTTTCTCGCAGACTTGATAGTTTTATACAAAAGCATGCGCTGTTAAGTGAGAATCAATATGGCTTCAGGGAAAAACGGACCACCTCAATGGCAGTTATGGAGTTTGTGGAAGCAATAGCCACTAATATAGACAACAAAGAATTTACTGTTGGGGTTTTCCTAGATCTAAAAAAAGCTTTTGACACAATAGATCACAGTATATTATTGAAAAAACTAGAAAGATATGGCATTAGAGGTGTAGCTTATAAATGGATAAAAAGTTATTTAGAAAACAGATATCAGTACGTGCAACTCAACAATAAAAAAACGAATCAACTGAAAATCACTCACGGAGTACCTCAGGGGTCCGTGCTTGGTCCAAAACTATTCATCTTATATATAAATGATATCTGCAAGGTCTCAAAACTATTTAAATGTGTCCTATTTGCTGATGATACAACTTTCTACTGTTCTGGAATAAATCTGAAACAGCTCCTGGCAACCGTAGAAAACGAATTAAACAAATTAAAAAACTGGTTCGACAGAAATAAATTGTCACTTAACCTGAAAAAATCGAAGTCAATTGTTTTTGGCACAAGACCAATCAAACACCAAGCTAAAATTATGGTAAACTCAATTGAAATAGAAAGAGCGTATGAAACCAAGTTTCTCGGATTAGTAATAGACTCAAAACTATGTTGGAAACCACATATCGATAACGTAAAAAGAAAAATAGCCAAGACCGTAGGGATCCTCTACAAAACCAAGGAAGTGCTAAATAAGAGATCCTTGTACACATTATACACTTCATTATTATTACCATACATGACCTACTGTGTGGAAATATGGGGAAATGCCTGCAAAACAAACACACTCCCTATTCTCAAACTACAAAAAAAAGCAATTCGAATTATTAATAGATCAAAATATACGGAACCCACAAATCCACTATTTATTAAATTAAATACGATGAAATTTTATGACCTAGTTGACTTTAAAATCGCCCAATTAATGTACAAAGCACACAATAACCTGCTCTGCCAAAACATTCAGAAGTTTTTTGAAATTCGAGAAAGCAACTATGAATTAAGAGGTACCAACTTATTCAAAAAACTCAAAACAAGAACAAACATCAAGCAAAGAAGTGTATCTAGCAAAGGTGTTAATCTGTGGAATAATCTCGAAATGGACCTAAAAATGAGTAAATCGCTTGCTGAGTTCAAAAACAAATTCAAAAAAATAGTACAAACAACCTACACCAATCAGAGTTAAAATGATAAATTCTAAACATTAAATATAATGATAAATCAGAACTAAGTTGATAAATAGAGAAATGTATTGCAATATCCATTATGAATACAAGAGAAAATTGACACGAGTGCCAGGGTGAGGATGTATATAATCCTGATACAAACCAAAAGTTGTGAAAATATCACGGTTAAGGGTAAAGTATGAGCCTTAATGGAGACTTCTTATTACTTTTTCTTTTCTGATTGATATAAAAATGATTTAGTAGATATAAACACATAACGGGGTAGGACTAGATAAGTTTTTTTACTTCATCCTACTCCTTTGAACATAATAACTGTGTTGAATGAAGACTGATTTCTTTCTTTTACTTTTTTATCTACCTTATTTTCTGTCAAATTATTACTGTATATGTTTTATGTTCAATAAACAAACAAACCAAAAAACCAACCAAATGGCGCTGATATTCCTCCCAGTCAAAAACAGTGCTGGTATACCCATGCTGCCGAGAAGGCGCAACCACCAAGCACAGAGTCTTGATGAATGTCGTGGCCAAAAAATGCTGAAAAAAGTCCACATCAGGTCCACACGACATAACAACAAACACAAAGTTACAAAACAAACACAAAAATAACAACAAAAAAGCAAAGCTCATGAGAGCACTTGCAGACGGCTGCCAACTCGGGCGCCATCTTGCCTTCAAATCGAATCGAGTATTATATCAGCTGTTTTTGGACAAAGCAAGGACAAGGAAGGCAGCTTTCATTAGATCGTACATTTCATACAGAAAGTAACTCACCACGCTCCATTTTAAAACAAATAAGCTATTCACACACAGACCTCATAACTAGAAGAAAGGGGACATTTGAGTAAACATTGATCAGGAGGGACTACTACAGTGTTAGGTTGTCAGAATCAAATGCGTGTAGATTTATTTTTACCTATTAACCCTCGAAGTCCACCGCTTGCGATAAATGTAAAATTATGTCTTTGAATCAAAGGCTAAGGCATTCGGAAAAACACGTGAGAGCTGAAACGTATGGGGGGGGGTTCTAAAATGGCCTAAATTTCATGACGTCACCGGCTGATAGTTCTCAGGCATTACAGCAATAATAAAAAAGGTTTTGATTCCGTAATCTTCACAATTTACATATTTTGCACCATAGAGACCCATTAAAATTCATATTTTTGAAAGCATCGTAAACCTAATGTGTAAACATGCATTTCACACGATTTTTACGTCAATCGCTTTGTTTTCGCTTGGACAGACGTATGCATACCACATTGTTGGGTTGAGGTCATTCCAATTGTGCAACTTTTAGGTGGCGCCAGAGGATCGCAAATGAGTTTGCCTCTTTGCAGGAGGCTTCAAACCAATGCATTTTACATGAACACGTCCGGTCGGGATTGTTAGTAGGGCTTGGTTGGGACCTCCAGACACAATTTTTTTTTCCTTTTGCAAAAAATAAAGAATAAAAAAATCCCAAAGAACTAATAAAAACTATATATGTATGGATAGCACAGATGCCTCTGAACATTTTGAGTGTTTGAAAAAAAAAAAAGAATGTTTGTATAACACAAAATACATCATTACAAAAATTGTAAAATGCGTAACTTAGGGTTTTTTTTCATTTGAAGGACCCATTAAACTGCCTTTGAAAAGTAGTCTGAAGTTTGTTGCTAGTCGAAACAGGGCACACGCTGCGAGCCCCGAAATTCCCCATCCCACTAAGCAGCGCACAATTACAAGTGTTTTCGAAGGCAGCAACAGTATGTGATGGCAATAAACCTGGGATCAGGTCGGCCTCCAATCGATAAAAACAAGTCAAGCCAACCTCCACAACGATTGTTCATCCTCTATGACGGTAACGCCGCCAAGTGCTGCAAAAGCCAATTTAAAAATAAAAGCCTAACTAGTGTCCTGCTATTGATTGGTAGCCGTCAATTTTGAAGTTTCACAGCCGGCATTCACAGCCGGTTGATGGCATGTTACTGTAATAATACAAGAGTTGCGGCTTAGAATTGAAGCAGATTTACATCAATTCAATAAATTTAAAATAATTGCCATATCAGAAACTTGGCTTGATGAAGATAAAACAACTGAAATGGAAATAGAAGGTTATGAAATGTTTGCAACTAATAGAGAAAACAAAAAAGGAGGGGGGGGGGGTTGCAATATATGTAGACAAAGCACTTAAATGCAGTAAAATCGAGAGATTGACAAACACAATAGAAAACCTAATGGAATGTCTAACCATTGAAATACACAATAAAAAGGCATCAAATATCATCATAAGTTGCATCTATAGGACACCAGGAACATGTATTGACACATTCAATAAAAAACTAACATATATGCTCAGTTACTACAACGATAAGAAAACACGAATAATATGTGGTGACTTTAACATTGACTTATTAAACAAAAATAGACACAAAAAAACAACTGACTTCATAAATACTATGTACAGCAACAGCTTTTTCCCAGTAATCCTGAAACCTAGCAGAATAACAGTTGACACGGCCATATTAATAGATAACATATTTATAAATAAGATTGATCATAAAATGGAAAGTGGACTTCTCATTAATGACATAAGTGACCACTTGCCTGTTTTTGCAGTTTTTCATAATTATTTCGATAGAAAAGCTAAATCAACAAATTGTATAACAGAAATAAGACTAAGAACCCAACGTTCCATCGATGCCTTTAAGCAAGACCTAGAAAAACAAAACTGGACCGAGGTCTACTCAAACGAAGACCCAAATACAGCGTTTGAAGTATTTCAGTCTACCATAATCTCCTTATATGATAAACATTTTCCATTAACTAAAGTTTCCAAAAAGTATAAAGACCCAAGTAAGCCATGGATAACGAAAGGCATAGAAAACGCATGTAAAAAGAAAAACAATTTATATAAATTGTTTTTAAAATTCAGAACTGAAGCAGCAGAAAAAAAATATAAGACCTATAAAAATAAACTAGTAAATATTATAAGAACCAGTAAAAGAGATTATTATCATGCACTATTAGAGCAGAATAAAGGTAACACACAAGAAATATGGAAAATACTTAACCAAGTAATCAGAAATAGTCCTAAAAAAATGGATTATCCAGAGTATTTTATCAAAGGCAAAAATACTATTTTGGAAAAAACTGCAGAAATAGCAACTGAATTTAATGAGTATTTTGTCAACATCGGCAGTAACCTAGCAAAACAAATTCCTGACCCAACAGACCTGTTTGAAGTGGATAGATACGTAGAAAAAAACTCCTCCACGATGTTCCTTACTGCAGTAAAACAAGAAGAAGTATCAAATATTATAAAAACTTTTAAAAATAAAAAGTCAACTGATTGCTTTAATATTGATATGACAATAATCAAGCAGATTATAGAATATGTAGTGCGACCTTTCACACACATATGCAACCTGTCATTCAAAGCTGGTATCTTTCCATCAAAAATGAAAATTGCTAAAGTTATTCCAATCTATAAAAGTGGAGAAAAACATCTGTTTACAAATTATAGACCAATATCACTACTACCACAATTTTCAAAAATATTAGAAAAACTATTTTCTCGCAGACTTGATAGTTTTATACAAAAGCATGCGCTGTTAAGTGAGAATCAATATGGCTTCAGGGAAAAACGGACCACCTCAATGGCAGTTATGGAGTTTGTGGAAGCTGTTGGGGTTTTCCTAGTTCTAAAAAAAGCTTTTGACACAATAGATCACAGTATATTATTGAAAAAAACTAGAAAGATATGGCATTAGAGGTGTAGCTTATAAATGGATAAGTTATTTAGAAAACAGATATCAGTACGTGCAACTCAACAATAAAAAACGAATCAACTGAAAATCACTCACGGAGTACCTCAGGGGTCAGTGCTTGGTCCAAAACTATTCATCTTATATATAAATGATATCTGCAAGGTCTCAAAACTATTTAAATGTGTCCTATTGGCTGATGATACAACTTTCTACTGTTCTGGAATAAATCTGAAACAGCTCCTGACAACCGTAGAAAACGAATTAAACAAATTAAAAAACTGGTTCGACAGAAATAAATTGTCACTCAACCTGAAAAAAATCGAAGTCAATTGTTTTTGGCACAAGACCAATCAAACACCAAGCTAAAATTATGATAAACTCAATTGAAATAGAAAGAGCGTATGAAACCAAGTTTCTCGGATTAGTAATAGACTCAAAACTATGTTGGAAACCACATATCGATAACGTAAAAAGAAAAATAGCCAAGACCGTAGGGATCCTCTACAAAACCAAGGAAGTGCTAAATAAGAGATCCTTGTACACATTATACACTTCATTATTATTACCATACATGACCTACTGTGTGGAAATATGGGGAAATGCCTGCAAAACAAACACACTCCCTATTCTCAAACTACAAAAAAAAGCAATTCGAATTATTAATAGATCAAATTATACGGAACCCACAAATCCACTATTTATTAAATTAAATACGATGAAATTTTATGACCTGGTTGACTTTAAAATCGCCCAATTAATGTACAAAGCACACAATAACCTGCTCTGCTAAAACATTCAGAAGTTTTTTGAAATTCGAGAAAGCAACTATGAATTAAGAGGTACCAACTTATTCAAAAAACTCAAAACAAGAACAAACATCAAGCAAAGAAGTGTATCTAGCAAAGGTGTTAATCTGTGGAATAATCTCGAAACGGACCTAAAAATGAGTAAATCGCTTGCTGAGTTCAAAAACAAATTCAAAAAAATAGTACAAACAACCTACACCAATCAGAGTTAAAATGATAAATTCTAAACATTAAATATAATGATAAATCAGAACTAAGTTGATAAATAGAGAAATGTATTGCAATATCCATTATGAATACAAGAGAAAATTGACACGAGTGCCAGGGTGAGGATGTATATAATCCTGATACAAACCAAAAGTTGTGAAAATATCACGGTTAAGGGTAAAGTATGAGCCTTAATGGAGACTTCTTATTACTTTTTCTTTTCTGATTGATATAAAAATGATTTAGTAGATATAAACACATAACGGGGTAGGACTAGATAAGTTTTTTTACTTCATCCTACTCCTTTGAACATAATAACTGTGTTGAATGAAGACTGATTTCTTTCTTTTACTTTTTTATCTACCTTATTTTCTGTCAAATTATTACTGTATATGTTTTATGTTCAATAAACAAACAAACCAAAAAACCAACCAAATGGCGCTGATATTCCTCCCAGTCAAAAACAGTGCTGGTATACCCATGCTGCCGAGAAGGCGCAACCACCAAGCACAGAGTCTTGATGAATGTCGTGGCCAAAAAATGCTGAAAAAAGTCCACATCAGGTCCACACGACATAACAACAAACACAAAGTTACAAAACAAACACAAAAATAACAACAAAAAAGCAAAGCTCATGAGAGCACTTGCAGACGGCTGCCAACTCGGGCGCCATCTTGCCTTCAAATCGAATCGAGTATTATATCAGCTGTTTTTGGACAAAGCAAGGACAAGGAAGGCAGCTTTCATTAGATCGTACATTTCATACAGAAAGTAACTCACCACGCTCCATTTTAAAACAAATAAGCTATTCACACACAGACCTCATAACTAGAAGAAAGGGGACATTTGAGTAAACATTGATCAGGAGGGACTACTACAGTGTTAGGTTGTCAGAATCAAATGCGTGTAGATTTATTTTTACCTATTAACCCTCGAAGTCCACCGCTTGCGATAAATGTAAAATTATGTCTTTGAATCAAAGGCTAAGGCATTCGGAAAAACACGTGAGAGCTGAAACGTATGGGGGGGGGTTCTAAAATGGCCTAAATTTCATGACGTCACCGGCTGATAGTTCTCAGGCATTACAGCAATAATAAAAAAGGTTTTGATTCCGTAATCTTCACAATTTACATATTTTGCACCATAGAGACCCATTAAAATTCATATTTTTGAAAGCATCGTAAACCTAATGTGTAAACATGCATTTCACACGATTTTTACGTCAATCGCTTTGTTTTCGCTTGGACAGACGTATGCATACCACATTGTTGGGTTGAGGTCATTCCAATTGTGCAACTTTTAGGTGGCGCCAGAGGATCGCAAATGAGTTTGCCTCTTTGCAGGAGGCTTCAAACCAATGCATTTTACATGAACACGTCCGGTCGGGATTGTTAGTAGGGCTTGGTTGGGACCTCCAGACACAATTTTTTTTTCCTTTTGCAAAAAATAAAGAATAAAAAAATCCCAAAGAACTAATAAAAACTATATATGTATGGATAGCACAGATGCCTCTGAACATTTTGAGTGTTTGAAAAAAAAAAAGAATGTTTGTATAACACAAAATACATCATTACAAAAATTGTAAAATGCGTAACTTAGGGTTTTTTTTCATTTGAAGGACCCATTAAACTGCCTTTGAAAAGTAGTCTGAAGTTTGTTGCTAGTCGAAACAGGGCACACGCTGCGAGCCCCGAAATTCCCCATCCCACTAAGCAGCGCACAATTACAAGTGTTTTCGAAGGCAGCAACAGTATGTGATGGCAATAAACCTGGGATCAGGTCGGCCTCCAATCGATAAAAACAAGTCAAGCCAACCTCCACAACGATTGTTCATCCTCTATGACGGTAACGCCGCCAAGTGCTGCAAAAGCCAATTTAAAAATAAAAGCCTAACTAGTGTCCTGCTATTGATTGGTAGCCGTCAATTTTGAAGTTTCACAGCCGGCATTCACAGCCGGTTGATGGCATGTTACTGTAATAATACAAGAGTTGCGGCTTAGAATTGAAGCAGATTTACATCAATTCAATAAATTTAAAATAATTGCCATATCAGAAACTTGGCTTGATGAAGATAAAACAACTGAAATGGAAATAGAAGGTTATGAAATGTTTGCAACTAATAGAGAAAACAAAAAAGGAGGGGGGGGGGGGTTGCAATATATGTAGACAAAGCACTTAAATGCAGTAAAATCGAGAGATTGACAAACACAATAGAAAACCTAATGGAATGTCTAACCATTGAAATACACAATAAAAAGGCATCAAATATCATCATAAGTTGCATCTATAGGACACCAGGAACATGTATTGACACATTCAATAAAAAACTAACATATATGCTCAGTTACTACAACGATAAGAAAACACGAATAATATGTGGTGACTTTAACATTGACTTATTAAACAAAAATAGACACAAAAAAACAACTGACTTCATAAATACTATGTACAGCAACAGCTTTTTCCCAGTAATCCTGAAACCTAGCAGAATAACAGTTGACACGGCCATATTAATAGATAACATATTTATAAATAAGATTGATCATAAAATGGAAAGTGGACTTCTCATTAATGACATAAGTGACCACTTGCCTGTTTTTGCAGTTTTTCATAATTATTTCGATAGAAAAGCTAAATCAACAAATTGTATAACAGAAATAAGACTAAGAACCCAACGTTCCATCGATGCCTTTAAGCAAGACCTAGAAAAACAAAACTGGACCGAGGTCTACTCAAACGAAGACCCAAATACAGCGTTTGAAGTATTTCAGTCTACCATAATCTCCTTATATGATAAACATTTTCCATTAACTAAAGTTTCCAAAAAGTATAAAGACCCAAGTAAGCCATGGATAACGAAAGGCATAGAAAACGCATGTAAAAAGAAAAACAATTTATATAAATTGTTTTTAAAATTCAGAACTGAAGCAGCAGAAAAAAAATATAAGACCTATAAAAATAAACTAGTAAATATTATAAGAACCAGTAAAAGAGATTATTATCATGCACTATTAGAGCAGAATAAAGGTAACACACAAGAAATATGGAAAATACTTAACCAAGTAATCAGAAATAGTCCTAAAAAAATGGATTATCCAGAGTATTTTATCAAAGGCAAAAATACTATTTTGGAAAAAACTGCAGAAATAGCAACTGAATTTAATGAGTATTTTGTCAACATCGGCAGTAACCTAGCAAAACAAATTCCTGACCCAACAGACCTGTTTGAAGTGGATAGATACGTAGAAAAAAACTCCTCCACGATGTTCCTTACTGCAGTAAAACAAGAAGAAGTATCAAATATTATAAAAACTTTTAAAAATAAAAAGTCAACTGATTGCTTTAATATTGATATGACAATAATCAAGCAGATTATAGAATATGTAGTGCGACCTTTCACACACATATGCAACCTGTCATTCAAAGCTGGTATCTTTCCATCAAAAATGAAAATTGCTAAAGTTATTCCAATCTATAAAAGTGGAGAAAAACATCTGTTTACAAATTATAGACCAATATCACTACTACCACAATTTTCAAAAATATTAGAAAAACTATTTTCTCGCAGACTTGATAGTTTTATACAAAAGCATGCGCTGTTAAGTGAGAATCAATATGGCTTCAGGGAAAAACGGACCACCTCAATGGCAGTTATGGAGTTTGTGGAAGCTGTTGGGGTTTTCCTAGTTCTAAAAAAAGCTTTTGACACAATAGATCACAGTATATTATTGAAAAAAACTAGAAAGATATGGCATTAGAGGTGTAGCTTATAAATGGATAAGTTATTTAGAAAACAGATATCAGTACGTGCAACTCAACAATAAAAAACGAATCAACTGAAAATCACTCACGGAGTACCTCAGGGGTCAGTGCTTGGTCCAAAACTATTCATCTTATATATAAATGATATCTGCAAGGTCTCAAAACTATTTAAATGTGTCCTATTGGCTGATGATACAACTTTCTACTGTTCTGGAATAAATCTGAAACAGCTCCTGACAACCGTAGAAAACGAATTAAACAAATTAAAAAACTGGTTCGACAGAAATAAATTGTCACTCAACCTGAAAAAAATCGAAGTCAATTGTTTTTGGCACAAGACCAATCAAACACCAAGCTAAAATTATGATAAACTCAATTGAAATAGAAAGAGCGTATGAAACCAAGTTTCTCGGATTAGTAATAGACTCAAAACTATGTTGGAAACCACATATCGATAACGTAAAAAGAAAAATAGCCAAGACCGTAGGGATCCTCTACAAAACCAAGGAAGTGCTAAATAAGAGATCCTTGTACACATTATACACTTCATTATTATTACCATACATGACCTACTGTGTGGAAATATGGGGAAATGCCTGCAAAACAAACACACTCCCTATTCTCAAACTACAAAAAAAAGCAATTCGAATTATTAATAGATCAAATTATACGGAACCCACAAATCCACTATTTATTAAATTAAATACGATGAAATTTTATGACCTGGTTGACTTTAAAATCGCCCAATTAATGTACAAAGCACACAATAACCTGCTCTGCTAAAACATTCAGAAGTTTTTTGAAATTCGAGAAAGCAACTATGAATTAAGAGGTACCAACTTATTCAAAAAACTCAAAACAAGAACAAACATCAAGCAAAGAAGTGTATCTAGCAAAGGTGTTAATCTGTGGAATAATCTCGAAACGGACCTAAAAATGAGTAAATCGCTTGCTGAGTTCAAAAACAAATTCAAAAAAATAGTACAAACAACCTACACCAATCAGAGTTAAAATGATAAATTCTAAACATTAAATATAATGATAAATCAGAACTAAGTTGATAAATAGAGAAAGGTATTGCAATACCCATTATGAATACAAGAGAAAATTGACACAAGAGTGCCAGGGTGAGGATGTATATAATCCCGATACAAACCAAAAGTTGTGAAAATATCACGGTTAAGGGTAAAGTATGAGCCTTAATGGAGACTTCTTCTTACTTTTTCTTTTCTGATTGATATAAAAATGATTTAGTAGATATAAACACATAACGGGGTAGGACAAGATAAGTTTTTTTACTTCATCCTACTCCCTTGAACATAACTGTGTTGAATGAAGACTGATTTCTTTCTTTTACTTTTTTATCTACCTTATTTTCTGTCAAATTATTACTGTATATGTTTTATGTTCAATAAACAACCCAAACCCAAACCAAACATGGGACACTTTGATTAGCTCCTCTTTCATTTATAACTGCATCAAACAACAAACTGCATGCAGGAAAAGTGGTCAAGATTGCACGACTGTGTCTTATCGAGTCAACTACAATTTTATTGTCAAATGTGCTGTATGTGCAACATACCTTTACATTCCCTCTCACAACATGCAACAAGACAAGACACATTAGACACAGACAATCTTATGTGTTGTATTGTAGTTAGAACTGCATGACTGTCCGTGTTTTATGTTGTGTTGTGTTTATTATTTTACTTCATGTTAACTGTTTTGTAAAGCGCTTTGTTACAGCTGCCGCTGTTGTGAAAGCGCTATATAAATCAGCATGTATTGTATTGTATTGTATTTTGTTATTATGACTTCAAGATGGCGCCGCAAAAGTGGCTGCCTTTATAGCAGCTCCTATATTTTGTTCTACTTTCTTCCTTTATAACTTTGCTGCTGTAAATTGGGATTTTCTCCATTGTGAGACAATTATAGGTTTTCTTATTCTTATTCAAATAGTGCATACCAACTAAACTCTTACCTGAGGCAGAAAAAAAATGCAAGCATTTAAAAAAAATAAAATCAAGGCTCTTGAATTGGACTTTTGTCACCACTGGTAAAATTTCCAATCAGAATGTTCATGCACAGTATCGGTAACAGATTTGACACTGGTCGAAACGGCAGATAGTGATATCTGAATTTCAAACCTTAAGTATAGATGTCTGCAACGTTACCATATTTTCATGACTACAAGGCACATTCAAAACTCTTACATGTCCTCCAAAATGGAAGGAACGCCTAATAATGTGGGGCACTTTGTGTATGAACCAAGTTCCAAATTCTGTGAATGATGTGGAGTAGCTGCACTGCATTTGACTGATTGATGTGCGGACAGGCTGCTTATATAAAGGAAAAGCAGGCGTAACTTAGGACAGCATGCAGACATTAAGCGCCTTCCTCAACATTAAACTTAATTCACACAGAGAGGAGAGGAAGACATTAATGTCTATAAGATCTCAAATATCGGCCAGATTTTTTTTTATATTTTCAGACACTGTGGCAGACATGTGCCCATGAATTTTGGTAGAGAATAGAGAGAACATCAAGCCGCGTTAAGCATTATGCCCTATAGTGAACGCCTATGGGCAAGAAAAAGCTCAATTAAAATGTATTATTATTATTATTAATGCTCATAAAATCCTAAACAAAGAGACTATTACTTATTTTCAGAGGTTGAAGTGGATTTAAGTGTTAATTTGGGTGGCGATAAGTTGTCAAACATTAAGACACGTTAAGCTTATTCTCAACAGTGAGCCTCCTGATAGCTTAATGTCCATAAAATCTATGATAGTGTAGCGATTTTTGATATCCACAGAGGTTTACGTGGGCATAGGTAGAAATGTGCATGTGAATTTTGATAACTGCTCGTAGTTTCCTGACATTAACATTACATTTGGCTTTTTTTTTTTAACAATAAGCGTTTTAGTTAGCACGACGTTGCTGATGTATACAATGTTAATTGTGGATAGTGTAACTTAACCTTTTAAATCTGAACCCACTTACCGTACTGTAAAACATTGTTTAGTTTCGAAGGATGGAATTTAATTAAAAACTGAGCTTGGACACAAAAAGTGTCCATATAGTGATATGTAACGTTCAAAACACAAGGCAATGCTATTAATTCGTATTTGTGAATGTTCCGAGCACCGTTATAAATGCACATAAGAGCACTAAACGCGAGTTACTTACCCGTCAGTTTCTGTGATCTGACATTTATATACTTCTTTAGCTTTTTTAATGCTTTTGTTCGAATGGGCTTTTCGTTTGAGGCTAACTTTTGTGCCAGTTGAATCTCTGGATCGTGAACGGCCGCCATTTTCACACTAATTCACGTGGAGCGGTGCTGCTCAGGCGCACTTTCCTTCATTTCGTCGCAGACAGATGACATCACACATTGCCATCACAGGCACGGATGTATGTTCCTGTATCTTGTTTTCGGTTATTTTGAAAAGTCAAAAAGTCAAAGTCAAAAGCCAGCTTTATTGTAAAACATGCTCTATTTACAACATCCAGCATAGATGAAATTTATTTCCCCTCAACCACAGTGCAAATATCCGGTGCATTAAAAAGCACAAAGCTAAAAACAAGGGCAGTGAAAATTGAATACAAAGGACATATATAAATATGAACAAATATAAATAATACATTGCAATCAACAGTCAACAGACAAACAAGTGTACAGAAGAGATTTAGGGCCAATAAAGAAAAAAATCCAAGGTTGGCAAGATTCCCACTTTTGTCTCAGAATTCTAACTTTATTCTCAGAATTCTAACTTATGTCAGAATTCTGACACATTACTCACATTAAAGTCAGGAATTTTGAGAATTAAGACAGAGTTCTAACTTTAATGTTAGAATTCTGACAATAACGGGGGCTTAAAGTTTACAAGCAGGCACCTTTCCTAAGCATTGATAGAATTTGAATGACCCTATCCTCCAAGATCATCTCATCTGGATAGGGTCGGAAAGGAAATTACTCAGGCAAAACGAGAATCCAAAGAGGCCTCGGGAGATGAGTGACCTATGCGAAAGGAGATTTAAAGGTTTTATCCATGCACCCTTTCCTAAGCATTCGTATGCTGCACTCGATGAAAGTGGGAAATCGGAAATATTCCACATGGATTGTCCCAGTCCACCCTCAATGCATTGGGGGGGAATTTAAACAACAAAGACGGCTGATTCTGATAAACTGTTGTTCTGGTTTGTTACAACACATTTGAACCCCAGCTAACCTTCTTCATAATTAATTTTATTCATATAAATAAAGGTATATACTATCTCCAATGCATTTAATGAATTTCACCAAATAATTTAATTAATGCAAGGAGATAGCAGCATGTATGTATTCCAACACTCAGTGCAAATCATGGTGTGCTACATGAAGCCATGTCAAATTAACTAAATGTAATAATATAAATATTCATTCATAATAAATTGGCATTCACGGTTGTGTCTCCATGGAGGTCGTCATTGTTGAGTGACATCACACATCGCAAATTTGATCTGACGTAAACACACACACACACACGCATACACACAAAAAAAACATAAATGTACTCTTTATTTCAATAGCGCACAAGTATGAGCATAAACCTATTTGACTTATTTTAACATGAACATACATTTCTTGTATATTAATTATTCCACTTTGAAGTCATGTATACTCGTTTGCTTCCCAACACTTCATTTGTTCTTCTTGGATCAGGTCTCTGAGTTTTTGTGCTGTACTCAGCCATTCCATGTTTCTTCTGCCTTTAGCATCTTCAATGAGTGCTGTAATACTGCTGAGACTGTCTCTCAGAGACCTCGGTTCAGGTGTTTTTTCTTCAGCATCTTCCCACTCTTCCTCTTCCTCTTTAATGACAAAACCAGTCTCTCCATATTCCTGGTTATGGGTTGCAATATTACTGTCCATTTGCAGCAGGTCTTCTAGTGTGCTCTCTGGTGCTACTTTTTTTAGGCTCTGCAGATCATCATTGTAGAACTGGAAAGCTTCTTCCTCTTGTGTTGCTTGGCTTGCTTCACCAGAAAAGTTGCATTTTGAAGTGAGAAAGAGGTCCTTTACGATTCTTAGCCGTTTCCTCAAAGTTTCCTTGCATTTCCACGCTTCATCTTCTTTCTGCTGGCAAACATTTCATCATCCTCATCTGTAGAGACTTCCTCTGGATAGCCATCTTGAGGAAATAGACCTAACCGAAAAAAAAGGCAGAGGATGAGTCACATAACACAAATAAACAAGAAAGACATTGTGTCGTATCAGGCAATTTAAAAATAACAATACCTTCACTGAGATCCTGCAGCCTGCCATGAAAGAGAGAGAAAGTATGTTGAAAGACAAGAGGTCTGATAATGCATATCATAAACTACATTCGACTGGCGTAAAAATCACTCTTTTCCCAATCTGCTGAACAACTCTCTGATCCACTGAAATTTTAAGACACTGGCCAAAAATAGGATCCACTGGAGAGTTCCCAGGCGAAAACCACTGTTGACCAAAAAGAACACAAAGGCTCATCTCACATTTGCCAAAAGACATCAAGATGATCCTCAAAACCTTTGGAAAAAACATTCTGTCGACCGATGAATCAAAAATTGAATTTGTGCGGCCTGTTACATTTGGGGTAGAAATGATAGCATTTGATTAATAAAACATGGTGTTGCCAATGTGATGGTCTGGGGCTGCTTTTCTATCTGAGGACAAGGTCAATTTGCTGTGATTGATGGGACAATGAATTCTGCTGTCTACTAGAAAATCCTGAAGGATGATGTCCGACCATCAGTTTAGTTTGCACCCTCAAACTCAAGCACTCTTGGATCATGCAGAAAGACAACTAACCGTAACACAACAGCAAGTCCATCTCTGAACGGCTCAAAAAACAAAAGAAAATAAAGTAAGATTTTGCAGTGGTCAAGTCAAAGTCCGGATTTGAATCCAATAGAGATGCTGTGGCGTGACCTCAAAAGGGAAACTCTCCAATGTGGCATAGTTGAATTAAATCTGCCAAAGTGGGCCAAAATTCCTCCATAGCGTCAAAGACTGACCACAAATTATCGCAAATGCTTGATTTCAGTTATTGCTGCCAAGGGCGTCACAACCCATTACTAGCTTCAAGGGGCAATTACTTCTTCCACATAAGGACAGGAAGGTTTGGCTTTTCTTTTTGCCATATTTAAATCACACGGACCACAACAACAGATACAGTATGATACTTTCAAAACTGTCTGAGGGGCTACAAAACTTACACTTTGATGATTTTGTAGAGCCTCTCTCTATTGTGGCTGGGTGTGCTACTTCGAATTGACACCTCTAAGAGCTTGTCAGCAAGAGCTGCATAGTCAAACTGTAAAATAGATGTTTCATTAGAAGGGGGAAAGCAGAACATGGTATTTATCAAGAGCTCTGACTAAAGTGGTGCAGTGTAGCATATGTCTTTCCAATGAAAACCCAAGTATCCCAAAATATGTGTTCATTCTTGGAAAAACAACAACATGCATTTAGGATAAAAATACAATACTAACCTGTAGAACTGGTGCTGTATTATCATCATCATCATCATCATCAAATTGTAACTCTGTGTCGGAGTCTCCTGATTCATGAGCACCCTGTTTCAAGTATGATTTACTGCCTGAAAACAAAATAACCAGCAAATAATGTCTTCCTGGCATAAAAATTCAATTCAATTCAGTCATTTATCTACAAAATTATGTAACATTCATGGAGTTCTTTTTAAAACACTGTAGCATTCATGATTTGCAATCAATAACTTACACAAAAACAGGTTGTTGTGTGCTATATAAATAGTGATTCTGAACGGAAACTCAAAGTTTGGGGAATATTTTTTTTTTGGTCAGATTGCACTTAATGTTGCGTACTATATAGCAGTGGTCCCAAACACTTGCCCGTGGGCCTTTTGGTACTGAGCTGAACGATCGCTTGTGTGGCGCTTTCTCCAAAGCTATGGAAAGAAATCAAGCCTGCTGTTGGCCATGTGCAAGGTACATTCTCAAAAACGGGCATGACGACAATCCAGTTGAATCAGCTGAACAAGTATTACTGAAGTGATGATGTGGAAAGCATGTTAATGCCAGCGGATTTGCACATCCTGCCCACCTAAAGATGAGCGGTTTAGTCGCTATGACCTAGCAATGCGGCCACCAAAATATCAAACACCGTATGTAGGATGGATTCGTTCATCCATCCATCCGTCCATTTTGCAAAGTGCTAACTTCAAAATCATTACGTTGACACTTTGAAAGGAAAATCAACTCAAAAATGTTCTTTAAAACAATATGCATTATGCAGCCTCATTAGTCTAAACATGGTATTACGATTAATATTGTGTTTGTGGAAAAATTAAACAACAAACTCTTCCCATTTTTGTGAAAATGTACCGTTAATCTGCTTCACGGGGTCCTCTTCATCATCAGAGGACTGGCCTGAATCAGAGGACTCTGCTTCTTTCAGCTCCCTCATCAGATCCTCAATGGCATAGGGAGCCTGGTCAATAATTGTGTTGAAGATGCTGTTGCAGATCGCTCGGAAAAGTGTCCGACTGGTGAGACGGTCAATTAAAGAGAATGGTCGATCAGTGGATGGCAAATATTACAAAGCAAGCAGGAAGCTTCAGATCAAGACAGAATTTCGCTGCCATTCATCAGTGACGCTCCTAAAACTAGTATGATCAATAAAGGATGTGTTGCCTGTAATATTACACGACCAGGACGCCAGCCAAATCCTCTTGAACACTGACATCCAAATTGGAGATATTTTGCTTTGGTGACGTTATTCAATGTTAAGGTCAAAAGTTGTATGATTGTCTGGCAAATTAGATGAATACACTTTCAAGCCATTGAAATGAAAACATATTCAAAGGCCCGATAATTCTACCACATTTGAAGTAAACATATTCCGCTGGGTTATGGGGTATTCAAGACTGACAAAACGTTTTCATATACGTAAAATTATTGTTACCCCTCTGTTAATGAAAGAATAACCCTCAGTGATCACAGAAATAACTTCAATCTGACCAAAGTACAGTCAAACCCCGGCTTTCGGATTTCGACCAGAAAATTTGAGATTTTTACACCTCAGGTTAGAACTGAAAACCGGTTTTCGACCAAACTGAGCACACCCGAATACGCCACTTGACTCCTTTCGGGTTTCTTACACGAGCAAGTGACGCTTACACGTTTGACGTTCACAAAAATACCGTATTATGAAACAGTCTTGGTTATTCTATAATTTACTGGTTGTAGCGTGGTAACTTTATGAATAAAACATTTGTCATAAGGTGTCATATGCTGTCGGTAGAACTAACGATGACACGTGGTAGATTCTTTCGTCAAATTGATAGTAGATTACACATGCATCGTCTTGGGAAGAGGATGTCAAGCCACAGCAATACTTACCTGTATTAATGATTACCAGGAAATTAATCTTTGCGGTGTGAGACTGGAAAAAAATACTCTGATTTTGTGGTGTGCTGTATTCATGATGCCATATGAGTACAACATAATTTGATCCATTTATTTCGTTGAATAATCCTGGAGTACACAGCTGCTGATATAATGTTCATTGTTAATGCATAGTTTTCAAACATTTACCCTTGAAGCATTATACTTTGGAGTATCAGAATTCTTGATTATGAATATCAGTCAAAATAGAAAAATGGCTTCCTATGATGAACGTTTACGGAACCCAAAATTAGTTACCATGGTTTCCCATTGGGTAATCCAACGGAATCGAAAAACGTGAATTTCCTAAATCCTCAGGCCTGCTACGGTACATCTTTTTTTCCCACCCGCAACGATCAGTTTGACAATCGCCACCATTGTTGTTTTGATCTCGCATGAAGTAATGTCGCATGTCGTTCTTGCAATATGCGGAAAGTAGATGATTGCCAAGTTTTGTATCGTTAAAACAAGTGTTGCGAACAAGTGTTGCGAATGTTTATTGCGGAGGTATCACGGAGGAAGCAGCTAAAGTTGGATAGTTTTTTGCGATAAGTTGACTTTGAGAAAGCCTTGCATCATTGGAAGCGGAGTAAAGAGAGAATTTATGAACGCAAAGACCAAACTATGGAATGAAATAAGAACCTATTTCTCAGCAAATCTCGTATGCCTGAATTATTAAAATTTTTGCAGCATTTGTTGATAAGAAATAAACCTATTAGCAATGTATATTGTTGCTGTTTGTGTTATTATCATATGCAATTGAATAAGTAGACCATTTAAGAATTCGAAATTTGGGACTCTCGAAATGCCTAATGGGACTCACTTTTCTCATCAGCCAGTCCCTGGGACTGGCTGGGGTTAAACTGTAATATTATCACTCCGCGCGCATACACACGCACTCACACACAAACACACACTCACACAAAATGTACTTTTTAGTACATATTTTTTAAGTCAACACCATTAAAAATGGTGTGGAAGATTTAAAAAAATATACTTCCCTGCAGATATGAAATCAAACAAAAGGACGCTAAGAGGAACTTACTCCTTGGTCTTGGCTGCCGTTTTGCAGAATGGCTCGATGAATCTCAGGTTCTGGTCAGCAGTGAGCTACGGAGAAAAAATGTGATATTTCCTCAAAATCTTTTGCAGAATCCTCTATAATGGATGTGTCACTCAAACTATAATATTGGCATTTAGAGTGGATAGACATCAAAATTTCATATCTAAATTCTCTTCAGTTTATTTTTGTCAAGTGAAAGGCATTCAACAGGATCAATAAAATAAATACGGACAAGTACCCAAATCTCCATCTACGCTCCATACTCCAAATGACCCGTTTGGATCATAACTTTACCTCTGATGCACCCACAGCTCCTAGTTCCGTCAAGTAAAGGTCCAAGATATGAAACTGCAGACCAGCAGGTGCACCGTTGCCACTGTTCAGGAGCTCTGTTGCAAAGAGCTCCAGAAATCTTGAGACCACACTAAAAAAAAAAAAAAAAAAAATAGAAAAGACATTATGTAAAATATTTAACCTATGTTATGACGTACTGTACAATTTGCGCATGACAGTTTTTATGGATTACCTGCTATCCCAATTGTTTCTCTTCAGCATCTCAAAGCTTTGTCTGAACATGAAGCGGATCAGCTGTAATACGAAAAGAAGGGCCACCATAAGGGGGAGAAAAGTGATATATTCATGGACGCGCGCGCACGCACACACACCTGGAAAAACTTGTCCATTCGTAGTCTGTCAATGCCAGTCCACTCTCTTTTGAAGGTCTTAAGGGAGCTCTCCAGATATAATAGTTCTGTGGAAAACAATTTTCACCACCGGCTTTTGACATTTTAATTTGTATTTGGAATTACACCAGCATAGGATCAACTTACGTCCATCAATGTCATGAAAGGTGTGAATCAGTGTGCAAACAGAGTTGGAAAGCTCCTCCTGTGAACAACATTGTGCCTCAAATTAAGCAAATAGAAAGTGAAACAATCCAAGAAAGGCTCAATATATTTAACAATTAAATGGCAGTGGGTGCCATTAATTCAGCCCAGCACGCAGGGTCGTGGTGGCCAGAGGGAATATTGTGGGATTCCTGAATGGCCGGTCCATTTCAGGACCAGTTTAACAATCCCTGCCCCCAAATGGCATAAAAATTACGTTTTTGCGCATGACAGCCGCTGTCTACAGTCACCGAGTGGTTGCACCGCGACTCCAGCGGTCCATCAAAATACATCTCCTAGACGCCTCCTTAGTGAGGTGTTCCGGGCATGTCCCAAAGGTAGGAATTCCTTGGGGCGAACCAGGACAGCCTGGGAACGCCTTGGGAAGAGCTCAAAGAAGTGATTGGCGACAAATCACAGCTCAGCCTGAAAATGTTCCACAAGCCGTGACGAAAGAAATAAAGAAATACCTGTAAAAGTGGTTTGTCCTGCATCCACAAGCAGTAGAACAGACCTTTCCACAGCTTGAGCATTTCTTCACTCGTAAAGCCATCTGGACAAAGAATAATAAAACCAAAGGAGCGCCTTGGTGAATAAGATAAGAAAACCTTTATTAGACTCGCAATGGAGAAATTCCCGATTCACAGCTGCAAAGTTATGAAAGGAAGAAGTAGAACAACAAAATATAGGAGCTGCTCTAAAGGCAGCCACTCACGCGGCACCATTTTGAAGTCAAAATAACAAAAATAACACAACACATGGGACACAGACAGTCGTGCAATCTTCACCACTTTTCTGCATACACTTTGTTGCCTCAAGCAGTTATAGATGAAAGAGGAGAGGATCAAAGTGTCCTTTCACCAGTCGATCAGAGACGTCATGCTGAAAATGTGCACACGTCTGCTACAAGCTAAGTTTTGAAAGCAAACACGAAGCTGTAGCGTCCAGTGACGAAAAAGAGATTGGCTCACATCTCCTGTCACATGCAAATCCACTTCAATTCCAAGCCGCGACTCCCAGTTCCACATCCGCATCGGCGCTACGCGCTAACGTCCCCTCTTCTCATCGTCGGCTCCTCAAGCCTTACATCCATCCAGCCGCAGACCGTTCAACAGCACCAATCTCTCCGCTGAACAAAGTGGGGCTGTGAAAAATGCTGCCCATTACAGGCGCAAGACACAAGCGCCCCGGGACTGTCCAGCAACGACAGTCAAATGGCGCTGATATTCCTCCCAGTCAAAAACAGTGCTGGTATACCCATGCTGCCGAGAAGGCGCAACCACCAAGCACAGAGTCTTGATGAATGTCGTGGCCAAAAAATGCTGAAAAAAGTCCACATCAGGTCCACACGACATAACAACAAACACAAAGTTACAAAACAAAAACACAAAAATAACAACAAAAAAGCAAAGCTCATGAGAGCACTTGCAGACGGCTGCCAACTCGGGCGCCATCTTGCCTTCAAATCGAATCGAGTATTATATCAGCTGTTTTTGGACAAAGCAAGGACAAGGAAGGCAGCTTTCATTAGATCGTACATTTCATACAGAAAGTAACTCACCACGCTCCATTTTAAAACAAATAAGCTATTCACACACAGACCTCATAACTAGAAGAAAGGGGACATTTGAGTAAACATTGATCAGGAGGGACTACTACAGTGTTAGGTTGTCAGAATCAAATGCGTGTAGATTTATTTTTACCTATTAACCCTCGAAGTCCACCGCTTGCGATAAATGTAAAATTATGTCTTTGAATCAAAGGCTAAGGCATTCGGAAAAACACGTGAGAGCTGAAACGTATGGGGGGGGTTCTAAAATGGCCTAAATTTCATGACGTCACCGGCTGATAGTTCTCAGGCATTACAGCAATAATAAAAAAGGTTTTGATTCCGTAATCTTCACAATTTACATATTTTGCACCATAGAGACCCATTAAAATTCATATTTTTGAAAGCATCGTAAACCTAATGTGTAAACATGCATTTCACACGATTTTTACGTCAATCGCTTTGTTTTCGCTTGGACAGACGTATGCATACCACATTGTTGGGTTGAGGTCATTCCAATTGTGCAACTTTTAGGTGGCGCCAGAGGATCGCAAATGAGTTTGCCTCTTTGCAGGAGGCTTCAAACCAATGCATTTTACATGAACACGTCCGGTCGGGATTGTTAGTAGGGCTTGGTTGGGACCTCCAGACACAATTTTTTTTTCCTTTTGCAAAAAATAAAGAATAAAAAAATCCCAAAGAACTAATAAAAACTATATATGTATGGATAGCACAGATGCCTCTGAACATTTTGAGTGTTTGAAAAAAAAAAAAGAATGTTTGTATAACACAAAATACATCATTACAAAAATTGTAAAATGCGTAACTTAGGGTTTTTTTTCATTTGAAGGACCCATTAAACTGCCTTTGAAAAGTAGTCTGAAGTTTGTTGCTAGTCGAAACAGGGCACACGCTGCGAGCCCCGAAATTCCCCATCCCACTAAGCAGCGCACAATTACAAGTGTTTTCGAAGGCAGCAACAGTATGTGATGGCAATAAACCTGGGATCAGGTCGGCCTCCAATCGATAAAAACAAGTCAAGCCAACCTCCACAACGATTGTTCATCCTCTATGACGGTAACGCCGCCAAGTGCTGCAAAAGCCAATTTAAAAATAAAAGCCTAACTAGTGTCCTGCTATTGATTGGTAGCCGTCAATTTTGAAGTTTCACAGCCGGCATTCACAGCCGGTTGATGGCATGTTACTGTAATAATACAAGAGTTGCGGCTTAGAATTGAAGCAGATTTACATCAATTCAATACATTTAAAATAATTGCCATATCAGAAACTTGGCTTGATGAAGATAAAACAACTGAAATGGAAATAGAAGGTTATGAAATGTTTGCAACTAATAGAGAAAACAAAAAAGGAGGGGGGGGGGTTGCAATATATGTAGACAAAGCACTTAAATGCAGTAAAATCGAGAGATTGACAAACACAATAGAAAACCTAATGGAATGTCTAACCATTGAAATACACAATAAAAAGGCATCAAATATCATCATAAGTTGCATCTATAGGACACCAGGAACATGTATTGACACATTCAATAAAAAACTAACATATATGCTCAGTTACTACAACGATAAGAAAACACGAATAATATGTGGTGACTTTAACATTGACTTATTAAACAAAAATAGACACAAAAAAACAACTGACTTCATAAATACTATGTACAGCAACAGCTTTTTCCCAGTAATCCTGAAACCTAGCAGAATAACAGTTGACACGGCCATATTAATAGATAACATATTTATAAATAAGATTGATCATAAAATGGAAAGTGGACTTCTCATTAATGACATAAGTGACCACTTGCCTGTTTTTGCAGTTTTTCATAATTATTTCGATAGAAAAGCTAAATCAACAAATTGTATAACAGAAATAAGACTAAGAACCCAACGTTCCATCGATGCCTTTAAGCAAGACCTAGAAAAACAAAACTGGACCGAGGTCTACTCAAACGAAGACCCAAATACAGCGTTTGAAGTATTTCAGTCTACCATAATCTCCTTATATGATAAACATTTTCCATTAACTAAAGTTTCCAAAAAGTATAAAGACCCAAGTAAGCCATGGATAACGAAAGGCATAGAAAACGCATGTAAAAAGAAAAACAATTTATATAATATATAAATAAATAAATAAAGCCATTGTTTTATTTATTTATTTTGTTGTATTTTTTTCTCATCTTATTTGATGTAGTTTTTTAACATTGTACTCGTGATTTTAACTGCTTGTTGTAAGGTGTCCTTGAGTTTCTAGAAAGGCGCCCACAAATAAAATGTATTATTATTATTATTATTATTATATAAATTGTTTTTAAAATTCAGAACTGAAGCAGCAGAAAAAAAATATAAGACCTATAAAAATAAACTAGTAAATATTATAAGAACCAGTAAAAGAGATTATTATCATGCACTATTAGAGCAGAATAAAGGTAACACACAAGAAATATGGAAAATACTTAACCAAGTAATCAGAAATAGTCCTAAAAAAATTGATTATCCAGAGTATTTTATCAAAGGCAAAAATACTATTTTGGAAAAAACTGCAGAAATAGCAACTGAATTTAATGAGTATTTTGTCAACATCGGCAGTAACCTAGCAAAACAAATTCCTGACCCAACAGACCTGTTTGAAGTGGATAGATACGTAGAAAAAAACTCCTCCACGATGTTCCTTACTGCAGTAAAACAAGAAGAAGTATCAAATATTATAAAAACTTTTAAAAATAAAAAGTCAACTGATTGCTTTAATATTGATATGACAATAATCAAGCAGATTATAGAATATGTAGTGCGACCTTTCACACACATATGCAACCTGTCATTCAAAGCTGGTATCTTTCCATCAAAAATGAAAATTGCTAAAGTTATTCCAATCTATGAAAGTGGAGAAAAACATCTGTTTACAAATTATAGACCAATATCACTACTACCACAATTTTCAAAAATATTAGAAAAACTATTTTCTCGCAGACTTGATAGTTTTATACAAAAGCATGCGCTGTTAAGTGAGAATCAATATGGCTTCAGGGAAAAACGGACCACCTCAATGGCAGTTATGGAGTTTGTGGAAGCTGTTGGGGTTTTCCTAGTTCTAAAAAAAGCTTTTGACACAATAGATCACAGTATATTATTGAAAAAAACTAGAAAGATATGGCATTAGAGGTGTAGCTTATAAATGGATAAGTTATTTAGAAAACAGATATCAGTACGTGCAACTCAACAATAAAAAACGAATCAACTGAAAATCACTCACGGAGTACCTCAGGGGTCAGTGCTTGGTCCAAAACTATTCATCTTATATATAAATGATATCTGCAAGGTCTCAAAACTATTTAAATGTGTCCTATTGGCTGATGATACAACTTTCTACTGTTCTGGAATAAATCTGAAACAGCTCCTGACAACCGTAGAAAACGAATTAAACAAATTAAAAAACTGGTTCGAAACTCAATTGAAATAGAAAGAGCGTATGAAACCAAGTTTCTCGGATTAGTAATAGACTCAAAACTATGTTGGAAACCACATATCGATAACGTAAAAAGAAAAATAGCCAAGACCGTAGGGATCCTCTACAAAACCAAGGAAGTGCTAAATAAGAGATCCTTGTACACATTATACACTTCATTATTATTACCATACATGACCTACTGTGTGGAAATATGGGGAAATGCCTGCAAAACAAACACACTCCCTATTCTCAAACTACAAAAAAAAGCAATTCGAATTATTAATAGATCAAATTATACGGAACCCACAAATCCACTATTTATTAAATTAAATACGATGAAATTTTATGACCTGGTTGACTTTAAAATCGCCCAATTAATGTACAAAGCACACAATAACCTGCTCTGCTAAAACATTCAGAAGTTTTTTGAAATTCGAGAAAGCAACTATGAATTAAGAGGTACCAACTTATTCAAAAAACTCAAAACAAGAACAAACATCAAGCAAAGAAGTGTATCTAGCAAAGGTGTTAATCTGTGGAATAATCTCGAAACGGACCTAAAAATGAGTAAATCGCTTGCTGAGTTCAAAAACAAATTCAAAAAAATAGTACAAACAACCTACACCAATCAGAGTTAAAATGATAAATTCTAAACATTAAATATAATGATAAATCAGAACTAAGTTGATAAATAGAGAAAGGTATTGCAATACCCATTATGAATACAAGAGAAAATTGACACAAGAGTGCCAGGGTGAGGATGTATATAATCCCGATACAAACCAAAAGTTGTGAAAATATCACGGTTAAGGGTAAAGTATGAGCCTTAATGGAGACTTCTTCTTACTTTTTCTTTTCTGATTGATATAAAAATGATTTAGTAGATATAAACACATAACGGGGTAGGACAAGATAAGTTTTTTTACTTCATCCTACTCCCTTGAACATAACTGTGTTGAATGAAGACTGATTTCTTTCTTTTACTTTTTTATCTACCTTATTTTCTGTCAAATTATTACTGTATATGTTTTATGTTCAATAAACAACCCAAACCCAAACCAAACATGGGACACTTTGATTAGCTCCTCTTTCATTTATAACTGCATCAAACAACAAACTGCATGCAGGAAAAGTGGTCAAGATTGCACGACTGTGTCTTATCGAGTCAACTACAATTTTATTGTCAAATGTGCTGTATGTGCAACATACCTTTACATTCCCTCTCACAACATGCAACAAGACAAGACACATTAGACACAGACAATCTTATGTGTTGTATTGTAGTTAGAACTGCATGACTGTCCGTGTTTTATGTTGTGTTGTGTTTATTATTTTACTTCATGTTAACTGTTTTGTAAAGCGCTTTGTTACAGCTGCCGCTGTTGTGAAAGCGCTATATAAATCAGCATGTATTGTATTGTATTTTGTTATTATGACTTCAAGATGGCGCCGCAAAAGTGGCTGCCTTTATAGCAGCTCCTATATTTTGTTCTACTTTCTTCCTTTATAACTTTGCTGCTGTAAATTGGGATTTTCTCCATTGTGAGACAATTATAGGTTTTCTTATTCTTATTCAAATAGTGCATACCAACTAAACTCTTACCTGAGGCAGAAAAAAAATGCAAGCATTTAAAAAAAATAAAATCAAGGCTCTTGAATTGGACTTTTGTCACCACTGGTAAAATTTCCAATCAGAATGTTCATGCACAGTATCGGTAACAGATTTGACACTGGTCGAAACGGCAGATAGTGATATCTGAATTTCAAACCTTAAGTATAGATGTCTGCAACGTTACCATATTTTCATGACTACAAGGCACATTCAAAACTCTTACATGTCCTCCAAAATGGAAGGAACGCCTAATAATGTGGGGCACTTTGTGTATGAACCAAGTTCCAAATTCTGTGAATGATGTGGAGTAGCTGCACTGCATTTGACTGATTGATGTGCGGACAGGCTGCTTATATAAAGGAAAAGCAGGCGTAACTTAGGACAGCATGCAGACATTAAGCGCCTTCCTCAACATTAAACTTAATTCACACAGAGAGGAGAGGAAGACATTAATGTCTACAAGATCTCAAATATCGGCCAGATTTTTTTTTATATTTTCAGACACTGTGGCAGACATGTGCCCATGAATTTTGGTAGAGAATAGAGAGAACATCAAGCCGCGTTAAGCATTATGCCCTATAGTGAACGCCTATGGGCAAGAAAAAGCTCAATTAAAATGTATTATTATTATTATTAATGCTCATAAAATCCTAAACAAAGAGACTATTACTTATTTTCAGAGGTTGAAGTGGATTTAAGTGTTAATTTGGGTGGCGATAAGTTGTCAAACATTAAGACACGTTAAGCTTATTCTCAACAGTGAGCCTCCTGATAGCTTAATGTCCATAAAATCTATGATAGTGTAGCGATTTTTGATATCCACAGAGGTTTACGTGGGCATAGGTAGAAATGTGCATGTGAATTTTGATAACTGCTCGTAGTTTCCTGACATTAACATTACATTTGGCTTTTTTTTTTAACAATAAGCGTTTTAGTTAGCACGACGTTGCTGATGTATACAATGTTAATTGTGGATAGTGTAACTTAACCTTTTAAATCTGAACCCACTTACCGTACTGTAAAACATTGTTTAGTTTCGAAGGATGGAATTTAATTAAAAACTGAGCTTGGACACAAAAAGTGTCCATATAGTGATATGTAACGTTCAAAACACAAGACAATGCTATTAATTCGTATTTGTGAATGTTCCGAGCACCGTTATAAATGCACATAAGAGCACTAAACGCGAGTTACTTACCCGTCAGTTTCTGTGATCTGACATTTATATACTTCTTTAGCTTTTTTAATGCTTTTGTTCGAATGGGCTTTTCGTTTGAGGCTAACTTTTGTGCCAGTTGAATCTCTGGATCGTGAACGGCCGCCATTTTCACACTAATTCACGTGGAGCGGTGCTGCTCAGGCGCACTTTCCTTCATTTCGTCGCAGACAGATGACATCACACATTGCCATCACAGGCACGGATGTATGTTCCTGTATCTTGTTTTCGGTTATTTTGAAAAGTCAAAAAGTCAAAGTCAAAAGCCAGCTTTATTGTAAAACATGCTCTATTTACAACATCCAGCATAGATGAAATTTATTTCCCCTCAACCACAGTGCAAATATCCGGTGCATTAAAAAGCACAAAGCTAAAAACAAGGGCAGTGAAAATTGAATACAAAGGACATATATAAATATGAACAAATATAAATAATACATTGCAATCAACAGTCAACAGACAAACAAGTGTACAGAAGAGATTTAGGGCCAATAAAGAAAAAAATCCAAGGTTGGCAAGATTCCCACTTTTGTCTCAGAATTCTAACTTTATTCTCAGAATTCTAACTTATGTCAGAATTCTGACACATTACTCACATTAAAGTCAGGAATTTTGAGAATTAAGACAGAGTTCTAACTTTAATGTTAGAATTCTGACAATAACGGGGGCTTAAAGTTTACAAGCAGGCACCTTTCCTAAGCATTGATAGAATTTGAATGACCCTATCCTCCAAGATCATCTCATCTGGATAGGGTCGGAAAGGAAATTACTCAGGCAAAACGAGAATCCAAAGAGGCCTCGGGAGATGAGTGACCTATGCGAAAGGAGATTTAAAGGTTTTATCCATGCACCCTTTCCTAAGCATTCGTATGCTGCACTCGATGAAAGTGGGAAATCGGAAATATTCCACATGGATTGTCCCAGTCCACCCTCAATGCATTGGGGGGGAATTTAAACAACAAAGACGGCTGATTCTGATAAACTGTTGTTCTGGTTTGTTACAACACATTTGAACCCCAGCTAACCTTCTTCATAATTAATTTTATTCATATAAATAAAGGTATATACTATCTCCAATGCATTTAATGAATTTCACCAAATAATTTAATTAATGCAAGGAGATAGCAGCATGTATGTATTCCAACACTCAGTGCAAATCATGGTGTGCTACATGAAGCCATGTCAAATTAACTAAATGTAATAATATAAATATTCATTCATAATAAATTGGCATTCACGGTTGTGTCTCCATGGAGGTTGTCATTGTTGAGTGACATCACACATCGCAAATTTGATCTGACGTAAACACACACACACACACGCATACACACAAACAAAACATAAATGTACTCTTTATTTCAATAGCGCACAAGTATGAGCATAAACCTATTTGACTTATTTTAACATGAACATACATTTCTTGTATATTAATTATTCCACTTTGTGTGCTACGTGAAGTCATGTCAAAAAAGTCATGTATACTCGTTTGCTTCCCAACACTTCATTTGTTCTTCTTGGATCAGGTCTCTGAGTTTTTGTGCTGTACTCAGCCATTCCATGTTTCTTCTGCCTTTAGCATCTTCAATGAGTGCTGTAATACTGCTGAGACTGTCTCTCAGAGACCTCGGTTCAGGTGTTTTTTCTTCAGCATCTTCCCACTCTTCCTCTTCCTCTTTAATGACAAAACCAGTCTCTCCATATTCCTGGTTATGGGTTGCAATATTACTGTCCATTTGCAGCAGGTCTTCTAGTGTGCTCTCTGGTGCTACTTTTTTTAGGCTCTGCAGATCATCATTGTAGAACTGGAAAGCTTCTTCCTCTTGTGTTGCTTGGCTTGCTTCACCAGAAAAGTTGCATTTTGAAGTGAGAAAGAGGTCCTTTACGATTCTTAGCTGTTTCCTTTGCATTCTATCCACGCTTCATCTTCTTTCTGCTGGCAAACATTTCATCATCCTCATCTGTAGAGACTTCCTCTGGATAGCCATCTTGAGGAAATAGACCTAACCGAAAAAAAAGGCAGAGGATGAGTCACATAACACAAATAAACAAGAAAGACATTGTGTCGTATCAGGCAATTTAAAAATAACAATACCTTCACTGAGATCCTGCAGCCTGCCATGAAAGAGAGAGAAAGTATGTTGAAAGACAAGAGGTCTGATAATGCATATCATAAACTACATTCGACTGGCGTAAAAATCACTCTTTTCCCAATCTGCTGAACAACTCTCTGATCCACTGAAATTTTAAGACACTGGCCAAAAATAGGATCCACTGGAGAGTTCCCAGGCGAAAACCACTGTTGACCAAAAAGAACACAAAGGCTCATCTCACATTTGCCAAAAGACATCAAGATGATCCTCAAAACCTTTGGAAAAAACATTCTGTCGACCGATGAATCAAAAATTGAATTTGTGCGGCCTGTTACATTTGGGGTAGAAATGATAGCATTTGATTAATAAAACATGGTGTTGCCAATGTGATGGTCTGGGGCTGCTTTTCTATCTGAGGACAAGGTCAATTTGCTGTGATTGATGGGACAATGAATTCTGCTGTCTACTAGAAAATCCTGAAGGATGATGTCCGACCATCAGTTTAGTTTGCACCCTCAAAATCAAGCACTCTTGGATCATGCAGAAAGACAACTAACCGTAACACAACAGCAAGTCCATCTCTGAACGGCTCAAAAAACAAAAGAAAATAAAGTAAGATTTTGCAGTGGTCAAGTCAAAGTCCGGATTTGAATCCAATAGAGATGCTGTGGCGTGACCTCAAAAGGGAAACTCTCCAATGTGGCATAGTTGAATTAAATCTGCCAAAGTGGGCCAAAATTCCTCCATAGCGTCAAAGACTGACCACAAATTATCGCAAATGCTTGATTTCAGTTATTGCTGCCAAGGGCGTCACAACCCATTACTAGCTTCAAGGGGCAATTACTTCTTCCACATAAGGACAGGAAGGTTTGGCTTTTCTTTTTGCCATATTTAAATCACACGGACCACAACAACAGATACAGTATGATACTTTCAAAACTGTCTGAGGGGCTACAAAACTTACACTTTGATGATTTTGTAGAGCCTCTCTCTATTGTGGCTGGGTGTGCTACTTCGAATTGACACCTCTAAGAGCTTGTCAGCAAGAGCTGCATAGTCAAACTGTAAAATAGATGTTTCATTAGAAGGGGGAAAGCAGAACATGGTATTTATCAAGAGCTCTGACTAAAGTGGTGCAGTGTAGCATATGTCTTTCCAATGAAAACCCAAGTATCCCAAAATATGTGTTCATTCTTGGAAAAACAACAACATGCATTTAGGATAAAAATACAATACTAACCTGTAGAACTGGTGCTGTATTATCATCATCATCATCATCATCAAATTGTAACTCTGTGTCGGAGTCTCCTGATTCATGAGCACCCTGTTTCAAGTATGATTTACTGCCTGAAAACAAAATAACCAGCAAATAATGTCTTCCTGGCATAAAAATTCAATTCAATTCAGTCATTTATCTACAAAATTATGTAACATTCATGGAGTTCTTTTTAAAACACTGTAGCATTCATGATTTGCAATCAATAACTTACACAAAAACAGGTTGTTGTGTGCTATATAAATAGTGATTCTGAACGGAAACTCAAAGTTTGGGGAATATTTTTTTTTTGGTCAGATTGCACTTAATGTTGCGTACTATATAGCAGTGGTCCCAAACACTTGCCCGTGGGCCTTTTGGTACTGAGCTGAACGATCGCTTGTGTGGCGCTTTCTCCAAAGCTATGGAAAGAAATCAAGCCTGCTGTTGGCCATGTGCAAGGTACATTCTCAAAAACGGGCATGACGACAATCCAGTTGAATCAGCTGAACAAGTATTACTGAAGTGATGATGTGGAAAGCATGTTAATGCCAGCGGATTTGCACATCCTGCCCACCTAAAGATGAGCGGTTTAGTCGCTATGACCTAGCAATGCGGCCACCAAAATATCAAACACCGTATGTAGGATGGATTCGTTCATCCATCCATCCGTCCATTTTGCAAAGTGCTAACTTCAAAATCATTACGTTGACACTTTGAAAGGAAAATCAACTCAAAAATGTTCTTTAAAACAATATGCATTATGCAGCCTCATTAGTCTAAACATGGTATTACGATTAATATTGTGTTTGTGGAAAAATTAAACAACAAACTCTTCCCATTTTTGTGAAAATGTACCGTTAATCTGCTTCACGGGGTCCTCTTCATCATCAGAGGACTGGCCTGAATCAGAGGACTCTGCTTCTTTCAGCTCCCTCATCAGATCCTCAATGGCATAGGGAGCCTGGTCAATAATTGTGTTGAAGATGCTGTTGCAGATCGCTCGGAAAAGTGTCCGACTGGTGAGACGGTCAATTAAAGAGAATGGTCGATCAGTGGATGGCAAATATTACAAAGCAAGCAGGAAGCTTCAGATCAAGACAGAATTTCGCTGCCATTCATCAGTGACGCTCCTAAAACTAGTATGATCAATAAAGGATGTGTTGCCTGTAATATTACACGACCAGGACGCCAGCCAAATCCTCTTGAACACTGACATCCAAATTGGAGATATTTTGCTTTGGTGACGTTATTCAATGTTAAGGTCAAAAGTTGTATGATTGTCTGGCAAATTAGATGAATACACTTTCAAGCCATTGAAATGAAAACATATTCAAAGGCCCGATAATTCTACCACATTTGAAGTAAACATATTCCGCTGGGTTATGGGGTATTCAAGACTGACAAAACGTTTTCATATACGTAAAATTATTGTTACCCCTCTGTTAATGAAAGAATAACCCTCAGTGATCACAGAAATAACTTCAATCTGACCAAAGTACAGTCAAACCCCGGCTTTCGGATTTCGACCAGAAAATTTGAGATTTTTACACCTCAGGTTAGAACTGAAAACCGGTTTTCGACCAAACTGAGCACACCCGAATACGCCACTTGACTCCTTTCGGGTTTCTTACACGAGCAAGTGACGCTTACACGTTTGACGTTCACAAAAATACCGGTATTATGAAACAGTCTTGGTTATTCTATAATTTACTGGTTGTAGCGTGGTAACTTTATGAATAAAACATTTGTCATAAGGTGTCATATGCTGTCGGTAGAACTAACGATGACACGTGGTAGATTCTTTCGTCAAATTGATAGTAGATTACACATGCATCGTCTTGGGAAGAGGATGTCAAGCCACAGCAATACTTACCTGTATTAATGATTACCAGGAAATTAATCTTTGCGGTGTGAGACTGGAAAAAAATACTCTGATTTTGTGGTGTGCTGTATTCATGATGCCATATGAGTACAACATAATTTGATCCATTTATTTCGTTGAATAATCCTGGAGTACACAGCTGCTGATATAATGTTCATTGTTAATGCATAGTTTTCAAACATTTACCCTTGAAGCATTATACTTTGGAGTATCAGAATTCTTGATTATGAATATCAGTCAAAATAGAAAAATGGCTTCCTATGATGAACGTTTACGGAACCCAAAATTAGTTACCATGGTTTCCCATTGGGTAATCCAACGGAATCGAAAAACGTGAATTTCCTAAATCCTCAGGCCTGCTACGGTACATCTTTTTTTCCCACCCGCAACGATCAGTTTGACAATCGCCACCATTGTTGTTTTGATCTCGCATGAAGTAATGTCGCATGTCGTTCTTGCAATATGCGGAAAGTAGATGATTGCCAAGTTTTGTATCGTTAAAACAAGTGTTGCGAACAAGTGTTGCGAATGTTTATTGCGGAGGTATCACGGAGGAAGCAGCTAAAGTTGGATAGTTTTTTGCGATAAGTTGACTTTGAGAAAGCCTTGCATCATTGGAAGCGGAGTAAAGAGAGGAGAATTTATGAACGCAAAGACTAAACTATGGAATGAAATAAGAACCTATTTCTCAGCAAATCTCGTATGCCTGAATTATTAAAATTTTTGCAGCATTTGTTGATAAGAAATAAACCTATTAGCAATGTATATTGTTGCTGTTTGTGTTATTATCATATGCAATTGAATAAGTAGACCATTTAAGAATTCGAAATTTGGGACTCTCGAAATGCCTAATGGGACTCACTTTTCTCATCAGCCAGTCCCTGGGACTGGCTGGGGTTAAACTGTAATATTATCACTCCGCGCGCACACACACGCACTCACACACAAACACACACTCACACAAAATGTACTTTTTAGTACATATTTTTTAAGTCAACACCATTAAAAATGGTGTGGAAGATTTAAAAAAATATACTTCCCTGCAGATATGAAATCAAACAAAAGGACGCTAAGAGGAACTTACTCCTTGGTCTTGGCTGCCGTTTTGCAGAATGGCTCGATGAATCTCAGGTTCTGGTCAGCAGTGAGCTACGGAGAAAAAATGTGAAAAGGACCATCACATTTCTTTATTTCAATAAGTTATTAATATTTCCTCAAAATCTTTTGCAGAATCCTCTATAATGGATGTGTCACTCAAACTATAATATTGGCATTTAGAGTGGATAGACATCAAAATTTCATATCTAAATTCTCTTCAGTTTATTTTTGTCAAGTGAAAGGCATTCAACAGGATCAATAAAATAAATACGGACAAGTACCCAAATCTCCATCTACGCTCCATACTCCAAATGACCCGTTTGGATCATAACTTTACCTCTGATGCACCCACAGCTCCTAGTTCCGTCAAGTAAAGGTCCAAGATATGAAACTGCAGACCAGCAGGTGCACCGTTGCCACTGTTCAGGAGCTCTGTTGCAAAGAGCTCCAGAAATCTTGAGACCACACTAAAAAAAAAAAAAAAAAATAAAAAAAAAAATAGAAAAGACATTATGTAAAATATTTAACCTATGTTATGACGTACTGTACAATTTGCGCATGACAGTTTTTATGGATTACCTGCTATCCCAATTGTTTCTCTTCAGCATCTCAAAGCTTTGTCTGAACATGAAGCGGATCAGCTGTAATACGAAAAGAAGGGCCACCATAAGGGGGAGAAAAGTGATATATTCATGGACGCGCGCGCACGCACACACACCTGGAAAAACTTGTCCATTCGTAGTCTGTCAATGCCAGTCCACTCTCTTTTGAAGGTCTTAAGGGAGCTCTCCAGATATAATAGTTCTGTGGAAAACAATTTTCACCACCGGCTTTTGACATTTTAATTTGTATTTGGAATTACACCAGCATAGGATCAACTTACGTCCATCAATGTCATGAAAGGTGTGAATCAGTGTGCAAACAGAGTTGGAAAGCTCCTCCTGTGAACAACATTGTGCCTCAAATTAAGCAAATAGAAAGTGAAACAATCCAAGAAAGGCTCAATATATTTAACAATTAAATGGCAGTGGGTGCCATTAATTCAGCCCAGCACGCAGGGTCGTGGTGGCCAGAGGGAATATTGTGGGATTCCTGAATGGCCGGTCCATTTCAGGACCAGTTTAACAATCCCTGCCCCCAAATGGCATAAAAATTACGTTTTTGCGCATGACAGCCGCTGTCTACAGTCACCGAGTGGTTGCACCGCGACTCCAGCGGTCCATCAAAATACATCTCCTAGACGCCTCCTTAGTGAGGTGTTCCGGGCATGTCCCAAAGGTAGGAATTCCTTGGGGCGAACCAGGACAGCCTGGGAACGCCTTGGGAAGAGCTCAAAGAAGTGATTGGCGACAAATCACAGCTCAGCCTGAAAATGTTCCACAAGCCGTGACGAAAGAAATAAAGAAATACCTGTAAAAGTGGTTTGTCCTGCATCCACAAGCAGTAGAACAGACCTTTCCACAGCTTGAGCATTTCTTCACTCGTAAAGCCATCTGGACAAAGAATAATAAAACCAAAGGAGCGCCTTGGTGAATAAGATAAGAAAACCTTTATTAGACTCGCAATGGAGAAATTCCCGATTCACAGCTGCAAAGTTATGAAAGGAAGAAGTAGAACAACAAAATATAGGAGCTGCTCTAAAGGCAGCCACTCACGCGGCACCATTTTGAAGTCAAAATAACAAAAATAACACAACACATGGGACACAGACAGTCGTGCAATCTTCACCACTTTTCTGCATACACTTTGTTGCCTCAAGCAGTTATAGATGAAAGAGGAGAGGATCAAAGTGTCCTTTCACCAGTCGATCAGAGACGTCATGCTGAAAATGTGCACACGTCTGCTACAAGCTAAGTTTTGAAAGCAAACACGAAGCTGTAGCGTCCAGTGACGAAAAAGAGATTGGCTCACATCTCCTGTCACATGCAAATCCACTTCAATTCCAAGCCGCGACTCCCAGTTCCACATCCGCATCGGCGCTACGCGCTAACGTCCCCTCTTCTCATCGTCGGCTCCTCAAGCCTTACATCCATCCAGCCGCAGACCGTTCAACAGCACCAATCTCTCCGCTGAACAAAGTGGGGCTGTGAAAAATGCTGCCCATTACAGGCGCAAGACACAAGCGCCCCGGGACTGTCCAGCAACGACAGTCAAATGGCGCTGATATTCCTCCCAGTCAAAAACAGTGCTGGTATACCCATGCTGCCGAGAAGGCGCAACCACCAAGCACAGAGTCTTGATGAATGTCGTGGCCAAAAAATGCTGAAAAAAGTCCACATCAGGTCCACACGACATAACAACAAACACAAAGTTACAAAACAAAAACACAAAAATAACAACAAAAAAGCAAAGCTCATGAGAGCACTTGCAGACGGCTGCCAACTCGGGCGCCATCTTGCCTTCAAATCGAATCGAGTATTATATCAGCTGTTTTTGGACAAAGCAAGGACAAGGAAGGCAGCTTTCATTAGATCGTACATTTCATACAGAAAGTAACTCACCACGCTCCATTTTAAAACAAATAAGCTATTCACACACAGACCTCATAACTAGAAGAAAGGGGACATTTGAGTAAACATTGATCAGGAGGGACTACTACAGTGTTAGGTTGTCAGAATCAAATGCGTGTAGATTTATTTTTACCTATTAACCCTCGAAGTCCACCGCTTGCGATAAATGTAAAATTATGTCTTTGAATCAAAGGCTAAGGCATTCGGAAAAACACGTGAGAGCTGAAACGTATGGGGGGGGTTCTAAAATGGCCTAAATTTCATGACGTCACCGGCTGATAGTTCTCAGGCATTACAGCAATAATAAAAAAGGTTTTGATTCCGTAATCTTCACAATTTACATATTTTGCACCATAGAGACCCATTAAAATTCATATTTTTGAAAGCATCGTAAACCTAATGTGTAAACATGCATTTCACACGATTTTTACGTCAATCGCTTTGTTTTCGCTTGGACAGACGTATGCATACCACATTGTTGGGTTGAGGTCATTCCAATTGTGCAACTTTTAGGTGGCGCCAGAGGATCGCAAATGAGTTTGCCTCTTTGCAGGAGGCTTCAAACCAATGCATTTTACATGAACACGTCCGGTCGGGATTGTTAGTAGGGCTTGGTTGGGACCTCCAGACACAATTTTTTTTTCCTTTTGCAAAAAATAAAGAATAAAAAAATCCCAAAGAACTAATAAAAACTATATATGTATGGATAGCACAGATGCCTCTGAACATTTTGAGTGTTTGAAAAAAAAAAAAGAATGTTTGTATAACACAAAATACATCATTACAAAAATTGTAAAATGCGTAACTTAGGGTTTTTTTTCATTTGAAGGACCCATTAAACTGCCTTTGAAAAGTAGTCTGAAGTTTGTTGCTAGTCGAAACAGGGCACACGCTGCGAGCCCCGAAATTCCCCATCCCACTAAGCAGCGCACAATTACAAGTGTTTTCGAAGGCAGCAACAGTATGTGATGGCAATAAACCTGGGATCAGGTCGGCCTCCAATCGATAAAAACAAGTCAAGCCAACCTCCACAACGATTGTTCATCCTCTATGACGGTAACGCCGCCAAGTGCTGCAAAAGCCAATTTAAAAATAAAAGCCTAACTAGTGTCCTGCTATTGATTGGTAGCCGTCAATTTTGAAGTTTCACAGCCGGCATTCACAGCCGGTTGATGGCATGTTACTGTAATAATACAAGAGTTGCGGCTTAGAATTGAAGCAGATTTACATCAATTCAATACATTTAAAATAATTGCCATATCAGAAACTTGGCTTGATGAAGATAAAACAACTGAAATGGAAATAGAAGGTTATGAAATGTTTGCAACTAATAGAGAAAACAAAAAAGGAGGGGGGGGGGTTGCAATATATGTAGACAAAGCACTTAAATGCAGTAAAATCGAGAGATTGACAAACACAATAGAAAACCTAATGGAATGTCTAACCATTGAAATACACAATAAAAAGGCATCAAATATCATCATAAGTTGCATCTATAGGACACCAGGAACATGTATTGACACATTCAATAAAAAACTAACATATATGCTCAGTTACTACAACGATAAGAAAACACGAATAATATGTGGTGACTTTAACATTGACTTATTAAACAAAAATAGACACAAAAAAACAACTGACTTCATAAATACTATGTACAGCAACAGCTTTTTCCCAGTAATCCTGAAACCTAGCAGAATAACAGTTGACACGGCCATATTAATAGATAACATATTTATAAATAAGATTGATCATAAAATGGAAAGTGGACTTCTCATTAATGACATAAGTGACCACTTGCCTGTTTTTGCAGTTTTTCATAATTATTTCGATAGAAAAGCTAAATCAACAAATTGTATAACAGAAATAAGACTAAGAACCCAACGTTCCATCGATGCCTTTAAGCAAGACCTAGAAAAACAAAACTGGACCGAGGTCTACTCAAACGAAGACCCAAATACAGCGTTTGAAGTATTTCAGTCTACCATAATCTCCTTATATGATAAACATTTTCCATTAACTCAAGTTTCCAAAAAGTATAAAGACCCAAGTAAGCCATGGATAACGAAAGGCATAGAAAACGCATGTAAAAAGAAAAACAATTTATATAAATTGTTTTTAAAATTCAGAACTGAAGCAGCAGAAAAAAAATATAAGACCTATAAAAATAAACTAGTAAATATTATAAGAACCAGTAAAAGAGATTATTATCATGCACTATTAGAGCAGAATAAAGGTAACACACAAGAAATATGGAAAATACTTAACCAAGTAATCAGAAATAGTCCTAAAAAAATGGATTATCCAGAGTATTTTATCAAAGGCAAAAATACTATTTTGGAAAAAACTGCAGAAATAGCAACTGAATTTAATGAGTATTTTGTCAACATCGGCAGTAACCTAGCAAAACAAATTCCTGACCCAACAGACCTGTTTGAAGTGGATAGATACGTAGAAAAAAACTCCTCCACGATGTTCCTTACTGCAGTAAAACAAGAAGAAGTATCAAATATTATAAAAACTTTTAAAAATAAAAAGTCAACTGATTGCTTTAATATTGATATGACAATAATCAAGCAGATTATAGAATATGTAGTGCGACCTTTCACACACATATGCAACCTGTCATTCAAAGCTGGTATCTTTCCATCAAAAATGAAAATTGCTAAAGTTATTCCAATCTATAAAAGTGGAGAAAAACATCTGTTTACAAATTATAGACCAATATCACTACTACCACAATTTTCAAAAATATTAGAAAAACTATTTTCTCGCAGACTTGATAGTTTTATACAAAAGCATGCGCTGTTAAGTGAGAATCAATATGGCTTCAGGGAAAAACGGACCACCTCAATGGCAGTTATGGAGTTTGTGGAAGCTGTTGGGGTTTTCCTAGTTCTAAAAAAAGCTTTTGACACAATAGATCACAGTATATTATTGAAAAAAACTAGAAAGATATGGCATTAGAGGTGTAGCTTATAAATGGATAAGTTATTTAGAAAACAGATATCAGTACGTGCAACTCAACAATAAAAAACGAATCAACTGAAAATCACTCACGGAGTACCTCAGGGGTCAGTGCTTGGTCCAAAACTATTCATCTTATATATAAATGATATCTGCAAGGTCTCAAAACTATTTAAATGTGTCCTATTGGCTGATGATACAACTTTCTACTGTTCTGGAATAAATCTGAAACAGCTCCTGACAACCGTAGAAAACGAATTAAACAAATTAAAAAACTGGTTCGACAGAAATAAATTGTCACTCAACCTGAAAAAAATCGAAGTCAATTGTTTTTGGCACAAGACCAATCAAACACCAAGCTAAAATTATGATAAACTCAATTGAAATAGAAAGAGCGTATGAAACCAAGTTTCTCGGATTAGTAATAGACTCAAAACTATGTTGGAAACCACATATCGATAACGTAAAAAGAAAAATAGCCAAGACCGTAGGGATCCTCTACAAAACCAAGGAAGTGCTAAATAAGAGATCCTTGTACACATTATACACTTCATTATTATTACCATACATGACCTACTGTGTGGAAATATGGGGAAATGCCTGCAAAACAAACACACTCCCTATTCTCAAACTACAAAAAAAAGCAATTCGAATTATTAATAGATCAAATTATACGGAACCCACAAATCCACTATTTATTAAATTAAATACGATGAAATTTTATGACCTGGTTGACTTTAAAATCGCCCAATTAATGTACAAAGCACACAATAACCTGCTCTGCTAAAACATTCAGAAGTTTTTTGAAATTCGAGAAAGCAACTATGAATTAAGAGGTACCAACTTATTCAAAAAACTCAAAACAAGAACAAACATCAAGCAAAGAAGTGTATCTAGCAAAGGTGTTAATCTGTGGAATAATCTCGAAACGGACCTAAAAATGAGTAAATCGCTTGCTGAGTTCAAAAACAAATTCAAAAAAATAGTACAAACAACCTACACCAATCAGAGTTAAAATGATAAATTCTAAACATTAAATATAATGATAAATCAGAACTAAGTTGATAAATAGAGAAAGGTATTGCAATACCCATTATGAATACAAGAGAAAATTGACACAAGAGTGCCAGGGTGAGGATGTATATAATCCCGATACAAACCAAAAGTTGTGAAAATATCACGGTTAAGGGTAAAGTATGAGCCTTAATGGAGACTTCTTCTTACTTTTTCTTTTCTGATTGATATAAAAATGATTTAGTAGATATAAACACATAACGGGGTAGGACAAGATAAGTTTTTTTACTTCATCCTACTCCCTTGAACATAACTGTGTTGAATGAAGACTGATTTCTTTCTTTTACTTTTTTATCTACCTTATTTTCTGTCAAATTATTACTGTATATGTTTTATGTTCAATAAACAACCCAAACCCAAACCAAACATGGGACACTTTGATTAGCTCCTCTTTCATTTATAACTGCATCAAACAACAAACTGCATGCAGGAAAAGTGGTCAAGATTGCACGACTGTGTCTTATCGAGTCAACTACAATTTTATTGTCAAATGTGCTGTATGTGCAACATACCTTTACATTCCCTCTCACAACATGCAACAAGACAAGACACATTAGACACAGACAATCTTATGTGTTGTATTGTAGTTAGAACTGCATGACTGTCCGTGTTTTATGTTGTGTTGTGTTTATTATTTTACTTCATGTTAACTGTTTTGTAAAGCGCTTTGTTACAGCTGCCGCTGTTGTGAAAGCGCTATATAAATCAGCATGTATTGTATTGTATTGTATTTTGTTATTATGACTTCAAGATGGCGCCGCAAAAGTGGCTGCCTTTATAGCAGCTCCTATATTTTGTTCTACTTTCTTCCTTTATAACTTTGCTGCTGTAAATTGGGATTTTCTCCATTGTGAGACAATTATAGGTTTTCTTATTCTTATTCAAATAGTGCATACCAACTAAACTCTTACCTGAGGCAGAAAAAAAATGCAAGCATTTAAAAAAAATAAAATCAAGGCTCTTGAATTGGACTTTTGTCACCACTGGTAAAATTTCCAATCAGAATGTTCATGCACAGTATCGGTAACAGATTTGACACTGGTCGAAACGGCAGATAGTGATATCTGAATTTCAAACCTTAAGTATAGATGTCTGCAACGTTACCATATTTTCATGACTACAAGGCACATTCAAAACTCTTACATGTCCTCCAAAATGGAAGGAACGCCTAATAATGTGGGGCACTTTGTGTATGAACCAAGTTCCAAATTCTGTGAATGATGTGGAGTAGCTGCACTGCATTTGACTGATTGATGTGCGGACAGGCTGCTTATATAAAGGAAAAGCAGGCGTAACTTAGGACAGCATGCAGACATTAAGCGCCTTCCTCAACATTAAACTTAATTCACACAGAGAGGAGAGGAAGACATTAATGTCTACAAGATCTCAAATATCGGCCAGATTTTTTTTTATATTTTCAGACACTGTGGCAGACATGTGCCCATGAATTTTGGTAGAGAATAGAGAGAACATCAAGCCGCGTTAAGCATTATGCCCTATAGTGAACGCCTATGGGCAAGAAAAAGCTCAATTAAAATGTATTATTATTATTATTAATGCTCATAAAATCCTAAACAAAGAGACTATTACTTATTTTCAGAGGTTGAAGTGGATTTAAGTGTTAATTTGGGTGGCGATAAGTTGTCAAACATTAAGACACGTTAAGCTTATTCTCAACAGTGAGCCTCCTGATAGCTTAATGTCCATAAAATCTATGATAGTGTAGCGATTTTTGATATCCACAGAGGTTTACGTGGGCATAGGTAGAAATGTGCATGTGAATTTTGATAACTGCTCGTAGTTTCCTGACATTAACATTACATTTGGCTTTTTTTTTTTAACAATAAGCGTTTTAGTTAGCACGACGTTGCTGATGTATACAATGTTAATTGTGGATAGTGTAACTTAACCTTTTAAATCTGAACCCACTTACCGTACTGTAAAACATTGTTTAGTTTCGAAGGATGGAATTTAATTAAAAACTGAGCTTGGACACAAAAAGTGTCCATATAGTGATATGTAACGTTCAAAACACAAGGCAATGCTATTAATTCGTATTTGTGAATGTTCCGAGCACCGTTATAAATGCACATAAGAGCACTAAACGCGAGTTACTTACCCGTCAGTTTCTGTGATCTGACATTTATATACTTCTTTAGCTTTTTTAATGCTTTTGTTCGAATGGGCTTTTCGTTTGAGGCTAACTTTTGTGCCAGTTGAATCTCTGGATCGTGAACGGCCGCCATTTTCACACTAATTCACGTGGAGCGGTGCTGCTCAGGCGCACTTTCCTTCATTTCGTCGCAGACAGATGACATCACACATTGCCATCACAGGCACGGATGTATGTTCCTGTATCTTGTTTTCGGTTATTTTGAAAAGTCAAAAAGTCAAAGTCAAAAGCCAGCTTTATTGTAAAACATGCTCTATTTACAACATCCAGCATAGATGAAATTTATTTCCCCTCAACCACAGTGCAAATATCCGGTGCATTAAAAAGCACAAAGCTAAAAACAAGGGCAGTGAAAATTGAATACAAAGGACATATATAAATATGAACAAATATAAATAATACATTGCAATCAACAGTCAACAGACAAACAAGTGTACAGAAGAGATTTAGGGCCAATAAAGAAAAAAATCCAAGGTTGGCAAGATTCCCACTTTTGTCTCAGAATTCTAACTTTATTCTCAGAATTCTAACTTATGTCAGAATTCTGACACATTACTCACATTAAAGTCAGGAATTTTGAGAATTAAGACAGAGTTCTAACTTTAATGTTAGAATTCTGACAATAACGGGGGCTTAAAGTTTACAAGCAGGCACCTTTCCTAAGCATTGATAGAATTTGAATGACCCTATCCTCCAAGATCATCTCATCTGGATAGGGTCGGAAAGGAAATTACTCAGGCAAAACGAGAATCCAAAGAGGCCTCGGGAGATGAGTGACCTATGCGAAAGGAGATTTAAAGGTTTTATCCATGCACCCTTTCCTAAGCATTCGTATGCTGCACTCGATGAAAGTGGGAAATCGGAAATATTCCACATGGATTGTCCCAGTCCACCCTCAATGCATTGGGGGGGAATTTAAACAACAAAGACGGCTGATTCTGATAAACTGTTGTTCTGGTTTGTTACAACACATTTGAACCCCAGCTAACCTTCTTCATAATTAATTTTATTCATATAAATAAAGGTATATACTATCTCCAATGCATTTAATGAATTTCACCAAATAATTTAATTAATGCAAGGAGATAGCAGCATGTATGTATTCCAACACTCAGTGCAAATCATGGTGTGCTACATGAAGCCATGTCAAATTAACTAAATGTAATAATATAAATATTCATTCATAATAAATTGGCATTCACGGTTGTGTCTCCATGGAGGTCGTCATTGTTGAGTGACATCACACATCGCAAATTTGATCTGACGTAAACACACACACACACACGCATACACACAAAAAAAACATAAATGTACTCTTTATTTCAATAGCGCACAAGTATGAGCATAAACCTATTTGACTTATTTTAACATGAACATACATTTCTTGTATATTAATTATTCCACTTTGAAGTCATGTCAAAAAAGTCATGTATACTCGTTTGCTTCCCAACACTTCATTTGTTCTTCTTGGATCAGGTCTCTGAGTTTTTGTGCTGTACTCAGCCATTCCATGTTTCTTCTGCCTTTAGCATCTTCAATGAGTGCTGTAATACTGCTGAGACTGTCTCTCAGAGACCTCGGTTCAGGTGTTTTTTCTTCAGCATCTTCCCACTCTTCCTCTTCCTCTTTAATGACAAAACCAGTCTCTCCATATTCCTGGTTATGGGTTGCAATATTACTGTCCATTTGCAGCAGGTCTTCTAGTGTGCTCTCTGGTGCTACTTTTTTTAGGCTCTGCAGATCATCATTGTAGAACTGGAAAGCTTCTTCCTCTTGTGTTGCTTGGCTTGCTTCACCAGAAAAGTTGCATTTTGAAGTGAGAAAGAGGTCCTTTACGATTCTTAGCCGTTTCCTCAAAGTTTCCTTGCATTTCCACGCTTCATCTTCTTTCTGCTGGCAAACATTTCATCATCCTCATCTGTAGAGACTTCCTCTGGATAGCCATCTTGAGGAAATAGACCTAACCGAAAAAAAAGGCAGAGGATGAGTCACATAACACAAATAAACAAGAAAGACATTGTGTCGTATCAGGCAATTTAAAAATAACAATACCTTCACTGAGATCCTGCAGCCTGCCATGAAAGAGAGAGAAAGTATGTTGAAAGACAAGAGGTCTGATAATGCATATCATAAACTACATTCGACTGGCGTAAAAATCACTCTTTTCCCAATCTGCTGAACAACTCTCTGATCCACTGAAATTTTAAGACACTGGCCAAAAATAGGATCCACTGGAGAGTTCCCAGGCGAAAACCACTGTTGACCAAAAAGAACACAAAGGCTCATCTCACATTTGCCAAAAGACATCAAGATGATCCTCAAAACCTTTGGAAAAAACATTCTGTCGACCGATGAATCAAAAATTGAATTTGTGCGGCCTGTTACATTTGGGGTAGAAATGATAGCATTTGATTAATAAAACATGGTGTTGCCAATGTGATGGTCTGGGGCTGCTTTTCTATCTGAGGACAAGGTCAATTTGCTGTGATTGATGGGACAATGAATTCTGCTGTCTACTAGAAAATCCTGAAGGATGATGTCCGACCATCAGTTTAGTTTGCACCCTCAAACTCAAGCACTCTTGGATCATGCAGAAAGACAACTAACCGTAACACAACAGCAAGTCCATCTCTGAACGGCTCAAAAAACAAAAGAAAATAAAGTAAGATTTTGCAGTGGTCAAGTCAAAGTCCGGATTTGAATCCAATAGAGATGCTGTGGCGTGACCTCAAAAGGGAAACTCTCCAATGTGGCATAGTTGAATTAAATCTGCCAAAGTGGGCCAAAATTCCTCCATAGCGTCAAAGACTGACCACAAATTATCGCAAATGCTTGATTTCAGTTATTGCTGCCAAGGGCGTCACAACCCATTACTAGCTTCAAGGGGCAATTACTTCTTCCACATAAGGACAGGAAGGTTTGGCTTTTCTTTTTGCCATATTTAAATCACACGGACCACAACAACAGATACAGTATGATACTTTCAAAACTGTCTGAGGGGCTACAAAACTTACACTTTGATGATTTTGTAGAGCCTCTCTCTATTGTGGCTGGGTGTGCTACTTCGAATTGACACCTCTAAGAGCTTGTCAGCAAGAGCTGCATAGTCAAACTGTAAAATAGATGTTTCATTAGAAGGGGGAAAGCAGAACATGGTATTTATCAAGAGCTCTGACTAAAGTGGTGCAGTGTAGCATATGTCTTTCCAATGAAAACCCAAGTATCCCAAAATATGTGTTCATTCTTGGAAAAACAACAACATGCATTTAGGATAAAAATACAATACTAACCTGTAGAACTGGTGCTGTATTATCATCATCATCATCATCATCAAATTGTAACTCTGTGTCGGAGTCTCCTGATTCATGAGCACCCTGTTTCAAGTATGATTTACTGCCTGAAAACAAAATAACCAGCAAATAATGTCTTCCTGGCATAAAAATTCAATTCAATTCAGTCATTTATCTACAAAATTATGTAACATTCATGGAGTTCTTTTTAAAACACTGTAGCATTCATGATTTGCAATCAATAACTTACACAAAAACAGGTTGTTGTGTGCTATATAAATAGTGATTCTGAACGGAAACTCAAAGTTTGGGGAATATTTTTTTTTTGGTCAGATTGCACTTAATGTTGCGTACTATATAGCAGTGGTCCCAAACACTTGCCCGTGGGCCTTTTGGTACTGAGCTGAACGATCGCTTGTGTGGCGCTTTCTCCAAAGCTATGGAAAGAAATCAAGCCTGCTGTTGGCCATGTGCAAGGTACATTCTCAAAAACGGGCATGACGACAATCCAGTTGAATCAGCTGAACAAGTATTACTGAAGTGATGATGTGGAAAGCATGTTAATGCCAGCGGATTTGCACATCCTGCCCACCTAAAGATGAGCGGTTCAGTCGCTATGACCTAGCAATGCGGCCACCAAAATATCAAACACCGTATGTAGGATGGATTCGTTCATCCATCCATCCGTCCATTTTGCAAAGTGCTAACTTCAAAATCATTACGTTGACACTTTGAAAGGAAAATCAACTCAAAAATGTTCTTTAAAACAATATGCATTATGCAGCCTCATTAGTCTAAACATGGTATTACGATTAATATTGTGTTTGTGGAAAAATTAAACAACAAACTCTTCCCATTTTTGTGAAAATGTACCGTTAATCTGCTTCACGGGGTCCTCTTCATCATCAGAGGACTGGCCTGAATCAGAGGACTCTGCTTCTTTCAGCTCCCTCATCAGATCCTCAATGGCATAGGGAGCCTGGTCAATAATTGTGTTGAAGATGCTGTTGCAGATCGCTCGGAAAAGTGTCCGACTGGTGAGACGGTCAATTAAAGAGAATGGTCGATCAGTGGATGGCAAATATTACAAAGCAAGCAGGAAGCTTCAGATCAAGACAGAATTTCGCTGCCATTCATCAGTGACGCTCCTAAAACTAGTATGATCAATAAAGGATGTGTTGCCTGTAATATTACACGACCAGGACGCCAGCCAAATCCTCTTGAACACTGACATCCAAATTGGAGATATTTTGCTTTGGTGACGTTATTCAATGTTAAGGTCAAAAGTTGTATGATTGTCTGGCAAATTAGATGAATACACTTTCAAGCCATTGAAATGAAAACATATTCAAAGGCCCGATAATTCTACCACATTTGAAGTAAACATATTCCGCTGGGTTATGGGGTATTCAAGACTGACAAAACGTTTTCATATACGTAAAATTATTGTTACCCCTCTGTTAATGAAAGAATAACCCTCAGTGATCACAGAAATAACTTCAATCTGACCAAAGTACAGTCAAACCCCGGCTTTCGGATTTCGACCAGAAAATTTGAGATTTTTACACCTCAGGTTAGAACTGAAAACCGGTTTTCGACCAAACTGAGCACACCCGAATACGCCACTTGACTCCTTTCGGGTTTCTTACACGAGCAAGTGACGCTTACACGTTTGACGTTCACAAAAATACCGGTATTATGAAACAGTCTTGGTTATTCTATAATTTACTGGTTGTAGCGTGGTAACTTTATGAATAAAACATTTGTCATAAGGTGTCATATGCTGTCGGTAGAACTAACGATGACACGTGGTAGATTCTTTCGTCAAATTGATAGTAGATTACACATGCATCGTCTTGGGAAGAGGATGTCAAGCCACAGCAATACTTACCTGTATTAATGATTACCAGGAAATTAATCTTTGCGGTGTGAGACTGGAAAAAAATACTCTGATTTTGTGGTGTGCTGTATTCATGATGCCATATGAGTACAACATAATTTGATCCATTTATTTCGTTGAATAATCCTGGAGTACACAGCTGCTGATATAATGTTCATTGTTAATGCATAGTTTTCAAACATTTACCCTTGAAGCATTATACTTTGGAGTATCAGAATTCTTGATTATGAATATCAGTCAAAATAGAAAAATGGCTTCCTATGATGAACGTTTACGGAACCCAAAATTAGTTACCATGGTTTCCCATTGGGTAATCCAACGGAATCGAAAAACGTGAATTTCCTAAATCCTCAGGCCTGCTACGGTACATCTTTTTTTCCCACCCGCAACGATCAGTTTGACAATCGCCACCATTGTTGTTTTGATCTCGCATGAAGTAATGTCGCATGTCGTTCTTGCAATATGCGGAAAGTAGATGATTGCCAAGTTTTGTATCGTTAAAACAAGTGTTGCGAACAAGTGTTGCGAATGTTTATTGCGGAGGTATCACGGAGGAAGCAGCTAAAGTTGGATAGTTTTTTGCGATAAGTTGACTTTGAGAAAGCCTTGCATCATTGGAAGCGGAGTAAAGAGAGAATTTATGAACGCAAAGACCAAACTATGGAATGAAATAAGAACCTATTTCTCAGCAAATCTCGTATGCCTGAATTATTAAAATTTTTGCAGCATTTGTTGATAAGAAATAAACCTATTAGCAATGTATATTGTTGCTGTTTGTGTTATTATCATATGCAATTGAATAAGTAGACCATTTAAGAATTCGAAATTTGGGACTCTCGAAATGCCTAATGGGACTCACTTTTCTCATCAGCCAGTCCCTGGGACTGGCTGGGGTTAAACTGTAATATTATCACTCCGCGCGCACACACACACAAACACACACTCACACAAAATGTACTTTTTAGTACATATTTTTTAAGTCAACACCATTAAAAATGGTGTGGAAGATTTAAAAAAATATACTTTCCTGCAGATATGAAATCAAACAAAAGGACGCTAAGAGGAACTTACTCCTTGGTCTTGGCTGCCGTTTTGCAGAATGGCTCGATGAATCTCAGGTTCTGGTCAGCAGTGAGCTACGGAGAAAAAATGTGAAAAGGACCATCACATTTCTTTATTTCAATAAGTTATTAATATTTCCTCAAAATCTTTTGCAGAATCCTCTATAATGGATGTGTCACTCAAACTATAATATTGGCATTTAGAGTGGATAGACATCAAAATTTCATATCTAAATTCTCTTCAGTTTATTTTTGTCAAGTGAAAGGCATTCAACAGGATCAATAAAATAAATACGGACAAGTACCCAAATCTCCATCTACGCTCCATACTCCAAATGACCCGTTTGGATCATAACTTTACCTCTGATGCACCCACAGCTCCTAATTCCGTCAAGTAAAGGTCCAAGATATGAAACTGCAGACCAGCAGGTGCACCGTTGCCACTGTTCAGGAGCTCTGTTGCAAAGAGCTCCAGAAATCTTGAGACCACACTAAAAAAAAAAAAAAAAATAGAAAAGACATTATGTAAAATATTTAACCTATGTTATGACGTACTGTACCATTTGCGCATGACAGTTTTTATGGATTACCTGCTATCCCAATTGTTTCTCTTCAGCATCTCAAAGCTTTGTCTGAACATGAAGCGGATCAGCTGTAATACGAAAAGAAGGGCCACCATAAGGGGGAGAAAAGTGATATATTCATGGACGCGCGCGCACGCACACACACCTGGAAAAACTTGTCCATTCGTAGTCTGTCAATGCCAGTCCACTCTCTTTTGAAGGTCTTAAGGGAGCTCTCCAGGTATAATAGTTCTGTGGAAAACAATTTTCACCACCGGCTTTTGACATTTTAATTTGTATTTGGAATTACACCAGCATAGGATCAACTTACGTCCATCAATGTCATGAAAGGTGTGAATCAGTGTGCAAACAGAGTTGGAAAGCTCCTCCTGTGAACAACATTGTGCCTCAAATTAAGCAAATAGAAAGTGAAACAATCCAAGAAAGGCTCAATATATTTAACAATTAAATGGCAGTGGGTGCCATTAATTCAGCCCAGCACGCAGGGTCGTGGTGGCCAGAGGGAATATTGTGGGATTCCTGAATGGCCGGTCCATTTCAGGACCAGTTTAACAATCCCTGCCCCCAAATGGCATAAAAATTACGTTTTTGCGCATGACAGCCGCTGTCTACAGTCACCGAGTGGTTGCACCGCGACTCCAGCGGTCCATCAAAATACATCTCCTAGACGCCTCCTTAGTGAGGTGTTCCGGGCATGTCCCAAAGGTAGGAATTCCTTGGGGCGAACCAGGACAGCCTGGGAACGCCTTGGGAAGAGCTCAAAGAAGTGATTGGCGACAAATCACAGCTCAGCCTGAAAATGTTCCACAAGCCGTGACGAAAGAAATAAAGAAATACCTGTAAAAGTGGTTTGTCCTGCATCCACAAGCAGTAGAACAGACCTTTCCACAGCTTGAGCATTTCTTCACTCGTAAAGCCATCTGGACAAAGAATAATAAAACCAAAGGAGCGCCTTGGTGAATAAGATAAGAAAACCTTTATTAGACTCGCAATGGAGAAATTCCCGATTCACAGCTGCAAAGTTATGAAAGGAAGAAGTAGAACAACAAAATATAGGAGCTGCTCTAAAGGCAGCCACTCACGCGGCACCATTTTGAAGTCAAAATAACAAAAATAACACAACACATGGGACACAGACAGTCGTGCAATCTTCACCACTTTTCTGCATACACTTTGTTGCCTCAAGCAGTTATAGATGAAAGAGGAGAGGATCAAAGTGTCCTTTCACCAGTCGATCAGAGACGTCATGCTGAAAATGTGCACACGTCTGCTACAAGCTAAGTTTTGAAAGCAAACACGAAGCTGTAGCGTCCAGTGACGAAAAAGAGATTGGCTCACATCTCCTGTCACATGCAAATCCACTTCAATTCCAAGCCGCGACTCCCAGTTCCACATCCGCATCGGCGCTACGCGCTAACGTCCCCTCTTCTCATCGTCGGCTCCTCAAGCCTTACATCCATCCAGCCGCAGACCGTTCAACAGCACCAATCTCTCCGCTGAACAAAGTGGGGCTGTGAAAAATGCTGCCCATTACAGGCGCAAGACACAAGCGCCCCGGGACTGTCCAGCAACGACAGTCAACTCACCAGACGTGAGTTGCTACGCATTGCCGAGCGGAAAGAAGGAGCAGCAACAGCAACAGTAAAGTCAACATTTCTCTCGTGTGAAGCTTTCCCACATTTGAAAGTAAAGAACAGAGCGAAACACGGTGGCAGCGCGTGTGTAGAAATTGGCGACGTGACGAGGGGGCTGGACGAAACGCTAGCTGGTTAGCACGGAAGCTAACCGCGGACGTTAGCACGGAAGCTAACTGCGAAAAGTCGCTACGCAGCTGGAACCCACGACCAGAGACCAACCAACCAAACGCCAGCGAGCGTGAGGGAGCCGGTAAACCCACTTGCGAAGTTAGAAACACCCAGCAGCAAGCCTACTGGACACGTTACAAACTAGCATACAACCGGCTAGCAACGAAACCCGACAAAATGCCACCCAAACAGAAGCAAGACACAAAAGCAGGAAGAGGATTCCCTGACCCTCACTCAAGTAAATGAATTACTCCAGCAACAAAAAGAACTTTTCACGGCGCTCTTGCAACAACAACAGGAAAATTTCAAAGGATTTGTCAAGATGATAATCGACTCAACAAACTCACGACTTGACACTTTTACCAGGGAAGTCCAAGAAATAAAAACCAGCATCAACTTTACCCAAAAAGAGGTAGACGACATTAAAAAAAATCTAATCTGTCAAACTGGCCATTCCAAAGACATGCAAACGGAATTCTACAAAGTATGTGACGGCATGCTTGTATTAACGGACAAGGTGGACTACTTGGAAGGACAGTCAAGAAGAAACAACTTAGTAATTGATGGAATTGAGGAAAAACCGGGAGAAACGTGGACTGAAACAGAGGAAAAAGTTCAAAAAATCCTTAAGGAGAAACTGCTGATACAGGGGCAAATTGAGGTGGAGAGAGCTCACCGCACAGGAAGACAAGACCCTGGAAGACCTCGACCAAGGCCAGTTGTGGTGAAATTTCTAAGATACAAGGACAGATCAAGGATCCTACAAAATGCAAAATATTTAAAAGGCTCCAACATCTACATTAACGAAGACTTTACAGATGCCGTACGACAAAAAAGAAAAGAGCTCCTCCCAAAATTAAAAGCTGCACGTGACAGAGGGGAAACTGCCTACTTAAGACATAACAAACTTATTGTCCACCCCCGCACCAGTACTCCAACACAACATGCTCGAGTTCAACACCATCAAGCAGCATACTAAGAATTTTTCACCACCTGACAATAAAAACTCTGACCCTACTGAAGCAGGAAATTCACATACCAAAAAACATGGACTTCGAATCCTTTGATGACCCTTCCAACCCTTTGATGACCTCCAACCCTACTGACCACAAGACGTTTGACCCTGAGAACAACTTGGACCCGGACAATAACTTTTTCAAGACCGACCGACCGCGAGGCAGCCAGCGACGACCGACCGTGAGGGAGCCAGTGATGACCGCGAGGAAGCCAGCGACGACTGCAGGTAACCCAGCGACCGTGAGGAAGCCTGGAGACAACCAGCCTGCGACCACCGTGAGAGAGCCAACGACGACCGCAAGGGAGCGAGAGACGACCGAGAGGAAACCAGCGACGACTGCAGGGGAGCCAGTGACCGCGAGGGAGCCGGGAGACGGCGAACCTGAGGCAGCCGGGAGACAACCAGCCAGCGCGAGTGAGAGAGCCGGGAGGCAGCCAGCCGGCGAGCGTGAGGGAGTCGGCGACGACCACAAGGGAGCCAGTGACCACGAGGGACCCAGTGATGACGGTGAGAGAGCGAGCGACGACAGCGAGGGAACCAACGACGGACGTGAGGGAGCCATCGACGACCGTGTGGGAGCGGGAAATTCACATCCCAAAAACATGAACTTCCAACCTTTTGAAGATATTGACTATAAGCCATTCGATCCCGAGAACAATTTGGACCCAGACAATAACTTCTTCAACAACAAACAAAGGGTAACAAACTCTGACTATTACCTGGATGAACAATTCAACACTAATATAAAATTGGAAAATGCACTTTCGGTAATACACTTAAACAGTAGAAGTCTCTATAAAAACTTCACAAAAATTAAAGAATACCTGACTAAATTCAATAAATTTAAAATAATTGCCATATCAGAAACTTGGCTTGATGAAGATAAAACAACTGAAATGGAAATAGAAGGTTATGAAATGTTTGCAACTAATAGAGAAAACAAAAAAGGAGGGGGGGTTGCAATATATGTAGACAAAGCACTTAAATGCAGTAAAATCGAGAGATTGACAAACACAATAGAAAACCTAATGGAATGTCTAACCATTGAAATACACAATAAAAAGGCATCAAATATCATCATAAGTTGCATCTATAGGACACCAGGAACATGTATTGACACATTCAATAAAAAACTAACAGATATGCTCAGTTACTGCAACGATAAGAAAACACGAATAATATGTGGTGACTTTAACATTGACTTATTAAACCCAAATAGACACAAAAAAACAACTGACTTCATAAATATTATGTACAGCAACAGCTTTTTCCCAGTAATCCTGAAACCTAGCAGAATAACAGTTGACACGGCCACATTAATAGATAACATATTTATAAATAAGATTGATCATAAAATGGAAAGTGGACTTCTCATTAATGACATAAGTGACCACCTGCCTGTTTTTGCAGTTTTTCATAATTATTTCGATAGAAAAGCTAAATCAACAACTTGTATAACAGAAATAAGACTAAGAACCCAACGTTCCATCGATGCCTTTAAGCAAGACCTAGAAAAACAAAACTGGACCGAGGTCTACTCAAACGAAGACCCAAATACAGCGTTTGAAGTATTTCAGTCTACCATAATCTTCTTATATGATAAACATTTTCCATTAACTAAAGTTTCCAAAAAGTATAAAGACCCAAGTAAGCCATGGATAACGAAAGGCATAGAAAACGCATGTAAAAAGAAAAACAATTTATATAAATTGTTTTTAAAATTCAGAACTGAAGAAGCAGAAAAAAAATATAAGACCTATAAAAATAAATTAGTAAATATTATAAGAACCAGTAAAAGAGATCATTATCATGCACTATTAGAGCAGAATAAAGGTAACACACAAGAAATATGGAAAATACTTAACCAAGTAATCAGAAATAGTCCTAAAAAAATGGATTATCCAGAGTATTTTATCAAAGGCAAAAATACTATTTTGGAAAAAACTGCAGAAATAGCAACTGAATTTAATGAGTATTTTGTCAACATCGGCAGTAACCTAGCAAAACAAATTCCTGATCCAACAGACCTATTTGAAGTGGATAGATACGTAGAAAAAAACTCCTCCACGATGTTCCTTACTGCAGTAAAACAAGAAGAAGTATCAAATATTATAAAAACTTTTAAAAATAAAAAGTCAACTGATTGCTTTAATATTGATATGACAATAATCAAGCAGATTATAGAATATGTAGTGCGACCTTTCACACACATATGCAACCTGTCATTCAAAGCTGGTATCTTTCCATCAAAAATGAAAATTGCTAAAGTTATTCCAATCTATAAAAGTGGAGAAAAACATCTGTTTACAAATTATAGACCAATATCACTACTACCACAATTTTCAAAAATATTAGAAAAACTATTTTCTCGCAGACTTGATAGTTTTATACAAAAGCATGCGCTGTTAAGTGAGAATCAATATGGCTTCAGGGAAAAACGGACCACCTCAATGGCAGTTATGGAGTTTGTGGAAGCAATAGCCACTAATATAGACAACAAAGAATTTACTGTTGGGGTTTTCCTAGATCTAAAAAAAGCTTTTGACACAATAGATCACAGTATATTATTGAAAAAACTAGAAAGATATGGCATTAGAGGTGTAGCTTATAAATGGATAAAAAGTTATTTAGAAAACAGATATCAGTACGTGCAACTCAACAATAAAAAAACGAATCAACTGAAAATCACTCACGGAGTACCTCAGGGGTCCGTGCTTGGTCCAAAACTATTCATCTTATATATAAATGATATCTGCAAGGTCTCAAAACTATTTAAATGTGTCCTATTTGCTGATGATACAACTTTCTACTGTTCTGGAATAAATCTGAAACAGCTCCTGGCAACCGTAGAAAACGAATTAAACAAATTAAAAAACTGGTTCGACAGAAATAAATTGTCACTTAACCTGAAAAAATCGAAGTCAATTGTTTTTGGCACAAGACCAATCAAACACCAAGCTAAAATTATGGTAAACTCAATTGAAATAGAAAGAGCGTATGAAACCAAGTTTCTCGGATTAGTAATAGACTCAAAACTATGTTGGAAACCACATATCGATAACGTAAAAAGAAAAATAGCCAAGACCGTAGGGATCCTCTACAAAACCAAGGAAGTGCTAAATAAGAGATCCTTGTACACATTATACACTTCATTATTATTACCATACATGACCTACTGTGTGGAAATATGGGGAAATGCCTGCAAAACAAACACACTCCCTATTCTCAAACTACAAAAAAAAGCAATTCGAATTATTAATAGATCAAAATATACGGAACCCACAAATCCACTATTTATTAAATTAAATACGATGAAATTTTATGACCTAGTTGACTTTAAAATCGCCCAATTAATGTACAAAGCACACAATAACCTGCTCTGCCAAAACATTCAGAAGTTTTTTGAAATTCGAGAAAGCAACTATGAATTAAGAGGTACCAACTTATTCAAAAAACTCAAAACAAGAACAAACATCAAGCAAAGAAGTGTATCTAGCAAAGGTGTTAATCTGTGGAATAATCTCGAAATGGACCTAAAAATGAGTAAATCGCTTGCTGAGTTCAAAAACAAATTCAAAAAAATAGTACAAACAACCTACACCAATCAGAGTTAAAATGATAAATTCTAAACATTAAATATAATGATAAATCAGAACTAAGTTGATAAATAGAGAAATGTATTGCAATATCCATTATGAATACAAGAGAAAATTGACACGAGTGCCAGGGTGAGGATGTATATAATCCTGATACAAACCAAAAGTTGTGAAAATATCACGGTTAAGGGTAAAGTATGAGCCTTAATGGAGACTTCTTATTACTTTTTCTTTTCTGATTGATATAAAAATGATTTAGTAGATATAAACACATAACGGGGTAGGACTAGATAAGTTTTTTTACTTCATCCTACTCCTTTGAACATAATAACTGTGTTGAATGAAGACTGATTTCTTTCTTTTACTTTTTTATCTACCTTATTTTCTGTCAAATTATTACTGTATATGTTTTATGTTCAATAAACAAACAAACCAAAAAACCAACCAAATGGCGCTGATATTCCTCCCAGTCAAAAACAGTGCTGGTATACCCATGCTGCCGAGAAGGCGCAACCACCAAGCACAGAGTCTTGATGAATGTCGTGGCCAAAAAATGCTGAAAAAAGTCCACATCAGGTCCACACGACATAACAACAAACACAAAGTTACAAAACAAACACAAAAATAACAACAAAAAAGCAAAGCTCATGAGAGCACTTGCAGACGGCTGCCAACTCGGGCGCCATCTTGCCTTCAAATCGAATCGAGTATTATATCAGCTGTTTTTGGACAAAGCAAGGACAAGGAAGGCAGCTTTCATTAGATCGTACATTTCATACAGAAAGTAACTCACCACGCTCCATTTTAAAACAAATAAGCTATTCACACACAGACCTCATAACTAGAAGAAAGGGGACATTTGAGTAAACATTGATCAGGAGGGACTACTACAGTGTTAGGTTGTCAGAATCAAATGCGTGTAGATTTATTTTTACCTATTAACCCTCGAAGTCCACCGCTTGCGATAAATGTAAAATTATGTCTTTGAATCAAAGGCTAAGGCATTCGGAAAAACACGTGAGAGCTGAAACGTATGGGGGGGGTTCTAAAATGGCCTAAATTTCATGACGTCACCGGCTGATAGTTCTCAGGCATTACAGCAATAATAAAAAAGGTTTTGATTCCGTAATCTTCACAATTTACATATTTTGCACCATAGAGACCCATTAAAATTCATATTTTTGAAAGCGTCGTAAACCTAATGTGTAAACATGCATTTCACACGATTTTTACGTCAATCGCTTTGTTTTCGCTTGGACAGACATATGCATACCACATTGTTGGGTTGAGGTCATTCCAATTGTGCAACTTTTAGGTGGCGCCAGAGGATCGCAAATGAGTTTGCCTCTTTGCAGGAGGCTTCAAACCAATGCATTTTACATGAACACGTCCGGTCGGGATTGTTAGTAGGGCTTGGTTGGGACCTCCAGACACAATTTTTTTTTCCTTTTGCAAAAAATAAAGAATAAAAAAATCCCAAAGAACTAATAAAAACTATATATATGTATGGATAGCACAGATGCCTCTGAACATTTTGAGTGTTTGAAAAAAAAAAAAAGAATGTTTGTATAACACAAAATACATCATTACAAAAATTGTAAAATGCGTAACTTAGGGTTTTTTTTCATTTGAAGGACCCATTAAACTGCCTTTGAAAAGTAGTCTGAAGTTTGTTGCTAGTCGAAACAGGGCACACGCTGCGAGCCCCGAAATTCCCCATCCCACTAAGCAGCGCACAATTACAAGTGTTTTCGAAGGCAGCAACAGTATGTGATGGCAATAAACATGGGATCAGGTCGGCCTCCAATCGATAAAAACAAGTCAAGCCAACCTCCACAACGATTGTTCATCCTCTATGACGGTAACGCCGCCAAGTGCTGCAAAAGCCAATTTAAAAATAAAAGCCTAACTAGTGTCCTGCTATTGATTGGTAGCCGTCAATTTTGAAGTTTCACAGCCGGCATTCACAGCCGGTTGATGGCATGTTACTGTAATAATACAAGAGTTGCGGCTTAGAATTGAAGCAGATTTACATCAATTCAATAAATTTAAAATAATTGCCATATCAGAATCTTGGCTTGATGAAGATAAAACAACTGAAATGGAAATAGAAGGTTATGAAATGTTTGCAACTAATAGAGAAAACAAAAAAGGAGGGGGGGGGGGGTTGCAATATATGTAGACAAAGCACTTAAATGCAGTAAAATCGAGAGATTGACAAACACAATAGAAAACCTAATGGAATGTCTAACCATTGAAATACACAATAAAAAGGCATCAAATATCATCATAAGTTGCATCTATAGGACACCAGGAACATGTATTGACACATTCAATAAAAAACTAACATATATGCTCAGTTACTACAACGATAAGAAAACACGAATAATATGTGGTGACTTTAACATTGACTTATTAAACCCAAATAGACACAAAAAAACAACTGACTTCATAAATACTATGTACAGCAACAGCTTTTTCCCAGTAATCCTGAAACCTAGCAGAATAACAGTTGACACGGCCATATTAATAGATAACATATTTATAAATAAGATTGATCATAAAATGGAAAGTGGACTTCTCATTAATGACATAAGTGACCACCTGCCTGTTTTTGCAGTTTTTCATAATTATTTCGATAGAAAAGCTAAATCAACAACTTGTATAACAGAAATAAGACTAAGAACCCAACGTTCCATCGATGCCTTTAAGCAAGATCTAGAAAAACAAAACTGGACCGAGGTCTACTCAAACGAAGACCCAAATACAGCGTTTGAAGTATTTCAGTCTACCATAATCTTCTTATATGATAAACATTTTCCATTAACTAAAGTTTCCAAAAAGTATAAAGACCCAAGTAAGCCATGGATAACGAAAGGCATAGAAAACGCATGTAAAAAGAAAAACAATTTATATAAATTGTTTTTAAAATTCAGAACTGAAGCAGCAGAAAAAAAATATAAGACCTATAAAAATAAACTAGTAAATATTATAAGAACCAGTAAAAGAGATTATTATCATGCACTATTAGAGCAGAATAAAGGTAACACACAAGAAATATGGAAAATACTTAACCAAGTAATCAGAAATAGTCCTAAAAAAATGGATTATCCAGAGTATTTTATCAAAGGCAAAAATACTATTTTGGAAAAAACTGCAGAAATAGCAACTGAATTTAATGAGTATTTTGTCAACATCGGCAGTAACCTAGCAAAACAAATTCCTGACCCAACAGACCTGTTTGAAGTGGATAGATACGTAGAAAAAAACTCCTCCACGATGTTCCTTACTGCAGTAAAACAAGAAGAAGTATCAAATATTATAAAAACTTTTAAAAATAAAAAGTCAACTGATTGCTTTAATATTGATATGACAATAATCAAGCAGATTATAGAATATGTAGTGCGACCTTTCACACACATATGCAACCTGTCATTCAAAGCTGGTATCTTTCCATCAAAAATGAAAATTGCTAAAGTTATTCCAATCTATAAAAGTGGAGAAAAACATCTGTTTACAAATTATAGACCAATATCACTACTACCACAATTTTCAAAAATATTAGAAAAACTATTTTCTCGCAGACTTGATAGTTTTATACAAAAGCATGCGCTGTTAAGTGAGAATCAATATGGCTTCAGGGAAAAACGGACCACCTCAATGGCAGTTATGGAGTTTGTGGAAGCTGTTGGGGTTTTCCTAGTTCTAAAAAAAGCTTTTGACACAATAGATCACAGTATATTATTGAAAAAAACTAGAAAGATATGGCATTAGAGGTGTAGCTTATAAATGGATAAGTTATTTAGAAAACAGATATCAGTACGTGCAACTCAACAATAAAAAACGAATCAACTGAAAATCACTCACGGAGTACCTCAGGGGTCAGTGCTTGGTCCAAAACTATTCATCTTATATATAAATGATATCTGCAAGGTCTCAAAACTATTTAAATGTGTCCTATTGGCTGATGATACAACTTTCTACTGTTCTGGAATAAATCTGAAACAGCTCCTGACAACCGTAGAAAACGAATTAAACAAATTAAAAAACTGGTTCGACAGAAATAAATTGTCACTCAACCTGAAAAAAATCGAAGTCAATTGTTTTTGGCACAGGACCAATCAAACACCAAGCTAAAATTATGATAAACTCAATTGAAATAGAAAGAGCGTATGAAACCAAGTTTCTCGGATTAGTAATAGACTCAAAACTATGTTGGAAACCACATATCGATAACGTAAAAAGAAAAATAGCCAAGACCGTAGGGATCCTCTACAAAACCAAGGAAGTGCTAAATAAGAGATCCTTGTACACATTATACACTTCATTATTATTACCATACATGACCTACTGTGTGGAAATATGGGGAAATGCCTGCAAAACAAACACACTCCCTATTCTCAAACTACAAAAAAAAGCAATTCGAATTATTAATAGATCAAATTATACGGAACCCACAAATCCACTATTTATTAAATTAAATACGATGAAATTTTATGACCTGGTTGACTTTAAAATCGCCCAATTAATGTACAAAGCACACAATAACCTGCTCTGCTAAAACATTCAGAAGTTTTTTGAAATTCGAGAAAGCAACTATGAATTAAGAGGTACCAACTTATTCAAAAAACTCAAAACAAGAACAAACATCAAGCAAAGAAGTGTATCTAGCAAAGGTGTTAATCTGTGGAATAATCTCGAAACGGACCTAAAAATGAGTAAATCGCTTGCTGAGTTCAAAAACAAATTCAAAAAAATAGTACAAACAACCTACACCAATCAGAGTTAAAATGATAAATTCTAAACATTAAATATAATGATAAATCAGAACTAAGTTGATAAATAGAGAAAGGTATTGCAATACCCATTATGAATACAAGAGAAAATTGACACAAGAGTGCCAGGGTGAGGATGTATATAATCCCGATACAAACCAAAAGTTGTGAAAATATCACGGTTAAGGGTAAAGTATGAGCCTTAATTGAGACTTCTTCTTACTTTTTCTTTTCTGATTGATTGTCGTGCAACAAACTTTTGAACCCAGCCACAGGACGCTTCGAAGTCTTCGATGCCCATTGCGCTGTGGAACTCGATTGCTCTCGAGACTTATCTATTTAGCACGATAACAGTCAAACCATTCCAGGAAACGTTCATTTACTCGACTGTCCGTCGAGCCACATGCAATTCACTCTGGGCATGGAAACACCCGGAATCCAACCGAGCAAGAATCGCTTCCTCGTTATTCAAAGTCTCGTAGATTTGAGTCTTTCAGACTCCAAGTGTCTCTTGAATGTTTCATACTTTGTAACCCGCTCTTCCGCGGCCATTACTGTTCGTTTGGGTGCCATGATCTACAGGACGTAAAAATGTTCCCAATTCCAGTAAAACTCACTGCAATAAAGAGTCACTTACATGTCATCGTTTTGGATCCAATGATTGAAAATAGCGGCGCGGACACACTTATTCCGTCGTATCGAGCGGAGTTACTTGCGTTAGCACTACTACTGCAGCCTTCCGTATTGTCTCCGCCTCCTTCCCTGTGCTCTCCAACTTCAAGTAACTGCTCCACCTGGCGTTGAAAGGCCTGTCATTACAAGTCCAAATGAAATTAATCCAACCATTTACATCGAACCTTAATTGTGTACTGTGCCAACCTCCGGCGGGCCGGATTAAAAATACCAACGGAGCGGATCCGGCCCTCGGGTCGTAGTTTGCCTAGTCCTGAACTACTGCAAGAAAGGAGACACGCGTTTACATCAGCGAAACGGGCATCCGTCAGTGACAGACTGAGAGATCCGTTGTTCCTTGCCCAAGTTAGTGATGCTAACATCAATGGACGAAAACCCACTTCCGTCAGTGCTTAGTCCATCATTATTTAAAGTTTCATTTGTCAGCAAAACGGGTGTTTGTCAGGGCTGACGGACCTGACGGATTGCTTGCCTCTGTGAACAGCGAAGGAACGACATACAGGTACAAACGCCGTTGTCCCTTTCAAGGAGCTTGCTCCACGTCTTGCTGTGCAGCCTCCACATACATAAGGTATACAAGTCTACAAGTCACATGATTTGCCATTCTAACATTCCAATTTGTAACAATTTTATAGACACCTGACAGTATGCTATGATTCATTCTCAGTAAAATTGGAAAATTCTGAATCAGCATTCATTTTTAAATCGCTGTTACAGGCTCACAATTCAACAGACCCATTTCCCAAATGCATTTTCTGCTGGGTCATTGTTTATTTCATGGAGTCTTGCAACTCATCCCATTCGTTTCACAACAGTCTGGCCGAATAAATAACTTGCAAATAGCCACTTTACACCAGTTATTCAGTGTTTGTATTTCTGCTTTTTGAACATGCCGGTAATTGTGGCAAGGAATTATCCCATGGACGTGACGTTATGTTCAGCTCTGCTTAGTTTTCCTTTGGTGTTCAGCACCAGCTGGAGTGTTGGGCGTGGTGATCCTTCAGCGGTGCACCCGTTTCTCGTCTCCCAATCAAGTTCCTGTGTTTTAATGACCCTGACTTCTATGCTTTGTTGGATTATTTCCCTTGTTCGCTATTCATGCCCAAATTTATTTATAGACCCCCATGTGCTTCCTCATAGTCGCTTTTGTCTCGATAGATATTGGTTTTGTGAGTGTCCTTATATTTTGACTAGTTTTACATTTGTGTTTGGACTACAGTATTAGTTTTGCCTTAGAAATAAAACATAGTCCAACTTTTATGCAGTGTACAGAGGGGTGGGGGGGTGACTCGTTACCTCATTTCCATGCATGTCGATTCATTCAAATTCAATTTAGCTGCTTATTTGGGGGTTTGAGTGAAGATGGGTCATTTTGACCCAGAGGACGCAGGGTGTGTACAGGAAATGAGGACAACAGGAGGGTTTAAAGTGCAGTACATGGAAATCTTCATGTCCCCCTGCTCTTCACTTGCGACCAGTTCGCAACGAGGCAAGGCTTCAATTTATGGAATCAGCTCACCCTCAACTCCAACGAGGACAGGGACGGTAGAACTTAACTGGGTGAATCGAAACGTGTTGATCCGACAGCAAATGTGTGCCCATAGCGTCCTCTTGTGGGAATACACCGTCACTGCAGTCTATGCCTATAGAGAATGTTCTAATCTCGTGTGTACAGTTAAAGAAAGCAAAAAGTAAAGACACAAATATCTAGCAATACATGTACCTACCATGATGTCATAAGAATTGAGCCAATCACAAATGACAACGTCCCCTCTGCCCACGACATCTTGGGCCTGCTGCTCACTTGTAGGCGTTACAGGTCAATCGGGATTCACAAAGCAATTCCGACATGCGAGTTTTGTGACACGTGACAAATTTCAACGCGTTACTTTGACAGGCCATACATTCTTCTCTTTGAAGGTATGAGGTCAGTTCGGTCAAAAAATGATTTTGCTATGTCGCTCAACATTTTAGCTCAGGTGTACCCGTTTGCTTGATGTACAATGAGTGCGCGGAGCCAGGGAGCAACAGAAGAAACAAAACGACAGTGTACTGCAGCGTCCTCATTTTCCTGTTATCTGCATTACAAATCAATGCAGTATATGACAGATGCGTCATGCCATCATACTATGCCTTTTCAGAATTGGTAACAAAGGGCAGGCTCGGTCAAACACTAGAAACCAATCCAGCTACAGTACCTGCCAGCAGTTTTGTCAAATTACAAGTAGCGACGTTACAAGTTTAACATTTGTTCGTGGCATGTGTGTGCAGGTAGTGTCATTGTTTTGTTTTGTTTTTTATCTAAATAAGGATACAATGGAGGTATAACAATTTTATCGACAAATAATATTTATAGTGGCGGGTGGGCGCAAATCGTTTTCTTCTTACTAGGGGTATGGTGGGACGTAACAGAAAATCATTGAGAAACACCGACGTCGGGTATGCACCCAATACTTTATTTTAAAAATGAGCCACACATTTGTATTCATATCACCACAATGTATTTGAAATCCATGAAGACGTGATAGAACAGGGGTGCCCAAACATTTTGGATCGAAGATCTAGTTTTCGATCAACTAACCTCCCGGGATCTACCCTTACCGTCGCGCACGCGCACGCGCGCACACACACACACACACACACACACACACACACACACACACACACACACACACACACACACACACACACACACACACACACACACACATACACACACACACACGCACGCACGATGAGAAACAGCCTGTTAACCATCGTAGCTCACACGTACCGTTTTAAAGTGCTTCCCTGGGCCCTCCTAGATTCCTATTCTTTGCTTGTGCCCTCGGTGAATTGTACAAGACGCAAAGATAGAGCGCAACAGCTCTGATCACAAGCTGCAATTGCAAACTGCTGAGCGCTAACAACTACCGGTGAGGTAATCACACGAAATTTAAGATTTACCTGCTTTATTTTATTTTTTTAAAAATGTGAAAATGAGACTGATAAGATGATTAGGGTGCAGTGTATATTAACACAAAAAATATATTACTAACATGTACGGAGACACACAAATGGTTGTTTTTTTTCTTCTCGACACTCCTCGGATCTACTTGGGACCTGTCTTAGATCTACCGGTAGATCAGGATCTACCTAATGGGCACCCCTGTGATAGAAACAATGATTAACTCTTTCATTCCACAAGACATACTTGTAGTCTTTTTAAAATTAGGCCCCGCCTACCAAGGACGTACTTGTACTCTAAATCTTTTTTTTTTTTTGCTGCAGAGGAGGGTCTGATGCAAACAATGAAAATACGCCGTTTGCATTGTAAATCATGTAAAAAAGTGCCCAGTAGGTGGCAGTGGTGCCTCACGTGCTTGAAATGTATGCTTTTACAAAAAGCTTTCTCCGTTTTTTGCCCAGGAATCGCCATTTTCATAAAACTTAGCCATTTTGTAATCCCGATTGCTGAAGAATGAAGAATAGAAACAATGTTTTTTTCTGCTGAAAGAAGAGAGTCCTAACTTTATTTTGGTAGACTCCATGTTTATATAGCATTATAACCAAATATTCTGTGGGCCTTGAATGATCAGTCAAAATCCAGTAAAATGCTGGGATTGAGGGCGTTGCTCCAGTGAAAATGGCTGGGATTTATTAATAGCTTTAAGAAAGTTTGCACCAAAAAGAGCATTTAAACTTAACAATTTACTTTATCAACTGCTAAATTGGATTTGAACACAGTGACAACAGTAAATATAACCCTGATTAAATTAAATGACTGCTGCCATAACTCCATGAAGAAACTTGAAATTTAAAACCGACAAAAATATTTTGTTTCGTTTGCATTCATTTGTAAACAGTGGCGGGCCGTGCATTTCAACCTTCAGGAGCATTTAAAAACCGGTAAAACAAGTATGCATTCACAATTATGAGCAGGAAACTACATTTATAGATATTGTCAAAAATATAAAGATGATTTAAAAATACAAAATAAAATGCCACCCAAATTACGTTGTGATCTTAAACAAGTCTGTCCAATAAATTGCGCATTATCGCAGTTTCATATAAGACATTAACCAAACAATAACAAAACAAACTATTCTTTGAAAATAAAGTAAACAGATCATTTGCATTTTGAGAATATGCCACACAACCGCAAATAACTGACGATGTTGAGCAGCTGAGATCGAACGAACTTTAGTGCACGAAGCTGACCACAATGCGCCATTATAAATTGCAGGTGAGCAGATTTATTTGATACATTTTTGTAGCTTTGTCATTTTATTTCGTTACCATTAATTTAATACTAACGAAATAAAACGACAAGAAGAAATGTCAAATAAAATACATTTACTCACCAATGTAGTGCCTGTTCACTGAGCGGCACATCTACGCGAGTGTCCCCAAACGTTTTTAAACACACCATCGTTTTTAAGTGCCCAGCCGTGCTCTGATGTTTCCGTGCTGCCTTGGTAAAACATCTTACATGGGTAAATCCAGTGTGGCTCCAAACACCAAATCGGTCCATTGCAAGCAATCGGCATTCCCAGCAGTACAATTTGCAGCATTTCTCACTGACCGTACCGAACGGGTACCGTTCATAATTGCTCGTCTGAAAATGACGGACAAACCCTTTTCATTGCTGGGACAGGCTAGCAAGCGCAGGAGTTGGGTGACCTCTTCGCACAATATCCAGCTTTTCGTGGAAGGTCCGTCTTGAAAATTGTGCGGAAAGTAGTTCTGCAACCAGATCAACGTCTTCTTCTTCGGACATTTTGGGTTAAAATGCAGTGATTGCTCCCTCTAGCAGGCGCTAATCCAATCACGGAACACGCACATCCAGTCTCGACGTAAACCCTTCTAGCTGGCCCCGGTGCGCAGAGTCGTGATCTGATTGGCTATTGCAACCTGACTATGCCCGTTCATTTACAGCACACAGTGGCCTGCTCTGTTTAATCTGTAGGCCCCGAGCAAGTTTAATTTACCTGGCAACACACGCTAGCTGAAATATGATTGGTTAAAATCTCTACCATAATAAATAATTTATCGAGTGCCTTTCACTGTTATTTAAAATAACATTATTGAAAGCCACTCGATTAAGTGAAATAATGACGTAAAGAATACAGGGAACAATTTTGTTTATATATTTATGAAAATAAAACATGAATTACATTTGTTATTGTCAGGGATGGCAATGACTAGTGATGAAAAAGCGGAAAGAGGCGTGGGCTGGACGGGCGACCAATCATCAAGTAAGACATCATACACATCCAATCTTAGGGCTGCTTACAATCAGAAGATGGAAAGACTGATCGGGAGAGCTCGTGAAAACTCGACGATAAGGTACCTGACCACCCCCCTAAAATTTTCTCAACGGATTTGGACGATTCACAGAAATGATCCGAGGAAAATTGCCATTCCTGTATTGTATGAATGTTTAGGCCAGCAGAGAAGGCCTTGCTGGCCCTGAGGGTCCGCCACTGTTTGTAAAAGAAAAAGTAAAAACCTATAACCTTAAGCCTGAATTGACTTGAGACCAACTTCGCCATGTCAAATCAACATGGTCCATTTCAGGATCGCCAAGTTTTCATTCAAAACTTCTTTTTAAAGTCACAAAATGCTATGACCATAATTAGAACAGGGGATATGTGAGAAAACTGCAGTTACAATTTGATGTTGAAGAAACAAAAACAAAATAAGTTTACATTTGTATCTACAGTATTCTAAGTTTAGGGTTTCAAAAAAAGTCAGATGCAACAGGTCGTCTTTTCGGCGTGCTTTTTGGAGTACTGAAAGCCCTCTTTCTGTTGGCATTGGGAGTCTTGATGTTGGTGGAGAGTGCCATGGGAGAAGACTTTAAAACCCCAGATTTGGGTTTTTGTTGTGGGTCAAAGGGCACCTTAGACGACCCCTCTGGACTTAGTAACAGGCTGCGATCATTCTTCTTGAACTCTGCAACATGACAACAAGAAACACCTTTTTTCTCGACTCATACAAAGGCATAGGTGGTCTCATCCTGACCATCCGCCATGACGTGCGTGGATTCTGTTAATTCAACGGACTCACTTTCTATTACAAGAAACATACCGTATTTTCACGACTATAAGGCGCCATTAAGTCTTACATTTTCTCCAAAATGGACAGGACGCCTATCGGTGCGGAGCGTCCTTTATATGCGCTGAGTTCCAAAATCTGACAGCCGACACGCTGTTTATATAGAGAAAAGGCGGAAGTGACTGTGGCCAGGCATGCGGGAAAGAAGTCGGCCAATCAGAGAAGGGTGGGCGTGTATATATATACATATATGGAGAGGGAGAGAGAGAGAGAGAGGGAGAGAGAGGACAGGCAAGCTAGTCCGCCAATGGTGAAGGGTGGGCGTGTAAGTGGAAGGCTAAAGGGACGCCTCAAGTCAGTACCAACACTTGTATAGAGTGTGGCAATGTGCATTGTTGCAAAACAACTCCCCGTGGTGTCAAAATGATAACAAGAACGATGAGCAAAAAGCCAGAACCACACGGAGGGACCTAGTGAATGACCTACAGAGAGCTGTACAGTAACAAAGGCTACACTCAGTAACACAATGCGCCGCCAGGGACTCAATTCCTGCATTGCCAGACGTGTCCCCCTGCTGAAGCCAGTACACGTCCAGGCCCGTCTGCGGTTCGCTAGAGAGCATTTGGATGCTCCAGAAGAGGACTGGGAGAATGTGTTATGGTCAGATGAAACCAAAATAGAACTTTTTGGTAGAACACAGGTTCTCGTGTTTGGAGGAGAAAGAATAATGAATTGCATCCGAAGAACACCATACTCGCTGTGAAGCACGGGGGTGGAAACATCATGCTTTGGGGCTGGTTTTCTGCAAAGGGACCAGGACGACTGATCTGTGTAAAGGAAAGAATGAATGGGGCCATGAATCGAGAGATTTTGAGTGAAAATCTCCTTCCATCAGCAAGGGCATTGAAGATGAGACGTGGCTGGGTCTTTCAGCATGATAATGATCCCAAACACACAGCCAGGGCAACAAAGGAGTGGCCTTCGTAATTAGCATTTCAAGGTCCTGGAGTGGCCTAGCTAGTCTCCAGACCTCAACCCCATAGAAAATCTGTGGAGGGAGTTGAAAGTCCGTGTTGCCCAACGATAGCCCCAAAACATCACTGCTCAAGATGCTCAAATACCAACAACAGTGTGTGAAAAGCTTGTGAAGAGTTACAGAAAACGTTTGGCCTCCATTATTGCCAACAAAGGGTACATAACAAAGTATTGAGATTAACTTTTGGTATTGACCAAATACCAGTAAGAATTTCCACCATGATTTGCAAATAAATTCTTTAAAAATCAATGTACTTTTCTGGGGTTTTTTCCCCACATTCTGTCTCTCATGGTTGAGCTTTACACAAGTTGACAAATACAGGCCTCTCTAATCTTTTCAAGTAGGAGAACTTGCACAATTGGTGGTTGACTAAATACTTATTTATCCCACTGTATCTATATTAGCCTACTATCAAAATGAGTAACTTGGCTACAAACACACAATGAGCCTGAATGATGAAATATTTTCCCTGCAACGCATCCTGTAGAGAAAGGGTGCCCAGACTTTTTTGACGGAAGATCTATTCTTCAATCAACCAACCTCCCGCGATCGACACGTTACCGCACATGCGCAATATGCACCCACTTACACGCGCGTGCCATAGTGAGCAATAGCAATAACGGTCCTTCAAATGATCGAGGCAAGGGGACGCACTTTTGCAGCATGTTAACGATCGTAGCTGACGTGTACCCTTTTAAAATGCTTCTCCACATTCCCATTATTTGCCAGTACCCTTGGTGAATTGTACATGAAATGCTGTTTAATTTTTTCATTTCGTTTATTTCATTTTTTTAACAACAGCCACCTGCCTGGCATCCTGCCCTGCTAATAGAAACGTGTGTCGCAGGCTATGACAGAAATCCTCGTTGACAGAAATGTTGAAATTGAATATTTATTATACACATCTTTACAGCATTGTAAGCGTTAAGAATGTTTGTCATGTTTGTCCTCCTATAGAAACCATACTAAAACAAAACATTTCCTTAGCCCATCTTTTTTCCATTTTCAAACATTTTTGAAAAAGCTCCAGGAGCCACGAGGACAGCACTAAAGAGCCGCGTTTGCCGACTCCCGGTTTAACACAATTTATTAAAAATCCCAAATCACCAAATCTTCCATTTTTCAGTTCTTCACTAAAAAGCAGAGTACTTGGCAAAATAAAGATCACAAGTCACAAGTATTTTGAGCTGAACATTTGATGATGCTTTCTTTGGTTTATTTATACTGTTGGATTCTTTCCAGACCCAGCGCCAATAAAAGAAAATCTGTCAGAGTAGTTGCTTTCTTTGTATATTGTAAAACAAAGAGTGGAACATCATTAAGAAACACCCCTTTTATGAACTTTCAACTTAGCATAAAATATTTTTCGGAAATGTGCCTCTAGTTATGTACCTTCAGTTATGCGATTCGTCTCAGCATTGATGAGCGAGTGGATCTGTGTTGTGATTGTCGCGCACTTTAATGAACGATCATTGGCCGAGCACGTAACTCATTGCGATAATTGTGCAGTTTTTAAAAAAACTTTTAATTAGACTTTAAAATGATTTAAAGGTTACAGTTGTCCGCAAAACGTACACAGAACTCAATGTCATCTACCGACTACAGGCTGGACACATTAAAAAGACAAGGTGATTTTCATTCACAAAGCAGGAGAAGGGAAGAAGTATATTCAAGATGGTAGCACCTCAAAAGACAGAACTAATAAAGTTATAAAAACTAAATTTTTTCAAACGGTGGACACTACCGCGTGCTATTGCAGCACAGGTGGACTTTGACCATAGAGCGCTTGAAATAATTTGAGTGTCTCAAACAATAGTGACTCCAAGATGCAAGCTATGAGTCCATTATTCTCACATGCAAGTTGTAATAAATGAATGCTTTAACATGATCATAGTCACAGTTTTATTGGAAATCTTAACTTTTAAAGTACCGTATTTTCACGACTATTCAACGCACCGTACTAATGACCGCAGTCTCATTAATGGGTGACATTTCTGCATTTTACACATACACAGGACGCACCGTACTAATGGCCGCAGTTTTACAGTGGTAAAACATACGCCAGCTTAAACATACGGCATGCATGCATGCGCGCACTCTAACACGTTAGCTTGAAGCATACGGTAGCATGCCAAGACATACAGATAAGCTAAAAACACGTTTTTAAAAAGACAACAAAAGCAGAACTGAGTTCGGGTGAATTTTATTTAGCCATCGTACAATGTTCTCACGTTTTTCGATCAATCATCACCCAGAAATCCATCAAAGTCCTCATCCTCTGTATCAGAAGCAGAGGACTGCACATCTCAGTTGTCATTGAATGCATCACATGCTAGTGTGAGTTGCTACGCGTTGCCGAGCGGAAAGAAGGAGTACCAACAGCAAAGTCAACATTTCTCTCGTGTGAAGCTTTCCCACATTTGAAAGTAAAGAACAGAGCGAAACATGGTGGCAGCGCGTGTGTGTAGAAAGAATTGAACAATTGTGCAAGTACTGTAATCCATCAAAAACGCCGCGTTCCCTCTCGTTGTTGCGTATTGTGGCGTAACTCGCCAAGCGCTGCCTCTCACTCTTTGTAAAGTTGTGTTTGCCACCGATCATCCATTGTTCCCATGCCGTTCGCAACTTTACTTTTAACGCCCGCTTGATGCCGATGTCCAGCGGTTGGAGTTCTTTAGTCAAGCCTCCGGGAATAACGGCACGCTCAGAGTTCATTTGCTTGACTTGGTTTTTCACCGCTGCTGTGAGATGGGCACGCATGCCAAAAGCATAACCAATGGCTTGAAGTTTGAACTGAGCTTTGGAGGCGTGTCTCTTTGTAGAATTTATTTTCAGGGGTTCTTAGAAACCAAAACCGCCCACTTACACGCCCACCCTTCACTCATTGGCGGACTTCTTCGCCGCATGCCTGTCCTCACTCACGTCTGCCTTTTCTCTCTCTCCATATATGTATATATACACGCCCACCCGTCACTGATTGGTCGACTTTAAGATAAGATATCTTTTATTCGTCCCACACCGGGGAAATTTACAGCCTCCAGCAGCAAGAATGTATGTAGAAAGAAGAAAGAGAAAAAAAACCAACAACAAACATCTTTCAATTAAATGCAATATGAACACAAAATGGATAAATCGCAGTACTATTTACAATTTTCCTTCACATCATTTAATTATTATTATTATTATGATTGTTATTTATTATTCATCAGCCTGACAGCAGTCCGTAGGAACGAGCGTCGGTATCTCTCCTTCTTGCAGCGCGGGTGTAACAGTCTCTGGCTGAAGGAGCTACCAAGTGCTGTCAGGGCAGGCTGGAGGGGGTGGGAGGGACTGGCCATCATAGCTTTTAGCTTAGTTAGCATCCTTCTGTTGCCCACCTCCTCCAGAGTGTCAAGGGAGCAACCCAGGACAGAACTGGCCTTCCTGACCAGTCGCTCCAGTCTCTTTCTGTCCCGGGCTGAGATGCTGCCTGACCAGCAGACAATGCCATAATGGATGGCCGAGGCCACCACCGAGTTATAGAACGTCTATAACTGCCGCATGCCTGTCCACAGTCACTTCCGCCTTTTCTCTATATAAACAGCGTGTCGGCTGTCAGTCAGGTTTTGGAACTCGGCGCATACACAAGACGCTCCGCATCATAAGGCGTCCTGTCCATTTTGGAGAAAATTTAAGACTTTTAATGACGCCTTATAGTCGTGAAAATACGGTAATCCGCACAGTATGTGTCAGGGGCAATATAGAGCAATAAGATGGCTCAATGTTTCCTCATGTAGTAAGTAATAAGCATTTAAACGTCCCTTAATTGTGGGTGTGTGGGTGCGCGCGTGCGTGCATGCATGCATGTTATGCCTAGATTAGTTGATTCATTATGATGACATCGACGACCAAAAGCATCGACAAGTAATTTAAGTCGTCGACGCACATGGCAGTTGCGTTTAAGCGGGCCAGCCGTGATGTCACTGGAATAGCTATGCTTACTCCTACCAGATGGAATGAACAACTGTAGTATGCTAATGCTATCATGGCTATCCGTCATCAAACATTGAAAGTTTGGGAACATTTCAACATGGACGTCAAGAGCGTTTTCAGCATTTTCAGCACGTATCGCACTGTGTGCGATTCCAACATTGTGACAGCGATGTTATAACTGAATAGGAAATGTGGTGACACTGATTTCTTTTATCACCTCATCATCAGGGGTGTTCACACGGCAACATTTACTCCGGTGTAGCACCGGGGCTGCCCCCATAGAGCGTTCACACGTACAAAGTTATACCGGTGTAGCCCCTGAAAACAGCTTAAACCGGAACAAATTTATAATTTATTTACTCCTGAGTAAATGCTACCCGACGTCAGCGTTTCTCAATTGCATCCTGGGTATTTTGCACTTCTTTCCTTTCTCTCTCTCATCCTTTTACGGTGTCTGATAGACCACAGCGTTGATTTGTCTGGAGAAGCATAAACCATGGTTTTTCGATATGTCACAAACAAGGTGGGGAAAAGGAAGAACACCTTACGCATGCACAGGTTTTATTTCCGTATTATTACGTATTGCACGACCGCAGAAACTGCCATGTGAACGCAAGTGGGGTTGCACCGGGGTTAACACGCTTATCTTTAGTAAGCAGCTTTATACGTGTGAACACTCCACAAAATTTACACCAGTGTAAGATGTATCGCAACAAAATACATCTGTGCAGCACCGATGCAAATGTGTGCCGTGTGAACACCCCTATAGTGTTCAAAGAAATCCAGATGTACTTTGCAGAGGCTCCAGTCTCTCAAAAGGATGATACTTTCAAATGGTGGCATGAAAATGAGAAACATTTCCTCACGCTATTAAGGGTAGCAAAATTTATTCTGTGCAAACCTTCAACCTGCGCCCCTTCGGACTGGATCTTCACTGAAGCAGGGAACATCTACTCTCAAAAGCGAGCAAGCGTTTCGCAGAGCATAGAAATGCTAACTTTCCCGACAATGAAAAATGGAGTTCTGTCGATTATGAGATGGAATGTAGTATAAATTGTGAGCACCGAGCACAAAATACCACTAATACTACACTACTTACTGTCTTAGAGTTGTCATCATTTATTTAAAGTCACTCTTTGTGTTGTTTCTCCTTCAGGGAAGAAAAAAATGCAACTCAAGCAAGATGATGACTCCGACAACGATGATATGAAGCCAACAGATCTTACTGACAAAGATATCACCAAGCCAAGGAAAAAAAAGAAGGCGTCTCATGATGGCTGTTTAGGTGCTAATTTAAATGCCAGAATATTGAATGGGGAGGACACTGAGGCACCCAATCAAAGCAAGTCTGAAGATATGGCCAAAAAAGAATCGTCTGTTTCTGCCTCAGATAAAGGCAGCAACCTCAATTCTTGCACAAGCAACAAAAAGTCAAAAAAGAAAAAAAAGAGGCCAACATCGGAGTGTGAAGAAAAATTAGAGAATCACGAGACGATGCAGGAGGCCGGCACAACTGCAGTGATCGGCGAGCATGAGAGCCCCTTAAAGAACAGTGTTAAGCTTGAGTCACAAGCTGGCAGCATGGCGATTCCAGTTCCCTGTGAGATCATATCGAATGAAACCGAGCTCCGGGCCTCAAATACCACCAAGACAAAAAAGAAAGGTCTGAAGGCTGAAAAGGTCAAAGCATTTGCAGCTTGTTCACCGAAAATCCCGTTAGATTCTCTGTCGGTACCTTGTGATAATTCTGCTCCTATTGGCACGGCTCTCCAACCTCAGGGTTTAACTGATACCACCACCTCGGATGAGTGCAAGAGGAAAAATAATAAATCTGAGAACGTACTGATTGCAAATCCAAGTACGAACGTTGAAAATGAATTTGCATGTGACAATCAAATGGGAACTCCATCGAAGAAGAAAAACAAACGAAAATGTGCAAAGGTGAAAGAGGTGAGCAGCTCGGAAAGGAAGCCCGAGGTGGGCGATGAGGCATCCGATTCCTCGGGGAAGCCAAATAAGAAGAAAAGAAAGATCCCTGTGGTGTTTGAGTTTGAAGCGGATGAGTTTGAGCCTGCCACACCACCCAATGACACTGCAGAAATAGCACTGGGTGTCAAGAAGTCAAAAGTGAGTATGAAATGAGGGCATGCGTTTTCAGATTCATCTGTGAACTCTGTTTTAAATCACTTTCCCGTGGCTATTTCACAATGCTTCTCCTCTCCAGGCATTTAATGGTTCAGCTACCCCAAAAGCCAAGCCAAAGACATTGTCAAATGACTTGGTCACATTTCAGCGAAACGTCAAAGTTCCAACACCGCTCTTCTTCAGGACCAAGGAAAAATGCACAACTCAAATCTTTGGCAAGAAGGTATTTAGATGTGTATAAAAAATTACATTACATTCTTTCTGTTGATTCTGTTTTTCCCTCCACAGATTGATCAAACTCCCACATCAGACAGCAAGAAGGTGACATTCCATCTGAAGAATAATAAAACAGCTGGTAAGACAATGTTCAATGTCAATATGTTTAGGTCTATTTTGAGGACCCGGCACTATGCCGCATTTTTGAATACTCCACTGGGCTCGTTAGTTTAACATGGGTCGGCAACCCAAAATGTTGAAAGTGTCACATTGGACCAAAAAACGAATTTGCCTGGAGCCGCAAAAAATTAAAAACCTTATATAAGCTTTACAATGACGGTAACACATGCTGTGCTTATTTGCCCCACTTTTTTACAGTGGGGCAAATAAGTATTTAGTCAACCACCAATTGTGCAAGTTCTCCTTGAAAAAATTAGAGAGTATTTGTCTGTAATTGTCAACATGGGTAAAGCTCAACCATAAGAGACAGAATGTGGGGGGAAAAACTCGGAAAATTACATTGTTTGATTTTTAAACAATTAATTGCAAATTATGGTGGAAAATAAGTATTTGGTCAGCTACAAAGAAGCAAGATTTTTGGCTATCAAAGAGGTCTAACTTCTAATGAGCGCAAACGAGGCTCCACTGTATTCTCCACAGTATGACCTGTATTAATGGTGCCCGTTTTAACTCATTATTGGTATAAAAGACACCTGTCTACAACCTCAGTCAGTCACACTCCAAACTCCACTATGGCCAAGACCAAAGAGCTGTCGAAGGACACCAGAGACAAAATTGTAGACCTGCACCAGGCTGGGAAGACTGAATCTGCAATAGCTAAACGCTTGGTGTAACTAAATCAACCGTGGGAGCAATTATTTGAAAATGGAAGACATACAAGACCACTCATAATCTCCCTCGATCTGGGGCTCCATGACATCGGCATCAAGCGGGCGTTAAAAGTAAAGTTGCGACCGGGCGTACAAAGTAAAGTTGCGAACAACATGGGAACAATGGATGATCGATGGCAAACACAACTTTACAAAGAGTGAGAGGCAGCGCTGGGCGAGTTACGCCACAATTTGTGACTGGATTGTGGCTGCTTGGACAAACGTGTCTGCTTGCACTGTTGTTCGAGTTTTTGGCAAAGCCGGCATCATTTCTGTGGAGCCACATGGCAATGAGAGTGACTCTGACAATGAGAGGGAACGCAGCGTTTTTGATGAATTACCGGTACTTGCACAATTGTTCAATTCTGATACAGAGGATGAGGACTTTAATGGATTTCTGGGTGATGATTGATCGAAAAACGTGAGTACATTGTAAAATGGCTAAATAAAATACTACAGAACTCAGTTTTGCTTCCGTTGCCTTTTTAAAAACGTGTTTTTAGCTTGTATCTGTATGTCTTGGAATGCTACCGTATGCTTCAAGCTAACGTGTTTTTAGCGTGCGCGCATGCATGCCGTATATTTAAGCTGGTGTATGTTTTACCACTTTAAAACTGCGCCCAATAATACAGTGCGTTTTGTCTATGTGTAAAATACAGAAATAGCACCCCCATTAATGAGACTGCGCCCAACCATACGGTGTGCCGAATGGTCGTGAAAATACGGTAGTCTAAATAGACTTCCTTTTCTACGCATCTTGACCATTTTAAAGATGCACATTTTGAAGTGCATCCTTTACGATTCTTAGCTGTTTCCTTTGCATTCTTTCCACGCTTCATCTTCTTTCTGCTGGCAAACATTTCATCATCCTCATCTGTAGAGACTTCCTCTGGATAGCCATCTTGAGGAAATAGACCTAACCGAAAAAAAAGGCAGAGGATGAGTCACATAACACAAATAAACAAGAAAGACATTGTGTCGTATCAGGCAATTTAAAAATAACAATACCTTCACTGAGATCCTGCAGCCTGCCATGAAAGAGAGAGAAAGTATGTTGAAAGACAAGAGGTCTGATAATGCATATCATAAACTACATTCGACTGGCGTAAAAATCACTCTTTTCCCAATCTGCTGAACAACTCTCTGATCCACTGAAATTTTAAGACACTGGCCAAAAATAGGATCCACTGGAGAGTTCCCAGGCGAAAACCACTGTTGACCAAAAAGAACACAAAGGCTCATCTCACATTTGCCAAAAGACATCAAGATGATCCTCAAAACCTTTGGAAAAAACATTCTGTCGACCGATGAATCAAAAATTGAATTTGTGCGGCCTGTTACATTTGGGGTAGAAATGATAGCATTTGATTAATAAAACATGGTGTTGCCAATGTGATGGTCTGGGGCTGCTTTTCTATCTGAGGACAAGGTCAATTTGCTGTGATTGATGGGACAATGAATTCTGCTGTCTACTAGAAAATCCTGAAGGATGATGTCCGACCATCAGTTTAGTTTGCACCCTCAAACTCAAGCACTCTTGGATCATGCAGAAAGACAACTAACCGTAACACAACAGCAAGTCCATCTCTGAACGGCTCAAAAAACAAAAGAAAATAAAGTAAGATTTTGCAGTGGTCAAGTCAAAGTCCGGATTTGAATCCAATAGAGATGCTGTGGCGTGACCTCAAAAGGGAAACTCTCCAATGTGGCATAGTTGAATTAAATCTGCCAAAGTGGGCCAAAATTCCTCCATAGCGTCAAAGACTGACCACAAATTATCGCAAATGCTTGATTTCAGTTATTGCTGCCAAGGGCGTCACAACCCATTACTAGCTTCAAGGGGCAATTACTTCTTCCACATAAGGACAGGAAGGTTTGGCTTTTCTTTTTGCCATATTTAAATCACACGGACCACAACAACAGATACAGTATGATACTTTCAAAACTGTCTGAGGGGCTACAAAACTTACACTTTGATGATTTTGTAGAGCCTCTCTCTATTGTGGCTGGGTGTGCTACTTCGAATTGACACCTCTAAGAGCTTGTCAGCAAGAGCTGCATAGTCAAACTGTAAAATAGATGTTTCATTAGAAGGGGGAAAGCAGAACATGGTATTTATCAAGAGCTCTGACTAAAGTGGTGCAGTGTAGCATATGTCTTTCCAATGAAAACCCAAGTATCCCAAAATATGTGTTCATTCTTGGAAAAACAACAACATGCATTTAGGATAAAAATACAATACTAACCTGTAGAACTGGTGCTGTATTATCATCATCATCATCATCATCAAATTGTAACTCTGTGTCGGAGTCTCCTGATTCATGAGCACCCTGTTTCAAGTATGATTTACTGCCTGAAAACAAAATAACCAGCAAATAATGTCTTCCTGGCATAAAAATTCAATTCAATTCAGTCATTTATCTACAAAATTATGTAACATTCATGGAGTTCTTTTTAAAACACTGTAGCATTCATGATTTGCAATCAATAACTTACACAAAAACAGGTTGTTGTGTGCTATATAAATAGTGATTCTGAACGGAAACTCAAAGTTTGGGGAATATTTTTTTTTTGGTCAGATTGCACTTAATGTTGCGTACTATATAGCAGTGGTCCCAAACACTTGCCCGTGGGCCTTTTGGTACTGAGCTGAACGATCGCTTGTGTGGCGCTTTCTCCAAAGCTATGGAAAGAAATCAAGCCTGCTGTTGGCCATGTGCAAGGTACATTCTCAAAAACGGGCATGACGACAATCCAGTTGAATCAGCTGAACAAGTATTACTGAAGTGATGATGTGGAAAGCATGTTAATGCCAGCGGATTTGCACATCCTGCCCACCTAAAGATGAGCGGTTTAGTCGCTATGACCTAGCAATGCGGCCACCAAAATATCAAACACCGTATGTAGGATGGATTCGTTCATCCATCCATCCGTCCATTTTGCAAAGTGCTAACTTCAAAATCATTACGTTGACACTTTGAAAGGAAAATCAACTCAAAAATGTTCTTTAAAACAATATGCATTATGCAGCCTCATTAGTCTAAACATGGTATTACGATTAATATTGTGTTTGTGGAAAAATTAAACAACAAACTCTTCCCATTTTTGTGAAAATGTACCGTTAATCTGCTTCACGGGGTCCTCTTCATCATCAGAGGACTGGCCTGAATCAGAGGACTCTGCTTCTTTCAGCTCCCTCATCAGATCCTCAATGGCATAGGGAGCCTGGTCAATAATTGTGTTGAAGATGCTGTTGCAGATCGCTCGGAAAAGTGTCCGACTGGTGAGACGGTCAATTAAAGAGAATGGTCGATCAGTGGATGGCAAATATTACAAAGCAAGCAGGAAGCTTCAGATCAAGACAGAATTTCGCTGCCATTCATCAGTGACGCTCCTAAAACTAGTATGATCAATAAAGGATGTGTTGCCTGTAATATTACACGACCAGGACGCCAGCCAAATCCTCTTGAACACTGACATCCAAATTGGAGATATTTTGCTTTGGTGACGTTATTCAATGTTAAGGTCAAAAGTTGTATGATTGTCTGGCAAATTAGATGAATACACTTTCAAGCCATTGAAATGAAAACATATTCAAAGGCCCGATAATTCTACCACATTTGAAGTAAACATATTCCGCTGGGTTATGGGGTATTCAAGACTGACAAAACGTTTTCATATACGTAAAATTATTGTTACCCCTCTGTTAATGAAAGAATAACCCTCAGTGATCACAGAAATAACTTCAATCTGACCAAAGTACAGTCAAACCCCGGCTTTCGGATTTCGACCAGAAAATTTGAGATTTTTACACCTCAGGTTAGAACTGAAAACCGGTTTTCGACCAAACTGAGCACACCCGAATACGCCACTTGACTCCTTTCGGGTTTCTTACACGAGCAAGTGACGCTTACACGTTTGACGTTCACAAAAATACCGTATTTTCACGACTATTCGACGCATCGTACTAATGGCCGCAGTCTCATTAATGGGTGACATTTCTGTATTTTACACATACACAGGACGCATCGTACTAATGGCCGCAGTTTTACAGTGGTAAAACATACGCCAGCTTAAACATACGGCATGCATGCGCGCACTCCAACACGTTAGCTTGAAGCATACGGTGGCATGCCAAGACATACAGATAAGATAAAAACACGTTTTTAAAAAGGCAACGAAAGCAGAACTGAGTTCGGGTGTATTTTATTTAGCCATCGTACAATGTTCTCACGTTTTTCGATCAATCATCACCCAGAAATCCATCTAAGTCCTCATCCTCTGTATCAGAAGCAGAGGACTGCACATCTCAGTTGTCATTGAATGCATCACATGCTAGTGTGAGTTGCTAGGCATTGCCGAGCGGAAAGAAGGAGTAGCAACAGCAAAGTCAACATTTCCCTCGTGTGAAGCTTTCCCACATTTGAAAGTAAAGAACAGAGCGAAACATGGTGGCAGCGCGTGTGTGTAGAAAGAATTGAACAATTGTGCAAGTACCGTAATCCATCAAAAACGCCGCGTTCCCTCTCGTTGTTGCGTATTGTGGCGTAACTCGCCAAGTGCTGCCTCTCACTCTTTGTAAAGTTGTGTTTGCCACCGATCATCCATTGTTCCCAAGCCGTTTGCAACTATACTTTGAACGCCCGGTTGATGCCAATGTCCAGCGGTTGGAGTTCTTTAGTCAAGCCTCCGGGAATAACGGCACGCTCATTTGCTTGACTTGTTTTTTCACCGCTGCTGTGAGATGGGCACGCATGCCAAAAGCATAACCGGTGGCTTTAAGTTTGAACTGAGCTTCGTAGGCGTGTCTTTTTGTCGAATTTATTTTCAGGGGTTCTTAGAAACCAAAACCGGAGTTGTTTTGCAACAATGCACATTGCCACACTCTATACAAGTGTTGGTACTGGCTTGAGGCGTCCACTTACACGCCCACCCTTCACCATTGGCGGACTAGCTTGTCTGTCCTCTCTCTCCCTCTCTCCCTCTCCATATATGTATATATACACGCCCACCCTTCCCTGATTGGCCGACTTCTTTCACAGTCACTTCCGCCTTTTCTCTATATAAACAGCGTGTCGGCAGTCAGTCAGATTTTGGAACTCAGCGCATATAAAGGACGCTCCGCACCATAAGGCGTCCTGTCCATTTTGGAGAAAATTTAAGACTTAATGGCGCCTTATAGTCGACAGTCTTGGTTATTCTATAATTTACTGGTTGTAGCGTGGTAACTTTATGAATAAAACATTTGTCATAAGGTGTCATATGCTGTCGGTAGAACTAACGATGACACGTGGTAGATTCTTTCGTCAAATTGATAGTAGATTACACATGCATCGTCTTGGGAAGAGGATGTCAAGCCACAGCAATACTTACCTGTATTAATGATTACCAGGAAATTAATCTTTGCGGTGTGAGACTGGAAAAAAATACTCTGATTTTGTGGTGTGCTGTATTCATGATGCCATATGAGTACAACATAATTTGATCCATTTATTTCGTTGAATAATCCTGGAGTACACAGCTGCTGATATAATGTTCATTGTTAATGCATAGTTTTCAAACATTTACCCTTGAAGCATTATACTTTGGAGTATCAGAATTCTTGATTATGAATATCAGTCAAAATAGAAAAATGGCTTCCTATGATGAACGTTTACGGAACCCAAAATTAGTTACCATGGTTTCCCATTGGGTAATCCAACGGAATCGAAAAACGTGAATTTCCTAAATCCTCAGGCCTGCTACGGTACATCTTTTTTTCCCACCCGCAACGATCAGTTTGACAATCGCCACCATTGTTGTTTTGATCTCGCATGAAGTAATGTCGCATGTCGTTCTTGCAATATGCGGAAAGTAGATGATTGCCAAGTTTTGTATCGTTAAAACAAGTGTTGCGAACAAGTGTTGCGAATGTTTATTGCGGAGGTATCACGGAGGAAGCAGCTAAAGTTGGATAGTTTTTTGCGATAAGTTGACTTTGAGAAAGCCTTGCATCATTGGAAGCGGAGTAAAGAGAGGAGAATTTATGAACGCAAAGACCAAACTATGGAATGAAATAAGAACCTATTTCTCAGCAAATCTCGTATGCCTGAATTATTAAAATTTTTGCAGCATTTGTTGATAAGAAATAAACCTATTAGCAATGTATATTGTTGCTGTTTGTGTTATTATCATATGCAATTGAATAAGTAGACCATTTAAGAATTCGAAATTTGGGACTCTCGAAATGCCTAATGGGACTCACTTTTCTCATCAGCCAGTCCCTGGGACTGGCTGGGGTTAAACTGTAATATTATCACTCCGCGCGCACACACACGCACTCACACACAAACACACACTCACACAAAATGTACTTTTTAGTACATATTTTTTAAGTCAACACCATTAAAAATGGTGTGGAAGATTTAAAAAAATATACTTCCCTGCAGATATGAAATCAAACAAAAGGACGCTAAGAGGAACTTACTCCTTGGTCTTGGCTGCCGTTTTGCAGAATGGCTCGATGAATCTCAGGTTCTGGTCAGCAGTGAGCTACGGAGAAAAAATGTGAAAAGGACCATCACATTTCTTTATTTCAATAAGTTATTAATATTTCCTCAAAATCTTTTGCAGAATCCTCTATAATGGATGTGTCACTCAAACTATAATATTGGCATTTAGAGTGGATAGACATCAAAATTTCATATCTAAATTCTCTTCAGTTTATTTTTGTCAAGTGAAAGGCATTCAACAGGATCAATAAAATAAATACGGACAAGTACCCAAATCTCCATCTACGCTCCATACTCCAAATGACCCGTTTGGATCATAACTTTACCTCTGATGCACCCACAGCTCCTAGTTCCGTCAAGTAAAGGTCCAAGATATGAAACTGCAGACCAGCAGGTGCACCGTTGCCACTGTTCAGGAGCTCTGTTGCAAAGAGCTCCAGAAATCTTGAGACCACACTAAAAAAAAAAAAAAAAAAAATAGAAAAGACATTATGTAAAATATTTAACCTATGTTATGACGTACTGTACAATTTGCGCATGACAGTTTTTATGGATTACCTGCTATCCCAATTGTTTCTCTTCAGCATCTCAAAGCTTTGTCTGAACATGAAGCGGATCAGCTGTAATACGAAAAGAAGGGCCACCATAAGGGGGAGAAAAGTGATATATTCATGGACGCGCGCGCACGCACACACACCTGGAAAAACTTGTCCATTCGTAGTCTGTCAATGCCAGTCCACTCTCTTTTGAAGGTCTTAAGGGAGCTCTCCAGATATAATAGTTCTGTGGAAAACAATTTTCACCACCGGCTTTTGACATTTTAATTTGTATTTGGAATTACACCAGCATAGGATCAACTTACGTCCATCAATGTCATGAAAGGTGTGAATCAGTGTGCAAACAGAGTTGGAAAGCTCCTCCTGTGAACAACATTGTGCCTCAAATTAAGCAAATAGAAAGTGAAACAATCCAAGAAAGGCTCAATATATTTAACAATTAAATGGCAGTGGGTGCCATTAATTCAGCCCAGCACGCAGGGTCGTGGTGGCCAGAGGGAATATTGTGGGATTCCTGAATGGCCGGTCCATTTCAGGACCAGTTTAACAATCCCTGCCCCCAAATGGCATAAAAATTACGTTTTTGCGCATGACAGCCGCTGTCTACAGTCACCGAGTGGTTGCACCGCGACTCCAGCGGTCCATCAAAATACATCTCCTAGACGCCTCCTTAGTGAGGTGTTCCGGGCATGTCCCAAAGGTAGGAATTCCTTGGGGCGAACCAGGACAGCCTGGGAACGCCTTGGGAAGAGCTCAAAGAAGTGATTGGCGACAAATCACAGCTCAGCCTGAAAATGTTCCACAAGCCGTGACGAAAGAAATAAAGAAATACCTGTAAAAGTGGTTTGTCCTGCATCCACAAGCAGTAGAACAGACCTTTCCACAGCTTGAGCATTTCTTCACTCGTAAAGCCATCTGGACAAAGAATAATAAAACCAAAGGAGCGCCTTGGTGAATAAGATAAGAAAACCTTTATTAGACTCGCAATGGAGAAATTCCCGATTCACAGCTGCAAAGTTATGAAAGGAAGAAGTAGAACAACAAAATATAGGAGCTGCTCTAAAGGCAGCCACTCACGCGGCACCATTTTGAAGTCAAAATAACAAAAATAACACAACACATGGGACACAGACAGTCGTGCAATCTTCACCACTTTTCTGCATACACTTTGTTGCCTCAAGCAGATATAGATGAAAGAGGAGAGGATCAAAGTGTCCTTTCACCAGTCGATCAGAGACGTCATGCTGAAAATGTGCACACGTCTGCTACAAGCTAAGTTTTGAAAGCAAACACGAAGCTGTAGCGTCCAGTGACGAAAAAGAGATTGGCTCACATCTCCTGTCACATGCAAATCCACTTCAATTCCAAGCCGCGACTCCCAGTTCCACATCCGCATCGGCGCTACGCGCTAACGTCCCCTCTTCTCATCGTCGGCTCCTCAAGCCTTACATCCATCCAGCCGCAGACCGTTCAACAGCACCAATCTCTCCGCTGAACAAAGTGGGGCTGTGAAAAATGCTGCCCATTACAGGCGCAAGACACAAGCGCCCCGGGACTGTCCAGCAACGACAGTCAACTCACCAGACGTGAGTTGCTACGCATTGCCGAGCGGAAAGAAGGAGCAGCAACAGCAACAGTAAAGTCAACATTTCTCTCGTGTGAAGCTTTCCCACATTTGAAAGTAAAGAACAGAGCGAAACACGGTGGCAGCGCGTGTGTAGAAATTGGCGACGTGACGAGGGGGCTGGACGAAACGCTAGCTGGTTAGCACGGAAGCTAACCGCGGACGTTAGCACGGAAGCTAACTGCGAAAAGTCGCTACGCAGCTGGAACCCACGACCAGAGACCAACCAACCAAACGCCAGCGAGCGTGAGGGAGCCGGTAAACCCACTTGCGAAGTTAGAAACACCCAGCAGCAAGCCTACTGGACACGTTACAAACTAGCATACAACCGGCTAGCAACGAAACCCGACAAAATGCCACCCAAACAGAAGCAAGACACAAAAGCAGGAAGAGGATTCCCTGACCCTCACTCAAGTAAATGAATTACTCCAGCAACAAAAAGAACTTTTCACGGCGCTCTTGCAACAACAACAGGAAAATTTCAAAGGATTTGTCAAGATGATAATCGACTCAACAAACTCACGACTTGACACTTTTACCAGGGAAGTCCAAGAAATAAAAACCAGCATCAACTTTACCCAAAAAGAGGTAGACGACATTAAAAAAAATCTAATCTGTCAAACTGGCCATTCCAAAGACATGCAAACGGAATTCTACAAAGTATGTGACGGCATGCTTGTATTAACGGACAAGGTGGACTACTTGGAAGGACAGTCAAGAAGAAACAACTTAGTAATTGATGGAATTGAGGAAAAACCGGGAGAAACGTGGACTGAAACAGAGGAAAAAGTTAAAAAAATCCTTAAGGAGAAACTGCTGATACAGGGGCAAATTGAGGTGGAGAGAGCTCACCGCACAGGAAGACAAGACCCTGGAAGACCTCGACCAAGGCCAGTTGTGGTGAAATTTCTAAGATACAAGGACAGATCAAGGATCCTACAAAATGCAAAATATTTAAAAGGCTCCAACATCTACATTAACGAAGACTTTACAGATGCCGTACGACAAAAAAGAAAAGAGCTCCTCCCAAAATTAAAAGCTGCACGTGACAGAGGGGAAACTGCCTACTTAAGACATAACAAACTTATTGTCCACCCCCGCACCAGTACTCCAACACAACATGCTCGAGTTCAACACCATCAAGCAGCATACTAAGAATTTTTCACCACCTGACAATAAAAACTCTGACCCTACTGAAGCAGGAAATTCACATACCAAAAAACATGGACTTCGAATCCTTTGATGACCCTTCCAACCCTTTGATGACCTCCAACCCTACTGACCACAAGACGTTTGACCCTGAGAACAACTTGGACCCGGACAATAACTTTTTCAAGACCGACCGACCGCGAGGCAGCCAGCGACGACCGACCGTGAGGGAGCCAGTGATGACCGCGAGGAAGCCAGCGACGACTGCAGGGAACCCAGCGACCGTGAGGAAGCCTGGAGACAACCAGCCTGCGACCACCGTGAGAGAGCCAACGACGACCGCAAGGGAGCGAGAGACGACCGAGAGGAAACCAGCGACGACTGCAGGGGAGCCAGTGACCGCGAGGGAGCCAGGAGACGGCGAACCTGAGGCAGCCGGGAGACAACCAGCCAGCGCGAGTGAGAGAGCCGGGAGGCAGCCAGCCGGCGAGCGTGAGGGAGTCGGCGACGACCGCAAGGGAGCCAGTGACCACGAGGGACCCAGTGATGACGGTGAGAGAGCGAGCGACGACAGCGAGGGAACCAACGACGGACGTGAGGGAGCCATCGACGACCGTGTGGGAGCGGGAAATTCACATCCCAAAAACATGAACTTCCAACCTTTTGAAGATATTGACTATAAGCCATTCGATCCCGAGAACAATTTGGACCCAGACAATAACTTCTTCAACAACAAACAAAGGGTAACAAACTCTGACTATTACCTGGATGAACAATTCAACACTAATATAAAATTGGAAAATGCACTTTCGGTAATACACTTAAACAGTAGAAGTCTCTATAAAAACTTCACAAAAATTAAAGAATACCTGACTAAATTCAATAAATTTAAAATAATTGCCATATCAGAAACTTGGCTTGATGAAGATAAAACAACTGAAATGGAAATAGAAGGTTATGAAATGTTTGCAACTAATAGAGAAAACAAAAAAGGAGGGGGGTTGCAATATATGTAGACAAAGCACTTAAATGCAGTAAAATCGAGAGATTGACAAACACAATAGAAAACCTAATGGAATGTCTAACCATTGAAATACACAATAAAAAGGCATCAAATATCATCATAAGTTGCATCTATAGGACACCAGGAACATGTATTGACACATTCAATAAAAAACTAACAGATATGCTCAGTTACTGCAACGATAAGAAAACACGAATAATATGTGGTGACTTTAACATTGACTTATTAAACCCAAATAGACACAAAAAAACAACTGACTTCATAAATATTATGTACAGCAACAGCTTTTTCCCAGTAATCCTGAAACCTAGCAGAATAACAGTTGACACGGCCACATTAATAGATAACATATTTATAAATAAGATTGATCATAAAATGGAAAGTGGACTTCTCATTAATGACATAAGTGACCACCTGCCTGTTTTTGCAGTTTTTCATAATTATTTCGATAGAAAAGCTAAATCAACAACTTGTATAACAGAAATAAGACTAAGAACCCAACGTTCCATCGATGCCTTTAAGCAAGACCTAGAAAAACAAAACTGGACCGAGGTCTACTCAAACGAAGACCCAAATACAGCGTTTGAAGTATTTCAGTCTACCATAATCTTCTTATATGATAAACATTTTCCATTAACTAAAGTTTCCAAAAAGTATAAAGACCCAAGTAAGCCATGGATAACGAAAGGCATAGAAAACGCATGTAAAAAGAAAAACAATTTATATAAATTGTTTTTAAAATTCAGAACTGAAGAAGCAGAAAAAAAATATAAGACCTATAAAAATAAATTAGTAAATATTATAAGAACCAGTAAAAGAGATCATTATCATGCACTATTAGAGCAGAATAAAGGTAACACACAAGAAATATGGAAAATACTTAACCAAGTAATCAGAAATAGTCCTAAAAAAATGGATTATCCAGAGTATTTTATCAAAGGCAAAAATACTATTTTGGAAAAAACTGCAGAAATAGCAACTGAATTTAATGAGTATTTTGTCAACATCGGCAGTAACCTAGCAAAACAAATTCCTGACCCAACAGACCTGTTTGAAGTGGATAGATACGTAGAAAAAAACTCCTCCACGATGTTCCTTACTGCAGTAAAACAAGAAGAAGTATCAAATATTATAAAAACTTTTAAAAATAAAAAGTCAACTGATTGCTTTAATATTGATATGACAATAATCAAGCAGATTATAGAATATGTAGTGCGACCTTTCACACACATATGCAACCTGTCATTCAAAGCTGGTATCTTTCCATCAAAAATGAAAATTGCTAAAGTTATTCCAATCTATAAAAGTGGAGAAAAACATCTGTTTACAAATTATAGACCAATATCACTACTACCACAATTTTCAAAAATATTAGAAAAACTATTTTCTCGCAGACTTGATAGTTTTATACAAAAGCATGCGCTGTTAAGTGAGAATCAATATGGCTTCAGGGAAAAACGGACCACCTCAATGGCAGTTATGGAGTTTGTGGAAGCAATAGCCACTAATATAGACAACAAAGAATTTACTGTTGGGGTTTTCCTAGATCTAAAAAAAGCTTTTGACACAATAGATCACAGTATATTATTGAAAAAACTAGAAAGATATGGCATTAGAGGTGTAGCTTATAAATGGATAAAAAGTTATTTAGAAAACAGATATCAGTACGTGCAACTCAACAATAAAAAAACGAATCAACTGAAAATCACTCACGGAGTACCTCAGGGGTCCGTGCTTGGTCCAAAACTATTCATCTTATATACAGTATAAATGATATCTGCAAGGTCTCAAAACTATTTAAATGTGTCCTATTTGCTGATGATACAACTTTCTACTGTTCTGGAATAAATCTGAAACAGCTCCTGGCAACCGTAGAAAACGAATTAAACAAATTAAAAAACTGGTTCGACAGAAATAAATTGTCACTTAACCTGAAAAAATCGAAGTCAATTGTTTTTGGCACAAGACCAATCAAACACCAAGCTAAAATTATGGTAAACTCAATTGAAATAGAAAGAGCGTATGAAACCAAGTTTCTCGGATTAGTAATAGACTCAAAACTATGTTGGAAACCACATATCGATAACGTAAAAAGAAAAATAGCCAAGACCGTAGGGATCCTCTACAAAACCAAGGAAGTGCTAAATAAGAGATCCTTGTACACATTATACACTTCATTATTATTACCATACATGACCTACTGTGTGGAAATATGGGGAAATGCCTGCAAAACAAACACACTCCCTATTCTCAAACTACAAAAAAAAGCAATTCGAATTATTAATAGATCAAAATATACGGAACCCACAAATCCACTATTTATTAAATTAAATACGATGAAATTTTATGACCTAGTTGACTTTAAAATCGCCCAATTAATGTACAAAGCACACAATAACCTGCTCTGCCAAAACATTCAGAAGTTTTTTGAAATTCGAGAAAGCAACTATGAATTAAGAGGTACCAACTTATTCAAAAAACTCAAAACAAGAACAAACATCAAGCAAAGAAGTGTATCTAGCAAAGGTGTTAATCTGTGGAATAATCTCGAAATGGACCTAAAAATGAGTAAATCGCTTGCTGAGTTCAAAAACAAATTCAAAAAAATAGTACAAACAACCTACACCAATCAGAGTTAAAATGATAAATTCTAAACATTAAATATAATGATAAATCAGAACTAAGTTGATAAATAGAGAAATGTATTGCAATATCCATTATGAATACAAGAGAAAATTGACACGAGTGCCAGGGTGAGGATGTATATAATCCTGATACAAACCAAAAGTTGTGAAAATATCACGGTTAAGGGTAAAGTATGAGCCTTAATGGAGACTTCTTATTACTTTTTCTTTTCTGATTGATATAAAAATGATTTAGTAGATATAAACACATAACGGGGTAGGACTAGATAAGTTTTTTTACTTCATCCTACTCCTTTGAACATAATAACTGTGTTGAATGAAGACTGATTTCTTTCTTTTACTTTTTTATCTACCTTATTTTCTGTCAAATTATTACTGTATATGTTTTATGTTCAATAAACAAACAAACCAAAAAACCAACCAAATGGCGCTGATATTCCTCCCAGTCAAAAACAGTGCTGGTATACCCATGCTGCCGAGAAGGCGCAACCACCAAGCACAGAGTCTTGATGAATGTCGTGGCCAAAAAATGCTGAAAAAAGTCCACATCAGGTCCACACGACATAACAACAAACACAAAGTTACAAAACAAACACAAAAATAACAACAAAAAAGCAAAGCTCATGAGAGCACTTGCAGACGGCTGCCAACTCGGGCGCCATCTTGCCTTCAAATCGAATCGAGTATTATATCAGCTGTTTTTGGACAAAGCAAGGACAAGGAAGGCAGCTTTCATTAGATCGTACATTTCATACAGAAAGTAACTCACCACGCTCCATTTTAAAACAAATAAGCTATTCACACACAGACCTCATAACTAGAAGAAAGGGGACATTTGAGTAAACATTGATCAGGAGGGACTACTACAGTGTTAGGTTGTCAGAATCAAATGCGTGTAGATTTATTTTTACCTATTAACCCTCGAAGTCCACCGCTTGCGATAAATGTAAAATTATGTCTTTGAATCAAAGGCTAAGGCATTCGGAAAAACACGTGAGAGCTGAAACGTATGGGGGGGTTCTAAAATGGCCTAAATTTCATGACGTCACCGGCTGATAGTTCTCAGGCATTACAGCAATAATAAAAAAGGTTTTGATTCCGTAATCTTCACAATTTACATATTTTGCACCATAGAGACCCATTAAAATTCATATTTTTGAAAGCATCGTAAACCTAATGTGTAAACATGCATTTCACACGATTTTTACGTCAATCGCTTTGTTTTCGCTTGGACAGACGTATGCATACCACATTGTTGGGTTGAGGTCATTCCAATTGTGCAACTTTTAGGTGGCGCCAGAGGATCGCAAATGAGTTTGCCTCTTTGCAGGAGGCTTCAAACCAATGCATTTTACATGAACACGTCCGGTCGGGATTGTTAGTAGGGCTTGGTTGGGACCTCCAGACACAATTTTTTTTTCCTTTTGCAAAAAATAAAGAATAAAAAAATCCCAAAGAACTAATAAAAACTATATATGTATGGATAGCACAGATGCCTCTGAACATTTTGAGTGTTTGAAAAAAAAAAAAGAATGTTTGTATAACACAAAATACATCATTACAAAAATTGTAAAATGCGTAACTTAGGGTTTTTTTTCATTTGAAGGACCCATTAAACTGCCTTTGAAAAGTAGTCTGAAGTTTGTTGCTAGTCGAAACAGGGCACACGCTGCGAGCCCCGAAATTCCCCATCCCACTAAGCAGCGCACAATTACAAGTGTTTTCGAAGGCAGCAACAGTATGTGATGGCAATAAACCTGGGATCAGGTCGGCCTCCAATCGATAAAAACAAGTCAAGCCAACCTCCACAACGATTGTTCATCCTCTATGACGGTAACGCCGCCAAGTGCTGCAAAAGCCAATTTAAAAATAAAAGCCTAACTAGTGTCCTGCTATTGATTGGTAGCCGTCAATTTTGAAGTTTCACAGCCGGCATTCACAGCCGGTTGATGGCATGTTACTGTAATAATACAAGAGTTGCGGCTTAGAATTGAAGCAGATTTACATCAATTCAATAAATTTAAAATAATTGCCATATCAGAAACTTGGCTTGATGAAGATAAAACAACTGAAATGGAAATAGAAGGTTATGAAATGTTTGCAACTAATAGAGAAAACAAAAAAGGAGGGGGGGGGGTTGCAATATATGTAGACAAAGCACTTAAATGCAGTAAAATCGAGAGATTGACAAACACAATAGAAAACCTAATGGAATGTCTAACCATTGAAATACACAATAAAAAGGCATCAAATATCATCATAAGTTGCATCTATAGGACACCAGGAACATGTATTGACACATTCAATAAAAAACTAACATATATGCTCAGTTACTACAACGATAAGAAAACACGAATAATATGTGGTGACTTTAACATTGACTTATTAAACCCAAATAGACACAAAAAAACAACTGACTTCATAAATACTATGTACAGCAACAGCTTTTTCCCAGTAGTCCTGAAACCTAGCAGAATAACAGTTGACACGGCCATATTAATAGATAACATATTTATAAATAAGATTGATCATAAAATGGAAAGTGGACTTCTCATTAATGACATAAGTGACCACTTGCCTGTTTTTGCAGTTTTTCATAATTATTTCGATAGAAAAGCTAAATCAACAAATTGTATAACAGAAATAAGACTAAGAACCCAACGTTCCATCGATGCCTTTAAGCAAGACCTAGAAAAACAAAACTGGACCGAGGTCTACTCAAACGAAGACCCAAATACAGCGTTTGAAGTATTTCAGTCTACCATAATCTCCTTATATGATAAACATTTTCCATTAACTCAAGTTTCCAAAAAGTATAAAGACCCAAGTAAGCCATGGATAACGAAAGGCATAGAAAACGCATGTAAAAAGAAAAACAATTTATATAAATTGTTTTTAAAATTCAGAACTGAAGCAGCAGAAAAAAAATATAAGACCTATAAAAATAAACTAGTAAATATTATAAGAACCAGTAAAAGAGATTATTATCATGCACTATTAGAGCAGAATAAAGGTAACACACAAGAAATATGGAAAATACTTAACCAAGTAATCAGAAATAGTCCTAAAAAAATGGATTATCCAGAGTATTTTATCAAAGGCAAAAATACTATTTTGGAAAAAACTGCAGAAATAGCAACTGAATTTAATGAGTATTTTGTCAACATCGGCAGTAACCTAGCAAAACAAATTCCTGACCCAACAGACCTGTTTGAAGTGGATAGATACGTAGAAAAAAACTCCTCCACGATGTTCCTTACTGCAGTAAAACAAGAAGAAGTATCAAATATTATAAAAACTTTTAAAAATAAAAAGTCAACTGATTGCTTTAATATTGATATGACAATAATCAAGCAGATTATAGAATATGTAGTGCGACCTTTCACACACATATGCAACCTGTCATTCAAAGCTGGTATCTTTCCATCAAAAATGAAAATTGCTAAAGTTATTCCAATCTATAAAAGTGGAGAAAAACATCTGTTTACAAATTATAGACCAATATCACTACTACCACAATTTTCAAAAATATTAGAAAAACTATTTTCTCGCAGACTTGATAGTTTTATACAAAAGCATGCGCTGTTAAGTGAGAATCAATATGGCTTCAGGGAAAAACGGACCACCTCAATGGCAGTTATGGAGTTTGTGGAAGCTGTTGGGGTTTTCCTAGTTCTAAAAAAAGCTTTTGACACAATAGATCACAGTATATTATTGAAAAAAACTAGAAAGATATGGCATTAGAGGTGTAGCTTATAAATGGATAAGTTATTTAGAAAACAGATATCAGTACGTGCAACTCAACAATAAAAAACGAATCAACTGAAAATCACTCACGGAGTACCTCAGGGGTCAGTGCTTGGTCCAAAACTATTCATCTTATATATAAATGATATCTGCAAGGTCTCAAAACTATTTAAATGTGTCCTATTGGCTGATGATACAACTTTCTACTGTTCTGGAATAAATCTGAAACAGCTCCTGACAACCGTAGAAAACGAATTAAACAAATTAAAAAACTGGTTCGACAGAAATAAATTGTCACTCAACCTGAAAAAAATCGAAGTCAATTGTTTTTGGCACAGGACCAATCAAACACCAAGCTAAAATTATGATAAACTCAATTGAAATAGAAAGAGCGTATGAAACCAAGTTTCTCGGATTAGTAATAGACTCAAAACTATGTTGGAAACCACATATCGATAACGTAAAAAGAAAAATAGCCAAGACCGTAGGGATCCTCTACAAAACCAAGGAAGTGCTAAATAAGAGATCCTTGTACACATTATACACTTCATTATTATTACCATACATGACCTACTGTGTGGAAATATGGGGAAATGCCTGCAAAACAAACACACTCCCTATTCTCAAACTACAAAAAAAAGCAATTCGAATTATTAATAGATCAAATTATACGGAACCCACAAATCCACTATTTATTAAATTAAATACGATGAAATTTTATGACCTGGTTGACTTTAAAATCGCCCAATTAATGTACAAAGCACACAATAACCTGCTCTGCTAAAACATTCAGAAGTTTTTTGAAATTCGAGAAAGCAACTATGAATTAAGAGGTACCAACTTATTCAAAAAACTCAAAACAAGAACAAACATCAAGCAAAGAAGTGTATCTAGCAAAGGTGTTAATCTGTGGAATAATCTCGAAACGGACCTAAAAATGAGTAAATCGCTTGCTGAGTTCAAAAACAAATTCAAAAAAATAGTACAAACAACCTACACCAATCAGAGTTAAAATGATAAATTCTAAACATTAAATATAATGATAAATCAGAACTAAGTTGATAAATAGAGAAAGGTATTGCAATACCCATTATGAATACAAGAGAAAATTGACACAAGAGTGCCAGGGTGAGGATGTATATAATCCCGATACAAACCAAAAGTTGTGAAAATATCACGGTTAAGGGTAAAGTATGAGCCTTAATGGAGACTTCTTCTTACTTTTTCTTTTCTGATTGATATAAAAATGATTTAGTAGATATAAACACATAACGGGGTAGGACAAGATAAGTTTTTTTACTTCATCCTACTCCCTTGAACATAACTGTGTTGAATGAAGACTGATTTCTTTCTTTTACTTTTTTATCTACCTTATTTTCTGTCAAATTATTACTGTATATGTTTTATGTTCAATAAACAACCCAAACCCAAACCAAACATGGGACACTTTGATTAGCTCCTCTTTCATTTATAACTGCATCAAACAACAAACTGCATGCAGGAAAAGTGGTCAAGATTGCACGACTGTGTCTTATCGAGTCAACTACAATTTTATTGTCAAATGTGCTGTATGTGCAACATACCTTTACATTCCCTCTCACAACATGCAACAAGACAAGACACATTAGACACAGACAATCTTATGTGTTGTATTGTAGTTAGAACTGCATGACTGTCCGTGTTTTATGTTGTGTTGTGTTTATTATTTTACTTCATGTTAACTGTTTTGTAAAGCGCTTTGTTACAGCTGCCGCTGTTGTGAAAGCGCTATATAAATCAGCATGTATTGTATTGTATTGTATTTTGTTATTATGACTTCAAGATGGCGCCGCAAAAGTGGCTGCCTTTATAGCAGCTCCTATATTTTGTTCTACTTTCTTCCTTTATAACTTTGCTGCTGTAAATTGGGATTTTCTCCATTGTGAGACAATTATAGGTTTTCTTATTCTTATTCAAATAGTGCATACCAACTAAACTCTTACCTGAGGCAGAAAAAAAATGCAAGCATTTAAAAAAAATAAAATCAAGGCTCTTGAATTGGACTTTTGTCACCACTGGTAAAATTTCCAATCAGAATGTTCATGCACAGTATCGGTAACAGATTTGACACTGGTCGAAACGGCAGATAGTGATATCTGAATTTCAAACCTTAAGTATAGATGTCTGCAACGTTACCATATTTTCATGACTACAAGGCACATTCAAAACTCTTACATGTCCTCCAAAATGGAAGGAACGCCTAATAATGTGGGGCACTTTGTGTATGAACCAAGTTCCAAATTCTGTGAATGATGTGGAGTAGCTGCACTGCATTTGACTGATTGATGTGCGGACAGGCTGCTTATATAAAGGAAAAGCAGGCGTAACTTAGGACAGCATGCAGACATTAAGCGCCTTCCTCAACATTAAACTTAATTCACACAGAGAGGAGAGGAAGACATTAATGTCTACAAGATCTCAAATATCGGCCAGATTTTTTTTTATATTTTCAGACACTGTGGCAGACATGTGCCCATGAATTTTGGTAGAGAATAGAGAGAACATCAAGCCGCGTTAAGCATTATGCCCTATAGTGAACGCCTATGGGCAAGAAAAAGCTCAATTAAAATGTATTATTATTATTATTAATGCTCATAAAATCCTAAACAAAGAGACTATTACTTATTTTCAGAGGTTGAAGTGGATTTAAGTGTTAATTTGGGTGGCGATAAGTTGTCAAACATTAAGACACGTTAAGCTTATTCTCAACAGTGAGCCTCCTGATAGCTTAATGTCCATAAAATCTATGATAGTGTAGCGATTTTTGATATCCACAGAGGTTTACGTGGGCATAGGTAGAAATGTGCATGTGAATTTTGATAACTGCTCGTAGTTTCCTGACATTAACATTACATTTGGCTTTTTTTTTTAACAATAAGCGTTTTAGTTAGCACGACGTTGCTGATGTATACAATGTTAATTGTGGATAGTGTAACTTAACCTTTTGAATCTGAACCCACTTACCGTACTGTAAAACATTGTTTAGTTTCGAAGGATGGAATTTAATTAAAAACTGAGCTTGGACACAAAAAGTGTCCATATAGTGATATGTAACGTTCAAAACACAAGGCAATGCTATTAATTCGTATTTGTGAATGTTCCGAGCACCGTTATAAATGCACATAAGAGCACTAAACGCGAGTTACTTGCCCGTCAGTTTCTGTGATCTGACATTTATATACTTCTTTAGCTTTTTTAATGCTTTTGTTCGAATGGGCTTTTCGTTTGAGGCTAACTTTTGTGCCAGTTGAATCTCTGGATCGTGAACGGCCGCCATTTTCACACTAATTCACGTGGAGCGGTGCTGCTCAGGCGCACTTTCCTTCATTTCGTCGCAGACAGATGACATCACACATTGCCATCACAGGCACGGATGTATGTTACTGTATCTTGTTTTCGGTTATTTTGAAAAGTCAAAAAGTCAAAGTCAAAAGCCAGCTTTATTGTAAAACATGCTCTATTTACAACATCCAGCATAGATGAAATTTATTTCCCCTCAACCACAGTGCAAATATCCGGTGCATTAAAAAGCACAAAGCTAAAAACAAGGGCAGTGAAAATTGAATACAAAGGACATATATAAATATGAACAAATATAAATAATACATTGCAATCAACAGTCAACAGACAAACAAGTGTACAGAAGAGATTTAGGGCCAATAAAGAAAAAAATCCAAGGTTGGCAAGATTCCCACTTTTGTCTCAGAATTCTAACTTTATTCTCAGAATTCTAACTTATGTCAGAATTCTGACACATTACTCACATTAAAGTCAGGAATTTTGAGAATTAAGACAGAGTTCTAACTTTAATGTTAGAATTCTGACAATAACGGGGGCTTAAAGTTTACAAGCAGGCACCTTTCCTAAGCATTGATAGAATTTGAATGACCCTATCCTCCAAGATCATCTCATCTGGATAGGGTCGGAAAGGAAATTACTCAGGCAAAACGAGAATCCAAAGAGGCCTCGGGAGATGAGTGACCTATGCGAAAGGAGATTTAAAGGTTTTATCCATGCACCCTTTCCTAAGCATTCGTATGCTGCACTCGATGAAAGTGGGAAATCGGAAATATTCCACATGGATTGTCCCAGTCCACCCTCAATGCATTGGGGGGGAATTTAAACAACAAAGACGGCTGATTCTGATAAACTGTTGTTCTGGTTTGTTACAACACATTTGAACCCCAGCTAACCTTCTTCATAATTAATTTTATTCATATAAATAAAGGTATATACTATCTCCAATGCATTTAATGAATTTCACCAAATAATTTAATTAATGCAAGGAGATAGCAGCATGTATGTATTCCAACACTCAGTGCAAATCATGGTGTGCTACATGAAGCCATGTCAAATTAACTAAATGTAATAATATAAATATTCATTCATAATAAATTGGCATTCACGGTTGTGTCTCCATGGAGGTCGTCATTGTTGAGTGACATCACACATCGCAAATTTGATCTGACGTAAACACACACACACACACACGCATACACACAAACAAAACATAAATGTACTCTTTATTTCAATAGCGCACAAGTATGAGCATAAACCTATTTGACTTATTTTAACATGAACATACATTTCTTGTATATTAATTATTCCACTTTGTGTGCTACGTGAAGTCATGTCAAAAAAGTCATGTATACTCGTTTGCTTCCCAACACTTCATTTGTTCTTCTTGGATCAGGTCTCTGAGTTTTTGTGCTGTACTCAGCCATTCCATGTTTCTTCTGCCTTTAGCATCTTCAATGAGTGCTGTAATACTGCTGAGACTGTCTCTCAGAGACCTCGGTTCAGGTGTTTTTTCTTCAGCATCTTCCCACTCTTCCTCTTCCTCTTTAATGACAAAACCAGTCTCTCCATATTCCTGGTTATGGGTTGCAATATTACTGTCCATTTGCAGCAGGTCTTCTAGTGTGCTCTCTGGTGCTACTTTTTTTAGGCTCTGCAGATCATCATTGTAGAACTGGAAAGCTTCTTCCTCTTGTGTTGCTTGGCTTGCTTCACCAGAAAAGTTGCATTTTGAAGTGAGAAAGAGGTCCTTTACGATTCTTAGCTGTTTCCTTTGCATTCTATCCACGCTTCATCTTCTTTCTGCTGGCAAACATTTCATCATCCTCATCTGTAGAGACTTCCTCTGGATAGCCATCTTGAGGAAATAGACCTAACCGAAAAAAAAGGCAGAGGATGAGTCACATAACACAAATAAACAAGAAAGACATTGTGTCGTATCAGGCAATTTAAAAATAACAATACCTTCACTGAGATCCTGCAGCCTGCCATGAAAGAGAGAGAAAGTATGTTGAAAGACAAGAGGTCTGATAATGCATATCATAAACTACATTCGACTGGCGTAAAAATCACTCTTTTCCCAATCTGCTGAACAACTCTCTGATCCACTGAAATTTTAAGACACTGGCCAAAAATAGGATCCACTGGAGAGTTCCCAGGCGAAAACCACTGTTGACCAAAAAGAACACAAAGGCTCATCTCACATTTGCCAAAAGACATCAAGATGATCCTCAAAACCTTTGGAAAAAACATTCTGTCGACCGATGAATCAAAAATTGAATTTGTGCGGCCTGTTACATTTGGGGTAGAAATGATAGCATTTGATTAATAAAACATGGTGTTGCCAATGTGATGGTCTGGGGCTGCTTTTCTATCTGAGGACAAGGTCAATTTGCTGTGATTGATGGGACAATGAATTCTGCTGTCTACTAGAAAATCCTGAAGGATGATGTCCGACCATCAGTTTAGTTTGCACCCTCAAACTCAAGCACTCTTGGATCATGCAGAAAGACAACTAACCGTAACACAACAGCAAGTCCATCTCTGAACGGCTCAAAAAACAAAAGAAAATAAAGTAAGATTTTGCAGTGGTCAAGTCAAAGTCCGGATTTGAATCCAATAGAGATGCTGTGGCGTGACCTCAAAAGGGAAACTCTCCAATGTGGCATAGTTGAATTAAATCTGCCAAAGTGGGCCAAAATTCCTCCATAGCGTCAAAGACTGACCACAAATTATCGCAAATGCTTGATTTCAGTTATTGCTGCCAAGGGCGTCACAACCCATTACTAGCTTCAAGGGGCAATTACTTCTTCCACATAAGGACAGGAAGGTTTGGCTTTTCTTTTTGCCATATTTAAATCACACGGACCACAACAACAGATACAGTATGATACTTTCAAAACTGTCTGAGGGGCTACAAAACTTACACTTTGATGATTTTGTAGAGCCTCTCTCTATTGTGGCTGGGTGTGCTACTTCGAATTGACACCTCTAAGAGCTTGTCAGCAAGAGCTGCATAGTCAAACTGTAAAATAGATGTTTCATTAGAAGGGGGAAAGCAGAACATGGTATTTATCAAGAGCTCTGACTAAAGTGGTGCAGTGTAGCATATGTCTTTCCAATGAAAACCCAAGTATCCCAAAATATGTGTTCATTCTTGGAAAAACAACAACATGCATTTAGGATAAAAATACAATACTAACCTGTAGAACTGGTGCTGTATTATCATCATCATCATCATCATCAAATTGTAACTCTGTGTCGGAGTCTCCTGATTCATGAGCACCCTGTTTCAAGTATGATTTACTGCCTGAAAACAAAATAACCAGCAAATAATGTCTTCCTGGCATAAAAATTCAATTCAATTCAGTCATTTATTTACAAAATTATGTAACATTCATGGAGTTCTTTTTAAAACACTGTAGCATTCATGATTTGCAATCAATAACTTACACAAAAACAGGTTGTTGTGTGCTATATAAATAGTGATTCTGAACGGAAACTCAAAGTTTGGGGAATATTTTTTTTTTGGTCAGATTGCACTTAATGTTGCGTACTATATAGCAGTGGTCCCAAACACTTGCCCGTGGGCCTTTTGGTACTGAGCTGAACGATCGCTTGTGTGGCGCTTTCTCCAAAGCTATGGAAAGAAATCAAGCCTGCTGTTGGCCATGTGCAAGGTACATTCTCAAAAACGGGCATGACGACAATCCAGTTGAATCAGCTGAACAAGTATTACTGAAGTGATGATGTGGAAAGCATGTTAATGCCAGCGGATTTGCACATCCTGCCCACCTAAAGATGAGCGGTTTAGTCGCTATGACCTAGCAATGCGGCCACCAAAATATCAAACACCGTATGTAGGATGGATTCGTTCATCCATCCATCCGTCCATTTTGCAAAGTGCTAACTTCAAAATCATTACGTTGACACTTTGAAAGGAAAATCAACTCAAAAATGTTCTTTAAAACAATATGCATTATGCAGCCTCATTAGTCTAAACATGGTATTACGATTAATATTGTGTTTGTGGAAAAATTAAACAACAAACTCTTCCCATTTTTGTGAAAATGTACCGTTAATCTGCTTCACGGGGTCCTCTTCATCATCAGAGGACTGGCCTGAATCAGAGGACTCTGCTTCTTTCAGCTCCCTCATCAGATCCTCAATGGCATAGGGAGCCTGGTCAATAATTGTGTTGAAGATGCTGTTGCAGATCGCTCGGAAAAGTGTCCGACTGGTGAGACGGTCAATTAAAGAGAATGGTCGATCAGTGGATGGCAAATATTACAAAGCAAGCAGGAAGCTTCAGATCAAGACAGAATTTCGCTGCCATTCATCAGTGACGCTCCTAAAACTAGTATGATCAATAAAGGATGTGTTGCCTGTAATATTACACGACCAGGACGCCAGCCAAATCCTCTTGAACACTGACATCCAAATTGGAGATATTTTGCTTTGGTGACGTTATTCAATGTTAAGGTCAAAAGTTGTATGATTGTCTGGCAAATTAGATGAATACACTTTCAAGCCATTGAAATGAAAACATATTCAAAGGCCCGATAATTCTACCACATTTGAAGTAAACATATTCCGCTGGGTTATGGGGTATTCAAGACTGACAAAACGTTTTCATATACGTAAAATTATTGTTACCCCTCTGTTAATGAAAGAATAACCCTCAGTGATCACAGAAATAACTTCAATCTGACCAAAGTACAGTCAAACCCCGGCTTTCGGATTTCGACCAGAAAATTTGAGATTTTTACACCTCAGGTTAGAACTGAAAACCGGTTTTCGACCAAACTGAGCACACCCGAATACGCCACTTGACTCCTTTCGGGTTTCTTACACGAGCAAGTGACGCTTACACGTTTGACGTTCACAAAAATACCGTATTTTCACGACTATTCGACGCATCGTACTAATGGCCGCAGTCTCATTAATGGGTGACATTTCTGTATTTTACACATACACAGGACGCATCGTACTAATGGCCGCAGTTTTACAGTGGTAAAACATACGCCAGCTTAAACATACGGCATGCATGCGCGCACTCCAACACGTTAGCTTGAAGCATACGGTGGCATGCCAAGACATACAGATAAGATAAAAACACGTTTTTAAAAAGGCAACGAAAGCAGAACTGAGTTCGGGTGTATTTTATTTAGCCATCGTACAATGTTCTCACGTTTTTCGATCAATCATCACCCAGAAATCCATCTAAGTCCTCATCCTCTGTATCAGAAGCAGAGGACTGCACATCTCAGTTGTCATTGAATGCATCACATGCTAGTGTGAGTTGCTAGGCATTGCCGAGCGGAAAGAAGGAGTAGCAACAGCAAAGTCAACATTTCCCTCGTGTGAAGCTTTCCCACATTTGAAAGTAAAGAACAGAGCGAAACATGGTGGCAGCGCGTGTGTGTAGAAAGAATTGAACAATTGTGCAAGTACCGTAATCCATCAAAAACGCCGCGTTCCCTCTCGTTGTTGCGTATTGTGGCGTAACTCGCCAAGTGCTGCCTCTCACTCTTTGTAAAGTTGTGTTTGCCACCGATCATCCATTGTTCCCAAGCCGTTTGCAACTATACTTTGAACGCCCGGTTGATGCCAATGTCCAGCGGTTGGAGTTCTTTAGTCAAGCCTCCGGGAATAACGGCACGCTCATTTGCTTGACTTGTTTTTTCACCGCTGCTGTGAGATGGGCACGCATGCCAAAAGCATAACCGGTGGCTTTAAGTTTGAACTGAGCTTCGTAGGCGTGTCTTTTTGTCGAATTTATTTTCAGGGGTTCTTAGAAACCAAAACCGGAGTTGTTTTGCAACAATGCACATTGCCACACTCTATACAAGTGTTGGTACTGGCTTGAGGCGTCCACTTACACGCCCACCCTTCACCATTGGCGGACTAGCTTGTCTGTCCTCTCTCTCCCTCTCTCCCTCTCCATATATGTATATATACACGCCCACCCTTCCCTGATTGGCCGACTTCTTTCACAGTCACTTCCGCCTTTTCTCTATATAAACAGCGTGTCGGCAGTCAGTCAGATTTTGGAACTCAGCGCATATAAAGGACGCTCCGCACCATAAGGCGTCCTGTCCATTTTGGAGAAAATTTAAGACTTAATGGCGCCTTATAGTCGACAGTCTTGGTTATTCTATAATTTACTGGTTGTAGCGTGGTAACTTTATGAATAAAACATTTGTCATAAGGTGTCATATGCTGTCGGTAGAACTAACGATGACACGTGGTAGATTCTTTCGTCAAATTGATAGTAGATTACACATGCATCGTCTTGGGAAGAGGATGTCAAGCCACAGCAATACTTACCTGTATTAATGATTACCAGGAAATTAATCTTTGCGGTGTGAGACTGGAAAAAAATACTCTGATTTTGTGGTGTGCTGTATTCATGATGCCATATGAGTACAACATAATTTGATCCATTTATTTCGTTGAATAATCCTGGAGTACACAGTTGCTGATATAATGTTCATTGTTAATGCATAGTTTTCAAACATTTACCCTTGAAGCATTATACTTTGGAGTATCAGAATTCTTGATTATGAATATCAGTCAAAATAGAAAAATGGCTTCCTATGATGAACGTTTACGGAACCCAAAATTAGTTACCATGGTTTCCCATTGGGTAATCCAACGGAATCGAAAAACGTGAATTTCCTAAATCCTCAGGCCTGCTACGGTACATCTTTTTTTCCCACCCGCAACGATCAGTTTGACAATCGCCACCATTGTTGTTTTGATCTCGCATGAAGTAATGTCGCATGTCGTTCTTGCAATATGCGGAAAGTAGATGATTGCCAAGTTTTGTATCGTTAAAACAAGTGTTGCGAACAAGTGTTGCGAATGTTTATTGCGGAGGTATCACGGAGGAAGCAGCTAAAGTTGGATAGTTTTTTGCGATAAGTTGACTTTGAGAAAGCCTTGCATCATTGGAAGCGGAGTAAAGAGAGAATTTATGAACGCAAAGACCAAACTATGGAATGAAATAAGAACCTATTTCTCAGCAAATCTCGTATGCCTGAATTATTAAAATTTTTGCAGCATTTGTTGATAAGAAATAAACCTATTAGCAATGTATATTGTTGCTGTTTGTGTTATTATCATATGCAATTGAATAAGTAGACCATTTAAGAATTCGAAATTTGGGACTCTCGAAATGCCTAATGGGACTCACTTTTCTCATCAGCCAGTCCCTGGGACTGGCTGGGGTTAAACTGTAATATTATCACTCCGCGCGCACACACACGCACTCACACACAAACACACACTCACACAAAATGTACTTTTTAGTACATATTTTTTAAGTCAACACCATTAAAAATGGTGTGGAAGATTTAAAAAAATATACTTCCCTGCAGATATGAAATCAAACAAAAGGACGCTAAGAGGAACTTACTCCTTGGTCTTGGCTGCCGTTTTGCAGAATGGCTCGATGAATCTCAGGTTCTGGTCAGCAGTGAGCTACGGAGAAAAAATGTGAAAAGGACCATCACATTTCTTTATTTCAATAAGTTATTAATATTTCCTCAAAATCTTTTGCAGAATCCTCTATAATGGATGTGTCACTCAAACTATAATATTGGCATTTAGAGTGGATAGACATCAAAATTTCATATCTAAATTCTCTTCAGTTTATTTTTGTCAAGTGAAAGGCATTCAACAGGATCAATAAAATAAATACGGACAAGTACCCAAATCTCCATCTACGCTCCATACTCCAAATGACCCGTTTGGATCATAACTTTACCTCTGATGCACCCACAGCTCCTAATTCCGTCAAGTAAAGGTCCAAGATATGAAACTGCAGACCAGCAGGTGCACCGTTGCCACTGTTCAGGAGCTCTGTTGCAAAGAGCTCCAGAAATCTTGAGACCACACTAAAAAAAAAAAAAAAAATAGAAAAGACATTATGTAAAATATTTAACCTATGTTATGACGTACTGTACCATTTGCGCATGACAGTTTTTATGGATTACCTGCTATCCCAATTGTTTCTCTTCAGCATCTCAAAGCTTTGTCTGAACATGAAGCGGATCAGCTGTAATACGAAAAGAAGGGCCACCATAAGGGGGAGAAAAGTGATATATTCATGGACGCGCGCGCACGCACACACACCTGGAAAAACTTGTCCATTCGTAGTCTGTCAATGCCAGTCCACTCTCTTTTGAAGGTCTTAAGGGAGCTCTCCAGGTATAATAGTTCTGTGGAAAACAATTTTCACCACCGGCTTTTGACATTTTAATTTGTATTTGGAATTACACCAGCATAGGATCAACTTACGTCCATCAATGTCATGAAAGGTGTGAATCAGTGTGCAAACAGAGTTGGAAAGCTCCTCCTGTGAACAACATTGTGCCTCAAATTAAGCAAATAGAAAGTGAAACAATCCAAGAAAGGCTCAATATATTTAACAATTAAATGGCAGTGGGTGCCATTAATTCAGCCCAGCACGCAGGGTCGTGGTGGCCAGAGGGAATATTGTGGGATTCCTGAATGGCCGGTCCATTTCAGGACCAGTTTAACAATCCCTGCCCCCAAATGGCATAAAAATTACGTTTTTGCGCATGACAGCCGCTGTCTACAGTCACCGAGTGGTTGCACCGCGACTCCAGCGGTCCATCAAAATACATCTCCTAGACGCCTCCTTAGTGAGGTGTTCCGGGCATGTCCCAAAGGTAGGAATTCCTTGGGGCGAACCAGGACAGCCTGGGAACGCCTTGGGAAGAGCTCAAAGAAGTGATTGGCGACAAATCACAGCTCAGCCTGAAAATGTTCCACAAGCCGTGACGAAAGAAATAAAGAAATACCTGTAAAAGTGGTTTGTCCTGCATCCACAAGCAGTAGAACAGACCTTTCCACAGCTTGAGCATTTCTTCACTCGTAAAGCCATCTGGACAAAGAATAATAAAACCAAAGGAGCGCCTTGGTGAATAAGATAAGAAAACCTTTATTAGACTCGCAATGGAGAAATTCCCGATTCACAGCTGCAAAGTTATGAAAGGAAGAAGTAGAACAACAAAATATAGGAGCTGCTCTAAAGGCAGCCACTCACGCGGCACCATTTTGAAGTCAAAATAACAAAAATAACACAACACATGGGACACAGACAGTCGTGCAATCTTCACCACTTTTCTGCATACACTTTGTTGCCTCAAGCAGTTATAGATGAAAGAGGAGAGGATCAAAGTGTCCTTTCACCAGTCGATCAGAGACGTCATGCTGAAAATGTGCACACGTCTGCTACAAGCTAAGTTTTGAAAGCAAACACGAAGCTGTAGCGTCCAGTGACGAAAAAGAGATTGGCTCACATCTCCTGTCACATGCAAATCCACTTCAATTCCAAGCCGCGACTCCCAGTTCCACATCCGCATCGGCGCTACGCGCTAACGTCCCCTCTTCTCATCGTCGGCTCCTCAAGCCTTACATCCATCCAGCCGCAGACCGTTCAACAGCACCAATCTCTCCGCTGAACAAAGTGGGGCTGTGAAAAATGCTGCCCATTACAGGCGCAAGACACAAGCGCCCCGGGACTGTCCAGCAACGACAGTCAACTCACCAGACGTGAGTTGCTACGCATTGCCGAGCGGAAAGAAGGAGCAGCAACAGCAACAGTAAAGTCAACATTTCTCTCGTGTGAAGCTTTCCCACATTTGAAAGTAAAGAACAGAGCGAAACACGGTGGCAGCGCGTGTGTAGAAATTGGCGACGTGACGAGGGGGCTGGACGAAACGCTAGCTGGTTAGCACGGAAGCTAACCGCGGACGTTAGCACGGAAGCTAACTGCGAAAAGTCGCTACGCAGCTGGAACCCACGACCAGAGACCAACCAACCAAACGCCAGCGAGCGTGAGGGAGCCGGTAAACCCACTTGCGAAGTTAGAAACACCCAGCAGCAAGCCTACTGGACACGTTACAAACTAGCATACAACCGGCTAGCAACGAAACCCGACAAAATGCCACCCAAACAGAAGCAAGACACAAAAGCAGGAAGAGGATTCCCTGACCCTCACTCAAGTAAATGAATTACTCCAGCAACAAAAAGAACTTTTCACGGCGCTCTTGCAACAACAACAGGAAAATTTCAAAGGATTTGTCAAGATGATAATCGACTCAACAAACTCACGACTTGACACTTTTACCAGGGAAGTCCAAGAAATAAAAACCAGCATCAACTTTACCCAAAAAGAGGTAGACGACATTAAAAAAAATCTAATCTGTCAAACTGGCCATTCCAAAGACATGCAAACGGAATTCTACAAAGTATGTGACGGCATGCTTGTATTAACGGACAAGGTGGACTACTTGGAAGGACAGTCAAGAAGAAACAACTTAGTAATTGATGGAATTGAGGAAAAACCGGGAGAAACGTGGACTGAAACAGAGGAAAAAGTTCAAAAAATCCTTAAGGAGAAACTGCTGATACAGGGGCAAATTGAGGTGGAGAGAGCTCACCGCACAGGAAGACAAGACCCTGGAAGACCTCGACCAAGGCCAGTTGTGGTGAAATTTCTAAGATACAAGGACAGATCAAGGATCCTACAAAATGCAAAATATTTAAAAGGCTCCAACATCTACATTAACGAAGACTTTACAGATGCCGTACGACAAAAAAGAAAAGAGCTCCTCCCAAAATTAAAAGCTGCACGTGACAGAGGGGAAACTGCCTACTTAAGACATAACAAACTTATTGTCCACCCCCGCACCAGTACTCCAACACAACATGCTCGAGTTCAACACCATCAAGCAGCATACTAAGAATTTTTCACCACCTGACAATAAAAACTCTGACCCTACTGAAGCAGGAAATTCACATACCAAAAAACATGGACTTCGAATCCTTTGATGACCCTTCCAACCCTTTGATGACCTCCAACCCTACTGACCACAAGACGTTTGACCCTGAGAACAACTTGGACCCGGACAATAACTTTTTCAAGACCGACCGACCGCGAGGCAGCCAGCGACGACCGACCGTGAGGGAGCCAGTGATGACCGCGAGGAAGCCAGCGACGACTGCAGGGAACCCAGCGACCGTGAGGAAGCCTGGAGACAACCAGCCTGCGACCACCGTGAGAGAGCCAACGACGACCGCAAGGGAGCGAGAGACGACCGAGAGGAAACCAGCGACGACTGCAGGGGAGCCAGTGACCGCGAGGGAGCCGGGAGACGGCGAACCTGAGGCAGCCGGGAGACAACCAGCCAGCGCGAGTGAGAGAGCCGGGAGGCAGCCAGCCGGCGAGCGTGAGGGAGTCGGCGACGACCGCAAGGGAGCCAGTGACCACGAGGGACCCAGTGATGACGGTGAGAGAGCGAGCGACGACAGCGAGGGGACCTAACGACGGACGTGAGGGAGCCATCGACGACCGTGTGGGAGCGGGAAATTCACATCCCAAAAACATGAACTTCCAACCTTTTGAAGATATTGACTATAAGCCATTCGATCCCGAGAACAATTTGGACCCAGACAATAACTTCTTCAACAACAAACAAAGGGTAACAAACTCTGACTATTACCTGGATGAACAATTCAACACTAATATAAAATTGGAAAATGCACTTTCGGTAATACACTTAAACAGTAGAAGTCTCTATAAAAACTTCACAAAAATTAAAGAATACCTGACTAAATTCAATAAATTTAAAATAATTGCCATATCAGAAACTTGGCTTGATGAAGATAAAACAACTGAAATGGAAATAGAAGGTTATGAAATGTTTGCAACTAATAGAGAAAACAAAAAAGGAGGGGGGGTTGCAATATATGTAGACAAAGCACTTAAATGCAGTAAAATCGAGAGATTGACAAACACAATAGAAAACCTAATGGAATGTCTAACCATTGAAATACACAATAAAAAGGCATCAAATATCATCATAAGTTGCATCTATAGGACACCAGGAACATGTATTGACACATTCAATAAAAAACTAACAGATATGCTCAGTTACTGCAACGATAAGAAAACACGAATAATATGTGGTGACTTTAACATTGACTTATTAAACCCAAATAGACACAAAAAAACAACTGACTTCATAAATATTATGTACAGCAACAGCTTTTTCCCAGTAATCCTGAAACCTAGCAGAATAACAGTTGACACGGCCACATTAATAGATAACATATTTATAAATAAGATTGATCATAAAATGGAAAGTGGACTTCTCATTAATGACATAAGTGACCACCTGCCTGTTTTTGCAGTTTTTCATAATTATTTCGATAGAAAAGCTAAATCAACAACTTGTATAACAGAAATAAGACTAAGAACCCAACGTTCCATCGATGCCTTTAAGCAAGACCTAGAAAAACAAAACTGGACCGAGGTCTACTCAAACGAAGACCCAAATACAGCGTTTGAAGTATTTCAGTCTACCATAATCTTCTTATATGATAAACATTTTCCATTAACTAAAGTTTCCAAAAAGTATAAAGACCCAAGTAAGCCATGGATAACGAAAGGCATAGAAAACGCATGTAAAAAGAAAAACAATTTATATAAATTGTTTTTAAAATTCAGAACTGAAGAAGCAGAAAAAAAATATAAGACCTATAAAAATAAATTAGTAAATATTATAAGAACCAGTAAAAGAGATCATTATCATGCACTATTAGAGCAGAATAAAGGTAACACACAAGAAATATGGAAAATACTTAACCAAGTAATCAGAAATAGTCCTAAAAAAATGGATTATCCAGAGTATTTTATCAAAGGCAAAAATACTATTTTGGAAAAAACTGCAGAAATAGCAACTGAATTTAATGAGTATTTTGTCAACATCGGCAGTAACCTAGCAAAACAAATTCCTGATCCAACAGACCTATTTGAAGTGGATAGATACGTAGAAAAAAACTCCTCCACGATGTTCCTTACTGCAGTAAAACAAGAAGAAGTATCAAATATTATAAAAACTTTTAAAAATAAAAAGTCAACTGATTGCTTTAATATTGATATGACAATAATCAAGCAGATTATAGAATATGTAGTGCGACCTTTCACACACATATGCAACCTGTCATTCAAAGCTGGTATCTTTCCATCAAAAATGAAAATTGCTAAAGTTATTCCAATCTATAAAAGTGGAGAAAAACATCTGTTTACAAATTATAGACCAATATCACTACTACCACAATTTTCAAAAATATTAGAAAAACTATTTTCTCGCAGACTTGATAGTTTTATACAAAAACATGCGCTGTTAAGTGAGAATCAATATGGCTTCAGGGAAAAACGGACCACCTCAATGGCAGTTATGGAGTTTGTGGAAGCAATAGCCACTAATATAGACAACAAAGAATTTACTGTTGGGGTTTTCCTAGATCTAAAAAAAGCTTTTGACACAATAGATCACAGTATATTATTGAAAAAACTAGAAAGATATGGCATTAGAGGTGTAGCTTATAAATGGATAAAAAGTTATTTAGAAAACAGATATCAGTACGTGCAACTCAACAATAAAAAAACGAATCAACTGAAAATCACTCACGGAGTACCTCAGGGGTCCGTGCTTGGTCCAAAACTATTCATCTTATATATAAATGATATCTGCAAGGTCTCAAAACTATTTAAATGTGTCCTATTTGCTGATGATACAACTTTCTACTGTTCTGGAATAAATCTGAAACAGCTCCTGGCAACCGTAGAAAACGAATTAAACAAATTAAAAAACTGGTTCGACAGAAATAAATTGTCACTTAACCTGAAAAAATCGAAGTCAATTGTTTTTGGCACAAGACCAATCAAACACCAAGCTAAAATTATGGTAAACTCAATTGAAATAGAAAGAGCGTATGAAACCAAGTTTCTCGGATTAGTAATAGACTCAAAACTATGTTGGAAACCACATATCGATAACGTAAAAAGAAAAATAGCCAAGACCGTAGGGATCCTCTACAAAACCAAGGAAGTGCTAAATAAGAGATCCTTGTACACATTATACACTTCATTATTATTACCATACATGACCTACTGTGTGGAAATATGGGGAAATGCCTGCAAAACAAACACACTCCCTATTCTCAAACTACAAAAAAAAGCAATTCGAATTATTAATAGATCAAAATATACGGAACCCACAAATCCACTATTTATTAAATTAAATACGATGAAATTTTATGACCTAGTTGACTTTAAAATCGCCCAATTAATGTACAAAGCACACAATAACCTGCTCTGCCAAAACATTCAGAAGTTTTTTGAAATTCGAGAAAGCAACTATGAATTAAGAGGTACCAACTTATTCAAAAAACTCAAAACAAGAACAAACATCAAGCAAAGAAGTGTATCTAGCAAAGGTGTTAATCTGTGGAATAATCTCGAAATGGACCTAAAAATGAGTAAATCGCTTGCTGAGTTCAAAAACAAATTCAAAAAAATAGTACAAACAACCTACACCAATCAGAGTTAAAATGATAAATTCTAAACATTAAATATAATGATAAATCAGAACTAAGTTGATAAATAGAGAAATGTATTGCAATATCCATTATGAATACAAGAGAAAATTGACACGAGTGCCAGGGTGAGGATGTATATAATCCTGATACAAACCAAAAGTTGTGAAAATATCACGGTTAAGGGTAAAGTATGAGCCTTAATGGAGACTTCTTATTACTTTTTCTTTTCTGATTGATATAAAAATGATTTAGTAGATATAAACACATAACGGGGTAGGACTAGATAAGTTTTTTTACTTCATCCTACTCCTTTGAACATAATAACTGTGTTGAATGAAGACTGATTTCTTTCTTTTACTTTTTTATCTACCTTATTTTCTGTCAAATTATTACTGTATATGTTTTATGTTCAATAAACAAACAAACCAAAAAACCAACCAAATGGCGCTGATATTCCTCCCAGTCAAAAACAGTGCTGGTATACCCATGCTGCCGAGAAGGCGCAACCACCAAGCACAGAGTCTTGATGAATGTCGTGGCCAAAAAATGCTGAAAAAAGTCCACATCAGGTCCACACGACATAACAACAAACACAAAGTTACAAAACAAACACAAAAATAACAACAAAAAAGCAAAGCTCATGAGAGCACTTGCAGACGGCTGCCAACTCGGGCGCCATCTTGCCTTCAAATCGAATCGAGTATTATATCAGCTGTTTTTGGACAAAGCAAGGACAAGGAAGGCAGCTTTCATTAGATCGTACATTTCATACAGAAAGTAACTCACCACGCTCCATTTTAAAACAAATAAGCTATTCACACACAGACCTCATAACTAGAAGAAAGGGGACATTTGAGTAAACATTGATCAGGAGGGACTACTACAGTGTTAGGTTGTCAGAATCAAATGCGTGTAGATTTATTTTTACCTATTAACCCTCGAAGTCCACCGCTTGCGATAAATGTAAAATTATGTCTTTGAATCAAAGGCTAAGGCATTCGGAAAAACACGTGAGAGCTGAAACGTATGGGGGGGGGTTCTAAAATGGCCTAAATTTCATGACGTCACCGGCTGATAGTTCTCAGGCATTACAGCAATAATAAAAAAGGTTTTGATTCCGTAATCTTCACAATTTACATATTTTGCACCATAGAGACCCATTAAAATTCATATTTTTGAAAGCATCGTAAACCTAATGTGTAAACATGCATTTCACACGATTTTTACGTCAATCGCTTTGTTTTCGCTTGGACAGACGTATGCATACCACATTGTTGGGTTGAGGTCATTCCAATTGTGCAACTTTTAGGTGGCGCCAGAGGATCGCAAATGAGTTTGCCTCTTTGCAGGAGGCTTCAAACCAATGCATTTTACATGAACACGTCCGGTCGGGATTGTTAGTAGGGCTTGGTTGGGACCTCCAGACACAATTTTTTTTTCCTTTTGCAAAAAATAAAGAATAAAAAAATCCCAAAGAACTAATAAAAACTATATATGTATGGATAGCACAGATGCCTCTGAACATTTTGAGTGTTTGAAAAAAAAAAAAGAATGTTTGTATAACACAAAATACATCATTACAAAAATTGTAAAATGCGTAACTTAGGGTTTTTTTTCATTTGAAGGACCCATTAAACTGCCTTTGAAAAGTAGTCTGAAGTTTGTTGCTAGTCGAAACAGGGCACACGCTGCGAGCCCCGAAATTCCCCATCCCACTAAGCAGCGCACAATTACAAGTGTTTTCGAAGGCAGCAACAGTATGTGATGGCAATAAACCTGGGATCAGGTCGGCCTCCAATCGATAAAAACAAGTCAAGCCAACCTCCACAACGATTGTTCATCCTCTATGACGGTAACGCCGCCAAGTGCTGCAAAAGCCAATTTAAAAATAAAAGCCTAACTAGTGTCCTGCTATTGATTGGTAGCCGTCAATTTTGAAGTTTCACAGCCGGCATTCACAGCCGGTTGATGGCATGTTACTGTAATAATACAAGAGTTGCGGCTTAGAATTGAAGCAGATTTACATCAATTCAATAAATTTAAAATAATTGCCATATCAGAAACTTGGCTTGATGAAGATAAAACAACTGAAATGGAAATAGAAGGTTATGAAATGTTTGCAACTAATAGAGAAAACAAAAAAGGAGGGGGGGGGGGGTTGCAATATATGTAGACAAAGCACTTAAATGCAGTAAAATCGAGAGATTGACAAACACAATAGAAAACCTAATGGAATGTCTAACCATTGAAATACACAATAAAAAGGCATCAAATATCATCATAAGTTGCATCTATAGGACACCAGGAACATGTATTGACACATTCAATAAAAAACTAACATATATGCTCAGTTACTACAACGATAAGAAAACACGAATAATATGTGGTGACTTTAACATTGACTTATTAAACAAAAATAGACACAAAAAAACAACTGACTTCATAAATACTATGTACAGCAACAGCTTTTTCCCAGTAATCCTGAAACCTAGCAGAATAACAGTTGACACGGCCATATTAATAGATAACATATTTATAAATAAGATTGATCATAAAATGGAAAGTGGACTTCTCATTAATGACATAAGTGACCACTTGCCTGTTTTTGCAGTTTTTCATAATTATTTCGATAGAAAAGCTAAATCAACAAATTGTATAACAGAAATAAGACTAAGAACCCAACGTTCCATCGATGCCTTTAAGCAAGACCTAGAAAAACAAAACTGGACCGAGGTCTACTCAAACGAAGACCCAAATACAGCGTTTGAAGTATTTCAGTCTACCATAATCTCCTTATATGATAAACATTTTCCATTAACTAAAGTTTCCAAAAAGTATAAAGACCCAAGTAAGCCATGGATAACGAAAGGCATAGAAAACGCATGTAAAAAGAAAAACAATTTATATAAATTGTTTTTAAAATTCAGAACTGAAGCAGCAGAAAAAAAATATAAGACCTATAAAAATAAACTAGTAAATATTATAAGAACCAGTAAAAGAGATTATTATCATGCACTATTAGAGCAGAATAAAGGTAACACACAAGAAATATGGAAAATACTTAACCAAGTAATCAGAAATAGTCCTAAAAAAATGGATTATCCAGAGTATTTTATCAAAGGCAAAAATACTATTTTGGAAAAAACTGCAGAAATAGCAACTGAATTTAATGAGTATTTTGTCAACATCGGCAGTAACCTAGCAAAACAAATTCCTGACCCAACAGACCTGTTTGAAGTGGATAGATACGTAGAAAAAAACTCCTCCACGATGTTCCTTACTGCAGTAAAACAAGAAGAAGTATCAAATATTATAAAAACTTTTAAAAATAAAAAGTCAACTGATTGCTTTAATATTGATATGACAATAATCAAGCAGATTATAGAATATGTAGTGCGACCTTTCACACACATATGCAACCTGTCATTCAAAGCTGGTATCTTTCCATCAAAAATGAAAATTGCTAAAGTTATTCCAATCTATAAAAGTGGAGAAAAACATCTGTTTACAAATTATAGACCAATATCACTACTACCACAATTTTCAAAAATATTAGAAAAACTATTTTCTCGCAGACTTGATAGTTTTATACAAAAGCATGCGCTGTTAAGTGAGAATCAATATGGCTTCAGGGAAAAACGGACCACCTCAATGGCAGTTATGGAGTTTGTGGAAGCTGTTGGGGTTTTCCTAGTTCTAAAAAAAAGCTTTTGACACAATAGATCACAGTATATTATTGAAAAAAACTAGAAAGATATGGCATTAGAGGTGTAGCTTATAAATGGATAAGTTATTTAGAAAACAGATATCAGTACGTGCAACTCAACAATAAAAAACGAATCAACTGAAAATCACTCACGGAGTACCTCAGGGGTCAGTGCTTGGTCCAAAACTATTCATCTTATATATAAATGATATCTGCAAGGTCTCAAAACTATTTAAATGTGTCCTATTGGCTGATGATACAACTTTCTACTGTTCTGGAATAAATCTGAAACAGCTCCTGACAACCGTAGAAAACGAATTAAACAAATTAAAAAACTGGTTCGACAGAAATAAATTGTCACTCAACCTGAAAAAAATCGAAGTCAATTGTTTTTGGCACAAGACCAATCAAACACCAAGCTAAAATTATGATAAACTCAATTGAAATAGAAAGAGCGTATGAAACCAAGTTTCTCGGATTAGTAATAGACTCAAAACTATGTTGGAAACCACATATCGATAACGTAAAAAGAAAAATAGCCAAGACCGTAGGGATCCTCTACAAAACCAAGGAAGTGCTAAATAAGAGATCCTTGTACACATTATACACTTCATTATTATTACCATACATGACCTACTGTGTGGAAATATGGGGAAATGCCTGCAAAACAAACACACTCCCTATTCTCAAACTACAAAAAAAAGCAATTCGAATTATTAATAGATCAAATTATACGGAACCCACAAATCCACTATTTATTAAATTAAATACGATGAAATTTTATGACCTGGTTGACTTTAAAATCGCCCAATTAATGTACAAAGCACACAATAACCTGCTCTGCTAAAACATTCAGAAGTTTTTTGAAATTCGAGAAAGCAACTATGAATTAAGAGGTACCAACTTATTCAAAAAACTCAAAACAAGAACAAACATCAAGCAAAGAAGTGTATCTAGCAAAGGTGTTAATCTGTGGAATAATCTCGAAACGGACCTAAAAATGAGTAAATCGCTTGCTGAGTTCAAAAACAAATTCAAAAAAATAGTACAAACAACCTACACCAATCAGAGTTAAAATGATAAATTCTAAACATTAAATATAATGATAAATCAGAACTAAGTTGATAAATAGAGAAAGGTATTGCAATACCCATTATGAATACAAGAGAAAATTGACACAAGAGTGCCAGGGTGAGGATGTATATAATCCCGATACAAACCAAAAGTTGTGAAAATATCACGGTTAAGGGTAAAGTATGAGCCTTAATGGAGACTTCTTCTTACTTTTTCTTTTCTGATTGATATAAAAATGATTTAGTAGATATAAACACATAACGGGGTAGGACAAGATAAGTTTTTTTACTTCATCCTACTCCCTTGAACATAACTGTGTTGAATGAAGACTGATTTCTTTCTTTTACTTTTTTATCTACCTTATTTTCTGTCAAATTATTACTGTATATGTTTTATGTTCAATAAACAACCCAAACCCAAACCAAACATGGGACACTTTGATTAGCTCCTCTTTCATTTATAACTGCATCAAACAACAAACTGCATGCAGGAAAAGTGGTCAAGATTGCACGACTGTGTCTTATCGAGTCAACTACAATTTTATTGTCAAATGTGCTGTATGTGCAACATACCTTTACATTCCCTCTCACAACATGCAACAAGACAAGACACATTAGACACAGACAATCTTATGTGTTGTATTGTAGTTAGAACTGCATGACTGTCCGTGTTTTATGTTGTGTTGTGTTTATTATTTTACTTCATGTTAACTGTTTTGTAAAGCGCTTTGTTACAGCTGCCGCTGTTGTGAAAGCGCTATATAAATCAGCATGTATTGTATTGTATTGTATTTTGTTATTATGACTTCAAGATGGCGCCGCAAAAGTGGCTGCCTTTATAGCAGCTCCTATATTTTGTTCTACTTTCTTCCTTTATAACTTTGCTGCTGTAAATTGGGATTTTCTCCATTGTGAGACAATTATAGGTTTTCTTATTCTTATTCAAATAGTGCATACCAACTAAACTCTTACCTGAGGCAGAAAAAAAATGCAAGCATTTAAAAAAAATAAAATCAAGGCTCTTGAATTGGACTTTTGTCACCACTGGTAAAATTTCCAATCAGAATGTTCATGCACAGTATCGGTAACAGATTTGACACTGGTCGAAACGGCAGATAGTGATATCTGAATTTCAAACCTTAAGTATAGATGTCTGCAACGTTACCATATTTTCATGACTACAAGGCACATTCAAAACTCTTACATGTCCTCCAAAATGGAAGGAACGCCTAATAATGTGGGGCACTTTGTGTATGAACCAAGTTCCAAATTCTGTGAATGATGTGGAGTAGCTGCACTGCATTTGACTGATTGATGTGCGGACAGGCTGCTTATATAAAGGAAAAGCAGGCGTAACTTAGGACAGCATGCAGACATTAAGCGCCTTCCTCAACATTAAACTTAATTCACACAGAGAGGAGAGGAAGACATTAATGTCTATAAGATCTCAAATATCGGCCAGATTTTTTTTTATATTTTCAGACACTGTGGCAGACATGTGCCCATGAATTTTGGTAGAGAATAGAGAGAACATCAAGCCGCGTTAAGCATTATGCCCTATAGTGAACGCCTATGGGCAAGAAAAAGCTCAATTAAAATGTATTATTATTATTATTAATGCTCATAAAATCCTAAACAAAGAGACTATTACTTATTTTCAGAGGTTGAAGTGGATTTAAGTGTTAATTTGGGTGGCGATAAGTTGTCAAACATTAAGACACGTTAAGCTTATTCTCAACAGTGAGCCTCCTGATAGCTTAATGTCCATAAAATCTATGATAGTGTAGCGATTTTTGATATCCACAGAGGTTTACGTGGGCATAGGTAGAAATGTGCATGTGAATTTTGATAACTGCTCGTAGTTTCCTGACATTAACATTACATTTGGCTTTTTTTTTTTAACAATAAGCGTTTTAGTTAGCACGACGTTGCTGATGTATACAATGTTAATTGTGGATAGTGTAACTTAACCTTTTAAATCTGAACCCACTTACCGTACTGTAAAACATTGTTTAGTTTCGAAGGATGGAATTTAATTAAAAACTGAGCTTGGACACAAAAAGTGTCCATATAGTGATATGTAACGTTCAAAACACAAGGCAATGCTATTAATTCGTATTTGTGAATGTTCCGAGCACCGTTATAAATGCACATAAGAGCACTAAACGCGAGTTACTTACCCGTCAGTTTCTGTGATCTGACATTTATATACTTCTTTAGCTTTTTTAATGCTTTTGTTCGAATGGGCTTTTCGTTTGAGGCTAACTTTTGTGCCAGTTGAATCTCTGGATCGTGAACGGCCGCCATTTTCACACTAATTCACGTGGAGCGGTGCTGCTCAGGCGCACTTTCCTTCATTTCGTCGCAGACAGATGACATCACACATTGCCATCACAGGCACGGATGTATGTTCCTGTATCTTGTTTTCGGTTATTTTGAAAAGTCAAAAAGTCAAAGTCAAAAGCCAGCTTTATTGTAAAACATGCTCTATTTACAACATCCAGCATAGATGAAATTTATTTCCCCTCAACCACAGTGCAAATATCCGGTGCATTAAAAAGCACAAAGCTAAAAACAAGGGCAGTGAAAATTGAATACAAAGGACATATATAAATATGAACAAATATAAATAATACATTGCAATCAACAGTCAACAGACAAACAAGTGTACAGAAGAGATTTGGGGCCAATAAAGAAAAAAATCCAAGGTTGGCAAGATTCCCACTTTTGTCTCAGAATTCTAACTTTATTCTCAGAATTCTAACTTATGTCAGAATTCTGACACATTACTCACATTAAAGTCAGGAATTTTGAGAATTAAGACAGAGTTCTAACTTTAATGTTAGAATTCTGACAATAACGGGGGCTTAAAGTTTACAAGCAGGCACCTTTCCTAAGCATTGATAGAATTTGAATGACCCTATCCTCCAAGATCATCTCATCTGGATAGGGTCGGAAAGGAAATTACTCAGGCAAAACGAGAATCCAAAGAGGCCTCGGGAGATGAGTGACCTATGCGAAAGGAGATTTAAAGGTTTTATCCATGCACCCTTTCCTAAGCATTCGTATGCTGCACTCGATGAAAGTGGGAAATCGGAAATATTCCACATGGATTGTCCCAGTCCACCCTCAATGCATTGGGGGGGAATTTAAACAACAAAGACGGCTGATTCTGATAAACTGTTGTTCTGGTTTGTTACAACACATTTGAACCCCAGCTAACCTTCTTCATAATTAATTTTATTCATATAAATAAAGGTATATACTATCTCCAATGCATTTAATGAATTTCACCAAATAATTTAATTAATGCAAGGAGATAGCAGCATGTATGTATTCCAACACTCAGTGCAAATCATGGTGTGCTACATGAAGCCATGTCAAATTAACTAAATGTAATAATATAAATATTCATTCATAATAAATTGGCATTCACGGTTGTGTCTCCATGGAGGTCGTCATTGTTGAGTGACATCACACATCGCAAATTTGATCTGACGTAAACACACACACACACACGCATACACACAAAAAAAACATAAATGTACTCTTTATTTCAATAGCGCACAAGTATGAGCATAAACCTATTTGACTTATTTTAACATGAACATACATTTCTTGTATATTAATTATTCCACTTTGTGTGCTACGTGAAGTCATGTCAAAAAAGTCATGTATACTCGTTTGCTTCCCAACACTTCATTTGTTCTTCTTGGATCAGGTCTCTGAGTTTTTGTGCTGTACTCAGCCATTCCATGTTTCTTCTGCCTTTAGCATCTTCAATGAGTGCTGTAATACTGCTGAGACTGTCTCTCAGAGACCTCGGTTCAGGTGTTTTTTCTTCAGCATCTTCCCACTCTTCCTCTTCCTCTTTAATGACAAAACCAGTCTCTCCATATTCCTGGTTATGGGTTGCAATATTACTGTCCATTTGCAGCAGGTCTTCTAGTGTGCTCTCTGGTGCTACTTTTTTTAGGCTCTGCAGATCATCATTGTAGAACTGGAAAGCTTCTTCCTCTTGTGTTGCTTGGCTTGCTTCACCAGAAAAGTTGCATTTTGAAGTGAGAAAGAGGTCCTTTACGATTCTTAGCTGTTTCCTTTGCATTCTATCCACGCTTCATCTTCTTTCTGCTGGCAAACATTTCATCATCCTCATCTGTAGAGACTTCCTCTGGATAGCCATCTTGAGGAAATAGACCTAACCGAAAAAAAAGGCAGAGGATGAGTCACATAACACAAATAAACAAGAAAGACATTGTGTCGTATCAGGCAATTTAAAAATAACAATACCTTCACTGAGATCCTGCAGCCTGCCATGAAAGAGAGAGAAAGTATGTTGAAAGACAAGAGGTCTGATAATGCATATCATAAACTACATTCGACTGGCGTAAAAATCACTCTTTTCCCAATCTGCTGAACAACTCTCTGATCCACTGAAATTTTAAGACACTGGCCAAAAATAGGATCCACTGGAGAGTTCCCAGGCGAAAACCACTGTTGACCAAAAAGAACACAAAGGCTCATCTCACATTTGCCAAAAGACATCAAGATGATCCTCAAAACCTTTGGAAAAAACATTCTGTCGACCGATGAATCAAAAATTGAATTTGTGCGGCCTGTTACATTTGGGGTAGAAATGATAGCATTTGATTAATAAAACATGGTGTTGCCAATGTGATGGTCTGGGGCTGCTTTTCTATCTGAGGACAAGGTCAATTTGCTGTGATTGATGGGACAATGAATTCTGCTGTCTACTAGAAAATCCTGAAGGATGATGTCCGACCATCAGTTTAGTTTGCACCCTCAAACTCAAGCACTCTTGGATCATGCAGAAAGACAACTAACCGTAACACAACAGCAAGTCCATCTCTGAACGGCTCAAAAAACAAAAGAAAATAAAGTAAGATTTTGCAGTGGTCAAGTCAAAGTCCGGATTTGAATCCAATAGAGATGCTGTGGCGTGACCTCAAAAGGGAAACTCTCCAATGTGGCATAGTTGAATTAAATCTGCCAAAGTGGGCCAAAATTCCTCCATAGCGTCAAAGACTGACCACAAATTATCGCAAATGCTTGATTTCAGTTATTGCTGCCAAGGGCGTCACAACCCATTACTAGCTTCAAGGGGCAATTACTTCTTCCACATAAGGACAGGAAGGTTTGGCTTTTCTTTTTGCCATATTTAAATCACACGGACCACAACAACAGATACAGTATGATACTTTCAAAACTGTCTGAGGGGCTACAAAACTTACACTTTGATGATTTTGTAGAGCCTCTCTCTATTGTGGCTGGGTGTGCTACTTCGAATTGACACCTCTAAGAGCTTGTCAGCAAGAGCTGCATAGTCAAACTGTAAAATAGATGTTTCATTAGAAGGGGGAAAGCAGAACATGGTATTTATCAAGAGCTCTGACTAAAGTGGTGCAGTGTAGCATATGTCTTTCCAATGAAAACCCAAGTATCCCAAAATATGTGTTCATTCTTGGAAAAACAACAACATGCATTTAGGATAAAAATACAATACTAACCTGTAGAACTGGTGCTGTATTATCATCATCATCATCATCATCAAATTGTAACTCTGTGTCGGAGTCTCCTGATTCATGAGCACCCTGTTTCAAGTATGATTTACTGCCTGAAAACAAAATAACCAGCAAATAATGTCTTCCTGGCATAAAAATTCAATTCAATTCAGTCATTTATCAGTCATTTATTTACAAAATTATGTAACATTCATGGAGTTCTTTTTAAAACACTGTAGCATTCATGATTTGCAATCAATAACTTACACAAAAACAGGTTGTTGTGTGCTATATAAATAGTGATTCTGAACGGAAACTCAAAGTTTGGGGAATATTTTTTTTTTGGTCAGATTGCACTTAATGTTGCGTACTATATAGCAGTGGTCCCAAACACTTGCCCGTGGGCCTTTTGGTACTGAGCTGAACGATCGCTTGTGTGGCGCTTTCTCCAAAGCTATGGAAAGAAATCAAGCCTGCTGTTGGCCATGTGCAAGGTACATTCTCAAAAACGGGCATGACGACAATCCAGTTGAATCAGCTGAACAAGTATTACTGAAGTGATGATGTGGAAAGCATGTTAATGCCAGCGGATTTGCACATCCTGCCCACCTAAAGATGAGCGGTTTAGTCGCTATGACCTAGCAATGCGGCCACCAAAATATCAAACACCGTATGTAGGATGGATTCGTTCATCCATCCATCCGTCCATTTTGCAAAGTGCTAACTTCAAAATCATTACGTTGACACTTTGAAAGGAAAATCAACTCAAAAATGTTCTTTAAAACAATATGCATTATGCAGCCTCATTAGTCTAAACATGGTATTACGATTAATATTGTGTTTGTGGAAAAATTAAACAACAAACTCTTCCCATTTTTGTGAAAATGTACCGTTAATCTGCTTCACGGGGTCCTCTTCATCATCAGAGGACTGGCCTGAATCAGAGGACTCTGCTTCTTTCAGCTCCCTCATCAGATCCTCAATGGCATAGGGAGCCTGGTCAATAATTGTGTTGAAGATGCTGTTGCAGATCGCTCGGAAAAGTGTCCGACTGGTGAGACGGTCAATTAAAGAGAATGGTCGATCAGTGGATGGCAAATATTACAAAGCAAGCAGGAAGCTTCAGATCAAGACAGAATTTCGCTGCCATTCATCAGTGACGCTCCTAAAACTAGTATGATCAATAAAGGATGTGTTGCCTGTAATATTACACGACCAGGACGCCAGCCAAATCCTCTTGAACACTGACATCCAAATTGGAGATATTTTGCTTTGGTGACGTTATTCAATGTTAAGGTCAAAAGTTGTATGATTGTCTGGCAAATTAGATGAATACACTTTCAAGCCATTGAAATGAAAACATATTCAAAGGCCCGATAATTCTACCACATTTGAAGTAAACATATTCCGCTGGGTTATGGGGTATTCAAGACTGACAAAACGTTTTCATATACGTAAAATTATTGTTACCCCTCTGTTAATGAAAGAATAACCCTCAGTGATCACAGAAATAACTTCAATCTGACCAAAGTACAGTCAAACCCCGGCTTTCGGATTTCGACCAGAAAATTTGAGATTTTTACACCTCAGGTTAGAACTGAAAACCGGTTTTCGACCAAACTGAGCACACCCGAATACGCCACTTGACTCCTTTCGGGTTTCTTACACGAGCAAGTGACGCTTACACGTTTGACGTTCACAAAAATACCGTATTATGAAACAGTCTTGGTTATTCTATAATTTACTGGTTGTAGCGTGGTAACTTTATGAATAAAACATTTGTCATAAGGTGTCATATGCTGTCGGTAGAACTAACGATGACACGTGGTAGATTCTTTCGTCAAATTGATAGTAGATTACACATGCATCGTCTTGGGAAGAGGATGTCAAGCCACAGCAATACTTACCTGTATTAATGATTACCAGGAAATTAATCTTTGCGGTGTGAGACTGGAAAAAAATACTCTGATTTTGTGGTGTGCTGTATTCATGATGCCATATGAGTACAACATAATTTGATCCATTTATTTCGTTGAATAATCCTGGAGTACACAGCTGCTGATATAATGTTCATTGTTAATGCATAGTTTTCAAACATTTACCCTTGAAGCATTATACTTTGGAGTATCAGAATTCTTGATTATGAATATCAGTCAAAATAGAAAAATGGCTTCCTATGATGAACGTTTACGGAACCCAAAATTAGTTACCATGGTTTCCCATTGGGTAATCCAACGGAATCGAAAAACGTGAATTTCCTAAATCCTCAGGCCTGCTACGGTACATCTTTTTTTCCCACCCGCAACGATCAGTTTGACAATCGCCACCATTGTTGTTTTGATCTCGCATGAAGTAATGTCGCATGTCGTTCTTGCAATATGCGGAAAGTAGATGATTGCCAAGTTTTGTATCGTTAAAACAAGTGTTGCGAACAAGTGTTGCGAATGTTTATTGCGGAGGTATCACGGAGGAAGCAGCTAAAGTTGGATAGTTTTTTGCGATAAGTTGACTTTGAGAAAGCCTTGCATCATTGGAAGCGGAGTAAAGAGAGAATTTATGAACGCAAAGACCAAACTATGGAATGAAATAAGAACCTATTTCTCAGCAAATCTCGTATGCCTGAATTATTAAAATTTTTGCAGCATTTGTTGATAAGAAATAAACCTATTAGCAATGTATATTGTTGCTGTTTGTGTTATTATCATATGCAATTGAATAAGTAGACCATTTAAGAATTCGAAATTTGGGACTCTCGAAATGCCTAATGGGACTCACTTTTCTCATCAGCCAGTCCCTGGGACTGGCTGGGGTTAAACTGTAATATTATCACTCCGCGCGCACACACACGCACTCACACACAAACACACACTCACACAAAATGTACTTTTTAGTACATATTTTTTAAGTCAACACCATTAAAAATGGTGTGGAAGATTTAAAAAAATATACTTCCCTGCAGATATGAAATCAAACAAAAGGACGCTAAGAGGAACTTACTCCTTGGTCTTGGCTGCCGTTTTGCAGAATGGCTCGATGAATCTCAGGTTCTGGTCAGCAGTGAGCTACGGAGAAAAAATGTGATATTTCCTCAAAATCTTTTGCAGAATCCTCTATAATGGATGTGTCACTCAAACTATAATATTGGCATTTAGAGTGGATAGACATCAAAATTTCATATCTAAATTCTCTTCAGTTTATTTTTGTCAAGTGAAAGGCATTCAACAGGATCAATAAAATAAATACGGACAAGTACCCAAATCTCCATCTACGCTCCATACTCCAAATGACCCGTTTGGATCATAACTTTACCTCTGATGCACCCACAGCTCCTAGTTCCGTCAAGTAAAGGTCCAAGATATGAAACTGCAGACCAGCAGGTGCACCGTTGCCACTGTTCAGGAGCTCTGTTGCAAAGAGCTCCAGAAATCTTGAGACCACACTAAAAAAAAAAAAAAAAAAAATGGAAAAGACATTATGTAAAATATTTAACCTATGTTATGACGTACTGTACAATTTGCGCATGACAGTTTTTATGGATTACCTGCTATCCCAATTGTTTCTCTTCAGCATCTCAAAGCTTTGTCTGAACATGAAGCGGATCAGCTGTAATACGAAAAGAAGGGCCACCATAAGGGGGAGAAAAGTGATATATTCATGGACGCGCGCGCACGCACACACACCTGGAAAAACTTGTCCATTCGTAGTCTGTCAATGCCAGTCCACTCTCTTTTGAAGGTCTTAAGGGAGCTCTCCAGATATAATAGTTCTGTGGAAAACAATTTTCACCACCGGCTTTTGACATTTTAATTTGTATTTGGAATTACACCAGCATAGGATCAACTTACGTCCATCAATGTCATGAAAGGTGTGAATCAGTGTGCAAACAGAGTTGGAAAGCTCCTCCTGTGAACAACATTGTGCCTCAAATTAAGCAAATAGAAAGTGAAACAATCCAAGAAAGGCTCAATATATTTAACAATTAAATGGCAGTGGGTGCCATTAATTCAGCCCAGCACGCAGGGTCGTGGTGGCCAGAGGGAATATTGTGGGATTCCTGAATGGCCGGTCCATTTCAGGACCAGTTTAACAATCCCTGCCCCCAAATGGCATAAAAATTACGTTTTTGCGCATGACAGCCGCTGTCTACAGTCACCGAGTGGTTGCACCGCGACTCCAGCGGTCCATCAAAATACATCTCCTAGACGCCTCCTTAGTGAGGTGTTCCGGGCATGTCCCAAAGGTAGGAATTCCTTGGGGCGAACCAGGACAGCCTGGGAACGCCTTGGGAAGAGCTCAAAGAAGTGATTGGCGACAAATCACAGCTCAGCCTGAAAATGTTCCACAAGCCGTGACGAAAGAAATAAAGAAATACCTGTAAAAGTGGTTTGTCCTGCATCCACAAGCAGTAGAACAGACCTTTCCACAGCTTGAGCATTTCTTCACTCGTAAAGCCATCTGGACAAAGAATAATAAAACCAAAGGAGCGCCTTGGTGAATAAGATAAGAAAACCTTTATTAGACTCGCAATGGAGAAATTCCCGATTCACAGCTGCAAAGTTATGAAAGGAAGAAGTAGAACAACAAAATATAGGAGCTGCTCTAAAGGCAGCCACTCACGCGGCACCATTTTGAAGTCAAAATAACAAAAATAACACAACACATGGGACACAGACAGTCGTGCAATCTTCACCACTTTTCTGCATACACTTTGTTGCCTCAAGCAGTTATAGATGAAAGAGGAGAGGATCAAAGTGTCCTTTCACCAGTCGATCAGAGACGTCATGCTGAAAATGTGCACACGTCTGCTACAAGCTAAGTTTTGAAAGCAAACACGAAGCTGTAGCGTCCAGTGACGAAAAAGAGATTGGCTCACATCTCCTGTCACATGCAAATCCACTTCAATTCCAAGCCGCGACTCCCAGTTCCACATCCGCATCGGCGCTACGCGCTAACGTCCCCTCTTCTCATCGTCGGCTCCTCAAGCCTTACATCCATCCAGCCGCAGACCGTTCAACAGCACCAATCTCTCCGCTGAACAAAGTGGGGCTGTGAAAAATGCTGCCCATTACAGGCGCAAGACACAAGCGCCCCGGGACTGTCCAGCAACGACAGTCAAATGGCGCTGATATTCCTCCCAGTCAAAAACAGTGCTGGTATACCCATGCTGCCGAGAAGGCGCAACCACCAAGCACAGAGTCTTGATGAATGTCGTGGCCAAAAAATGCTGAAAAAAGTCCACATCAGGTCCACACGACATAACAACAAACACAAAGTTACAAAACAAAAACACAAAAATAACAACAAAAAAGCAAAGCTCATGAGAGCACTTGCAGACGGCTGCCAACTCGGGCGCCATCTTGCCTTCAAATCGAATCGAGTATTATATCAGCTGTTTTTGGACAAAGCAAGGACAAGGAAGGCAGCTTTCATTAGATCGTACATTTCATACAGAAAGTAACTCACCACGCTCCATTTTAAAACAAATAAGCTATTCACACACAGACCTCATAACTAGAAGAAAGGGGACATTTGAGTAAACATTGATCAGGAGGGACTACTACAGTGTTAGGTTGTCAGAATCAAATGCGTGTAGATTTATTTTTACCTATTAACCCTCGAAGTCCACCGCTTGCGATAAATGTAAAATTATGTCTTTGAATCAAAGGCTAAGGCATTCGGAAAAACACGTGAGAGCTGAAACGTATGGGGGGGGTTCTAAAATGGCCTAAATTTCATGACGTCACCGGCTGATAGTTCTCAGGCATTACAGCAATAATAAAAAAGGTTTTGATTCCGTAATCTTCACAATTTACATATTTTGCACCATAGAGACCCATTAAAATTCATATTTTTGAAAGCATCGTAAACCTAATGTGTAAACATGCATTTCACACGATTTTTACGTCAATCGCTTTGTTTTCGCTTGGACAGACGTATGCATACCACATTGTTGGGTTGAGGTCATTCCAATTGTGCAACTTTTAGGTGGCGCCAGAGGATCGCAAATGAGTTTGCCTCTTTGCAGGAGGCTTCAAACCAATGCATTTTACATGAACACGTCCGGTCGGGATTGTTAGTAGGGCTTGGTTGGGACCTCCAGACACAATTTTTTTTTCCTTTTGCAAAAAATAAAGAATAAAAAAATCCCAAAGAACTAATAAAAACTATATATGTATGGATAGCACAGATGCCTCTGAACATTTTGAGTGTTTGAAAAAAAAAAAAGAATGTTTGTATAACACAAAATACATCATTACAAAAATTGTAAAATGCGTAACTTAGGGTTTTTTTTCATTTGAAGGACCCATTAAACTGCCTTTGAAAAGTAGTCTGAAGTTTGTTGCTAGTCGAAACAGGGCACACGCTGCGAGCCCCGAAATTCCCCATCCCACTAAGCAGCGCACAATTACAAGTGTTTTCGAAGGCAGCAACAGTATGTGATGGCAATAAACCTGGGATCAGGTCGGCCTCCAATCGATAAAAACAAGTCAAGCCAACCTCCACAACGATTGTTCATCCTCTATGACGGTAACGCCGCCAAGTGCTGCAAAAGCCAATTTAAAAATAAAAGCCTAACTAGTGTCCTGCTATTGATTGGTAGCCGTCAATTTTGAAGTTTCACAGCCGGCATTCACAGCCGGTTGATGGCATGTTACTGTAATAATACAAGAGTTGCGGCTTAGAATTGAAGCAGATTTACATCAATTCAATACATTTAAAATAATTGCCATATCAGAAACTTGGCTTGATGAAGATAAAACAACTGAAATGGAAATAGAAGGTTATGAAATGTTTGCAACTAATAGAGAAAACAAAAAAGGAGGGGGGGGGGTTGCAATATATGTAGACAAAGCACTTAAATGCAGTAAAATCGAGAGATTGACAAACACAATAGAAAACCTAATGGAATGTCTAACCATTGAAATACACAATAAAAAGGCATCAAATATCATCATAAGTTGCATCTATAGGACACCAGGAACATGTATTGACACATTCAATAAAAAACTAACATATATGCTCAGTTACTACAACGATAAGAAAACACGAATAATATGTGGTGACTTTAACATTGACTTATTAAACAAAAATAGACACAAAAAAACAACTGACTTCATAAATACTATGTACAGCAACAGCTTTTTCCCAGTAATCCTGAAACCTAGCAGAATAACAGTTGACACGGCCATATTAATAGATAACATATTTATAAATAAGATTGATCATAAAATGGAAAGTGGACTTCTCATTAATGACATAAGTGACCACTTGCCTGTTTTTGCAGTTTTTCATAATTATTTCGATAGAAAAGCTAAATCAACAAATTGTATAACAGAAATAAGACTAAGAACCCAACGTTCCATCGATGCCTTTAAGCAAGACCTAGAAAAACAAAACTGGACCGAGGTCTACTCAAACGAAGACCCAAATACAGCGTTTGAAGTATTTCAGTCTACCATAATCTCCTTATATGATAAACATTTTCCATTAACTAAAGTTTCCAAAAAGTATAAAGACCCAAGTAAGCCATGGATAACGAAAGGCATAGAAAACGCATGTAAAAAGAAAAACAATTTATATAATATATAAATAAATAAATAAAGCCATTGTTTTATTTATTTATTTTGTTGTATTTTTTTCTCATCTTATTTGATGTAGTTTTTTAACATTGTACTCGTGATTTTAACTGCTTGTTGTAAGGTGTCCTTGAGTTTCTAGAAAGGCGCCCACAAATAAAATGTATTATTATTATTATTATTATTATATAAATTGTTTTTAAAATTCAGAACTGAAGCAGCAGAAAAAAAATATAAGACCTATAAAAATAAACTAGTAAATATTATAAGAACCAGTAAAAGAGATTATTATCATGCACTATTAGAGCAGAATAAAGGTAACACACAAGAAATATGGAAAATACTTAACCAAGTAATCAGAAATAGTCCTAAAAAAATTGATTATCCAGAGTATTTTATCAAAGGCAAAAATACTATTTTGGAAAAAACTGCAGAAATAGCAACTGAATTTAATGAGTATTTTGTCAACATCGGCAGTAACCTAGCAAAACAAATTCCTGACCCAACAGACCTGTTTGAAGTGGATAGATACGTAGAAAAAAACTCCTCCACGATGTTCCTTACTGCAGTAAAACAAGAAGAAGTATCAAATATTATAAAAACTTTTAAAAATAAAAAGGCAACTGATTGCTTTAATATTGATATGACAATAATCAAGCAGATTATAGAATATGTAGTGCGACCTTTCACACACATATGCAACCTGTCATTCAAAGCTGGTATCTTTCCATCAAAAATGAAAATTGCTAAAGTTATTCCAATCTATGAAAGTGGAGAAAAACATCTGTTTACAAATTATAGACCAATATCACTACTACCACAATTTTCAAAAATATTAGAAAAACTATTTTCTCGCAGACTTGATAGTTTTATACAAAAGCATGCGCTGTTAAGTGAGAATCAATATGGCTTCAGGGAAAAACGGACCACCTCAATGGCAGTTATGGAGTTTGTGGAAGCTGTTGGGGTTTTCCTAGTTCTAAAAAAAGCTTTTGACACAATAGATCACAGTATATTATTGAAAAAAACTAGAAAGATATGGCATTAGAGGTGTAGCTTATAAATGGATAAGTTATTTAGAAAACAGATATCAGTACGTGCAACTCAACAATAAAAAACGAATCAACTGAAAATCACTCACGGAGTACCTCAGGGGTCAGTGCTTGGTCCAAAACTATTCATCTTATATATAAATGATATCTGCAAGGTCTCAAAACTATTTAAATGTGTCCTATTGGCTGATGATACAACTTTCTACTGTTCTGGAATAAATCTGAAACAGCTCCTGACAACCGTAGAAAACGAATTAAACAAATTAAAAAACTGGTTCGAAACTCAATTGAAATAGAAAGAGCGTATGAAACCAAGTTTCTCGGATTAGTAATAGACTCAAAACTATGTTGGAAACCACATATCGATAACGTAAAAAGAAAAATAGCCAAGACCGTAGGGATCCTCTACAAAACCAAGGAAGTGCTAAATAAGAGATCCTTGTACACATTATACACTTCATTATTATTACCATACATGACCTACTGTGTGGAAATATGGGGAAATGCCTGCAAAACAAACACACTCCCTATTCTCAAACTACAAAAAAAAGCAATTCGAATTATTAATAGATCAAATTATACGGAACCCACAAATCCACTATTTATTAAATTAAATACGATGAAATTTTATGACCTGGTTGACTTTAAAATCGCCCAATTAATGTACAAAGCACACAATAACCTGCTCTGCTAAAACATTCAGAAGTTTTTTGAAATTCGAGAAAGCAACTATGAATTAAGAGGTACCAACTTATTCAAAAAACTCAAAACAAGAACAAACATCAAGCAAAGAAGTGTATCTAGCAAAGGTGTTAATCTGTGGAATAATCTCGAAACGGACCTAAAAATGAGTAAATCGCTTGCTGAGTTCAAAAACAAATTCAAAAAAATAGTACAAACAACCTACACCAATCAGAGTTAAAATGATAAATTCTAAACATTAAATATAATGATAAATCAGAACTAAGTTGATAAATAGAGAAAGGTATTGCAATACCCATTATGAATACAAGAGAAAATTGACACAAGAGTGCCAGGGTGAGGATGTATATAATCCCGATACAAACCAAAAGTTGTGAAAATATCACGGTTAAGGGTAAAGTATGAGCCTTAATGGAGACTTCTTCTTACTTTTTCTTTTCTGATTGATATAAAAATGATTTAGTAGATATAAACACATAACGGGGTAGGACAAGATAAGTTTTTTTACTTCATCCTACTCCCTTGAACATAACTGTGTTGAATGAAGACTGATTTCTTTCTTTTACTTTTTTATCTACCTTATTTTCTGTCAAATTATTACTGTATATGTTTTATGTTCAATAAACAACCCAAACCCAAACCAAACATGGGACACTTTGATTAGCTCCTCTTTCATTTATAACTGCATCAAACAACAAACTGCATGCAGGAAAAGTGGTCAAGATTGCACGACTGTGTCTTATCGAGTCAACTACAATTTTATTGTCAAATGTGCTGTATGTGCAACATACCTTTACATTCCCTCTCACAACATGCAACAAGACAAGACACATTAGACACAGACAATCTTATGTGTTGTATTGTAGTTAGAACTGCATGACTGTCCGTGTTTTATGTTGTGTTGTGTTTATTATTTTACTTCATGTTAACTGTTTTGTAAAGCGCTTTGTTACAGCTGCCGCTGTTGTGAAAGCGCTATATAAATCAGCATGTATTGTATTGTATTTTGTTATTATGACTTCAAGATGGCGCCGCAAAAGTGGCTGCCTTTATAGCAGCTCCTATATTTTGTTCTACTTTCTTCCTTTATAACTTTGCTGCTGTAAATTGGGATTTTCTCCATTGTGAGACAATTATAGGTTTTCTTATTCTTATTCAAATAGTGCATACCAACTAAACTCTTACCTGAGGCAGAAAAAAAATGCAAGCATTTAAAAAAAATAAAATCAAGGCTCTTGAATTGGACTTTTGTCACCACTGGTAAAATTTCCAATCAGAATGTTCATGCACAGTATCGGTAACAGATTTGACACTGGTCGAAACGGCAGATAGTGATATCTGAATTTCAAACCTTAAGTATAGATGTCTGCAACGTTACCATATTTTCATGACTACAAGGCACATTCAAAACTCTTACATGTCCTCCAAAATGGAAGGAACGCCTAATAATGTGGGGCACTTTGTGTATGAACCAAGTTCCAAATTCTGTGAATGATGTGGAGTAGCTGCACTGCATTTGACTGATTGATGTGCGGACAGGCTGCTTATATAAAGGAAAAGCAGGCGTAACTTAGGACAGCATGCAGACATTAAGCGCCTTCCTCAACATTAAACTTAATTCACACAGAGAGGAGAGGAAGACATTAATGTCTACAAGATCTCAAATATCGGCCAGATTTTTTTTTATATTTTCAGACACTGTGGCAGACATGTGCCCATGAATTTTGGTAGAGAATAGAGAGAACATCAAGCCGCGTTAAGCATTATGCCCTATAGTGAACGCCTATGGGCAAGAAAAAGCTCAATTAAAATGTATTATTATTATTATTAATGCTCATAAAATCCTAAACAAAGAGACTATTACTTATTTTCAGAGGTTGAAGTGGATTTAAGTGTTAATTTGGGTGGCGATAAGTTGTCAAACATTAAGACACGTTAAGCTTATTCTCAACAGTGAGCCTCCTGATAGCTTAATGTCCATAAAATCTATGATAGTGTAGCGATTTTTGATATCCACAGAGGTTTACGTGGGCATAGGTAGAAATGTGCATGTGAATTTTGATAACTGCTCGTAGTTTCCTGACATTAACATTACATTTGGCTTTTTTTTTTTTAACAATAAGCGTTTTAGTTAGCACGACGTTGCTGATGTATACAATGTTAATTGTGGATAGTGTAACTTAACCTTTTAAATCTGAACCCACTTACCGTACTGTAAAACATTGTTTAGTTTCGAAGGATGGAATTTAATTAAAAACTGAGCTTGGACACAAAAAGTGTCCATATAGTGATATGTAACGTTCAAAACACAAGACAATGCTATTAATTCGTATTTGTGAATGTTCCGAGCACCGTTATAAATGCACATAAGAGCACTAAACGCGAGTTACTTACCCGTCAGTTTCTGTGATCTGACATTTATATACTTCTTTAGCTTTTTTAATGCTTTTGTTCGAATGGGCTTTTCGTTTGAGGCTAACTTTTGTGCCAGTTGAATCTCTGGATCGTGAACGGCCGCCATTTTCACACTAATTCACGTGGAGCGGTGCTGCTCAGGCGCACTTTCCTTCATTTCGTCGCAGACAGATGACATCACACATTGCCATCACAGGCACGGATGTATGTTCCTGTATCTTGTTTTCGGTTATTTTGAAAAGTCAAAAAGTCAAAGTCAAAAGCCAGCTTTATTGTAAAACATGCTCTATTTACAACATCCAGCATAGATGAAATTTATTTCCCCTCAACCACAGTGCAAATATCCGGTGCATTAAAAAGCACAAAGCTAAAAACAAGGGCAGTGAAAATTGAATACAAAGGACATATATAAATATGAACAAATATAAATAATACATTGCAATCAACAGTCAACAGACAAACAAGTGTACAGAAGAGATTTAGGGCCAATAAAGAAAAAAATCCAAGGTTGGCAAGATTCCCACTTTTGTCTCAGAATTCTAACTTTATTCTCAGAATTCTAACTTATGTCAGAATTCTGACACATTACTCACATTAAAGTCAGGAATTTTGAGAATTAAGACAGAGTTCTAACTTTAATGTTAGAATTCTGACAATAACGGGGGCTTAAAGTTTACAAGCAGGCACCTTTCCTAAGCATTGATAGAATTTGAATGACCCTATCCTCCAAGATCATCTCATCTGGATAGGGTCGGAAAGGAAATTACTCAGGCAAAACGAGAATCCAAAGAGGCCTCGGGAGATGAGTGACCTATGCGAAAGGAGATTTAAAGGTTTTATCCATGCACCCTTTCCTAAGCATTCGTATGCTGCACTCGATGAAAGTGGGAAATCGGAAATATTCCACATGGATTGTCCCAGTCCACCCTCAATGCATTGGGGGGGAATTTAAACAACAAAGACGGCTGATTCTGATAAACTGTTGTTCTGGTTTGTTACAACACATTTGAACCCCAGCTAACCTTCTTCATAATTAATTTTATTCATATAAATAAAGGTATATACTATCTCCAATGCATTTAATGAATTTCACCAAATAATTTAATTAATGCAAGGAGATAGCAGCATGTATGTATTCCAACACTCAGTGCAAATCATGGTGTGCTACATGAAGCCATGTCAAATTAACTAAATGTAATAATATAAATATTCATTCATAATAAATTGGCATTCACGGTTGTGTCTCCATGGAGGTCGTCATTGTTGAGTGACATCACACATCGCAAATTTGATCTGACGTAAACACACACACACACACGCATACACACAAACAAAACATAAATGTACTCTTTATTTCAATAGCGCATAAGTATGAGCATAAACCTATTTGACTTATTTTAACATGAACATACATTTCTTGTATATTAATTATTCCACTTTGTGTGCTACGTGAAGTCATGTCAAAAAAGTCATGTATACTCGTTTGCTTCCCAACACTTCATTTGTTCTTCTTGGATCAGGTCTCTGAGTTTTTGTGCTGTACTCAGCCATTCCATGTTTCTTCTGCCTTTAGCATCTTCAATGAGTGCTGTAATACTGCTGAGACTGTCTCTCAGAGACCTCGGTTCAGGTGTTTTTTCTTCAGCATCTTCCCACTCTTCCTCTTCCTCTTTAATGACAAAACCAGTCTCTCCATATTCCTGGTTATGGGTTGCAATATTACTGTCCATTTGCAGCAGGTCTTCTAGTGTGCTCTCTGGTGCTACTTTTTTTAGGCTCTGCAGATCATCATTGTAGAACTGGAAAGCTTCTTCCTCTTGTGTTGCTTGGCTTGCTTCACCAGAAAAGTTGCATTTTGAAGTGAGAAAGAGGTCCTTTACGATTCTTAGCTGTTTCCTTTGCATTCTATCCACGCTTCATCTTCTTTCTGCTGGCAAACATTTCATCATCCTCATCTGTAGAGACTTCCTCTGGATAGCCATCTTGAGGAAATAGACCTAACCGAAAAAAAGGCAGAGGATGAGTCACATAACACAAATAAACAAGAAAGACATTGTGTCGTATCAGGCAATTTAAAAATAACAATACCTTCACTGAGATCCTGCAGCCTGCCATGAAAGAGAGAGAAAGTATGTTGAAAGACAAGAGGTCTGATAATGCATATCATAAACTACATTCGACTGGCGTAAAAATCACTCTTTTCCCAATCTGCTGAACAACTCTCTGATCCACTGAAATTTTAAGACACTGGCCAAAAATAGGATCCACTGGAGAGTTCCCAGGCGAAAACCACTGTTGACCAAAAAGAACACAAAGGCTCATCTCACATTTGCCAAAAGACATCAAGATGATCCTCAAAACCTTTGGAAAAAACATTCTGTCGACCGATGAATCAAAAATTGAATTTGTGCGGCCTGTTACATTTGGGGTAGAAATGATAGCATTTGATTAATAAAACATGGTGTTGCCAATGTGATGGTCTGGGGCTGCTTTTCTATCTGAGGACAAGGTCAATTTGCTGTGATTGATGGGACAATGAATTCTGCTGTCTACTAGAAAATCCTGAAGGATGATGTCCGACCATCAGTTTAGTTTGCACCCTCAAACTCAAGCACTCTTGGATCATGCAGAAAGACAACTAACCGTAACACAACAGCAAGTCCATCTCTGAACGGCTCAAAAAACAAAAGAAAATAAAGTAAGATTTTGCAGTGGTCAAGTCAAAGTCCGGATTTGAATCCAATAGAGATGCTGTGGCGTGACCTCAAAAGGGAAACTCTCCAATGTGGCATAGTTGAATTAAATCTGCCAAAGTGGGCCAAAATTCCTCCATAGCGTCAAAGACTGACCACAAATTATCGCAAATGCTTGATTTCAGTTATTGCTGCCAAGGGCGTCACAACCCATTACTAGCTTCAAGGGGCAATTACTTCTTCCACATAAGGACAGGAAGGTTTGGCTTTTCTTTTTGCCATATTTAAATCACACGGACCACAACAACAGATACAGTATGATACTTTCAAAACTGTCTGAGGGGCTACAAAACTTACACTTTGATGATTTTGTAGAGCCTCTCTCTATTGTGGCTGGGTGTGCTACTTCGAATTGACACCTCTAAGAGCTTGTCAGCAAGAGCTGCATAGTCAAACTGTAAAATAGATGTTTCATTAGAAGGGGGAAAGCAGAACATGGTATTTATCAAGAGCTCTGACTAAAGTGGTGCAGTGTAGCATATGTCTTTCCAATGAAAACCCAAGTATCCCAAAATATGTGTTCATTCTTGGAAAAACAACAACATGCATTTAGGATAAAAATACAATACTAACCTGTAGAACTGGTGCTGTATTATCATCATCATCATCATCATCAAATTGTAACTCTGTGTCGGAGTCTCCTGATTCATGAGCACCCTGTTTCAAGTATGATTTACTGCCTGAAAACAAAATAACCAGCAAATAATGTCTTCCTGGCATAAAAATTCAATTCAATTCAGTCATTTATCTACAAAATTATGTAACATTCATGGAGTTCTTTTTAAAACACTGTAGCATTCATGATTTGCAATCAATAACTTACACAAAAACAGGTTGTTGTGTGCTATATAAATAGTGATTCTGAACGGAAACTCAAAGTTTGGGGAATATTTTTTTTTTGGTCAGATTGCACTTAATGTTGCGTACTATATAGCAGTGGTCCCAAACACTTGCCCGTGGGCCTTTTGGTACTGAGCTGAACGATCGCTTGTGTGGCGCTTTCTCCAAAGCTATGGAAAGAAATCAAGCCTGCTGTTGGCCATGTGCAAGGTACATTCTCAAAAACGGGCATGACGACAATCCAGTTGAATCAGCTGAACAAGTATTACTGAAGTGATGATGTGGAAAGCATGTTAATGCCAGCGGATTTGCACATCCTGCCCACCTAAAGATGAGCGGTTTAGTCGCTATGACCTAGCAATGCGGCCACCAAAATATCAAACACCGTATGTAGGATGGATTCGTTCATCCATCCATCCGTCCATTTTGCAAAGTGCTAACTTCAAAATCATTACGTTGACACTTTGAAAGGAAAATCAACTCAAAAATGTTCTTTAAAACAATATGCATTATGCAGCCTCATTAGTCTAAACATGGTATTACGATTAATATTGTGTTTGTGGAAAAATTAAACAACAAACTCTTCCCATTTTTGTGAAAATGTACCGTTAATCTGCTTCACGGGGTCCTCTTCATCATCAGAGGACTGGCCTGAATCAGAGGACTCTGCTTCTTTCAGCTCCCTCATCAGATCCTCAATGGCATAGGGAGCCTGGTCAATAATTGTGTTGAAGATGCTGTTGCAGATCGCTCGGAAAAGTGTCCGACTGGTGAGACGGTCAATTAAAGAGAATGGTCGATCAATGGATGGCAAATATTACAAAGCAAGCAGGAAGCTTCAGATCAAGACAGAATTTCGCTGCCATTCATCAGTGACGCTCCTAAAACTAGTATGATCAATAAAGGATGTGTTGCCTGTAATATTACACGACCAGGACGCCAGCCAAATCCTCTTGAACACTGACATCCAAATTGGAGATATTTTGCTTTGGTGACGTTATTCAATGTTAAGGTCAAAAGTTGTATGATTGTCTGGCAAATTAGATGAATACACTTTCAAGCCATTGAAATGAAAACATATTCAAAGGCCCGATAATTCTACCACATTTGAAGTAAACATATTCCGCTGGGTTATGGGGTATTCAAGACTGACAAAACGTTTTCATATACGTAAAATTATTGTTACCCCTCTGTTAATGAAAGAATAACCCTCAGTGATCACAGAAATAACTTCAATCTGACCAAAGTACAGTCAAACCCCGGCTTTCGGATTTCGACCAGAAAATTTGAGATTTTTACACCTCAGGTTAGAACTGAAAACCGGTTTTCGACCAAACTGAGCACACCCGAATACGCCACTTGACTCCTTTCGGGTTTCTTACACGAGCAAGTGACGCTTACACGTTTGACGTTCACAAAAATACCGTATTTTCACGACTATTCGACGCATCGTACTAATGGCCGCAGTCTCATTAATGGGTGACATTTCTGTATTTTACACATACACAGGACGCATCGTACTAATGGCCGCAGTTTTACAGTGGTAAAACATACGCCAGCTTAAACATACGGCATGCATGCGCGCACTCCAACACGTTAGCTTGAAGCATACGGTGGCATGCCAAGACATACAGATAAGATAAAAACACGTTTTTAAAAAGGCAACGAAAGCAGAACTGAGTTCGGGTGTATTTTATTTAGCCATCGTACAATGTTCTCACGTTTTTCGATCAATCATCACCCAGAAATCCATCTAAGTCCTCATCCTCTGTATCAGAAGCAGAGGACTGCACATCTCAGTTGTCATTGAATGCATCACATGCTAGTGTGAGTTGCTACGCATTGCCGAGCGGAAAGAAGGAGTAGCAACAGCAAAGTCAACATTTCCCTCGTGTGAAGCTTTCCCACATTTGAAAGTAAAGAACAGAGCGAAACATGGTGGCAGCGCGTGTGTGTAGAAAGAATTGAACAATTGTGCAAGTACCGTAATCCATCAAAAACGCCGCGTTCCCTCTCGTTGTTGCGTATTGTGGCGTAACTCGCTAAGTGCTGCCTCTCACTCTTTGTAAAGTTGTGTTTGCCACCGATCATCCATTGTTCCCAAGCCGTTTGCAACTATACTTTGAACGCCCGGTTGATGCCAATGTCCAGCGGTTGGAGTTCTTTAGTCAAGCCTCCGGGAATAACGGCACGCTCATTTGCTTGACTTGTTTTTTCACCGCTGCTGTGAGATGGGCACGCATGCCAAAAGCATAACCGGTGGCTTTAAGTTTGAACTGAGCTTCGTAGGCGTGTCTTTTTGTCGAATTTATTTTCAGGGGTTCTTAGAAACCAAAACCGGAGTTGTTTTGCAACAATGCACATTGCCACACTCTATACAAGTGTTGGTACTGGCTTGAGGCGTCCACTTACACGCCCACCCTTCACCATTGGCGGACTAGCTTGTCTGTCCTCTCTCTCCCTCTCTCCCTCTCCATATATGTATATATACACGCCCACCCTTCCCTGATTGGCCGACTTCTTTCACAGTCACTTCCGCCTTTTCTCTATATAAACAGCGTGTCGGCAGTCAAGTCAGATTTTGGAACTCAGCGCATATAAAGGACGCTCCGCACCATAAGGCGTCCTGTCCATTTTGGAGAAAATTTAAGATTTAATGGCGCCTTATAGTCGTGAAAATACGGTATTATGAAACAGTCTTGGTTATTCTATAATTTACTGGTTGTAGCGTGGTAACTTTATGAATAAAACATTTGTCATAAGGTGTCATATGCTGTCGGTAGAACTAACGATGACACGTGGTAGATTCTTTCGTCAAATTGATAGTAGATTACACATGCATCGTCTTGGGAAGAGGATGTCAAGCCACAGCAATACTTACCTGTATTAATGATTACCAGGAAATTAATCTTTGCGGTGTGAGACTGGAAAAAAATACTCTGATTTTGTGGTGTGCTGTATTCATGATGCCATATGAGTACAACATAATTTGATCCATTTATTTCGTTGAATAATCCTGGAGTACACAGCTGCTGATATAATGTTCATTGTTAATGCATAGTTTTCAAACATTTACCCTTGAAGCATTATACTTTGGAGTATCAGAATTCTTGATTATGAATATCAGTCAAAATAGAAAAATGGCTTCCTATGATGAACGTTTACGGAACCCAAAATTAGTTACCATGGTTTCCCATTGGGTAATCCAACGGAATCGAAAAACGTGAATTTCCTAAATCCTCAGGCCTGCTACGGTACATCTTTTTTTCCCACCCGCAACGATCAGTTTGACAATCGCCACCATTGTTGTTTTGATCTCGCATGAAGTAATGTCGCATGTCGTTCTTGCAATATGCGGAAAGTAGATGATTGCCAAGTTTTGTATCGTTAAAACAAGTGTTGCGAACAAGTGTTGCGAATGTTTATTGCGGAGGTATCACGGAGGAAGCAGCTAAAGTTGGATAGTTTTTTGCGATAAGTTGACTTTGAGAAAGCCTTGCATCATTGGAAGCGGAGTAAAGAGAGGAGAATTTATGAACGCAAAGACTAAACTATGGAATGAAATAAGAACCTATTTCTCAGCAAATCTCGTATGCCTGAATTATTAAAATTTTTGCAGCATTTGTTGATAAGAAATAAACCTATTAGCAATGTATATTGTTGCTGTTTGTGTTATTATCATATGCAATTGAATAAGTAGACCATTTAAGAATTCGAAATTTGGGACTCTCGAAATGCCTAATGGGACTCACTTTTCTCATCAGCCAGTCCCTGGGACTGGCTGGGGTTAAACTGTAATATTATCACTCCGCGCGCACACACACGCACTCACACACAAACACACACTCACACAAAATGTACTTTTTAGTACATATTTTTTAAGTCAACACCATTAAAAATGGTGTGGAAGATTTAAAAAAATATACTTCCCTGCAGATATGAAATCAAACAAAAGGACGCTAAGAGGAACTTACTCCTTGGTCTTGGCTGCCGTTTTGCAGAATGGCTCGATAAATCTCAGGTTCTGGTCAGCAGTGAGCTACGGAGAAAAAAATGTGAAAAGGACCATCACATTTCTTTATTTCAATAAGTTATTAATATTTCCTCAAAATCTTTTGCAGAATCCTCTATAATGGATGTGTCACTCAAACTATAATATTGGCATTTAGAGTGGATAGACATCAAAATTTCATATCTAAATTCTCTTCAGTTTATTTTTGTCAAGTGAAAGGCATTCAACAGGATCAATAAAATAAATACGGACAAGTACCCAAATCTCCATCTACGCTCCATACTCCAAATGACCCGTTTGGATCATAACTTTACCTCTGATGCACCCACAGCTCCTAGTTCCGTCAAGTAAAGGTCCAAGATATGAAACTGCAGACCAGCAGGTGCACCGTTGCCACTGTTCAGGAGCTCTGTTGCAAAGAGCTCCAGAAATCTTGAGACCACACTAAAAAAAAAAAAAAAAAAAAAAAAAAAAAAAAAAAAATAGAAAAGACATTATGTAAAATATTTAACCTATGTTATGACGTACTGTACAATTTGCGCATGACAGTTTTTATGGATTACCTGCTATCCCAATTGTTTCTCTTCAGCATCTCAAAGCTTTGTCTGAACATGAAGCGGATCAGCTGTAATACGAAAAGAAGGGCCACCATAAGGGGGAGAAAAGTGATATATTCATGGACGCGCGCGCACGCACACACACCTGGAAAAACTTGTCCATTCGTAGTCTGTCAATGCCAGTCCACTCTCTTTTGAAGGTCTTAAGGGAGCTCTCCAGATATAATAGTTCTGTGGAAAACAATTTTCACCACCGGCTTTTGACATTTTAATTTGTATTTGGAATTACACCAGCATAGGATCAACTTACGTCCATCAATGTCATGAAAGGTGTGAATCAGTGTGCAAACAGAGTTGGAAAGCTCCTCCTGTGAACAACATTGTGCCTCAAATTAAGCAAATAGAAAGTGAAACAATCCAAGAAAGGCTCAATATATTTAACAATTAAATGGCAGTGGGTGCCATTAATTCAGCCCAGCACGCAGGGTCGTGGTGGCCAGAGGGAATATTGTGGGATTCCTGAATGGCCGGTCCATTTCAGGACCAGTTTAACAATCCCTGCCCCCAAATGGCATAAAAATTACGTTTTTGCGCATGACAGCCGCTGTCTACAGTCACCGAGTGGTTGCACCGCGACTCCAGCGGTCCATCAAAATACATCTCCTAGACGCCTCCTTAGTGAGGTGTTCCGGGCATGTCCCAAAGGTAGGAATTCCTTGGGGCGAACCAGGACAGCCTGGGAACGCCTTGGGAAGAGCTCAAAGAAGTGATTGGCGACAAATCACAGCTCAGCCTGAAAATGTTCCACAAGCCGTGACGAAAGAAATAAAGAAATACCTGTAAAAGTGGTTTGTCCTGCATCCACAAGCAGTAGAACAGACCTTTCCACAGCTTGAGCATTTCTTCACTCGTAAAGCCATCTGGACAAAGAATAATAAAACCAAAGGAGCGCCTTGGTGAATAAGATAAGAAAACCTTTATTAGACTCGCAATGGAGAAATTCCCGATTCACAGCTGCAAAGTTATGAAAGGAAGAAGTAGAACAACAAAATATAGGAGCTGCTCTAAAGGCAGCCACTCACGCGGCACCATTTTGAAGTCAAAATAACAAAAATAACACAACACATGGGACACAGACAGTCGTGCAATCTTCACCACTTTTCTGCATACACTTTGTTGCCTCAAGCAGTTATAGATGAAAGAGGAGAGGATCAAAGTGTCCTTTCACCAGTCGATCAGAGACGTCATGCTGAAAATGTGCACACGTCTGCTACAAGCTAAGTTTTGAAAGCAAACACGAAGCTGTAGCGTCCAGTGACGAAAAAGAGATTGGCTCACATCTCCTGTCACATGCAAATCCACTTCAATTCCAAGCCGCGACTCCCAGTTCCACATCCGCATCGGCGCTACGCGCTAACGTCCCCTCTTCTCATCGTCGGCTCCTCAAGCCTTACATCCATCCAGCCGCAGACCGTTCAACAGCACCAATCTCTCCGCTGAACAAAGTGGGGCTGTGAAAAATGCTGCCCATTACAGGCGCAAGACACAAGCGCCCCGGGACTGTCCAGCAACGACAGTCAAATGGCGCTGATATTCCTCCCAGTCAAAAACAGTGCTGGTATACCCATGCTGCCGAGAAGGCGCAACCACCAAGCACAGAGTCTTGATGAATGTCGTGGCCAAAAAATGCTGAAAAAAGTCCACATCAGGTCCACACGACATAACAACAAACACAAAGTTACAAAACAAAAACACAAAAATAACAACAAAAAAGCAAAGCTCATGAGAGCACTTGCAGACGGCTGCCAACTCGGGCGCCATCTTGCCTTCAAATCGAATCGAGTATTATATCAGCTGTTTTTGGACAAAGCAAGGACAAGGAAGGCAGCTTTCATTAGATCGTACATTTCATACAGAAAGTAACTCACCACGCTCCATTTTAAAACAAATAAGCTATTCACACACAGACCTCATAACTAGAAGAAAGGGGACATTTGAGTAAACATTGATCAGGAGGGACTACTACAGTGTTAGGTTGTCAGAATCAAATGCGTGTAGATTTATTTTTACCTATTAACCCTCGAAGTCCACCGCTTGCGATAAATGTAAAATTATGTCTTTGAATCAAAGGCTAAGGCATTCGGAAAAACACGTGAGAGCTGAAACGTATGGGGGGGGTTCTAAAATGGCCTAAATTTCATGACGTCACCGGCTGATAGTTCTCAGGCATTACAGCAATAATAAAAAAGGTTTTGATTCCGTAATCTTCACAATTTACATATTTTGCACCATAGAGACCCATTAAAATTCATATTTTTGAAAGCATCGTAAACCTAATGTGTAAACATGCATTTCACACGATTTTTACGTCAATCGCTTTGTTTTCGCTTGGACAGACGTATGCATACCACATTGTTGGGTTGAGGTCATTCCAATTGTGCAACTTTTAGGTGGCGCCAGAGGATCGCAAATGAGTTTGCCTCTTTGCAGGAGGCTTCAAACCAATGCATTTTACATGAACACGTCCGGTCGGGATTGTTAGTAGGGCTTGGTTGGGACCTCCAGACACAATTTTTTTTTCCTTTTGCAAAAAATAAAGAATAAAAAAATCCCAAAGAACTAATAAAAACTATATATGTATGGATAGCACAGATGCCTCTGAACATTTTGAGTGTTTGAAAAAAAAAAAAGAATGTTTGTATAACACAAAATACATCATTACAAAAATTGTAAAATGCGTAACTTAGGGTTTTTTTTCATTTGAAGGACCCATTAAACTGCCTTTGAAAAGTAGTCTGAAGTTTGTTGCTAGTCGAAACAGGGCACACGCTGCGAGCCCCGAAATTCCCCATCCCACTAAGCAGCGCACAATTACAAGTGTTTTCGAAGGCAGCAACAGTATGTGATGGCAATAAACCTGGGATCAGGTCGGCCTCCAATCGATAAAAACAAGTCAAGCCAACCTCCACAACGATTGTTCATCCTCTATGACGGTAACGCCGCCAAGTGCTGCAAAAGCCAATTTAAAAATAAAAGCCTAACTAGTGTCCTGCTATTGATTGGTAGCCGTCAATTTTGAAGTTTCACAGCCGGCATTCACAGCCGGTTGATGGCATGTTACTGTAATAATACAAGAGTTGCGGCTTAGAATTGAAGCAGATTTACATCAATTCAATAAATTTAAAATAATTGCCATATCAGAAACTTGGCTTGATGAAGATAAAACAACTGAAATGGAAATAGAAGGTTATGAAATGTTTGCAACTAATAGAGAAAACAAAAAAGGAGGGGGGGGGGTTGCAATATATGTAGACAAAGCACTTAAATGCAGTAAAATCGAGAGATTGACAAACACAATAGAAAACCTAATGGAATGTCTAACCATTGAAATACACAATAAAAAGGCATCAAATATCATCATAAGTCGCATCTATAGGACACCAGGAACATGTATTGACACATTCAATAAAAAACTAACATATATGCTCAGTTACTACAACGATAAGAAAACACGAATAATATGTGGTGACTTTAACATTGACTTATTAAACAAAAATAGACACAAAAAAACAACTGACTTCATAAATACTATGTACAGCAACAGCTTTTTCCCAGTAATCCTGAAACCTAGCAGAATAACAGTTGACACGGCCATATTAATAGATAACATATTTATAAATAAGATTGATCATAAAATGGAAAGTGGACTTCTCATTAATGACATAAGTGACCACTTGCCTGTTTTTGCAGTTTTTCATAATTATTTCGATAGAAAAGCTAAATCAACAAATTGTATAACAGAAATAAGACTAAGAACCCAACGTTCCATCGATGCCTTTAAGCAAGACCTAGAAAAACAAAACTGGACCGAGGTCTACTCAAACGAAGACCCAAATACAGCGTTTGAAGTATTTCAGTCTACCATAATCTCCTTATATGATAAACATTTTCCATTAACTCAAGTTTCCAAAAAGTATAAAGACCCAAGTAAGCCATGGATAACGAAAGGCATAGAAAACGCATGTAAAAAGAAAAACAATTTATATAAATTGTTTTTAAAATTCAGAACTGAAGCAGCAGAAAAAAAATATAAGACCTATAAAAATAAACTAGTAAATATTATAAGAACCAGTAAAAGAGATTATTATCATGCACTATTAGAGCAGAATAAAGGTAACACACAAGAAATATGGAAAATACTTAACCAAGTAATCAGAAATAGTCCTAAAAAAATGGATTATCCAGAGTATTTTATCAAAGGCAAAAATACTATTTTGGAAAAAACTGCAGAAATAGCAACTGAATTTAATGAGTATTTTGTCAACATCGGCAGTAACCTAGCAAAACAAATTCCTGACCCAACAGACCTGTTTGAAGTGGATAGATACGTAGAAAAAAACTCCTCCACGATGTTCCTTACTGCAGTAAAACAAGAAGTATCAAATATTATAAAAACTTTTAAAAATAAAAAGTCAACTGATTGCTTTAATATTGATATGACAATAATCAAGCAGATTATAGAATATGTAGTGCGACCTTTCACACACATATGCAACCTGTCATTCAAAGCTGGTATCTTTCCATCAAAAATGAAAATTGCTAAAGTTATTCCAATCTATAAAAGTGGAGAAAAACATCTGTTTACAAATTATAGACCAATATCACTACTACCACAATTTTCAAAAATATTAGAAAAACTATTTTCTCGCAGACTTGATAGTTTTATACAAAAGCATGCGCTGTTAAGTGAGAATCAATATGGCTTCAGGGAAAAACGGACCACCTCAATGGCAGTTATGGAGTTTGTGGAAGCTGTTGGGGTTTTCCTAGTTCTAAAAAAAGCTTTTGACACAATAGATCACAGTATATTATTGAAAAAAACTAGAAAGATATGGCATTAGAGGTGTAGCTTATAAATGGATAAGTTATTTAGAAAACAGATATCAGTACGTGCAACTCAACAATAAAAAACGAATCAACTGAAAATCACTCACGGAGTACCTCAGGGGTCAGTGCTTGGTCCAAAACTATTCATCTTATATATAAATGATATCTGCAAGGTCTCAAAACTATTTAAATGTGTCCTATTGGCTGATGATACAACTTTCTACTGTTCTGGAATAAATCTGAAACAGCTCCTGACAACCGTAGAAAACGAATTAAACAAATTAAAAAACTGGTTCGACAGAAATAAATTGTCACTCAACCTGAAAAAAATCGAAGTCAATTGTTTTTGGCACAAGACCAATCAAACACCAAGCTAAAATTATGATAAACTCAATTGAAATAGAAAGAGCGTATGAAACCAAGTTTCTCGGATTAGTAATAGACTCAAAACTATGTTGGAAACCACATATCGATAACGTAAAAAGAAAAATAGCCAAGACGGTAGGGATCCTCTACAAAACCAAGGAAGTGCTAAATAAGAGATCCTTGTACACATTATACACTTCATTATTATTACCATACATGACCTACTGTGTGGAAATATGGGGAAATGCCTGCAAAACAAACACACTCCCTATTCTCAAACTACAAAAAAAAGCAATTCGAATTATTAATAGATCAAATTATACGGAACCCACAAATCCACTATTTATTAAATTAAATACGATGAAATTTTATGACCTGGTTGACTTTAAAATCGCCCAATTAATGTACAAAGCACACAATAACCTGCTCTGCTAAAACATTCAGAAGTTTTTTGAAATTCGAGAAAGCAACTATGAATTAAGAGGTACCAACTTATTCAAAAAACTCAAAACAAGAACAAACATCAAGCAAAGAAGTGTATCTAGCAAAGGTGTTAATCTGTGGAATAATCTCGAAACTGACCTAAAAATGAGTAAATCGCTTGCTGAGTTCAAAAACAAATTCAAAAAAAATAGTACAAACAACCTACACCAATCAGAGTTAAAATGATAAATTCTAAACATTAAATATAATGATAAATCAGAACTAAGTTGATAAATAGAGAAAGGTATTGCAATACCCATTATGAATACAAGAGAAAATTGACACAAGAGTGCCAGGGTGAGGATGTATATAATCCCGATACAAACCAAAAGTTGTGAAAATATCACGGTTAAGGGTAAAGTATGAGCCTTAATGGAGACTTCTTCTTACTTTTTCTTTTCTGATTGATATAAAAATGATTTAGTAGATATAAACACATAACGGGGTAGGACAAGATAAGTTTTTTTACTTCATCCTACTCCCTTGAACATAACTGTGTTGAATGAAGACTGATTTCTTTCTTTTACTTTTTTATCTACCTTATTTTCTGTCAAATTATTACTGTATACGTTTTATGTTCAATAAACAACCCAAACCCAAACCAAACATGGGACACTTTGATTAGCTCCTCTTTCATTTATAACTGCATCAAACAACAAACTGCATGCAGGAAAAGTGGTCAAGATTGCACGACTGTGTCTTATCGAGTCAACTACAATTTTATTGTCAAATGTGCTGTATGTGCAACATACCTTTACATTCCCTCTCACAACATGCAACAAGACAAGACACATTAGACACAGACAATCTTATGTGTTGTATTGTAGTTAGAACTGCATGACTGTCCGTGTTTTATGTTGTGTTGTGTTTATTATTTTACTTCATGTTAACTGTTTTGTAAAGCGCTTTGTTACAGCTGCCGCTGTTGTGAAAGCGCTATATAAATCAGCATGTATTGTATTGTATTGTATTTTGTTATTATGACTTCAAGATGGCGCCGCAAAAGTGGCTGCCTTTATAGCAGCTCCTATATTTTGTTCTACTTTCTTCCTTTATAACTTTGCTGCTGTAAATTGGGATTTTCTCCATTGTGAGACAATTATAGGTTTTCTTATTCTTATTCAAATAGTGCATACCAACTAAACTCTTACCAGAGGCAGAAAAAAAATGCAAGCATTTAAAAAAAATAAAATCAAGGCTCTTGAATTGGACTTTTGTCACCACTGGTAAAATTTCCAATCAGAATGTTCATGCACAGTATCGGTAACAGATTTGACACTGGTCGAAACGGCAGATAGTGATATCTGAATTTCAAACCTTAAGTATAGATGTCTGCAACGTTACCATATTTTCATGACTACAAGGCATATTCAAAACTCTTACATGTCCTCCAAAATGGAAGGAACGCCTAATAATGTGGGGCACTTTGTGTATGAACCAAGTTCCAAATTCTGTGAATGATGTGGAGTAGCTGCACTGCATTTGACTGATTGATGTGCGGACAGGCTGCTTATATAAAGGAAAAGCAGGCGTAACTTAGGACAGCATGCAGACATTAAGCGCCTTCCTCAACATTAAACTTAATTCACACAGAGAGGAGAGGAAGACATTAATGTCTATAAGATCTCAAATATCGGCCAGATTTTTTTTTATATTTTCAGACACTGTGGCAGACATGTGCCCATGAATTTTGGTAGAGAATAGAGAGAACATCAAGCCGCGTTAAGCATTATGCCCTATAGTGAACGCCTATGGGCAAGAAAAAGCTCAATTAAAATGTATTATTATTATTATTAATGCTCATAAAATCCTAAACAAAGAGACTATTACTTATTTTCAGAGGTTGAAGTGGATTTAAGTGTTAATTTGGGTGGCGATAAGTTGTCAAACATTAAGACACGTTAAGCTTATTCTCAACAGTGAGCCTCCTGATAGCTTAATGTCCATAAAATCTATGATAGTGTAGCGATTTTTGATATCCAAAGAGGTTTACGTGGGCATAGGTAGAAATGTGCATGTGAATTTTGATAACTGCTCGTAGTTTCCTGACATTAACATTACATTTGGCTTTTTTTTTTTAACAATAAGCGTTTTAGTTAGCACGACGTTGCTGATGTATACAATGTTAATTGTGGATAGTGTAACTTAACCTTTTAAATCTGAACCCACTTACCGTACTGTAAAACATTGTTTAGTTTCGAAGGATGGAATTTAATTAAAAACTGAGCTTGGACACAAAAAGTGTCCATATAGTGATATGTAACGTTCAAAACACAAGGCATTGCTATTAATTCGTATTTGTGAATGTTCCGAGCACCGTTATAAATGCACATAAGAGCACTAAACGCGAGTTACTTACCCGACAGTTTCTGTGATCTGACATTTATATACTTCTTTAGCTTTTTTAATGCTTTTGTTCGAATGGGCTTTTCGTTTGAGGCTAACTTTTGTGCCAGTTGAATCTCTGGATCGTGAACGGCCGCCATTTTCACACTAATTCACGTGGAGCGGTGCTGCTCAGGCGCACTTTCCTTCATTTCGTCGCAGACAGATGACATCACACATTGCCATCACAGGCACGGATGTATGTTACTGTATCTTGTTTTCGGTTATTTTGAAAAGTCAAAAAGTCAAAGTCAAAAGCCAGCTTTATTGTAAAACATGCTCTATTTACAACATCCAGCATAGATGAAATTTATTTCCCCTCAACCACAGTGCAAATATCCGGTGCATTAAAAAGCACAAAGCTAAAAACAAGGGCAGTGAAAATTGAATACAAAGGACATATATAAATATGAACAAATATAAATAATACATTGCAATCAACAGTCAACAGACAAACAAGTGTACAGAAGAGATTTAGGGCCAATAAAGTAAAAAATCCAAGGTTGGCAAGATTCCCACTTTTGTCTCAGAATTCTAACTTCATCCATCCATCCATCTTCTACCGCTTATCCGGGGCCGGGTCGCGGGGGCAACAGCTTTAGCAGGGAAGCCCAGACTTCCCTCTCCCTAGCTACTTCTTCCAGCTCTCCCCGGGGGATCCCGAGGCGTTCCCAGGCCAGCTGGGTGACATAGTCTCTCCAGCGTGTCCTGGGTCTTCCTCGGGGTCTCCTCCCGGTGGGACATGCCCGGAACACCTCACCAGGGAGGCGTTCAGGAGGCATCCGAATCAGATGCCCAAGCCACCTCATCTGGCTCCTCTCGATGTGGAGGAGAAGCGGCTCGACTCCGAGCCCCTCCCGGATGACCGAGCTTCTCACCTTATCTCTAAGGGAGACCCCGGACACCCTGCGGAGAAAACTCATTTCGGCCGCTTGTATCCGGGATCTCGTACTTTTCCGACTGAGGACCATGGTTTCAGATTTGGAGGTGCTGATTTTCATCCCAACCGCTTCACACTCGGCTGCGAAACGCTCCAGTGAGAGTTGGAGAGCCCTGTTTGAAGGAGCCAACAGCACCACATCATCTGCAAAAAGCAGGGATGCAATACTGAGGCCACCAAAACGGACCCCCTCAACGCTTCGGCTGCGCCTAGAGATTCTGTCCATGAAGGTTATGAACAGAATCGGTGACAAAGGGCAGCCTTGGCGGAGTCCTACCCTCACTGGAAACGATTCCGACTTACTGCCGGCAATGCGGACCAAACTCTGACATCGGTGGTATAGTGACCGAACAGCCCGTATCAGGGGGTTCGGTACTCCATACCCACGAAGCACCCCCCACAGAACTCCCCGAGGGACACGGTCAAACGCCTTCTCCAAGTCCACAAAACACATGTAGACTGGTTGGGCGAATTCCCACATACCCTCGAGAACCCTGCTAAGGGTGTAGAGCTGGTCCACTGTTCCACGGCCGGGACGAAAACCACACTGCTCCTCCTCAATCTGAGGCTCGACTTCCTGACGGACCCTCCTCTCCAGCACCCCTGAATAGACCTTACCAGGGAGGCTGAGGAGTGTGATCCCTCTGTAGTTGGAACACACCCTCCGGTCCCCCTTTTTAAAAAGAGGGACTACCACCCCGGTCTGCCAATCCAGAGGCACTCTCCCCGTTGACCACGCGATGTTGCAGAGGCGTGTCAACCAGGACAGCCCCACAACATCCAGAACCTTGAGGAACTCCGGGCGGATCTCATCCACGGAACATGGTCCACTCGGACTCAATGTCCCCCGTCTCCCCCGGAACATGGGAAAAGCTCTGTCGGAGGTGGGAGTTGAAACTCCTTCTGACAGGGGATTCCGCCAGACGCTCCCAACAAACCCTCACAATACGTTTGGGTCTGCCAGGACGGACCGGCATCTTCCCCCACCATCGGAGCCTATTCACCACCAGGTGATGATCAGTTGACAGCTCCGCCCCTCTCTTCACCCGAGTGTCCAGAACATGCGGCCGCAAATCCGATGACACGACCACAAGGTCGATCATCGAACTACGGCCTAGGGTGTCCTGGTGCCAAGTGCACACGTGGACACCCTTATGCTTGAACAAGGTGTTCGTTATGGACAGTCCGTGACGAGCACAGAAGTCCAATAACAAAACACCACTCGAGTTCTGATCGGGGGGGCCGTTCCTCCCAATCACGCCCCTCCAGGTCTCACTGTCATTGCCCACGTGAGCATTGAAGTCCCCCAGTAGAACAAGGGAGTCCCCAGCAGGAGTACTCTCCAGCACACCCTCCAAGGACTCCAAAAAGGGTGGGTATGCTGAGCTGCTGTTTGGTGCATATGCACAAACAACAGTCAGGACCCGTCCCCCCACCCGCAGGCGGAGGGATGCAACCCTCTCGTCCACCGGTGTGAACCCCAATGTACAGGCACTGAGCCGGGGGGCAATAAGTATGCCCACACCTGCTCTGCGCCTCTCACCGTGAGCAACTCCAGAGTGAAAGAGAGTCCAACCCCTCTCGAGAGGACTGGTACCAGAACCTAGGCTGTGTGTGGAGGCAAGTCCGACTATATCCAGTCGGAACTTCTCTGCCTCACACACCAGTTCGGGCTCCTTCCCCGCCAGAGAGGTGACATTCCATGTCCCAAGAGCTAGCTTCTGCAGCCGAGGATCGGACCGCCAGGGTCCCCGCCTTTGGCTGCCGCCCAGCTTGCATTGCACCCGACCCCTTTGACCCCTCCCACGGGTGGTGAGACCATGAGAAGGGGGACCCACGTTGCCTCTTCGGGCTGAGCCCGGCCGGGCCCCATGGGTGTAGGCCCGGCCACCAGGCGCTCGCCAACGAGCCCCACCTCCAGGCCTGGCTCCAGAGGGGGGCCCCGGTGACCCGCGTCCGGGCAAGGGAAACTGGATACCATTGATTTTATCTGTCATTAAGGGGCTTTGTGAGCCATGCTTTGTCTGGTCCCTCACCTAGGACCTGTTTGCCATGGGTGACCCTGCCAGGGGCATAAAGCCCCAGACAACTTAGCTCCTAGGATCATTGGGACACACAAACCCCTCCACCACGGTAAGGTGACGGCTCACGGAGAGGAATTCTAACTTTATTCTCAGAATTCTAACTTATGTCAGAATTCTGACACATTACTCACATTAAAGTCAGGAATTTTGAGAATTAAGACAGAGTTCTAACTTTAATGTTAGAATTCTGACAATAACGGGGGCTTAAAGTTTACAAGCAGGCACCTTTCCTAAGCATTGATAGAATTTGAATGACCCTATCCTCCAAGATCATCTCATCTGGATAGGGTCGGAAAGGAAATTACTCAGGCAAAACGAGAATCCAAAGAGGCCTCGGGAGATGAGTGACCTATGCGAAAGGAGATTTAAAGGTTTTATCCATGCACCCTTTCCTAAGCATTCGTATGCTGCACTCGATGAAAGTGGGAAATCGGAAATATTCCACATGGATTGTCCCAGTCCACCCTCAATGCATTGGGGGGGAATTTAAACAACAAAGACGGCTGATTCTGATAAACTGTTGTTCTGGTTTGTTACAACACATTTGAACCCCAGCTAACCTTCTTCATAATTAATTTTATTCATATAAATAAAGGTATATACTATCTCCAATGCATTTAATGAATTTCACCAAATAATTTAATTAATGCAAGGAGATAGCAGCATGTATGTATTCCAACACTCAGTGCAAATCATGGTGTGCTACATGAAGTCATGTCAAATTAACTAAATGTAATAATATAAATATTCATTCATAATAAATTGGCATTCACGGTTGTGTCTCCATGGAGGTCGTCATTGTTGAGTGACATCACACATCGCAAATTTGATCTGACGTAAACACACACACACACACGCATACACACAAACAAAACATAAATGTACTCTTTATTTCAATAGCGCACAAGTATGAGCATAAACCTATTTGACTTATTTTAACATGAACATACATTTCTTGTATATTAATTATTCCACTTTGTGTGCTACGTGAAGTCATGTCAAAAAAGTCATGTATACTCGTTTGCTTCCCAACACTTCATTTGTTCTTCTTGGATCAGGTCTCTGAGTTTTTGTGCTGTACTCAGCCATTCCATGTTTCTTCTGCCTTTAGCATCTTCAATGAGTGCTGTAATACTGCTGAGACTGTCTCTCAGAGACCTCGGTTCAGGTGTTTTTTCTTCAGCATCTTCCCACTCTTCCTCTTCCTCTTTAATGACAAAACCAGTCTCTCCATATTCCTGGTTATGGGTTGCAATATTACTGTCCATTTGCAGCAGGTCTTCTAGTGTGCTCTCTGGTGCTACTTTTTTTAGGCTCTGCAGATCATCATTGTAGAACTGGAAAGCTTCTTCCTCTTGTGTTGCTTGGCTTGCTTCACCAGAAAAGCGACATTTCTTCAAACATTTTTTGATGGTAGATGTTAAAATAGACCGACTAATGCTATGACGCTGAATGAATGTTCTTAACCAACCATTTGATCCTTCAAAGTGTGTGATGCCTTTCCTGAGAGCAATTATCCTTGCTTGCTCCTGTATCATAGAGCCTGTTATGACATTGTTGGTTGCTCTTTTCTTGATAAACCACTCCCAAGTCTCCTTGTTTATTTCAGGATACTTCTGCCTTCCTGCGGTCAATATCTTCCTTTTCCTGTTCATTTTTCCCGAATTCCAGATTTCCAGAAGGTTTTCTCTGTCCTTCAGGATGGCATAGATCTGGGTCTGGCCAGCCTAAAATATAAAAAATCTGTAATTTGATTTCAAAATGTACTTCTATAAAATGCACCCGAAGCATTACAGTAATGAATATCAATGAATGTATAAAATACCTTATCAACATCTAATTCATAAATTAATGATACAAAACTAAAACACACACACACACAAATGTGTTGATTTTTTTGGTTATGTTGTAAAGCAACATTCGAACTTTCTATCGAGTCACGAAAAAATAATTGATAGAAAATAAAAGTATTGATTTGTTTATTTTTTGCCGATTTACATTGAAATTTAAATAAATTATTTTTTTTAAATCAAACAATCCCAATACCAAAGATAGGTCATATTGCCAGTATAGAAAGAAAAAAAGGGAAAGAAATAGCGAATTTTGCGATCAGCATTTAGTTTCACTTACATCAATTTTTTGCAGAATGTCTTTTACTTTGCTTCCTCTATCTTTCATCCTTATTACTTTTATCCTGTCTTCAAGTGTTAAAGCTTTTCTTTTCTTAACTCCTCGTGAAGAGCCTTGGTCTGCAAATGTCCGTTTTGGAGCCATTTTATACCAAACAATGCAACGTTCGAGCCGTGTCTGAAACAACTCTGGAAATTTCTAGCCACATGCTAACAATAACAAATACTTCCTGTACTACTGCGCATGTGCACGGGGGGTGCTGTTGCAATGTCCTAGCTAAGCATTAGCATTGGCTATGGCAGGCTGAGGTTGGATTAGACTCTTGCGCTCCGCTTGTTACCGTTGTAGTGAACCTCATTGCGATGCAAGGTCTGGAGAAAAGTATTTCATATTACGCAACAAGCTGACTTTTCGTTGTAGGAGGAAGCAAAAAAGAGGAATGCTATAATGCACGAATGTTTTTTTCACACTAGGGGGTATTCGCACACGTCCGTTTCGTTGGAAAGATGTTTTACTGTCGTAGAATGAGAACGATCATGTCCGCTAAGTACTTCCGGGTCATTTTCCTCGGACAACTGTAGTATAGGAAAAAATGAGAACCAGAAGAGGCCCTACAAAATATGACGTTCAATAATTATATCAGGATATTAACATAAGGAAATTGGTCTTACCCTATCTTTCATGCAGCGCGATCGGGTCACCGACGCTACAGAGGAACAGTAGTTGAATTGAGACACAACCAAAGACACTGTTTGAGTGTATGTAAGAGACATGAGATGAGGCCCGGAACTTGGCCACGCACGATCACAGTAACTGGTCCGCAAATTATGACGTCTTCTATTCCAAGGTGGTAAAGGACGTTGCAAAACGTAAAAACAAAATTAAAAAACAAGGTAAAGTCTTCGTTTAGAAATCAAGGAAGTTCGTTATTTTAAGTGGACGCCGATTAGTTTAACAGCGAACTGGATTTAAACGGCATAAGGGAGCCGTGTACAACTTGGACACTTTTTGGTAAGCACTTGTCCTCTCATTTGTGTATTATTGAAAGGTTTAACATTTCACTTCATTGTTAAAGCCCTTGTATGTGGTGAGTATTATTTTTATAAGTCGTGCAGGAAATAATCAAAGGCACTTGAGAAATTATTGAAATCGGTTTTTGTTTAGTTTTTTAAATTGGCTTCAGCTTGGAGCGGCCGAGTGTGACTCCATCCTGGACTAAAGCATGGAAATAGCTACAACGAACTTGTAAGTGGTTCAGATAATGGATGGGTTTACAAATGCAGCAAGCTAGGTATACTGGGTCATCTGCATCAATTTCTGCAATGCTACACAACTCTTACGTAGCAGGCAGCGAGGGCCAGTAACTCGATAAGACAGTGACGTCGACAAGTGATGGGGAAGTTGCCGGTGTCGTAACGCCTTCTCCGGTGTCCTCTGGCGATGGATCAGTGTCCAGGAACTTGTCCTCTCGTCTGGACTCCCTCTCCGGCGATGCAAAGGGTTTGTATGGGGCCAGCCAATCTCTGTGGAGGACCACCACCACCCGGTTCCTTTTTCACAGCTGCACTCAGAACTTGAGTTTCAACAACTTGTCAAGGACCTTGATGGGTGAATGGCTCATCATCTTACCGGACAGGTCCTTCCCACTTCCTGAATTGTCGATCCACACTTTCACACAGTTGAAGTTCACTTTTCAACAGCAGATGTCGTTCACCCTCTTTTTATGGCTCCCGGTGTCATCAACATGCATTTTTCGCCACATTTTGCAACGTCTCAGATTTGGTCCTGGAGTTGGCCGAAGTCATCCATACTAGGCTCTCAATTCAACACAGGCAGGATATGACTCTCGCGGAACTGGAGTTATCTACCCCTGGTTTAGTAACACTGCAGTGTGAATATCATATAGCGTTTTTTTTTATTTGTACATTATTTTGTGATGTGATAATGTTATCAATAGGTGGATGACAAGATGACGACGACTGGCATTTTAAAGACAGAAGTTGGTTTATGAGCTACTTGGGTTGGATTTTTACCCTTGGCCACAATGTGGTGCAGGATTCTGGTTAAGATCAGCCATTTTAAACTTTAAAGTACGGTAAATCATTTTGGCCTTTTAGGAGCGTCCTCCCGCTGACTACTTTTATAGCTCAGTAGATAAGTTCAGATAGAATAAGTGTATGGGAAATATATGTTAGTACATGTGTGTTTAGAGCTCTTTGTGTAGGCACCATATAAAGCCCACCTTTGCAAAACACCTGTCACCAGGTGGAAGCACAGTGAGAGACTTTTACTCGTGTTTACAATTTCTTCTCATGTACTAAATAATGATTATAAAACCCTTTTATTGTTTCTATATTTTTTCTCAGTAATGACAAAAAGGCAGTTTTGGTGTTAAAAATGGTCTTTTGATATCAGAATATTTGGTTTTGCTTTGTCATCATATCAGGGTTTAAAATGGAAATTTCACAATATTAAGATAAAGATATCCTTTAGTTGTTCCACACTGGGGAAATTTACAATATGTTCTGCCAATTTTCCTTTCATTCCATATGCTTTTAAATATTGATTCCTTTCAGCAGATTGACAATGATTAAATTATATTCTTGTCCCTCCAAATACAGTATCACCAAGAAGTCACTTACAGGGGTGCTGGCATTATTTCGAGGTGCCTCCGACCAGAACATTTGATATGCTTGGAAATGGTTCTTTACTATCACTTTCTCTCATCACACAGATACCCCAATGATACACTGCAAGAGGACGATGGCGACTGTAAGTTCAGTGCATGCACCATAATCATAACATTTCATAGGTACAGCTAGGTCCAGAACTGTTTGGACAATGGCAAAGGTTTTTATAACTTTTCCCTTGATACACCACCACATAGATCGGACACCCTGAATCGGTTGCCAACCAATCGCAGGGCACACAGAGGCGAACAACCATCCGCGCTCACACTCACACTTGGGGACAATTTAGAGTGTTCACTCAGCCTGCCACGCATGTTTTTGGAATATGGGAGGAAAACCGGAGTACCCGGAGAAAACCCACACAGGCAAGAAGGCCCGAGAAAATGAGGGTATTGGACTAATGATACTTTTGGAGGGGAGTGTCTGATTTTTATTGATGTCTGGCAGAAGTAATAAGATGAATTCAGAGATGTGAACTAGAGTTATACTTTACTCCCTTCTCATCGCTTCCTGAATGAAACTGATTTCAAGGCAAAACTTCACATCTTTATCGTCTTATTTCAATTCCATTGTGGTGATTTATAAAAAGGTGCTGTTGAAATGTTTACATCTTTATTCACATGCTTGACCTGCTTATCTGATATAAATCTGTTATGCTCACTTTCCTTTAAAAGGGCCCTGTGTGTTTTCATTGTGTTTGTTTGCAACTAACATCATGTACTGTATGTATGATTATTCAATCAGGTGTTGTATGGTAGAACCAGGCTGGTGACTTATCTCCCTGGGCTTAATGCTCTGGTGCAGCATATTGCCAGCACCGTGGGCTTCTCTACTATTGGATCTTATAGCTCTGGTGATCCCCATGGAGCACTCGCTACTTCCAAAAATGGTAGGGGATATTTTTTTGCCATTCTCTTTTTCGCATTTTAAATAGTGAAAGATTGGAAAGTACCTGCTTTACTGATAATTGCTTGTTGTTCAGCAAAGCATCCCAAATTACTAGACGGGATTAAAAAGCACTGTGGTTTGTGAGGAACAATGTTTGTTGAAGTACAGTTGCTGTTGCTTTCCGTTTCAGGACCACTTAGATTGCAGCATGATGAGCCCATGGGCCCGTTTAATGTCAAAGACCAACTCTACTTGATGCCTGGTAATGTAGGATTTGAATGTCAATTGCCGGCGTCAGAAAAAAAAATGAGACTGACAAAAAAGATGGTCCCTGAACTGCTGCATACCCCATCGAGTCCTGAGAGATGTATTTCTGGACTACTTATTAAAGAACTTGTAAGTACAGTCTGGTCGTGTATCGCAGCGCTTTGATTAAGACAAAAACAATTCAGTTGTAACCTCCACTGAACATTAAAAAAAAAAATATATATATATATATATATATATATATATATATATGAGCTGTCAAACGATTAAAATATTTAATCTAATTAAAAATGCAACTGTCATAATTAACTCAAATCAACTAAAAAATTAATTGTGATTACTCACACATTTTTTATCGTTTCTGAATTTCCTTTTACATTTTTTGTCCTATTTTTCCCCATTTTAATGCTCTCATCTAGATGGAATCGTGAATCAGTTTTCTATGTGCCAAATGCAAATATTTACTGAAATAACAATTTCGATTTTCAATTTTACATAAACATTTTTCACTTGGTGCAGTGATTCACACATAATCTCTCACACAATATTACTGTCCATCAATAACGGTGAAAAAAATATTTTGTCACACAACAGCTGCTTTAACAGCTTTTTTTATGAAATCAAAACAAAGCAATATAACATTGTAAAGTGCACATCTAAGGTACACTAGTACTCAGCCTATAGTGGATTTAAACCATGGTTGCATACTTCATTTTTCTCAGGTTTGCTTTGAACACAGCAGTCTGTTTCTGTATGTTTGTTGAAGAATAACGAGACACCGGACACCAGTGTTCATTATGTGCCGCTGTATTGGAAACTGCCGGCCGTACAAACAAGCACACGCACTTCCCCCGTGCTGCAGGGGCAAACCATTCTGAAAGGGGGGCGGGGGGTTCACTCCCCCAAACACAGTTTAGCTATGTTGATTGTATTGGTCCTTCTTGCGCGGAAGTCTCTCTACGGTTTTGTGTAGACCTCATTTCGAATGACTTCACTTGGTTCGATGACAACACTGGAGACATTTCACTTTCACTAGGTCGCTATCACTGTAGCGCAATGTCACTGTCAGACGAACACAGAGAAGCTCCACCCGCACTATTTATATGGACACGGAACGCTGTAACCTTCCACACAAAATAGTTCCAAACAAGTAACAATCGCGTCAGTGGCATACATCGTATACCTGTATGATACAGAGAGAGAGAGAAGAACAGATAACTTTGGTCTTGTCAGTGGAGCAATATGGCAACTTTTGAAAAGTAAACTTTCCATTCATAAACTCTTTAAGTGTCCATTTTCGGTGTTCTCGCGCTGCCGTGGCTGGCAAAACAGACATGGGCGTGGACTTCTGCAGTACGCTGGTTGTTTTGTTTCTGGTGTATTTATAGAGCAACGTAACATCCGCACGTGACGTGTGCCGCCTTAATCTCGCGAGAAAAAATTTAATCCCGTTAAAATTCATTTAAATTAATGCCAATAAAAACGCACTAAACTGACAGCTCTAACATATATATATATATATATATATATATATATATATATATATATATATACATACACACACACACACACACACACACACACACACACACACACACACACACACACACACATACATAAATAAGGGCGGCCCGATAGTCCAGTGGTTAGCACATCGGCTTCACAGTGCAGAGGTACCGGGTTCGATTCCAGCTCCGGCCTCCCTGTGTGGAGTTTGTATGTTCTCCCCGGGCCTGCCTGGGTTTTCTCCAGGTGCTCCGGTTTCCTCCCACATTCCAAAAACATGCGTGGCAGGCTGATTGAACACTCTAAATTGTCCCTAGGTGTGAGTGTGAATGGTTGTTCGTTTCTGTGTGCCCTGCGATTGGCTGGCAACCGATTCAGGGTGTCCCCTGCCTACTGCCCGAAGACAGCTGGGATAGGCTCCAGCACCACCCGCGACCCTAGTGAGGGCCAGGCGGCTCGGAAGATGAAAGAATGGAAAAAATATGTGTATATATATGTATGTATGTATGTAAATGTGTATGTGTGTATGTATGTTGTGGAATTATTCACCTGTAATTGAAATTTCAAATTACAGAAAATTACAATGAAGAAAAATATCAACCATAGCACTTTTGTTTTGTGTGTGTGTGTTTGATTTTCATGAATGTGCAGGATGACGCAGCCACGAATCACAATACCAGTAACGCAAACCAGGATTTTGACAACTCATTTGTGGAGTGTATCATGCAGTCATGCCCTGAAAAACTAAAACAAGGTAATTCACTGACTGACACCACATCCGAAACATAAGTTGAAGCTCAACAAAACAATTACCAACAGGGGGAGACAGAACAGGAAGCCCCCAAAATCTTAGCTGTGAAAAGTCAAGTCAAGTCAACAGTATTTATAGAGCACTTTCAAACAGCCATCGCTGCATACAAAGTGATGTACATGGAGCAACGTTTTTCTTGGTCAGTGGGACATAGATCTGGCAGTCATCTGCATCGCAGTGGAAGGGAATACCATGTTTCCTTAAGATGGAACCCAATGGGAGCAGATACAGCAAGAACAGCAGAGGCCCCAGAATTGAGCCCTGTGGAACACCACATGACAGGGGAGCAGTGCGTGACTCAGAGCAGCCAAGGCTGACACAAAAGGTTCTGTCAGCTAGATAGGACCTAAACCACTCAAGAGCACTGCCGCCAATGCCCACCAAGTGCTGCAAACGAGTCAGCAGAATACTGCGGTCCACTGTATCAAATACTGCAGTTAAGTCCAATAAAACTAGACACACGTGGTCTCCAGAGACATTTGCCAAGAGGATGTCATTAGAAATGCGTAACAGGGCTGGCTCCGTGCTATGCATCGTCTTCAAACCTGACTGGAAGACCTCCAAGATGTTATGTTCATCCAAGAAAAGTTTCAACTGCATGTGTACCACTTTTTCCAGAATTTTGGAAATGAAAGGCAGTTTGGAAATGGGCCTGAAACTTGACAGCATATCTGGATCAAGACCAGGTTTCTTGATCAAGGGTTAAAATATCCTTTATTTGTCCCGCACTGGGGAAAATTGGACCACAGCATGTTTAAACTGTTGGGGAACTACACCAGAAGAGAGGCTGCTGTTGATGAAAAGAAAACAATAGGGAAGAAGAGGCCCCCCGCCAGACTCCAACCACTCCAACCGAATCCCTGATCAGTCATTCAATTTATATTTAATACTCCTCATTCGTTTTCATTTTGCGACTCCAACACCGCATCAACTTTGCGATTGAATTCAGTCAACGCATGAGTCAAGAGTGTTGACCACCCGCCCTCCACCATCCAGAAAGGCCTTCAGCTTGTTCCCTTCTAGCGAAGCTGCTCCTGCCGGCTGAGTTTTTCTGATAAATCAGGAAAGTGCCAACTCCAAACAGTTGAAGGCCAATATTGTAGATGTCTTCCACATCCTTTACAGAAAACGAAACTGTATCTGAGGTGTGCCCAGCAGCAAATGTCCCAAAGGGCAAGAAGGTTCCCCTCCACCTGCTCTTTTTGTAGACCAAAAAGTATCAATAATGCTGCTTAGAAAAGACTGCCATCTCCTTTGTTTGTTTTTTTTAATCTCATGTGGTCTAAAGTGTTGTTTGTGATCCCTCTTCCAGATATCCAAGACCTGTTTCCCGAGGCTCCAAGCTCTCATGTGACAGTAGTCACGGTGAGTCAAAAGACAAAGAATGATATGACCGCATGGTGTTCTGCTGTGGAAGAAGAAAGAGATCACATGCTTGACAAGGTGAGCTACCTTAAACGTACAAACACTGTCAAAATTGTTGCTACCCTCAAAACACGAAGGTCACTGAACTTACAGAAAGGGAAGAAAACATTTGATTTTTAAACATCAAACATTTAATAACTGAACAGAAAATATTCAAACACATCCACACGTCCATTATAGACATGAAAATACATTTAGTGCCCGCTTCAGACCACTACTTTAATGCATCCATCCATCCATTTTCCGAACCTCTTTATCCTCACTAGGGTCGCGGGGGGCACTGGAGCCTATCCCAGCTGTCTTTGGGCAGTAGGCGGGGTACACCCTGAATGTAATATTGCATTTTAAATGAGGCAATTCAAACCGATGATGATAGCTTGGTACCATTTTTGTGGGTTTTGTGTTTTGCCATTGGGACCAAAATGTGGTCAAAATAACATGCAAGCACATTGAAAGAAAACAGTTTGCAGACAGAATCTAAAAGTACAAAAATGGAGAACATAATACTGTCCAAAAAAACTGATAAGGCGCCACCGGGTGTTTCAGGACAAAGACAAACGTTAGCTAATTTGCCGATTAGCAGCGTGAGACATTAATTCATGCCTTTGTCACATCCTGACTCGATTACTGCAATGCCCTTTACTTTGGAGTCAGCCAATCCTCTATTAAGCGTCCCCAACTGGTCCAGAATGCTGCTTCTCGCCTCTGGACTGGTACTCGTAAGAGTGAGCACATACCGTATTGGCCCGAATATAAGACGGTGTTTTTGCATTGAAATAAGACAGTGGGGGTCGTCTTATATTCGGGGTCTGGACATTATACCCATTCACGACGCTAGATGGCGCCAGATATCAAAGAAACAAATGCTGAACTTGACTCCCCAGGCCAAAGTGAACCCCTGCCACGAAGAGTAAAAATAAAAATAGCGATAGCACGAAGAAGAAAAATAAAAAATAGCGGTGAGAAGAAAATAATAGAAGAGATAATAGAAAATGGAGAAACGTAGTGACAATCTGGAGAAAAGTGGGTCGAAGATCGGCCAGGTTAACAGGCAGCTGAGGAGAAGTTATGATGTAATTTACATTTCAAAAGCCAGAAGCCATTCACTTACGAATGTGATTGCGCTTTTGATTTGAATGAAGCAAAATAACATGCTTTTTCTCTCAAATATATTGTTATAATCATTTGTTTCGGATGTACTGTAATTATTTTCTGTATAAAAATTCATTTGGTGTTCAAAAAGTCTTTTTTTCAAACTTGAGTCTTGAAAAAGAGGGGGTTGTCTTATAATCAGGGCCGTCTTATATTCGGGCCAATACGGTAACTCCTCCTCTGTCATCCCTTCACTAGCTCCCTATACATGTTAGTGTTATTTTCAAGATCCTATTATTTGTCTTCAATTCTTTAAATGACCTTGCGCCATCTTAGCTCTCTGAACTCATCCACCCCTCCACACCTGCCCGGCGCCTCAGGTCTGCGGACCAGACATTATTAGAAGTACTAAGAACTAAACGGAGGCTCAGAAGGGGGATCATGACTTAGATTTGTTCTTGGTTTTACTGTTTGGTGCTTTATACCGCCTTCATTACCGATTTGTCTTACTTTTTACTGTGCATGTTAAATTGCTCCATCTACAGCACTTTGTATGCAGCGATGGCTGTTTGAAAGCGCTCTATAAATACAGTTGAGTTGAGATGAGATTAAGGTGATGAAATTTCTCAACAAAAAAATGGGTAACGTCAAAACATTTCAACAACCCGGGTGGCCAACATGCAGGCATAGCAGACTGAGTCCTTGTCTGACCAAAGTCGCGCCGCTCACTGACGTGCATGAGCCCGAACGCACTTCCACCTCATCTGAAGGGCAGGTTAGTCAAGCAAATTCATGTTACTAAACTACAACCTCTGTAGTTTATAGAGGGAGCCAAGGAGATCTGCTTCATTCTGCAAAGAGAAGGATTCTGGGCAGACTTCATAGAGCCGTCTTCAGGCCTGGCGGTAAGTCTCCGTTTAAAACAAAAAACAACAACAACAACAAAACAAAACAAAAAAGCATTTAGGCCCTTAAGTATTTCAGTGCTCGGAACATTGTTCCCTCTAACCTGCGCGCATTAGCAATTGCGCACTGCTCTCGCTGTCTCGGCGCACAACAATGTATACAGCGCATAAAAATAAATAAAACAACCTGCGCTCTATTTACATTTTATAAATAAAACGACCTGCGCTGCATTTGCATTTTGTATTTTCATATTCTCCTCATCTAACTTTAAACCTTTATTTGGAACATTTGGTTGACGGAGTGGCAAAGAAAAATGCAGCCCCAAAAAAAGAATGAAATGGAAAGTGAACACCCATGATGTGTAACGGAGCGGCCCCGTCAATAATGACTGGGGATACAATGACGCTAATTTTCAATGCCGAAATGAATAATTGTGATTAAGAATCGTGATTGCAATATCGATCAAACAATATAATCCATCATCTCTTGGCTTTACACACTGAACTGCACTTAAGCACAGCAGGTTGTTCCCATCCCCTACCTGCCCAATCTATGTGCTATGTGTAGTTATAAATGTGGAGGTATTTTTTTTTATTTCAATTAGATGTGATGCATTAAAAATGTGTTTTGTTCATTAATTTTTACATTACACAGGTGTTATTGAGGTCCAGATTTGTAAGTGAGAGTTCATGTCGTCTTGGTGGATTTGACAGTTTTTCTGGATGGCATACCACTTTATAATACATTTTATATTTATGCATGTATATTTGTCAAGCGTAACACGATCCTTCTTATATGCAGTTTCCCTATGTCATTTAATTCACTCGCTTGTTATTTTTCTCCCCAGTTTTTTGGACCTTATACAAACAACACATTGTTCGAGACAGACGATAGGTACCGTCTTCTGGGCTTTCAGATTGAAGACTTGGGTTGCTGTCGAGTTATTCGACATCCTTTATGGGGGGCACATGCCTTTGTCGGAACGATATTTACCAATGCACCACCCAGCCGCCTTGCCATGAAGGATTTCCAGGGCTTTTAAACAAAAGGCTAGATGCTTTCATGCAGTCAAAATGTCCTTGGATATCTATCTATCTATCTATCTATCTATCTATCTATCTATCTATCTATCTATCTATCTATCTATCTATCTATCTATCTATCTATCTATCTATCTATCTATCTATCTATCTATCTATCTATCTATCTATCTATCTATCTATCTATCTATCTATCTATCTATCTATCTATCTATCTATCTATCTATCTATCTATCTATCTATCTATCTATCTATCTATCTATCTATCTATCTATCTATCTATCTATCGTCTGTGTGTTGAAAGGAATATTTGGTGGATCATATGGAATGCATACATGAAAACTACAAAAAGCCAATATATTACTGTTTTATAATAAAATCTCTAATATTAAAGTTGTTTTGAATATTTTGTCCTTTGTATCATACACTGCTCTGAAAAAAGTGTTCTTTACATATTTATGACTCACAAAAGGTTCAGTTCATCAAACCAATTTTAATATCACACACAGAGACTAACCAAGAAAATATAAAAGGAATTTCCAAAATGATAGGTTTTAATATTTTTTTTACCACTTGGGAAATAAAACTATTTGGCTCGATGTAAAAAAGTAATACCCCCCACCCCCTTGTTAAATCACAAAGTAAACTGTGAGTAACAACAGTTTTAGGAAAGCTGAGTTCAATTTCATAGGCAACACTCTAGACCACATTTGTTGAATCAAGAAATCACGTAACTAGAATCTGTCAAACAAAGTAAAGTTTCCACAAATGGAGAAAACTGGCAATAGTGATAAATATTCACAGGAGTGTTCGACCAGGTTAAATTACTCCCAAGAGTACAATGACGACTCATCCAGGAGGTTGTAAAAGAACCTAGTACAAATTCCAAAGAAGTCCAGAACTCGCTGGCATCAGTTCAGGTCAGTAAAGACATACCCATCATAAGAAAAATGTACTTCGTTGTGGCGGGTACGGGACCCTGTCGAATCCTGTTTTCCACCGACAAAGAACACATTGGGAGATTGCAAACTTTGTGCAAAAAGCAGCCCATGGCAGCTGTTTTCTGATGTAGTGCTTAATTCGTCCAGCAGAGGGACTCAGCAATCCACATATGATTCATTCGGAGATTCGTCTGTTTCGTCATCGTACTGTATTATGTGCAGTGGTTGGTTCCGCTGCTCATTTCTTTATATGTGAGGAACATTTTTATTTTTCTATTGTGTAAAAATTCATCGGAGAAAAAAGGATGAACTTTCTATTTTTATTGCGTGAAAAACACAGATCAACATGATACAATTTTTTTGTCATTTTCTGCTGCCTCTGAGCGAGGATACTTTGAAAAAAAGATTTGATACCTGAACAAGCTTATATCTGGTTAAGTAACGGTTAAGTAAATAAATCTTTTTGCAATGTTCATTTTCTGTTCATTATTTTAGTCTTTAAACTCAAATAGACAAATATGTGGAAATAAATAAAGGGGCAGTGGGGTGGGGGGGGGGGTGTTTCAAAATATCAACAGGAATCCTCAACAAAACTCTATCAATGCAAGTTAGCTATCTGAGACTGTCTATCCACAAAGCTGCTAAGGTATTGCAGGGGCAGAGAAGTTGCTGTATTCTCTTCAACCCAGTGGTTACTCATACTTCCTGTCAGGCAGTCTTCGGCATAACGGTGAGCCTGAGGCAGCAAGCATCTTCCTCATTCTTGTAAGTGTGAATTTGTTTTTCTCATAAATTATGATTAATTCTTGGTGCTTAAAAATTTTCTTCGTCATTTGAGTATTATTTAAGTCACATTTGCCTGACTAACAAATCCAAAAGCATGAGGATGTCGACTGGAATAAATGCAGAACAATAAGATTTCGATTCATTCTGTTTGAATATAAACATAGAACAGGACCATACTATAACGATTGTTATCGTAATGGAGTGTGAATATTATGGAAGAGGATTAAGGTCAATGAAAAAAAAATAAGGTTGGCAAGATAGCCTTATTGTTCAGAGCTTCTGATGTGTGAATTAAAACATAGCCAAGTAACAGGACAACACAGCTGCATAGTTATTCCAATTACAGTAATAGTATGTACTGTATATAGGAATTCCTGTACACTGTCGGTGGTAGTATTTGAAAAGTACAAAATTTTAGATTGAAAAGTATTCGAGCGTGTGATTGCAAAAACTGACAGAACAACACAAAGATCCTACATGACACGTTGTGCCCGAAGCGACAGAGTAATCGCTTCGTGCGCAACAAACTGTAGATAAGTGGATCACCGAAATAGCAGACACAGAAAGGAACTTTGTCACAAAAATGATATTTATTACAACACAAAATCCCCGTCTAAACGGACAACAGAAAACGCTGGTCAAAAAGAGAACCAGGAAATAATTGTAACAAGGCAACAGAAAACGCTTGCGGAAAAAAAAAAAACGCAAGGAGAAAATTTAGGCAAAATACTATGATCACTCACGAGAGGATATCTAGGAACGCAACAATTGTCAATAGTCTTCAAGGAAATGTTTTAACCGAGAAGGAATAGGCAATAGCAATGACACGGCGTGGAATACTCCGGCAGTGAGTTGACTGCCGGAGCGCCGAAATATAGCAGGTGCAATCAATTTGTTGACCTAACCATTAAACTTAAATTAACCCTTAATTTTTACACTTCAGCATTAGAGATAATCTACATTGTCATGAACATCGCACATAAGGCATGTTCTTCGTGTCGACTCACTTGAATCAGGAATGGCTTTCTCACCTGTAGACATTGACACACATTTCACTGAATAAGCGATGTAAAAGATTTTGTACCAAATTTTGCATGGAATAAATGGCAAATTAATAAATAGATGATATCAAATAAGCATGATTTATATAATTAATTTACATACTCAGAATACAATACAAAATAAACTGTGAAATACAACTCAACTTTATTTATCGAGGACTTTAAAAAATAATTTTATTTTTGTTTCAGCCGATTAATCAATTTATCACCCAAATAATGATGGACTCTGATCAGTTTATACAGACATATGCTCGCTTGGTGAATATTATGATGAAACAAAAGTAAATGATGCCTGCGTTTATCAGTTAAGCTAATTTGTTCAGCAAACTTTTCTGAATACAAGGCTGTCCCAAATTCTGGTCTGCGGTAAATGATGCCTGCGTTTATCAGTTAAGCTAATTTGTTCAGCAAACTTTTCTGAATACAAGGCTGTCCAAAATTCTGGTCTGCGGTTCAGTTTTGGTCTACAGTGCCCGCAGCAAATTCACATTAACGTGTGGATGAACTGTTGTTTCATTCATCATTGATACCAATTCAAAACAACATTACAGAAAGACACTCAATTTTATTCAGAATATCAACCAGAAAACACGGGTTTAAACGCACAATATAACGAAAAAGATAAACAAGTGCATGTGAGAGTGATACGGTTCGAACACAGACCAGTCAGAAGTGGAATCCCACAAACGCAGATTTAGGTAAATTACGCCAAAAATATATATAGAAAAGCGAGATACCGAAAACGTAAAAATCACTCGCGGCAAAAAAATATAGGCTCCAGCACCCCCCGCGACGGGAAAAGCTAATCGCGGAAAAAAGCAAGGTAAAACTACAAACCCTAAACGGAATGAAAAAAGTTCAACAAGGAGTCTAGAAAACGGCACTTCGACAATAATAGCGAGCAGGAGCGAGAATCCGACAAGGAGGCTCAATGTCATTGTGGCAGTCCTTCGATACACAGGCGCTCGATTGCACGATGCACCGCCGAATGGTCACGCCCAACTCTCCAGCTGGTGCTCAGAAAAAACGAAACAAAACCACAAGGCAGCGCGGAACATGACAGGAGGGGGTGGGGGCAATAGATGTGAACTTGGCAGCCCTAATGTAAAATGACAATATTTACAAAATAAAATATTATTTTTTATGACCACTATATACTTTCAAGTGTAATTCTATTTGTGTTTTATGGCTGGTGCGCGGTCTATGTACTGAGGCCAGCGCTGCTCTTTTTTCTGCCTAAAATGCACGTAAACTTGCATAGCACGCGTGCCATTCTCATCACTGTTTTGGTTGTGTCATACTTCCTGTTTGGCAGCTTCCTATATCCTTGTGAGCTGCACAGTAAAAGTCGGCAAAACATCTTCCTGATTCTTGCAATTGTAATGTATCCAGATCGCATTAACCTTAATGTAAAAAATGAGCACAAGCTTCTTGTTTTCCATGAGGAAGTTCGTTGAATTAAACAAAAAGTGTAGTCATAAACATAATATTTGAATATAGTAAGCAGGCAATTGATAAAGAATTATTTTCAGTTGAATGACTTTCACTCTTATATACTAAGCAATTTAATTAAAACTTTATTCTTGTTTTCTTTGCGAGGTTCACACTCAGCAGACAAATACAACCGAAAGCCTGGTTGATAGTCTGCGTAATTAGACATAATTCAGGTTGATGATGTAACTGACAATTTGCAAGAAAGCCGTTGCAGTGCACAAAATATCATTTTGGACGATTATGCAAACTATGTTAAGGTGAACACCTCTGTACCAACAAACACAAGAAACAACAAAGACATTTTCTGAAGTAATTTCGAATAAAATCCCCACACAAAGCTTCAAGACTCATATTAGAGGAGTCAGTCACAGCATTAGCTTCCTCTGAGCTGTCAGACGAGGAAGAAGAGCACAAGTTCACTGCTTGTGTGACACCCATTTCCTCTTTTTTTAAGAGGTGTTAAAATAGATATAAGTGTTAGGCTAACGTGGCACACACGCAGACACAGAGACATACATGCAAACTCTCGAGTCCGGAGATAAACTAACATAACACAATGAGACCCAACTACACCATCCTGTGTGTTTGGAGACTTAGAGTTCTTCAAATCTCCTTTTGTACAAGCGTCATTAAATAAATAAGGTTAATTTTTCAGTATAAGAACTTCTAATACAAATGGAAGCTTACTTTGTTTTTTTTTAAATTCAACGTAGTCGCCCAGCACAACCACACACTTTTCCCATCTGTGCACAAACGTCCGTATTCTGTCAGCGTCAAAATCTTTGGACTGATGTCTCAACCAGTCACTCGCAAAACTTTTGACTTCATTGTCACTCTCTCTCGTCAAAGCTTATAAGTACTGTCGAGACCAGGGGTCGGCAAACATGCGGCTCTTTATTGACATCTAGTGGCTCCCTGGAGCTTTATAAAAATGTTTGAAAATGGAAAAAAGATTTTGATAGTGGGCTAATATAGCTCAAATAGATATAGATACATGTTGCAGTTCCGAAAAAGGAGAGCTGTGGTGTTGGTATTTTTTAAACGTACACTTTATTTATGTGACTTTAACAGTCTCGACAAACACAGAGACGTCTGTGTGTGACTCCGTGCCTTCTCTCTTCTCGTTCGACTCGAGAGGCGTTCAAAGACAGCCTCCGAAAAACGGAAATTCATGATCACTTCACTGACACTAAGAAAAGCGAAAATAATGCACTAAAACAAAAAAATCAAGTGAGGAAATCACAAAATTAATTCTATGGGGGCATTTGTGGACACACAACAAAGGAATAAATAACATAAACAATTCTGAGACAGTCCAGTCTCCTACATACATACAGCATGTGTTTCCTTCATTGTAAGTTTTATAAAAGGTTTTTTTTTTGCGGCTCCAACCATATTTGTTTTTGTTTTTTTGTCCTATATGCCCCATTTCAACATTGTGGGTTGCCTACCCCTGGTCTAGCCAATAAATAAATAAATAACATTCTCACTCACATTCATAGCTATATGCGGTTTATTTGTTCAGGCAGAGACCAAAAAAAAAACATTCTCACTCACATTCATAGCTATATGCAGTTTATTTGTTAAGGCAGTAATCTTTTTTTTAATGTTTTTGTCAGGACATGACTCATCATTTGCCTTTTATCCTACTGTCAATCTTCCTGTCAGTGGCTCCAAATGGTAAGTTAAAACGACTTGTTTTCAAAAATGTCAATGTAGCTCCCGTATTGCTATTTACAGGATGTGAGTCATTCGTAAGTGAAACTGGCCTTATGAGGACATTTTGTTCCAAGTATATGAACTGCAGTCACTTCATGGAACTTTTTTCTCTTTTTAAATTAAAAATTAAATTACCGGTAATTACTTTTTTTTTAAATCTCATGCAGTGACCTGTTTTCTACAGTTGTTTGTTTCCTCCTTCCGCCACCATTTCACCACACCTGCCGAATTTATTGATTTATTTTTTACGAATGTGATTTGTTTTCATGTTATTCGTTCAATTTGTAATTTAGGCCAGGGCTGCCCCACACTGATACTCAATATCTATTATCCCACGTTTTAGATGTTTCTCTCTTCTAACACACCTGAGAGAGACAAAGGAAGATGAACTGTTCTAAAATATGCAAGAATCATGAGGACAAGTTTTTGGCAGCTCTGACATAGGGCCATGTGTCATGCGTGAAGCAGTATTTTACATACATATTAGCAGTACAGACGTGACGCTTAAGTTGAAAAGTAAAAGTCTTTACAGTATATGTAAAAATCCAAAATAACTACAGATAGAGCAGGGCCGGATATGGAAGACATGGAAGATAATTCACGTAATGACGTCTCACTGAGTAAGCTGAGTTGAAACCTTCCAGGGACAGTGGTTGCTACAGTGGACAGCTTATCATGTTATCAGGTTACAGGGTGCGTGAAGGGGTTAAATACTGTATGACAGAATGAATGTGACATAAAAGAGTTGTTTAAGATTTTAAGCTCATATCTTGCTATTCGGGATATTCCCCGATGTTTCCCAAATTCTGATCGATCAACCCTAGTTTGGTACTTTGTAAATGTTGATGATCAGAGTTCGTAAAGATGGTGTTGGATCAAGCCGCTTCCGAGGTTGAAGATTGCTGCTGGGATTCCGTCAGGGTCAGCTGCTTTGTTGTATTTTACGGCTCGATTGCAGATCGATCGGAATTCTTTGAGCTATAGTAGCCAAGCAAGAGAGTCTTCACATGTTGAGAACGCTTCGTCAGTAGTGGCCTTATGATTCAGATGTTTGTTGAAGTGTTCCTACCGAGGAGGGTAAGTATACCAAGACAACAAAGATAGTATTTTCGTGTTTTGAAAAATCGTC